>NC_081519.1:12012368-12619868 GCF_030273125.1 Centropristis striata | reverse complement strand
AGCTGCTGTATGTGGTTGGAAAGTTCTTTTGCTTCTTTATGACTCTATAGTTTATAGCATTTATGTGTGTGTCTTTGTTGCAGCAGCCCATAAGGTGTCTGTGCTGTGGTCTCAGTGTGTGTGGGGGAGTTGATTTGCATCCCCTGAAGACTGGGGAGGGGGTTAGCATGTGTCGAGGTGGACCCAGTGCTGGGATACTGCTGGCTCACGGCTTTTTCCGCAGCTTAAAGTGATTACCTCCCCACTGTGTCCACATTGTACCTCTGAAAGCCCAAGATTAACAGCGGTGCCGTGTGACAGATCTTCTGTTTTATGTGCTTAGCGTTATGTGAGAGCAACATTAAACCTTCAGTTTTCTCTACAATGTTTTCTCCAAGCGACAATCTCCTAGTTGGGAAAGTGAAGGCAGTGCAGAAGTGCCTTAAACCTGCATTCTTTTTAATGGTCAGCAGGGGGCGACTCCACTGGCTACTAAAGAAGCCAGATTAAGATAAAATAGGATAAGATAAGATAAGATAAGATAAGACAAGATAGAACTTTATAAATCCCGAAGGAAATTCTGGTTCCAGATTACTCCAAAGTTACAAAATCAATCGCAATATAGGATAATATTAGCCTGGCTAACGCCAGACTATATCACAAATGAGATATGGTCTGGAGACCACCTATTCATTTTTCCGTAGAGGAGGCGTGGTTTACGATCGTCCAGAGCCGTTTATTGGGCGATACGAATGTCTATCATAGCGTCTGTACGTAGCTCTTAGCCAATCGTATCAGTTATACCAGATGACATATGTAGAGCGACAGAAATTCGAGGAAGCATTGAGCAAGAAGACGACTGATGTTTACATAGCCAGACTAGCCCATCTCTACTTTGGGACTAAAATGCGCAATTCTGCTTCTGCAACATTTTTCTGCAGCATGTTCTGGCTCTGGCTGCTCTGTAGTTTTAGCTCACAGTCTACCGGGTGTGTTGGTGCGTCAGTGTGTGTGTGTGTGTGTGTGTGAGAGTGTTGGAGGGAGGGAGGCTTGCTGCTTTGCTTCTCCAGTTCTCACTTTCTGCAAGATTATTTATTTTTACGCCTTATTCCCCCTCATGTCATTCAGCCACACACATCCACTGATTTTATGGTCAATAGACGAGCTGCTGCAGGTCTCTCCGTGGCTCCGCTGTCCCCCAGATCACATGCGAGATCACCGGCGTTACAGCAGCGATCGGTAGCGGGGCTAGTTGGTAGATTAGGCTTTTGCCAAATCCTGTTGGAAGCAAGGCTAAAACATTCTTTTTCGTGGTGACACAGGAGTGTAAAGCCAAACGTTGTTCTTCTTTTAAAATAAACTTTTGCTCTAAACTATCTAGAACACAGTCTACAGCTATATCCAAAGAGAGCTTCGCGTCTGCTCCAGTATGGGTTTACCCGTGCTAGGATAATATAAGAAAAAACAATGAACAAAATAGGTAACAATAACAATATATAATATAAATATAAAAAAAAAATAAAGTGTCTAAGGAGTAAAGTGAGAAAAGTGCAGATGACATGGCAGGATGTAATATACAGATATATTGCACATGATAATGAGCGTGATTGTATAGAGATCTATGAGAAAATGACCCTCACTTCTCACTTTTTTGATTTGATTTGATTTCAATAATGGTCCAATTTAGATTATAAAGGACGATAAATCAGGAGATATTTTAAGGCGTGGCTACCTTGTGATTGACAAGTCGCTACAAGGACGCACTGTGTGTTTTTGTCTTCAATTTTGACACTTTCACAGTGTATTTTCACTTTATCGAAGTGCTAGCATTAGATGATAACTTCCTCCTCCTCAGCTCACCCTCTTGAGCAAATATGTTCGGTATTTTCTGGCTCAAACAAAACAAAACAAAACAAGATGGCAGCGGCCAAAATGCCAAAATCAGGGCTTCAGAACTGTAGTAGACAAACCAGTGGATGATGTCCCGGTGTCTATGTCCACTTCTTTTAAACTCTTTTAAATCTCTGTTTTTCTCACAGTTAATCAGCACTGCAGCAGCAGAAAGTAAAATGTGTCACTTCTTTAACAGCTACATCTCTAATCAGCAGCTCTGCCTGCAAGGCTTTCTTTCTGCTGGCAAACAAGTTATAAAATGACCCCGAAATTTAAATACTCAGCCCTCATTCTGTCACTGAGTTCAAAGATATTCAGACGGAGTAACTTCTTTCCTTCAGACTCATCTAATCAGGGATTATTTTACAACTGGGATGTCAGGTGAAAGCAATTAACTGCAGTGAACTACCTGTCAGGATGGAAAGCCCAGCAGAACTCCGAGTCCTGAGCAGCCGGATTAGCAGTAAAAGGCTGCCACATCATCTTCAGTGGCCTTACTTTCACTAGTTTCTCTCATGACTGCCCTTTTTTATGGCTCATTACTCATTTCCTACACGTTCACATACTTTCAGAATCAACAAAAGTGCTGTTGTTTATGTTTGATCTTTGTCCTCAGGGTTGTTCTTCCCTTACAGATTTCAGCATAGTTCCACTCTATAAAGTTGGACAAATGTCTTGTTTGTTTTTACTTTCCTCTCCCAGTCAATCAAACTGATGGTAAATTTCAGTGTCTGTGAGTGTGTCTTGAAGTTTGCCACATCTCTGGCACAGCTCTGCTTTGATATGAAAGGCTGAACATGGGTTTCTTTAGTAAATGTTTTGGATTATTACAGGTAGGGGTGCTCAATTATGGCACAAATCACGATTAGTCTGGTCAATATTGATATTACATTTATTTAACAGGATAATTAATTGACTTTAGAAACACTTTGCTTCTATTTTTGATTAACTACATTCTACGAATTCCTGTCAGTAACTCAGTAAGTGCACTGCTATAAAGGAAAGTAGTGATATAGGTTTATAACACAAGACAAAGAAGAGCGTCATTGGAAGCCAAAATTTTAATTTATAACAACATTTGGTAAGTTATAAGGTTGCTATCAAGTTATTTAGCAGTAGATGTTCTAGCCCACTCAACCAAATACACTCTGCTCTTCTCAGTCAGAAACTTTAGACTTTTTTTTACAAGGCAACCAAAAACAAGCATTATTTTACCACACTTGCCTAAGCCGCCAGCTCAAACAGACCACTGTGAACTTTTACCTCCACTGGTTTTTACACAGCCTGTTTCCAGGTGTTGGGAAGCACTGCAGCACATGTGAAAAAGCTTTTATAAAGCCTTTTGTGGCTCCAGAGGGAGCTGCACAAAGGTGGTTAAATTTCCTTGAGTGATGCCACTTGAATCAGTGTCGGTTTGGGCTTAAGACTAGAACATTTCACAGTGAAATAAAAGTTTCAAATCCTAGAAACAGCAGGAAAAAGAATCCAATGTGATTTCTATATATGTGGTAAGAGCTGTCTTTGAATGTCTCCGATAATAAAGCTATGGTGTTTTTTAAGGTCATATTTCATCAATAGATGATTATTTTACAGTTTTTGCTTGGATGTGGATTTTTTCCATTATCCCACTTGAAATGTTTCCACTTGAAACGATCATGAGGTCAAATCAGAGTCATTCTAGCGTGCAGATCAGATTGTCATGCTGGATCTGCACAGTTCATGAAAACATGCAAACATTTCAGGCATAGTTGCCATCACTGACACACATTTTCACACTTTTGATCTATGAGAACATAATCTTATTATCCATTCACTGACTGGGTCTCTTCTTTTCTTCTCTCCGCTCAGGATTCGTCCTCAGATGGCCAAGGAGAAGATAGAGGGCTGCCACGTGTGCACGCTGGTCACACCTGGAGAACCGCAGGTGCTCCTGGGTAAAGACAAGGCCTTCACCTACGACTTTGTGTTTGACATCGACTCAGAGCAGCAGCGGATCTACCACGCCTGTGTGAACCAGCTCATCGAGGGCTGCTTCGAGGGCTACAACGCCACCGTGTTTGCTTATGGTCAGGTATGACACCGACGCTCAGCTTTGATATTTACTGCTTTATTTTTATTTTTTAATGCACGGGTCCCCATAAAGTTGGAATAATTTTGTTTTCAGACACAATCCTTCTACACTGTAAAAAAAGAAAAGTTGGGTGAACCCAAAATTTCAAGGCAACAAACTTCGATAAAATTTTAAGTTGGACAGTTAAACTAAATATTTTAAGTTTTGTTTTTGAGTTTGCTCAACTCTGAATTCAGATTTTTGTCAACTCAACTGTAAGTTGTATTAACTTATAATTTTACATTGTAATAACTTTTAATCCTTACTTCTGCTAACTTCTGCAATGTGCTGAATTGGCACGATTGTAACACCGCTATGAAATGTCAGCTAATGTTGCGACCACAATTTTGATTTAGCATTGATACGCTAATGGCTACTCTTCTAGCTGTAACAAGCAGTGCCGTTAGCATCAGTTAGCCGCTAGCGTCAGTTAGCCGCTCGCATCAGTTAGCCGCTAGCTTTCGCTAATGACCAAATTTCACCGCTTTCCTGCATTTCACAACAAAGAAATAAGAGTTATCAGAACTATTGTCCATGTTGTGAACCCCAACTTAAAGATATAAGTAACAACAACTCACCAACTTGTTTTTGAGCAGACAACTGGCTTCCTTTGTTGTGCTAACTTACATTATTGCCCTAAATGTCAGTAATTTATATTTCCAAGTTTTACCAAATTAAATCACAGTTTTAGGCCAAAAATTACAAGTTGGCTTTTTTTTCAGTGTACAAAAATATCTTAGACACACAGTCACGATAGTCTCAGTTGGCATCTTTTTCAGATTTCCGTGGCAATCTTGGTTTTTGATTTCTGATCAATTGATAGATTTTTATATCAAGCTTGGGGCTGCAAAATACATATTGCCAATTAAAACAATTATTAGTGAGTGCTGACAGAGTTTATCAATAATACACTGCCGCCCATAAAGTTGGGAATCATTTTGTTTTCAGACAAAATCCTCTTACTACTTAATTGTGGTTTAATTTTCATTGTGATATGCTTGGAAGAGATTGATTAATAAAGTTTTACAAGAAGAATCCCTGGGCCCGGGGGACTAGGCGGCTCTGCACCATGTTGCTTTTTTCCTTATCTGGATCCTCGGTGCCTTGCCATGTCTCTACACTGTCAATCAATATGTGCTGTGTGTGAGTCTGAGTGTGTGTTTGTGTGCGTACGTGTCTATGTGTGTGTGTGTGCATGTATGTGTACGTGTATGTGTAGATGTGGGGTTTTATTTCTATATTTTGTAAAGCTCTTTGTGTTACATTTCTATGTATGAAAAGCGCTATATAAAAAAAGTTTGATTGATTGATTGATTGATTGAATAAATCACATTGTCACAATCATTTTATGGAAAGAGGTAAAATATAAAAAGAAAAATATTTTATTCCAACTTTATGAGCGACTGTGTAGTTTCATAGTTAATTAATATTAATATAAATAACAAAAACATTAAAAAAAACATAATGACAAAATCAGCAGGCTTTTGTTTCTCTGTGGGTTTTCAAATTACAATCATAATATTTATTGCAGTTATTCTATATATCGTCCAACAAAATGTGGTTATTGTGACAGGCCTGCCGGTATGAGTTACCGTGAAGAGGAGACAGCAGCTACCGGTCTTCATTACATTTCCCACAACAAACCACATCTGCTAACATTAGGTCAACACAAACAACAGTTAGTTTTATTCCTAATTGCTTCTTAGTTGTTCCAGTGTCAGTGTGTTTGTGCCCAGCACAGACTTGTGGGTTTTTAATCCGTGCTGGAGGGAACTCTGCTGCCTTCCCAAAACTGTTTAGTTACTGCTGGTTAATGTCAACTTCTGCTGCAGCTGCCTGTCTGATATTGAGCGCTGTCGGCTGTCTGGTAGGCAGTTGAAAATCTCCAAGTAAAAAAAGTCATAATGTTTCTTTATGTTCAGTTTTATTCCAACAACTTAGACAGCAGGTCAGACAATTGTCATTGCTTCCTTGACACACTGTGCTTGAAAGGGTGTCTTTGTTTATTGTTCCTTTTAAATAAATCACTTAAATGTAATGCATGTGTTCAGGGATGCATTAGGCTGCGGGCAGGAGTAAAAACAAGAACTTCAATCTATTTTTTTTTACCCCTTAAAGTTGCACTGATCACAAATTTGAGAGATGGCGAACAAAAATATCTGGTAACGCTTTATATTAAGGTCCTTGTAATAACCATTAATTAACAAGTAATAAGGCATCGTTCTCGCTTTAGATCTGTTAGCTGCAAAAAGCATAGTTAACTGTTAACAAGTGCATAGTTAACTTATAATAGATGAGCAATAAAGTATATTTTAATATCAATAAGCAAACAAAAGAGGATTAATAAAGGCATGGCAAAGACTTAATGGGTGTTTGTAATGCTATTATGAACAATTATAAGACACTCATGAGGCTTTTATTAATGTTAATTAATAAATAGTCTTAATTTCTAATAAGCGCTTATAAATCTCTTATAGCCTGCTATTAGCTGTATTATAATGCCATTATTAACACTTATATAGGCTTATAAACACACAATAATGTTAATAAGCATCTTGTAAGGACTTACAAGGGCCTTATAACTTGTTAATTAATGGTTATTACAAGGACCTTAATATAAAGCGTTACCAAATATCTTAGACACACAGTCACGATAGTCTCAGTTGGCATTAAGTTCTGATTTCCGTGGCAATCTTGGTTTTGATTTCTGATCAATTGATCCTTTTTTACATCAAGCTGGAAAAATACATATTGCAATTTAAAACAATTATTGGTGAGTGCTGATAGAGTTTACCAATCATTCATGTCAGTCACAATTATACAACATTGTGTTGTTATACATGGTCGGCCATAAAGTTGGAATGATTTTGTTTTCAGACAAAATCCTCCGTTAATTGTGGTTTCATTTTCATTGTGATGTTTGGAAGAGTTTGAATAATAAAGTTTTGAGAAGATATACACTTAATCTGTCAAAAATGAATCACAATCATTTCATGGAAAGAGGTAAAAAATATTTTATTCCAACTTTATGGACCACAGTTTATTTACTGTTTTTAAGTGATTGTGAACCTTTATTCTGAAATCTGTCCTTATTGGAAAAACTGATAATGATGAAATTTTGCAGTGTATAAAGCTGACAAATATAAGCAGAAATTGGTTGGTTGAATAAAAACTCACCATAAAACACATTTGATTGAAGTTTTATTAACCACCAATACACACATGTAAAAACAGGTTAGTGTTCTCAGATGTATTATGTGTCATGTTTGGAGCAGTAAATGCGATCTCATCGTGGTTGATTAAATGTGTTTCAGACGGGTTCGGGGAAGACCTACACCATGGGGACGGGCTTTGATGTGAGCCTCG
Organism: Centropristis striata; assembly: GCF_030273125.1. Classification (NCBI taxonomy): domain Eukaryota; kingdom Metazoa; phylum Chordata; class Actinopteri; order Perciformes; family Serranidae; genus Centropristis; species Centropristis striata. The sequence goes on along the minus strand of NC_081519.1, from coordinate 12,612,520 downwards.
GCCCGCAGGAGCTGGGCATCATCCCGCGGGCTGTTCACCAGCTGTTTGAGGGGATCCAGAACAGGAGGCTGCGCGCCCAGGAGACCGGCAGCCAGCCGCCCGAGTTTAAAGTCAGCGCCCAGTTCCTAGAGGTGGGCGAGACACGTGTAGATGAGGATGTAGGGAACATGTACAACCACACTTGATCTAACATTTTAACAATGCAGTATTGATGTCCTTGCTTGCAAATGTGTGCATGTGTCTGTGTGTGTTGGGCTGGATATTGGTCCATATTAACTCTAACCAGATGGGACAAAACAGGGAAACGAGAGGATCAGCCCCCTCTTCCACAAACAGGAAGTGACAGCTCAATGACAGATGGGCAGAAATGCCTGCTTGTGCTTTGTTGGTCCAGATTGATGTTGGCCATTACCTCTGACATTATTCCTCATCATTGTGGGCTACAGGAGGGATAAGAGCCCAGGATAAGCGGGAGGCAGGGATGCTTGTGTAGGAGAATCGAGATAATATGACAAGTAATCATTTCCTCCAGAGGCTCCTGGCAGGCAAATGTTTGGCTTTTCTCTGGGGGGACAAGATTGTATATGTGTGGGTGTATGATCTGATTACTTTAATGAGCTTTCTGTAATATTAATTCCAAAATACAAAATTCACTTTCTTTCTGTTCTCCCCGTCTGTGCTGCTCTCTCTCGTTAGTGTGTTTTTTGTACGTTCTCAGGTCACAAGGTTATCTCTGTTGATGGTAAACAGATGTGTGTGTGTGTGTGTGTGTGTGTGTGTGTGGCTGTAGGTGGGAACAGCTGAGCTTTCAGCTGACCTTTGCCCTTGCCCTCTCTGTGGGGTCATTGTTTTGACCTGTGTGTAAACAAAAAACAGCTGTGAGAAAAGAGGAGAACATGAGGAGTACATGCAAATATGCTTATTCATTAATGATAAAGATGTTAAATGTGTAATTAATGATGAAACAGACTATTGGTGTGGTATTGTGTATGTATAAAATAAGATGAGATAAGATATTTGGCATTTGCTATTAATATATATATATATATATAATTGTTTTCCTGAAAGAACTTTGCATTTTACAGATATTGCACATTGGAGTAAATTTTTCAGCATGAAGCAAGTAGTATGAACATCAATGAATAAATATATTTAAAGACGCAGAGATATACACAGTATAGCATAAGTGGTATATGACATATATAATATAGAAAAAATACAGAAGGCCTGATAAAGGCCTAATGTATAATGATGCTAATGTGTCTGTGGCTTCTTTGTGTTGCAGTTGTACAATGAAGAGGTCCTGGATTTGTTCGATGGATCCAGAGAGCCAGAGAGTCGCAGCAGGAAGTCCAACATTAAGATCCATGAAGACGCCAGTGGCAGCATCTACACCACCGGAGTCACTTCCAGACTGGTGCACTCAGAGGACGAGGTGGGTGTTTGGGGAAGACTGTGGATGAAACACAGGATACACTTCATATTCTATAGAAGTTACTCTTCTACTGATGTCTGAAAGTGTATAAAACTATAAAAAAGTTAATGTTTTCTTTTAGATTAACTCCGTCATTGCTTTAGCCCGCCCTGTGTCATATTTGATATCTATCCTAAAAGACTAAAGTACTTTTTTAGCTTACAGCGTATACAGCTGCTCAAAATCCTTGAAATCCTTGAATTTTAATGTGGCATTTTCAAGCTTTAAAAAGTGCTTGAAATTGCTTAAAATATAGGTTTTATAGGATGCCAAGTCTCCTAAGAAACAGGCGACATCTTCGGTAGAATGCTGCGTATATAGATATGTATTTTACTTTAGCTGTAAGGTAATTTAAAAGTTTTAAAGTGCACCTTGAAAATGCTTCAAAAGTGCTTGGATTTGACTTTGAAAAAGATGCAGCAACCCTGATTTAATAATGCACTCATTACGTTTCAGCCCAACTGAAATCTGATTATATTAAGAAAATCTGAAGCATTTAAAATGTAAATGCTTCAGATTTTCTTAATATAATCAGATGACTTGTCTTAAATTCCAGGCAGAACCTAAAACAAAACAAGGAAACTGGAGCTCCTGTTTTTAGCTCACGATAAAGAGCTTGGCATCAATAGCGTCAAGGAAAAAGTGCAAAACTCGTATCATAAATGCTTTAATACGTTTTCTGTAAGTATGGAGTGGTGTTGCCTTGCAAAGAGTTAACTTTGAAGACTTGAATAAATGCTGACTGCAGAGCATGGGAAGCTGCCAGAGATCACCCTCACCCTGAAAAGTCTGGCACAAACCATCTGGTGGTCAGTCATCAGAAACAAGAAATAGGGCGAGGACAATAAGGGAGACTTGGCGCTTACATGCTGCTTTCAAGCCAGACTGCTTCAACCCATGAGGCAAGACTATTTGAGGGTAGCTTTTCTTGAGAAGTTGCCAAATATCAGGAGTGAGTGATAGTTGCCAAGAAGAGGAACAGATCAGCAGTGACAGTGTGGAAGGAGCAGGACGTGACGGGGTCAAGAGGGCAGCAGGAGTGTCTGTTGGTAGAGACAGAGACAAAGAGGTTAACAGAGCTGGCAGGTGGTGATTTAGCAGGAGGGCTACAGTTAATGTGGGCCGGGAAAAGACACTTATAGTGTTATTCCTCTTTTTCTCGAGTGGGTGACAGAGTGGAAAGAAAGATGTGAGCGGATTGTTAAATGGAAGCAGAGAATGGGATGGAAAAGAAAAGGAGCAGAATTTAATTAAACACATTTAAGAGCAGTCATCTTTGCATTAAATTAAAAAAAAATCAGACAGCTGAGAGACAAGTAGAGACAGATGGGAACGTTTGTGGATGGGAAGAGAGAAGATGTCAAAACAGGGACAGGGAGGAGATGAAGTGCAGAGGTGATGGAGTGTGGAAAGGAGAGAGGACTGATCAGTAGAGAGAGCAACAATAAGAGAAATACTATGTAGAGATGTTAGAAAAACTCAAAAACTAGAATGTTTGAAGTCAACTGAATAAGTGGTTTCCCACCTTCATTAAAGTTGCTGACGAGGGTGTTGAGATCTTTTGAAGTCAAAAATTCAAAACGGCATCATGTGTTTTGTTCACTCCGTCTAAATCTTTTTTTTTAACCCATTGGGGCCTAAAACGCCTGTAAAACCTCTGGTTGATTTTAAAATAAGCCCCTAAAACCTGAAGTTTTTCTGGAAATTCAACAGAAGTGTCAAAGCTTCTACTAAATAATAGATTTTTCAGCCTCTGTAGCAGATAGAAATGAAATTCATAAAGTATTTGAGAGCTTATACAAATACTACAAAACAACGTATCCGCTTTCCAGGCTTCAATGGATCATAGTTTTCTCTTCGTCACTTCAAACTAAAAAGCATTACCAAATGTCCTCCATACTGTGTGTGTGCTGCAGCTGCTGCAGTGCCTGAAGCTCGGCGCTCTGTCCCGCACCACAGCCAGCACCCAGATGAACGCCACAAGCTCCCGCTCGCACGCCATCTTCACCATCCACCTCTGTCAGATGAGAGTCTTCCAGCAGGGTCAAATGGTGAGTTGTGGGGTTAGGAGTGGAGGTGTTAAGAAAAGAAAGTTAATTAATTCAGTATTAAAGTCATATGAGCATTCAAGGTGATGAAATAATGGTTATTTTCGAGTAAGATGCTCCTGCTCCTGAACTCATTATCAGTTGTTTTTTGGTCCGCCCTCGCTAGCAGAACGGAGCAGGAGCAGGAGCAGGAGCAGGAGCAGGAGCAGCAGGAGCAGGAGCAGGAGGAGGAGGAGGAGGAGGAGGAGGGGGAGAGAACGGAGAGTTGAACGGCGTGGACTCCAGCGCCATCGCTCAGCCAGAATTTGAGACGCTGATGGCAAAGTTCCACTTTGTGGACCTGGCTGGCTCTGAGAGGCTGAAACGCACAGGAGCTACAGGAGAACGAGCCCGCGAGGGAATCTCTATTAACTGTGGACTGGTGAGACAGACAGAGATATACAGTCTGAGTTTGGCATCCATATGTGGGATGGAAGGATGGAAAACATGAAAACTTAAAATTAAGAAAGCATTCATTGACTCTTTCACTATCTGTATGTACTAAGCATCGCTCTCTTCGGCTTTCTTAAATGTCAGCATGTTAACCCTCTCAACCCCACAACCTTCCTGTGGCTTTGAAAGGCAAAATCACCAAAGTTCTACCATTTATCACAGCCAGAAACTGTTTTTCCAAATGTTTCCGTCAGGAAAAGCAACCAAATCTAATCTTAAAATTGTGATATTTCATAAAAATCACTTTGTGTGTGTGTTGTAGCTGGCGCTGGGAAATGTGATAAGTGCTTTAGGAGACCAGGCTAAGAAGGGAGGACACGTCCCTTACAGAGACTCCAAACTCACCCGTCTGCTACAGGACTCACTGGGAGGCAACAGGTATATATATACACACACAAACATACAGAAAAATTATTTATATAGCAGGACAATTATATCATTTTGGAATGCATTGGTTCTCTGTAGAGCTGAAATGATTAGGCAATGAATCAAAGTTAATGACAGAAAATTAATTCCCACTATTTTGATAGTCATTTGCATTTCCGCAGCTTTTCTAAGCAAGATGCCAAAAATGTGAATGTTCCAGCTTCTATAAATGAAAGACTTGATTGAGATGCTTTTCTGTGCCAAATGTGGTGAAAAACTGGAAATCTTTTCTGACATTTTGTAGAAAAAATGACTACGGTAATCAAGAACATAATCAGCAGATGATTTGATAATGAAAATAATCTTTCGTTGCAGCCCTAGTTCTCTGGTTTAGTTATTTTTCCTTCAGCCCTCAGTGGGACACATAAGACGCCATGTGAAGGTTTAATGTGTCTGATTGTTGACTGTCGTCTCCAAACTTTACATTTCCTTTCTCTCCAGCCGCACAGTGATGATCGCCTGTGTCAGTCCGTCAGACCGGGACTTCATGGAGACGCTGAACACGCTGAAGTACGCCAACCGTGCCCGAAACATCAAGAACAAGGTGGTGGTGAACCAAGACAAGACCAGCCAGCAGATCAGCGCCCTGCGTGCAGAGATAGCTCGACTTCAGTTGGAGCTGATGGAGTACAAGGCGGTGAGAGATGGATGGGATGGATTACGTAAAAAAACAAAGAACAAGGAAACATTGTGGGGGAGAGAAATGAAAAACAGAAAAGAGGAGGTGCCCAGAGAAAAAGATAAAAGGGGCTGAATGACAGAAGGGGGAAGAGACGAGGAATGAAAAGTGGCAGGTGGAAGGAGAGAGACAACACATGGCTGTCAGTGTTACTGATGCAATGAGGCGTAAGAGAGGGCTGACATGATGGATGAAACTGAGAATAGTAACCGAGCACAAGAAGAAAAAATAAAACACTAATGGGAGTAAGTGGCGATGGTATTAGAAAAGCAGAAGCCATGTCTGCAGCAGCAGCAGCTGATCAAATTAAATATCTTTACTGGAATTAGACATCCATTTATACCTTTTGTAGGAAGATTAATCAGTGCTACTTCAGCATTTTCAAAAGTAATGCAGAGATAAATTGATCCTGTAGCTGAATGTGCTCTTTATGTTCTCTATGGTACTTTCAGAGAATGATACAAGAAAATGTAAGAAGAAATATGCAGAAAATTCAAAGAAAGTCTACAAAGAGCTTTTCATCTGCCGTGACCTCTGGGGCCGCAAGAAACGAGCAGCCATTTAGCGGGGTCGTCTCATATGTGATTAAGGGGGTTACCACGGTTACTAGAAGGAAGCGAATGCGTGACTATGGCGAGACACTGCGAGCTGACCTCGATGTGGTAATAAGGGATGTGATGTGACTGGAGTCTGGAAGTAATGGAGTGTTGGATTGGCGGAGGTAATAATGTCTGCGAGCTGTGCCTGGATTAGATAGTGACTCTCTGTTCTCAGCTGAAACAACAGGATTTTTTCTGTGTTAATCATTCAGAATACAACAATAGCTGCTTGAAGAGCCACGGGAGAGCAAGGCATTTTAAACAATAGCATTGTGTTTGGTTGGACTGCAATATAAAGTATATGCTAGAGTGTGGATTTAGAATCTGTTGTGTTTTTCAGGACTTTTGACCCCGATATTGTCTTCTTCCCTGAAACGCTCTCGGCGTTCAGGATCATTGTTATTCATGCCGACTGCTTGTCCTCTGCAGGGGAAGCGTGTGGCAGGTGAGGATGGTTCAGAGGGCTACAGCGACCTGTATCAGGAGAATGCAATGCTGCAGAGAGAGAACGACACGCTGCGCCTCAGGGTGAAGGCCATGCAGGAGACCATCGACCACCTCAACACCCGTGTAACACATCTGCTGGCCAATGAGGTCAGCGCCCTGCTGACCAAGTCAAGTACGTGATATGTAACTGCTTTAAATGTCCTGTTCTTAAATTGACCTTTTTACTTCTGTGCGTCCTTATTGCATCAAATATTTTCTGTGACCTGAGCCTCCTTCTGCCTTTGACCTGCAGGTGAGGGCAACGAGGAGATCGGAGCTTTAGTCCAGAACTACATCCGAGAGGTTGAAGAACTTAGGTAAGAGGTCCAAAACATCTGGGATGCTTTCTCTTACAGCTGTCATTTGTAGTATGACACTCAAACTCCATTTAAATCATCAAACTGAAACTGTGAGACAATTCAGCAGGTATGCTTTAGTATGTGGTTACCTTGTGAATCAAAAGCGATTCATGTTTGGTTGCAATTTTTGCACATTAAATATGATATCATATTTTTTTCCAAAAAAGCAAATCATACTACCAGAGCAAGACCATGTGACTTTGCTGAAGGCCAGTCAGCTTGACAACAAGTGATTATTGATGTGAAACAGTATAAAAGAGCCATAGGGTCAATGAACTGACACAGTAATGTAATGCTACATGTCACAAGGCTGTAGGGTTAAAACCCCTCAGTCTGTTGAGTTGAACAAGGGTTAATTTTATTTCCTATGAATTGAACTTTTTATTTGTAAGTTTCATAGTGAATGAAATAAAAAAAAACAATCCTCTCCTTTAATTAGCTTGTGTTAAGTCAGTTTGAATGTTTTTCAATTTTATTTTTCTCAGAACCAAGCACAAAGAAATGATAAATGAATGACTTGTCTTTTTCTCCCCATCCTCTGGCAGAACCAAGCTTCTTGAGAGCGAAGCCATGAACGAGTCGCTGCGGCGGCAGGCGGCTCGACTTTCTTCGCGTACTCCGTTCCCTTCCTCCTCTCTCAGCCCCGCCCCCGGACACCCACCTGGCTCCTCCCCCGCTCCCCTATCCATGGAGGCGGAGATGACGGACGTGTTACGCCGGGCCAAGATGGACATCGAGAGGCTGAAGAAGAAGGAGAGGAGGCAGAGGAGGATGAGGTGAGGAGACAAGGACGCAGATGTTCTCACATATTTACGTACTAATTTAAAAAAAAAAACCTCTCCATAGTGTTCCAGGAAGCTTTTGTTTCTTATATATAAAAGTCTGCTCTTCATGTAAATTTAATTCCTAATTCAGCCCTCTGGGCCCTTTTCAGTGAACCTGTGCATGTTTTAAAAAAACAAGAGTATGATGAGTACATTATTGTTCATGCCCATATACTCTCCCCTCCTCATTACTTCTCTCCTGGAGCTTAAGAGCCACATCACAAGTCGATTAGTGCTTTGGGACGGCCAGCTTCTGAATAGAATTGGTATGCAGCCAGTGCTGAGTAGTAACGCTGGCTTGGACACAAAAAGGTCTAATTCAGTCGGCCAGTGGGTCATGAGAGAGAAGAGCACACAGCCTAACAGGCTAATTGAGGTTTAATGGGATAGAGATGGAGGTAGACGGGAATTTAGCGATGGGATGGTGATGAGCGGGACGGTTGTAAACGAGAGAGCAAAGGGAAAAATAAAAGTGGCAATAAAAGGTAAAGAGCTAAAAAGGCAAGACGAGCTGAAGAAGACTTTGCTAATGACTTCAGAGGTCTGATGTTGCCGTGAGAACATCACTTGGCAACACTCCCAAAACCTTAATGGTGCTTGTTCGGGGTGTGTGACATCTCAATTAACAAGCCTGTCATGATAACTACTTTCTTTTTTTTTTTTTACATTTTATTCTCCCAGAAATAATTGTGATGAACGATATTATTGTCACTGATATAATGATAATATAACGGCATAATAATGAAAGAAGATCCTTTTAAAGAGCAATGAACTGTTCATTATTAAGAATATTCAGACACTGGAAAGTGAAAAGAAACAGTTTCAGAATTAATAAAACATGAATAAAATAAAACCACACAAAAAATTATACTTAAATAAATACTCCTGCTAATCCAGTTCCTCGATGTTTAGGACCCTTTTAGACAAATGGTATAAAGTAAACCTAAAACATATTAGCTATTAGTTGGATATTAGTAACAACAACAAGTTGACACTTTTTTCCCTATATTTCACTATGTTTTAAAAAAAACTTTATTGCAGGAGTAAATAGACATTTACATTTGTTTACATATCATATTCTTTATACTTGTAGCATTCCTGCAAAATATATATGCTTTATGGTGAATAACTAGGTAAACAAGTAAGTAAAATAATAATAACGTTGGAAAGAGGGAGAAAGATTTAAAAATAAATACATAAAAAATGAAATAAAGGAGGAATCGAATAGATTAGTACATTCATGTATAAACGTACACAGTTGGGGCTATCTCATAAATACATACCTATGTATATCTACATTTACATAAATAATAAGGAGGAAAAAATCTCAGGGCTGTGGACTGTGATAGTATTTATGTGGGATTCTCATATTTAGTCCATTTATTCCATAGTTTCCATAGCTGGGATTGGAAATAACATTGAAACATGTCTCAGTATGTTTTTTGTTTGTTTCGGCTGTGTGAATTCATGGTTAGGTCTTTTAATGGTCAGGACAACCCTGCTGTTTGTCTGGCATCATGTTATCTAAAATGTTGGTGACATCTTATCTGAACAAACACGCATGGAAACACAATGGGCAATATCAAAGTCAGAAAAATTATCAAGGTCATGTCTATACATAATTATATTGTGACAAGCCTATTGATTACATTAAGAAAGTGTTTGTAATACACCATAGTGGACAGCAAACACACAAAACTATCAACTCCAGATGAGAACAGTAAAGGGAAAGATATTCATTTGATATTGACAAGTGATGTTGAGCTGTCACCTGACTCAACAACCATGTTTTCCTCCTCCTGTAGTCCTGAGCTGGAGAAAGGTCTGAAGAAACGAGTGAAACTGCACACTCATGAGAATGGAGAGAACGGGCAGAGTGGGGAAAACGGACAAAACGGACAGAACGGGGAGATTGATTCTGACGAAAATTACACTGAGGTAAGGTACACGTGTTCATGTTACGGCATTCATACGAATTGAAAAGAACAACAAGAAAACAGAACAAAGTGTGATGTTTCTGTGTGTTTGTGTGCAGGACGTCATGTCTCCGCTGCAGGAGGAGAGCGGCTGCGATGAAGATGAGGGGGAGGATGAAGAGGAAGGCAGGGAGGAGGAGGACGGCTTTGACAGTGACGAGAGCCTGGTGGATTCAGACTCTGACTCTGATGAGAAAGGTGTGTTTGTGTAGCTGCTGCTACAACATCCTTTGTGTCCTGTTTCTAGCTGTGGTAGCTGCTTCGCTCTATAGTTGATCATCTCTGTGTATCTCTAAGCATGACAGAATTTAATACAACTATTGAACGGATTGGCATGAAATTTTGTTCAGACGTTCACTATGAAGGATGAATCTTCCTGACTTTTCTTCTAGCACCACCAACTGGTCAATGTTTCGACTTGTCTAGTGAAATACCTCAATATCTAACAGACAACTTGGCACAAAAATGTTTCACACAGTCATGAGTCCTAAATGAGGTATTATATTGACATATGAGATCCCTTGGCTTTTCCTCTAGCGCCCCCATCTGGTGTTTATTAATAACCAAATATTTGCAAAACTAATCACATTCCCAGCAGCTTTGGCTGTATTTTGTGTTAAGTGCAGGGTTCCTACGCGTGCTGGAAATCCTTGAAACACTTGAATTTTAATCCAATGACTACAAGGTTTAAACAGCTGTTTGGATTTTGAATGCAGTGCTTGAAATTTAGGTTGCTAAATATACTTTAAAAATTAAGTGAAACGGGAAACTTTGTCTTTTAATGTGTTACCCTTTTCTAGAATGATGTCACAAAAGCATAATATTGATTGTATATAGCACAATAACATCTGATTTACTGTATCTCAATTATCCAGCATACTGTATGTTCTGTATATAAATATTTAATGTATCACACCTATAAGGTGCTGGAAAAGCTTGAAATGCATCTTGAAAATGCTTGAAAAGTGCTTGAATTTGAAAAAAATGAACATAGTAAACATATCAGCATGCTGATGTTGATGCATTTAGCTTCATACATCACAGCCTCATGGAGCTGCTCTTCCTATTTAATGTCATGTACAGCTCCTTTTTCTTTAAGGACATTGATAGGGAAGACAGAAAAATACATTATACAGCTGAATTTGAATGTACAATCTTTTCAAAACATGAATCAAATAATGCCTAAAGTTTAGGTTTGATGTCAGTCAGAATAAAAACAACCCACAGACAATGAATAAAGACTTACATTTTGGGTGTTTATGACACTGCCTGTTATTTATTCCATTATCCTAAAATAATTGTATTAAAACTCCACAAAGCATCCGCTTGCACTGTCTAACCTTTCCCGTCTACCCTGCAGACAACCTGCAGGCGGACCTGGCTGATCTGACCTGCGAGATCGAGATCAAACAGAAGCTAATAGACGAGCTGGAGAACAGCCAGCGGAGGCTGCTGATGCTGAAGCTGCAGTACGAGGAGAAGCTCATTCTGCTGCAGAACAAGATCCGAGACACTCAGCTGGAGAGAGACCGCGTGCTGCAGAATCTCAGTGAGTCCATGCATCATGGGATTTGTGGACTCTAGTCACATGACGTAGACTTGAATCAGACTCCACAAATTTGATGTCTTAAGACTCGACTTGACAGAATGATAAAAGACTTGACTTGGACTTTATCACCAATGACTCGTCACTTGGACTTGAGCCTTTTGACATGAAATGACTTGATACCTTCCCATAAGTCACGCTACATGCTATGAAACTGCAATGTCAGCACTTTTATAATGATTTAGTTCTGTCGCAATTATTGTGACAGAATTGTTTTAACAAATGATTAAAATTTTTCAAAATATATATATATATTTTTTTAATTTTTCACATTATATACTATTATTATTATATACTATGACTCTGTTATTAAAATGGCTTTTATTTAGTGGAAAGCGCATTATGAATTAACTTAGGAACTTAACTTAATCAGTAGAAATGTATCATTAAAGGTAAAGCAACCCTGTCAACAGGCCATTTAGTAACGATATAACGCGGCTTCACAGTGTCCATGGAAAACTACACAGAGGAGAAGGCCAACCGGATCAAGCAGGACTACGAGAAACGTCTTAAGGAGATGAACCGAGACCTGCTGAAGCTCCAAGCAGCACAGAAAGAGCACGCACGCCTGCTCAAAAACCAGGGGAGGTACGAACGGGAGCTGAAGAAACTCCAGACAGAGGTCAACGAGATGAAGAAAGCCAAGGTGAGAGGAAGAAGAGCTGAAGTACTAAACAGGTATACTAGTACAGTTTAGGAAGTCTGACCTCTTGTGTTTCCAGGTGACGCTGATGAAGCAGATGAAGGAGGAGCAGCAGAGGAGGAGGATGGTGGAGGCAAAGAGGAACCGTGAGATCGCCCAACTCAAGAAGGAGCAGCGCCGACAAGAGGTCAGTTTGTGTGTGTTTACTACACATACAAACATATTCTCTCCTTTACTCTGGTGCTTTAGCTCCCTCTAATGTCTCATGCGGAAATATCATTTTTGGGAAATTAGGAGCCACTAAGTGGGACAGTAGGAGCATAATGTATATAAGCCTGTTTAATATATGTTTCAGCTGTTGTCAACACGGTCCAGATTCTAATCTCACTCCTGAATTGTGTATAAAATGATGAGTTGGTGTGTATTGCTTGTGCTTAGGTTCTCCATCTGTTCACCAGCCTTTCACTTTAAAACCCTGATTTATGCATCATGTACATATTGCTCACAGATTTCTTGTCTCACTTTTGTGTTTTGAAGATTAGCACATACCCAAAAATGCATTAATTTCCATCTTTATTTGTTTTCCCTGGAGGAGAGGGCTTATTAATGAGCTTGGAAACATTTACATGGTCACACCATCAGCCTTATTTGTAATCCTTTTATTTCGTCTCAAGTCGTAATCCTCTCATGATCAACACTTTAAAAGCCTGTAGAGCAAAATGCAGCCTCAATCAGCTCAGGTCTAATTAACGATATATTAGCAAACATATTAAAGGACTTCTTTCTCTCCGTCCTGTCCATCAGTACCAGATCCGAGCGCTGGAGTCTCAGAAGCGGCAGCAGGAGCAGGTGCTGCGCAGGAAGACCCAGGAGGTGACGGCCCTGCGGCGCCTGGCCAAGCCCATGTCAGACCGTGTAGCTGGGCGAGTGGCCCGCTGGAACCAGACCCCCCCAGTTTCCGACTCCGGAGCCGAGTTTTCAGCCAGCACCACAGCAAGCAGCTCTGAACCTGAGACTGGCAGGACTGTGAGCGGGCTGGTGAGGCAGTGGAACAACAAAAACAATGCTATTGGATATCTGGCAGAGAGTGAAGGGAGCATGGATGGAACCAGAGTCATCGGGTAAGATGTGACTTGTACTTTACATGTGTACGTGCAAACACTGGCTTTGTACTTGTTATTTTCATAAGAATGTAATAAAATATTCCTCTCCTCTCCTCTCCTCTCCTCTCCTCTCCTCTCCTCTCCTCTCCTCTCCTCTCCTCTGCAGCAGTCGGAAGAAGTTGCAGCGCAAGCCAGCAGGCATTGGCAGCGTCGGAGCAGCGAGCAGAGCCAGCAGCTTCTCTAAGTCCGCCCGTCAGAAGTGGCAAGCCCTCGAGCGCCGCATTATGGACATTGTCATGCAAAGAATGACGATCTCAAACGTTGAAGCTGACATGGATCGCCTCATCAAGGTAGGAATGTTCCTCATGTTTTCACTCTAGATGGATAATAGTGCTGAGGCGTCACTGTAACTGGGATTAATCTACGCTGATGGGAACTATTGAAAAGATCGCACTTGAAAAGTTTGCACTGCCTAAAGCACTTACGTCCTATTGGACTCAAACTTAACCCATGGCACTTACATCTTTCCTTGTGTTGTACTAATTCTCGAATGTGCGTGGCTTTGGATAAAAGCATCTGCTAAATGACATTGTAGAATTGACGATTAGACTTGGTTTGGTGGCTATAGAGTAAAATGGTATCCATGATTTTGGCTTCCGATTGTGAAAACAAGATAATCATAAAACAATCATTTTTGTCTTATATTATAAATCCAGGGCCTCCCTTTTCTTCACTGCTGTGCGGTTTTGCTCATTTTTGCTGAGTTACTGACTGAAATATGTTGAATATAGTTTCTACAGGTGCATCTCAATAAATTAGAATATGATGGAAAAGTCCATTTCCAGTAGTTCAAGTCAAATAGCCCCAACCAAGTATTGAAAACATATAGATGGACATACTTTTCAGAGGCCAACATTTCCATATTAAACATACTTTTTAAAATTGGTCTTTTGTAATATTACATTTTTTTGGGACACTGAATTTTAGGTATTCATTAAATGTAAGCCATACTCATTACAATTAGAAGAAATAAAAAAAATTATGACATGACATGTGTTATTTCCACTTTTTGAATTGAATTACTGACATAAATTAACTTTTCTATGATATTCTTATTTATTGAGATACACCTTTATAGACTTCATGTCAGTAGTACAACTTAAGCCAAAGTGAGCCTCTTTTCTTTACAGAGAATTTTTGTTAAAATCATGCAGTATAGTTAGCTGGGGTAAAGTCTTTTTTAATGAGTCTGGTTTGTTTGTTTGTATTGAACATTGATATAATACAGTTGATGAATGTAGAAATAACTCTCCATATCTTATCCTTACACTTTTTGCAGATGTTTTTGTATAAGTATATTTCTGACTTTTTGTTGGTCTGTCTGCATTTGTGTTTTTGACGAGTCAGAAGCGAGAGGAGCTGACAGTCCAGCAGGAATCGCTCTCACATAAGAGGGAGGTACTGATGGCGGACGGGGAGGGACCAGAAGCAGAGGACCGCCTCCTTCAGGAAATAAACGAGGACATTGAGGTGCTGAACGCCAACATCGACTACATCAACGACAGCCTGTCTGACTGCCAGGCCACCATTGTACAGATAGAAGAGACCAAGGTATGAACACACACACACACACACACACACACACACACTGTAATTTTTGCTGTCCAGCTGTGATAAAGAACAGGAGGCTTCTAGTGATGCCTGTTTCTCTGCAGGATGAGCTCGATTCTGTGGACACTTCCGTGGTGATCAGCTCCTGCTCTCTGGCTGAAGCGCGCCACCTGCTGGACCACTTCCTGAAGGCTTCCATAGAGAAAGTGAGTAATCATAAAGAGCCCCTATGAAAACTTAAAAGTAAAAAGTTTGTTTGCAGGCTTAGAGACATTTGTAAAATCAGAAGTACTGAATTAATAATTTAAATCTGCATTTAAATAAATAGTTAATTTTACTATTTTCATATCATTCAACTGCCAAAAAAGTAAGCATGACACTTAATTGTATTTATGTTGTGTCCTGGAGTGAATAAAGTGCAGGTGATTTGAATTATGTATTACTATTACTACACTGGTGCCATCTAGTGGTGCCTTTTTGTACTGCAAGATCAAATTTAAGTTCAAGTTCATGTTCCTTATTGATGATATGCACAACAATAAGAAAGAAGCAGTGTTTGGCAAGAAAATTATTGGATCTCAGGCTCCCTCCAAAAATGCATTATACAACACTGTTAACAAGGTGGTCTCGTTTCCTGTTGAATGATTTATACCTAGTCTAAACATTGAGTGCTGAAGTACTGTGTGTGTAAATGTGCATGACCATTTTTGATAATTTTTGGTCACTGTGTGCACACAGAGTTTGCATGTGGCTCAGAGGGAGGCTCAGGTCCGACTGCTGGAGGGTCAGCTGAGACAGACAGATGTGATCGGCTCGTCTCACAATCACATAATCCTCGATGCCCTGAGAGAAAAGGCAGAATACATCCCTGAACTCCAGGCTCTCATCCACAATGTACAGCAGGGTGAGTCCCAAGTCCTAAAAAAAAAAAAAAAAAAAATTAATTTTAACAACAAAAATAATATATTATATTGATGACATTGCACCTTCCTAGCATATAGCACAGCTTGGGGTAAGGTATAAGTACTATTTTGGTAGTAGTCCAAGTAAAGACTCAAGTCACTAATATTTAAGTCCAAGTCAAGTTGCAAGTCTTGATTTTGTCAAGTCAAGTCTAAAGTCTGACTTGAGTCCAAGTCATGTTACTTAAATCCACACCTCTGGTGTTGAGGTCTGTGTGTAAGTGAGTAAGACTATATAGTCTAATTTCTCTTTCTGTAATTGGCTTAAGAGAATATATTAAAGAAAGGGAAAAAATAAATGTGGCTGTGGGTTAGGCTGTGTCACATACACACTCACCCAGCGGCGGTGTGTGTACAGTCACAGTGTGCTGCGGGCTGACAAGTTGTATGTTTTCTGTGCTTCCAGAAAATGGTTACGCCAGCACAGACGAGGAGCCCTCTGAGTTCAGCCAAGCCTCTGACAACAGGTGAGACTGCAGTCGCCTACACAAAACCCTCCGCTCACCCTGACCCTCTTTTTATTTACCACAACATACTGTTCATCCTGGAGAATTTTCATCTAAAAATATGTACTCAATTTCTTTTTTTCTCTCTGTATCCATGTTTATTTCTGTAACTCTGGCTTCCTCTCTTCCAACAGTGTATCTCAAATGAAAGAATCCAACAGCCAGGACGATTTCAAAATAAAGGTACTGCTGATTTGTGTTACATTTGTTTCTTAAATCCAATTGTTATTTACTGCCATAATTTATCAGAATAGCTCTACTTTTGTAAGTGTTGAAGCTCAGAATATCAGATAGTGCTGTGTCTTGCACTCTCCAAGCCTGCCAGACCTTTATGAATCATGATGACACTGCATGTTGTCAGGTGTTGTTAGTGTTCTTGCTGTAGTGATTGCGTGGAGACCGTTGCTCTGATTTTTACTGTCAACACACATGCCACAGTTTGTCCATCAGAGCAGCTGACATATTTCTTTGGGACCATGAGGTGGCAGTATAAGCAAACACTTAAAAATTCCTATACTTCCCGAAGCTTGGTTTGATATCCTGAGGAGGAACCCCTGATATGACTCCAATTCCTCTTTATTAATGCTGTGTTGTCTGTCCCTTATTGGGTTTATTTAGTTGCTTTCTTCTCTCTCTAATGTGACTATGACCCCACAACGACACGTTTGTTTTTACTGGTTTCATTTTCCCTGCTGAATGATATCGTCAGGCAGCGTATTCATTTCCTCTTGAGCCTTAATTAAATTCAATCTTGATCTTTATTTTATGTCTCAGTTTTTCATATCCCGCTATCCTCCTTTTTCTCATATCATTCTGCTTCCTATGGCCCTCTTTTTTTTTTACCCAGATGGAGCCTCGTCTGTCAGTTCAGATGAAGGCGGTTTCTGCGGAGTATCTGGGTCCCTTGCTGGACCCCTCGTCCAGCAGCAAGCAGCAGCACATCACCAAGTCTCTGGCCTCGCTGACAGACATCCAGGAGGACGGTCTGAGCCTGGGGTCAGCGAGTCTGGGGCTCAGCCTGGCCCTTCGGGACCCCTACCACAGGGAGCGGGCCTCCCGCACAATCAGCCTACCTATCAGGGGACACACCTTGTAAGTGAAGCATGATGATCACTGTCATGGCAAGGCAGCTTTATTTAGAAAAGAAACAGGCAATTCAAAACATAATTAACAAAAATAATTAGCAATAAAAAAATGAATAAAATCTTTTACGATAATGGTAAAAGTTCACATTTAAGAAGATTTAAGAGATGCAGACATGAAAAACTCGCTGACCAATCAGAGCAGACTTTTTCGGGAGGGAGTCTTAAAGAGACAGGCACTAAAACTAAGTATTTCAGGCAAAGAGTGAATACAAGTATATACAGACAGAATATATTTTTGATTATTAAAGCTTGTAAACATGTTCTAGTAGCAACCCACAATACTAATATGTCCCCTTTTAAATCCACATTCTTCCTGTTTGCACAACAAAGGAGCGCTGTGTGCAGTTAATCCAGATGTTAACATTTCATATGTCCCCTTCAAAATTAGGATGAAATTAAATAAAACGCATAAAATATAAATAACAAAGACTTAGAAAATGCACATACAGTGCAGTAATAAGTTGTTAGATGCCCCCAAATACAACAAGTGAAATAAATTGCATGTCATCTTGTTCTGTTAAAGTGCCCTTGAGCAAGATAAAGAGCCAAAGGATGCTGGACATGGGTTAAACTGAAACATTTGCGGCTATTCAAACTTCATCAATGATTGTTTATTCACAGAAACTTGACTACCAATTAAGCTCCTTTACAGCAGTACCCTGAATTCACATTCAAACGGGATACAAGCATATGATAACAACCACAGTAATAACAATAAAGTGATGAAAAAGTCCAATAAAACAAATAACTAGCAGACATGTCAACATGAAATGTGTTGCCGTGATAAACAAACAAGCGCGGTAAAATCATAAGGATGATTGCATAACTTTGTAGAACATCATAATTAAACAAACAAACAAAAAAAAAAGTTTTGTTTTCTGATAACAAAGACATAGTTTTGTGTGTTTTTATCCTACTAACTGCACACTTCCCAGTTAACAGCCACGGGAACGCTGCCAGAGGCCTGACATTTTTTAGATTATTAAAGTGCTTCAGGGACAGAAAATGGGGAGGCCAATGAAATTAGCGTCAGTCTTTGGGGATGGAACGCCTGATCGTGTGCAGTTTGATATTTAAAGAAATTAGTCTGCCAGTTGCTTCAGAAATGCTGTTAAATTGCATAAAAGCCTTGCTGCTTATAGACTCCTAACTGTATGCTTAGACGTGTGTCATCCTCCTGTGCACTCCCTTGAAGATTTGCTTAGTTTGCTTTTGTGTGTGTGTGTGTGTGTGTGTGTGTGTGTGTCAGTCCCAGGCAGTCTCGTGGTTATGACACTTCCCCTCTAACAAGGAGGAAATCTTACGACCGTGCGTACAGGTACATACACTGTGATGCTCAAATTTATGTGATTTTCTTGGCAGATTGATCACATTTTTTGACTGTGTAATGTAATTTTCCTTTCTTCTTTCTTCATAACTTTTCTTCTCCTTCCTTATCCTTCACCTCCCTCACCCGCCCGCCCCTTATCAGGCCCACTGATGGCTACACGCCCCCCTCCTCCCCTCCTCTGAGGACCAGGAACGACCGCAACGTCTTCTCAAGGCTCACCAGCAACCAAACCCAAGGTTCTGCTCTGGACAAGTGAGTGCACTTTTGCACAAACACACACATTCACACTCTTCTTTTGTCCTTTTTGTTCCCTGCGTTCTCATCTGATCTATTCACTTTGATCCATTCCCTGTCTTTTCTTTTCTTCTCGTCCATGGTTTAAGATCCTCTCTGGCCCCTGTTGATAGGTTGATGGTCAGGCCTTTTGAGAGGAAAGCTCTCATCCGCGTTGTGTAGATGTAAGAGTGTTTTATTCCAGCTGTTTATCTTGAGATGAATCCCTACTCTCACACAAAAAGACTTTTTCATCTGGTATTAATGCAGTTCCTGGGAGGAGGACAGATGGTGCAAACACTTACAGAATCCAGGTGTTAAGTGCACTCAAGAGGCATTGAAGGTCTGATCATCCAAACCACAACCACAGGCTGCATTTAGCAACATTAACACAAGGCATAATTACAGTGTGTTTGCCCTGTCGATATATGAGTTACCAGGAACAAATGCACATTAGGAGGGAAGTAGCTCAGACGTGTGAGGGCAGTTGTGGGAAAAAAAGCTAAATGTGTTTGTTTTAAATGAATGTGATGTGCATGATAATGATGCACATGATCTACATCTGGGCAGAAAGCGAAATTCGCTTATGCAATCTAATTAAATCTAATATAAGACTCAGATCTGCTATAAATCTTATATTATTCCAGTTTGTTGGCACTGTGTCATAAAGAATTAGATTCAAATTTATGGTAATTTTTGAGAAATTTAGCTAGATGTGGTGTTTAAATGGTCGGTTTTTAATGAGTTTTTATCCTATTTACATACATAAAGGATAAAATTATGTTATAAACACTTAAGATGTTGTTATGAGATGCATGTTAAAGGAACAGTATGTTTTCCTCGCTTCTTTAAAGTACACATACCTGCATTTTTAAAGGGACAGTTCACCCCCAAAATCAAAAATACACATTTCTCCTCTAACCTGTCGTGCTGTTTATCAGTGCAGATCGTTTTAGTGTGAGCTGCCGGCTGCTGGAGATATTGGTCGTAGAGATGTCTGCGATATCGGCTGTGTGCTAAATCTGGAATGAGCAACGGGCCGTTTCCCTCCCTGCTCGCAATCAATTCCAGCTTTCCGCCTTGACAAATGTCAGCAGTTAATTTGAGACAACATTCGGCTCTGCTCTAAAGTTGTTTGTTGTGTAATTTTTATTAATCCGGAACATTTCTCAGCTTTATTGACCCCCTAATTGTTAGCGAGGATGCTGTGTGAAATGAGTTAGGGCGTTGTGTTTGTGCGTATGTATGTCCTCTACGTGTGGATATTTGTGTGCCGGAGCCTATGGGGCCTCATTATCTGGAGCAGGGGTAGGTAAATGAGTTGGCTCTTGTCATCTTTCCATGCAGCTGTTGTGATTGGAAGCCATTTTGAATTAACTCAGGGTGACAGTGTGGGAGGATATTTTATGTTTAAGGTCGCATTTCTAGGTCCCACAGGAGAAGCTTTTCTATAGAGCATGATTCAGGAGGATGAAATGGTGTGAGGTTTTTGTCCTTTTTATCTTTTGTTGCAGGGAGCATTTGCAGTGTTGCAATCTGATGAAAGGTATTAACATCATTTAGTCATTTACATTCTTTTCAGAGTGAGTAGTTTACTGAAGTAAACACTGCATACAACATTTTTTTAAACCAAAAAATTCATCATTTAGACCATATTTTTCTTTTTTCTGTTGTTTCATTGTCCTAACATTACTGACACTGACCTAACTGACGCTTAATTCAATTTCAATTTGTCACAAGCCAATGTGTGGAGCCAATTTACTTAAAAAAAAAAAAAAATCCAGTCTGAATCGTCTGTATGAATTCTGTGTAATTGGGTGTCAAATGGGAAGCTGTCTACTCTGCCAAGAAAGAAGATAGCGATGTTCTCAAGTGCATCTTTGCAAGTTCACAAAACCTTTTAAAATGCAATGTGATTGGGACTGTATGGATGTTTTCTGCTTCTGTCAACTGATTCATATGAATTCGATATGGATGCTTATGAGACAAGGATCAGGCATTTGACACACATTTGAAACATTAGAAAATAAGGAAAATGAATTTTAAACAAAGTTTTCTCGTCTTCAGACGGATAAAAAAGGCTTTGAATACAAGAGACATTTTTTAATCTTCACATCCCCAAAAACCAATGAATTTTAAAAGGATTTTGTCTTGAGAGTCTCAGAGAGAAGCGGATATCACTATGCTAATTGCGGCTGTGGCCAGCAGTAAATACCAGTATATGTGGGGATTTTTTTATCACCTTTTAACGCTGTTGTTCCCTCCAGACATATCCAGAACCATTTTGTTTTATTATTTCATGCTCGGTGTATAGCACAGGCCCACATGGTGACAAACCGGAGGCTATAAAATATTTACAATATAATAACACTTTTATTGCACTGTTACACACAGTGGAGGCACTGTGTTGGTGTGGTCTGGATTTTTCCCTCGACAGCTTTGAGCGGGCCCCGCCTGTGAGTTTGATTGACAACCTTCTCCTCCATATTGGTCTTTCCCTTCTGTTAACCCTGATTGTGGTCCCTTATGTCCCTCTCTGCACTAATTCCCTGTATATGGCTGGAAAAGTCGATGTGGAGTGGACACTGGCATCAGGGGAGTCAAACATTGGGGCTACAAAAATGTTGAAATTGTAATTGTGCAGTCATTTGACCTCTGTGTTTGACTTGCCTGGCTTCAGTGTTTCTTCCTTGACAACTTCCTTCTTTCTTACCTTTTTTCAACGTTGTTTGAATAAATAGTTCGACATATCACAAAATATGTCTTTTCATTTTCTTGCCAAGAGTTAGATGAAAATATTGATACAGCTTCCATGTCTGTACTTTAAATATGAAGCTATCAGTAGCAGCTGGCTAGCATAAAATGTGGTAGCAGGAGGAAACAGCTAGCCTGGCTTCACTTTGTATGAATGAAAAAAAATGTAATTTGTTAATTTGTGAGCTCCAGAGGTGTTGGTAGACATATTCTTAAACTCTGGACCTGGACATATAGGCCATCTGTTTCCCCCCGTTTCCACTCTTTGTGCCGAGCTAACCTAGCTAGCTAGCTAGGCTGCTGGTTGTAGCCTCATATTTACGACACGTCTGTATGCAAAATATAAAAAACTAGTGAGAAAAGAGAGGAAACTGCTACAAAATCCCCTGCCAGCACCTCTAAAGTTCAGTGATTAACACAATTTAATATTTCAATATTTATTTTTATCTGCAATAAACTGTGTAAATATGACAAGTGACTATTAAATTGTGGATTTAGCCCAGCACATAACCACATGTAAAACCACAAATCTTTGTCACTGACACTTCAGAGGTGCTGGTAGCGAATGATGTTACCTTCCGAGAGAGCTAGGCTAGCTGTTCCCTCATTTCCTGTTTTTATGCTAAGCTAAGCTAACCAGCTGCTGGCTGTATCCTCATATTGAACGGGCAGACATAAGATTGGTGTCAATGTTCTCATCTAGCTCTTGGCAAGAAAGTGAATGACTCAAATTGTCGAACTGTTTATTTAAACCTGTAACCTTTAATGTTTAACACTCCAAGGGGATACTCAACCAGCTATTGCTCAGTGTGGGTGTGTCTACAGTAAACATGCTTTACCAAGGGAAACATCTGCAGACAGCAGTCAAAGAATACAGCCTGTTCAGTGGTTATCTTTGGGTAAAAGCACATTTCATGGCAAACTGCCTGATAATCTCTGGACAAGCTTTATTGTTTGTCTGAGCTTTCCTGCCAGTTTGCTCACTGCTTTGTATCTAAAACCCTTCCTCCAGTCACTCCTCCCTTTAACCCTTTGCCAGTAACCCTTCTGTCTTTCCTTAGCTTGGTTAACCCTTTCCTCTTCCCGCCCCACCCTCCCCTCTCCTGCTCCTCTTCTGCCTCCAGGTCGGATGACAGCGACTCCTCGCTCTCCGAGGTGCTCAGGTAGAGGAACTGTGTTTGTCACTCTCTGTTTTCCCATTCGCCTGTTAACTCACCTGGTGTCATCTCGTCTCCACCGGCAGTCAGTGCCTCGCCTGGCCTCTCCTCCACCTCCACCTCCTTTAGTCCCATCTGTGGGTGAGGTCGCTGTGGTGCATGTTTTAACCCCATGCGGCTTTCTTGACCTGCCGGCCTGTCCCACCTGTGGTGTTGTGTTTCTCTGTGGTGTTGCTTGCACACGAGACCTGAATGAACCTTACCAGTATTCTGCAGGAATAATGCTGACAAATTTATGACTGTAACAGTACACCTGATATTGTGATTCATCACCTGTGAGACAACAACAACAGTAATTCCTTATAAAACTCTATTTCCAGTAAAAGTACTACCAGAGGTGTAGAAATTCATATTAGTTAAAGGAATAGTTTGAAACTTTTTAAAATACACTTAGTTGCTTCCTTGTTGTGTATTAAATGGAAAGATCTCACGTCTATCTGTTAGATTTGTCGCTGTTGACTGGCTCAACAACTAGACTGGCTCTTTCTAAATACAATATCTGCTTACCAGCAACTCTTATATTGAATATCACATTTGTTAAATCTTTTTTTTTTTTTTTAGATTATTTTTTGGGGCATTTTTTGCTTTTATTGATAGTGACAGATAGAAAGGGGGTGATAGAGGGGAAGACATGCTGCAAAGGGAGCACAGGCCGGATTCGAGCCACCGGGACGCCCCTTTGTTAAATCTTTACAAAAAACAAAAGGAATAAAATTAGGAGGGCCATGATTTCGATAGTAAATCGAAAATTAATTGAAATGTGCTTTAAATTTTGGTCATCCAAATCAAGTGTCGGTTTGACGACACAGCATGGCTCACCTGTGTAACCTGCAGCTGCAGACAACATGGCCATTGCTGGGGTCAGAGATGGAGACACAACAGTAGAACTGGAATCCTCCTGCAATACTGAGCGGTTGGTTGATAGTCTAACAATGGCACAGCCTTCAATGCTGAAAAAAAATTAATTGAAAATTTCCAGCAACCTTCAAATTGAAAGTCCAGTTGAATCATGGATGTGGAGAACCACCCCTACTAAAAATGTAACATTGTGGTTTTACAGGGAGTAATGGGCTGGACTATTACTTGAGTTGGTGCAGCAGCTTCTTTCATCACTGTCAGTTTGCCAAGCAACCAGCTGAGGATCTAGTTTTTATACTTTAGTTTTTGTACATATTTAAAGCAATACAGTATGTTAATGAGCTGGTTAGCCCGTCTTTATGCTAAGCTAAGCTAATTGACTACTGGCTCTAGCATCAAATTGACGGCATAGACTCAAAATTTCCATCTTCTCATTTACCTTCAGCAAGAAAGCAAATAAGCAAAATGTTTGCCCAAAATGTCCAACAATTCCTTTGGGACAAAAATAATAAAATTACATCATAACATAAAAAAACAGGAATTTTCTCCACTTCCTCCTTTCTGATCTATTTCTGTCTATTTTTCTCACACTCACAAATTGATGCACCTCTCACCGAGGCTACTCAGACTGTTTTTCTGTGTATTGCAAAGAGCACACACTGATCTCCCTCCATGTTTTCATTAGTCTGCTGGTCTCTCGGTGCTTGGCCATGCAACATTCATTAGCAGCCCTCACATAGTGCACAACACAGCACACTATGATATCTTCTACAGACGCTGATAGAATGGGAACACTTTCTGCCATTTGGACCAGCACATTGCTGTGAGATATAGAGTGCTGCATTAACAACTATTATAGCATTTGCAGTACCTGTCCCTGTAGAGAAAAACAAAATAGAAACTCTAAGAAAGTATTAAAGATAATGCAACATAATGATTCCCTGTCAGGTAAACAAAGCTGTTTCTGCTGTTGGCATCTTAGTGTCTTTTTCTCCAGACATGAAACATTGCCCATACTTGGTGACAAAAGAACAATTACAATTTTCCGATTTTAGCCAAATTCCTAAAGACCTCTCTATTTTTTCTGTTGTAGATGGGTCAGATGACCAATGCCAGTTGTTTTGTTTAAGTTTATTTGCCAATTAATGGAAATGCACCTCAAAGTTCGTATACATTTGCTTCACAGTTGAATGGAAACACAGCAAATGTGATGAACTGCCTTCACCTTTATACCAATTAGAATGGAGAGTAAGACAGCATGATAGCATTAACACCCTTCAGAGTGATAAGGTTCATTCAAATGCAACTACGCCTCAAATTCTTCTTCCCTTATATTTGAAAATCTTCCTTCCCCTCTCCCCTTCATTTAATAATAAAAAATAATATTAATAGAAGCGCCACATATAGGTGTTCCCCTCTTTTAGTTATATCTAAAAAGAGTGTGGGATAGATTGTATGTGATGCTGCGTTCACTTCATACACCTGCCATCACAGTCAGGTTTTGCAGCTCTGTGGAGGACCAGAAGCTGATAATCTGACTCTCTTATCAACTTGTTGCATCTCTCCAATTACGCACATGCACCACATACCCTTTTCCCTGGGCCCCAAAAAGGCGATTGGCTGTGATGGTGCTGAACTGAGAGTCAGCTGCCACCTGACTGGCGGAGAATGGATGCTGCATGTGGTGATGATGACGTCTCAGGTTGTTGTGCTGCGGTTTATTTTTGAGTTGCAGGCTGCTGTGTAGTTGGTCTTTCAGGCTGTGGCTGTTGTAAACAATTGTTTTGAGCTTATTCTGCACAAGTCAGTGCTCTTTTATGTTTCATGAGACTTGGCAGACATGCATGAATTCTTTTTTTTTTCACTGATTGGCAGGTTTTGATTTTGTTTGGCATTTTTGTATGCACTGTAAAAGAAAAGAACCACAGAAAGTATGGTTTAGTGTTTATTTTTTGATTTGACGTCTGTATTTGTGTGTGTGCTTTCACGCTGGGACATCAGCGTACATGCAGGCACAGAAGAGGAGCATGTTGCCATCTTTGACAAGTTTCAAGCACACCCTTCTGTATTTCTCTCACTCTGTGCAGAAACAAAACCTGTCCCGAGTTTGGTGTGTAATCACAGATTCTCTTTTCCCTCTGCACATCCTCTGGCTCTGCCTCACTGTTTTGCTCTCAACCTCCTCACTCTTTTACACACACACACACACACACACACACACACACACACACACACACACACTAACCACCACTGGTGTTATAAGGAAGCCCACCAGGGACCAATTTTCCCACATTCCTCCCTCTTCTTCTCACCCTCTGCCTGCTCTGTCTCACTCTGCTGACTGCTCTCCAGGCACTCTGGGACTCTGGCCTGTCAGTGGGACATATATTTGGGGGGTGAGGGAGGGGCAGAGGTTCAGCTAGAGAAATTTAGTACACATAACAAGAAGAGGGTGTGTGTGTATGCGTGTGTGCATGCTTGTGTGAGAGAAAGAGAGAGGGAAGACAGAAAGATAAGTTGAATGGGAAAGCAGCTCTTACTATTGTAGTGCCTTAATTGGTCTGCTCCACAACAAAACGAAAGCCGGGAGGGGGAGTTAAGGCAGGCCAGAGATGCTCAGAAACCCAACAGGAAGTTTTGTGATTGCATATGTGCATAGTTTTTTAGGGGAGTCATCATTTCCATGTATCTCTTGAGGTTTGTAACGTTTGTATTGTTCCTGTGTAATGGAGAGAATATTTGTGTTTTTGTGTGCATGTTTGTGATTGGTGTTTTGCATACATCTGTAGATATATGGAAAGACATCAGCCTCACTGATTTATATAGAAAAGACTGTGATAACATGTGTGTGTGTGTGTGTGTGTGTGTGTGTGTGTGTGTGATCTTTAGGGGTGTGATCAATCCCATTGGGGGTGTGAAGGGGGGTCGGACAGCACCCCTGCAGTGTGTTTCTGTAGCTGAGGGCCATTCGAAACCGGTTCTGTGTGTGGATGCTACTGATGAGCTGCTATTCACTGGATCTAAAGGTACACCACTAACTATACTCTACTATACTATACTTAAAACTCTTTTAACCCCTGTGGTTCACTTTAAAAAATCTGAAAAACCTGATCTGATGTCAGTAGAACAAAAATGTCCTCATTAAAAACCTGCCATAAAATTATGGGTTAATATTATTTTCCACTTTCAAAAAGTTAAATCTTTACACCAACATCTGTCCTGATCATAACTACCAAATATTCCTTCATTTTCAGATTTTTTACCATTTAAATGCCACTGTTGTTTTTCATAGTCTGGCACATGTCAATAATTGGCAATTGGTTTTGATGAATTGCATCAAACACTGCAGAGCTTCATAACACAGCAGCAATAACTGTGGAAAATAGCATGTATTTGCCCATAGAGCAAACATGAGAAAATGGCTCAGGCTGGTAGAAAATAGTAAAAACTACAGTTTTGAAGCCAGGCTTTTGGATTGAAATCTGATATGATGTATTGCATGATTTTATGCTGTAATGGCCGTTGGGATCAAAAATTGTGGTTTTGATGTGTTTCAACAGGGTTTTTTCCTAAAGGGTCACAGTCTGTATGTTTTTTGGCTACACAGTTCATTAAAGACTCATTGTAGGAGTGTGGTATATGTGGTGTACGTCTTCCACTGTTAATATATCAAAAAGGTCACATTATTGAAAATGAGGCATGCAGCAAAAATAATTGCAAGATTAGAGTAAGTTGATGCATTTATTTCAATATAATATGCATGCAAGTGTTAACCCAAAGAGAGTATAAAAACTGTTTTTCTGTCCTGCAGATCGCACCTGTAAGATGTGGAACCTGGTAACAGGTCAAGAGATCGTCACCCTCAAAGGCCACCCAAACAATGTGGTGTCAGTCAAATATTGTCCATCCTCCTGTCTGGTCTTTTCTGTCTCCACCTCCTACATCAAGGTGTGGGACATCCGCGACTCCGCCAAGTGTATCCGCACGCTAACGTAAGTTTCCTCCCTCTAACCAGCCAGATGGAACTGTTTGCAGCGGTTAAACTAAAAAATTCAGCTGAGGAGATGTTTGATAGAAGTGATTTAGGGATATGCTTTTTCAGTTCAGTGATGTGTTTGAAGTTGCAGAAAAGTGACAAATTAAATGTGGGAAAAATTTATGTAAAATGCACTCAGAGGAAATGACAAGTGCAAAGTTCTGCTCATTACTCTTGTCTCTCCCATTTGTTTCTCCACCTCATGTCTCCACTTTTATTCTCCTCCTGTTTATACCTCCCTCTTATAATTTTTTGGCTTCTCTTCACCCCCACAGTTCATCGGGGCAAGTGGTTTCAGGTGATGCATGTGCGGGCACCACCACCCGCACAATAACCTTTGCACAGGGCGAGTGTCAAATTAATCAGATATCGCTGAACCCGTCAGGATCTGTGCTCTACGCTGCTGCTGGAAACACTGTTCGCATGTGGGACCTCAACAGGTACATTTCTTCATTAATTAATTGAGTGATTGATTAATTTATTAATTGAACTACTCATCCAATTGCTTGTTAAAAAATTAAGTCAGTAATTGATTCATGTATCTACATATTGATCAGTTTCTCTACTTATTTATATGCTTAGTCATCTCTGCATTCTGTCCGCACATTCAGTTTCATGACCTCAAGCTCTACATTTTTTTGGACGTGGATGTATATATTCACTTGTCAGATGATAATCAACCAGAGAGCTGATTAAGACTTTAGAGATTAAAAGGGCTGTCAAAAGAGCACAGGAGGATGCATTAGTATGTTTTCTTCAAGGCACTTGTTTCTGAAATCCAGCGGCAACGCCGTCTTCTCAGTTTTTATGTGTCTGGAGGGAAATGATTAACAGATTGGACCAGACAGTATACGCTGAGGGGCTCAGACCCAATTAATGATGCATAACAACCTCCAGAAATGAAAAATGAATGTATTAAACATTTCTTCAGTATCATCTCTGCCTTTGGCATCTCTGTGTCTCAGCAGTTTTACTTCACTCGTGAGACGGAAAGTGATTTCATTCAGTGAAAGCTTGAAAATCAAATTCTTGTAAGGAATGAATTTCACAGACCTCTGCTTCACCTCCTTTGCTTGTTGCCTGCCTGTCTGTGTGTGTGTGTGTGTGTGTGTGTGTGTGTGTGTGTGTGTGTGTGTGTGTAGGATGCAAGGGATGGGGAAGCTGACAGGCCACATCGGCTCTGTTATGTGTCTGACAGTGGGACAGTCTCTGCTGGGCAAAGACCAAGTAATCACTGGCTCCAAAGACCATTATGTCAAGGTACTGCACATACACACATATTGAGATAATATCTGAGCATCACAGACGCAGGCACGTCTTTTACAGTACTCCGCTCCCTCAATCTCTCCTCAGGTGTTTGACGTGGCAGAGGGAACTATGGGTAATGTAGGCCCAGCTCATAACTTTGAGCCACCCCACTATGATGGCATCGAGTGTTTGGCTGTACAGGGAGACGTGCTGTTCAGCGGGTCCAGAGATAATGGCATCAAAAAATGGGATTTGGAGCAGCAGGAACTCACTCAGGTGTGTGTTTGTGTGTTTGTGTGTTTGTGTGTGTGTGTGTGTGTGTGTGTGTGTTTGTGTGTGTGTGTGTGTGTGTGTGTGTGTGTGTGTGTGTGTGTGTGTGTGTGTGTGTGTGTACAGTAGCATGTTTTTGTGTTAACATCTGTGTTATGGATGAAGAAGATGCTCATCTTTAAGCCAAAAGTGTCTCTTTAACTATGCTGTGAGAGACACTTGCTATTCAGGATTACTTAAAATTAGGACGGCATGTGTTGTATGTTCCCACACACTGTGTGAGGTCACCAGGGTTGAGTTAAGCAGGAAGCAAAAATGATTTCATATTCATGTGGATGTGGAGTTCATACATCAAAGTTTAAAACCCTGGCGGTGCTTCAGCGCTGCTCCTGACGTTATGTTCTCTGAGCCTGCAGGTAGAAGTATGCAGAGTCCAACGCTCTCTGAGGCTATTAATTCATGATCTCTTGACCCTTATCATCTTTTGAGCAAAGCCAGTCTTTCCACATGGTGCCTGCAGTGCAGCTAGTGCCAACACAGTATAAAGGGGCTTTGAGAGATTATTGTGGGAAAATGATTCCTATCTGTGAGGATGCCAGCTTCATTTCTGCCAGTGTGGAGGAGTGATTTTGATAATCAATAGATTTTCTAAGCAATTTATCAAGTAACAAGACTAAGAGTTTGCAGCTATGCTAGCAGCCCTGTCAGGCATTAGTTTTCTTTGAGCTAAATGTTAATGCCAGCATGCTAACATGCTCATGTGATGCGATGAGTTTGGGCAAAGTATTGGACAAATTACATTTTTGGACCTGAAGGTGGCACTAGATGAAACGTCAGGGGATCACAACAGTATCTACAATCTTTCGTGAGGAATACTTAATGCCTTTAAGGTCCTATGTTCTGAAAAGTAATATTTCCATGTCTTTTTTTTATTATAAAGCAGGTCTTAAATTACTGTGAAAGTATAAAAATTCTCAATACATGGAGAAATGCACTTTTTTTTTTTTAGAAAATGTGTCTTTAAATGAGCAATCAGGACTCCTGAAAGGTTGTGATGTCACAAATATACTATACATATAAGGTCGAAAGTGCTGCTACAGTCCGCTTACAGTAATTCCCCGGCTGCAATGATGGTGCAGAGACGAAGAGGGTCCAGATGTGGAAGGCACAGAAACACTGACCAATCAGAGCAGACTGAGATTTTTTGGGGAGGAGAACTTAAAGAGACAGGCGCTAATATGTAGCGTTTCAGACGGAGGGTGCTACAGGTTTTATTCAGACAGACAAATGTAAAAGCATGCCCAAAATACTAGTATGAACCTGAGAATGAGCATGACAGCTGCAAAAATCAACCATTTTGAAGATGTTTTTTATTTTCATACTTTGTATAGGCTACATGTTAAATTGAAAAACGAAATAATTCAGAATGATTACCATTAGTTTGCAGCCCTATCATTGACATTTGATTGTAGCGAAAAAACATCCCACTCATGACACAGACATGATAAAAGCACATACACACCATCTGTGCCCGTACAGTCCTGGTAGAGACAGTATTTTACTCGTTATCGGACACTGCCTCAGCTGTGACAGCTAAAAATTGTGCTGCCTGTTGAGTGTTCAGGCAGCTCCCTTCATGTCTCCCTTTACGCAGAGTGCTCTCTCTGTGGAGGAAGTCAACAGAGTGTCATCATGCCTAATGTGGCAGGAAAGCACTATGTCAACATCAGGGCGTTAGAGCCCACATGCATCAGAGCCACAGGTTCCAGAGAGAAAAGACATGGTGTGTGTGTGTGTGTGTGTGTGTGCGTGCATGCGTGCGTGTGTTGACTCCTGCGGTTTCTCTCATGTATCCTCCGTTGGTGCTGCATATGTTAATAATGCATAATAATGCACCATGTGGGCGGATGTGGCTTGCTCATTTGCATGCACAGTGATGTGCATATTAAGCAGCACTTTCAAGTTGTTTGCATAAGTTCTATTTAGCCTTTGTCTATCCAAACAGAGAAAACAAGAACACAAGACATTATTATTTCTATTCAAAGACTGAATTAAATCAACTCAGTCAGTGCTGTGGTCTGCGGCATATGACCTTAACCTCATTTGTGAAGCAGCCAACACAATCCATTTTACAGCCTGTCTAACTCAGTAGTCTCTGTCTAATTATGTAATAGGATCAAATTGTGGCTCGGGGTACAATAGAGTATATTACAGTAGACTCTGCCTCCTCCAGGATTGCTGCTGCGGGCTGTTCTGCTCCGACCCCTCTGTTATAATGCATACACCATAGTGTGTTTCTTGGGGGAATATGTGGAGCAATTTGTTTATTATTACTCAGCGCAATGGTTTAGTGATTCCCAGTTGCTTGATAAATAATATACCTTCCAAAAACAATCTCAGGTTTGTGTGTATTTAACCGCTTTGTCGACTTGCTTATGCAACTGTTGCTGCAGTGTGTTGTTGCCGTCTATGAGGTGTTGGAGAGCATTAACACGTTTTTACCCACTTGTGTAAAGTTGTTACAGATAGCAAGGTAGATGTAATATATGTGAGAACTTTGTTCTTATTTTTTGTACATGCCATTCTTTTTCGACAGCTCTTGTGGACTCAAAGCTACCCGTGGATTAGAAGGCAGAGAGTTCTCCTCCATTTTCTTTTTGTGGTGCAGCAAAATTTTACTTTCTCAGCCTTTTCTAGTCGATAGATCCTAACTATGAATGGCAAAACCGTGCTTCCCTCAGGATAAGAGAGTAGTCAGCTGTCATGGAGGGAGCTTCAAATGGATTAAACTGAAATGGCGCCATTTTTTAATCTCATGAAGATTTAACCCTTGGGCTCAGCTAACATACTGTCTATTAGAGGTTGTACAAAGCTACAGTGAAGATACTGGTAACATATCAACTAGATTCTAGTTGGTACCAATGGATTCCTCAGTCTTCTAAGACTAAGGAATCTATTGGTACCAACCGTGTCATAATATCTTGTCAGAAGATAACACTCCAAAGTTAGGCTTAATTTTAGAGAAGGAAAAACTGACTTCTTTTTAGTACCACAAGTCTTGGAGTCTCTATTCATTACGTTTTAAATAAATCAACAGTTATATTTATTTTTGACAAGAAAGAATTGCAAATTATGTTTAATTTTACAAGAGCTAAGAAATAGTAATCAACTTCATCCAACTCTGCATATAAATTTACGCAGCTGAACATAATAGATACTGGATCTGTCGTCAGTCGTTACAGTATATCATGTTCAGTTGTGTTAATTTATTTGCAGAGTTGGATGAAGTTGATTACTTTTTCTTAGCTCCTATACAGTATATCCACAAGTTTTTGTCAATTAATTATGTGAAAAGACCAAAAACCCACCATGAATTGATCCTGCTAACATGTATTGCCTTCCTGATGTGTTTTATTCCTCTGTGCCGTAGAGGTTGACTGTTCTCCAAAAACGATTAAAAACATTATTTATGAATCCCACATACACCCATTGCTGCTGTAAATGTTTCCTAGAGCACCAATTATGTGTTGCTGCTAAAAATAGTCCCAAACAAATACTGCAGTTTAAGTCATGTTTGCACAAAACTCCAGCGTCCTGCTGTTTTAGGAAATGACATGGCTTTTTTTAACAATTAAACTGCACATTTATTACCTAATTTTTAAGATTTTTATCATCAGAAGGAATAAATGGGCTCAGAGCTCAGAGCTAAAGATGTGTTAGGAAAGTCAGAAAGTATCAAGAGAAGAACAAACATATTGTTAGTTTTGTCAAAAATACAGAATAATGCTGCTTTATCTGAACCTATTGGCGAACTGTTTGACCACTATTTACAAAGGCCAGTATTTCTGGCATTTGTGTAGCCAGCAGATATCTGGATATCCGGTTATGAATAATGGAAATTATTATTGATTTTCATCATCATTTACCTGCAGTCAGCTTGCTATTTTTTTTTTATATTTATATCATCAAAAGGAATAAATGGGCTCTGAGCTCTGGGCTATAGACGTGATGGTAAGTTAGTAAGTAATGGATAATGGACATCATGGCAAAGACTTTCTCTGTCAGATTATCAACTTGAGACAGAACACAAGAATGAATTTGGAGTTGAGAGATGACATCTACGACAGAGTTGTTTCTTTGCATATAAATGCAGATACATTTTTAAAAAGGCTAAATTGTTTTCAGATAATAGCTGGGTTCTGAGCATTTCGGCCAATGTCTTTAGTCCACCACACTGACTGTTTATTAAATGTGATTTGTCAATGCTAGCTGTAGAAACCAGAATGCTTTCAAATGACCTCAAGTTTCTGTACTGACATTTTTGTTACTTATGGACAGATGCATACTACAATACTTTTATATTGGCGCTTAACTAATATCATATTAAAACCCATTGTAGCAGTGGCCAGAAAATCCTAGTTTTCTGCGATGAAACAAACATAACAGTCAAAAGCATCTGTTTCCTACCAGTGAGTGTTCACCTTCAAACCTTTATTTGTGTAAGCAGCATGACTTCATTCTACCTGCTGTCTACTCTCCACTGTTGTCTGTGCACTGTAGCCAAACACTGTTTCCGTCCATCTGTGTCAACAGTTTGCTGTCTCTGTGTCCAAATAGGATGTATCAGCAGGAGAACGTGTCCTCTCAAATAGTACTTTTATGTTGTATTTTGAATCGTAAATTCTCCTCAGTCACACAGCTTTAAAAATACTCCTTTGTTGTTACAAAAGATTGTGATATCCGCACTAGATTATGTGGCACATAGCAAATGATAGTCATTTGGTTAATATCACTCCAATCGTGTTCCATTATTTTTGGCTTGGACTGTTCAGGAGGAATCATTAGGAAGAAAACAACTTGGAGCTGTTTCAAGGTGAAATCACCTTCAGTAAAATAATACAGATTTATTATTATGCTCAGAGAGCTGAAGAGCAATAACACATACTTCTATTAAAGCTTGTTCTGGGCCCTCTGTTTAGATCACAAGAAATAGAGCTAAAAAAGACTTGCATGCAAATGTGGAATGGATATAAAAGTTATTTGCAGCCTATAAAAACTTGAAAAAGAGAGCAGACTAACTGCACACTGCAGTGTGGCAAGCATGCACTGAGAGAAAAACAAATCAGGAACCTGATGGAAACAATAATAATAGAAGGGAACTTTATTTGTAGTGCACTAATCTAAAAATGCGACATGAATATAATTAATGACGGAAGCAAATCAAACACAACATGAAAAAGTAGATAAACGTAATAAAAGTTATCACCCTGTGCATGTGTCCCCTTGCTTGGAGCTAAATTAATCTCCAGCCCAGCTGGCCGAGATAAACAGAATAAAACCCAATGTGTTGCCGCTGTAAAAGTTTGTTAACGCCTCGGTGTAAAACCCAATTTACTTTTTGCATGTTCTGTATTTAAGACACTGATTATGTTTCATCTCTGCATTGCTGCGCCAATATAGACATGGTTCACTCTTTTCTTCCCTTTCTCTTTAATTAAGACAAAAATGTGTGATGAAAAGCAGATGTAGAAGCTGTTTATCTGATGGTTTTGTCTGTGTGTTACAGTTTGTGTGGAGATGAGCTGCAGGAACGATTAATCCCAGTAGTATAAATTGTAGGCTACTGAATCTCCTAAAGGTCATACAGAGATTAGGACTGTCTATAGGGCTGAAATTGATTAAAATTAACCTTCACACTTTGGCAAACACTCACTCTGCAATTTGATTTGTAGACACTTCCTCCAAAATTCTCCACAAACTTGAGTCATGTTTTTTATTTCCCTTCAGTTGCTCATGTCAGCGTTATTGACTTAACAAACGTGAGGCAGATGAGTGCAGTTCATGAATCATATGCGAAGCCATTGTAAAATACTGAACATGAAGCCACTCCGGTAAGAATAACTACGGTATTGAGTCTAAGTACAGTATAAGTAAGTACGTTGCCTAGCAACAAGGTGCATTCTCCATTCAGGAAATAAACTGCCTGACTGACAATGATTCCCATCCATTAAAAATGGAACATTCATGGTTTTCTGCTGCTATTTTAAGAATGCAATAACCCAGATGATGTTGTTTTTTTAATGTAAAAACATGAGATGTAATATATTTATCCCTCTCTGACTTTAATGTCTCTCTGCTTTGACTCTGCAGCAAATCCCCAACGCCCATAAGGACTGGGTGTGCGCTCTTGCATATGTCCCGGGCCGGCCCATGCTGCTGAGCGCCTGTCGGGGCGGCGTGATGAAAGTGTGGAACGTGGACAACTTCACTCCTATAGGGGAGGTCAGAGGTCACGACAGCCCGATAAATGCCATTTGTACCAACTCAAGACAGATCTTCACTGCGTCCAGGTAAGAAATAATGAAAGAAATGTTGTGGACTGCACCACAACTCTTCTCAAAATATTTCCTATTGTAGTACTGTAAAATAGAAGTGTTTATCAAATGGTAATTATTTTTAATCCATCCTACAATCTCTTGATTTAGTGACAGATTAATGGGCAAAAAGACTAATTTCTTTATAAAAATATTACCTTCATTGTGACTTAAAGAAACGTTTTATGTCATAAATGGTATTTATTCATTATTTATTCACAACAAGTTACTGTTATGAAAGTGTGTGTGAATTATAGTACCATTAGCTTTCAACTGATACAGTATCACAAGCATTTAAAGTTTCTTTTTGTCAATTAATTCTGTGGAAAGACCAAAAACCGACCATGAATTGAACATGTATTGCCTTCCTGATATGTTTTATACCTCTGTCCCGTAGAGTTTGATTGTTCTCCAAAAACGAAAACTTATTTATGAATCCCACATACACCCACTGCTGCTGTAAATGCTTCCGAGAGCACCAAAACTCCAGCACCCAGTTGTTTTAGAAAATGACATGGCCTTTTTTAACTAATAAACTGCACATTTATGAACCTAATTTTTAAGATTTTTATCATCAGAAGGAATAAATGGGCTCAGAGCTCAGAGCTAAAGATGTGTTAGGAAAGTTAGAAAGTATCAAGAGAAGAATAAACATATTTTTAGTTTTGTCAAAAATACAGAATAATGCTGCTTTATCTGAACCTATTGGCGAACTGTTTGACCACTATTTACAAAGGCCAGTATTTCTGGCGTTTGTGTAGCCAGCAGATATCTGGATATCCGGTTATGAATAATGGAAATTATTATTGATTTTCATCATCATTTACCTGTAGTCAGCTTGCTCAAATGTGATTGGTCAATGCCACCCGGACTACGAACTAGACTACTAAATGGAAACCAGAATACTACCAATACCATAATCTCAGTCAGTCTTAATGCTTCTGCATTCATATGCAGATATCAGTATATAGAAAGTATCAGAATGGTATTTGAAGAAGTTTGGAGGTTGAGAACCAGAGAACTTGTTGTTGAGATTCTCCTTTTTTTTTAACTGGTACAGAGAGAGAAAATGTGCGTCAAATACAGGATTATGATTCATGCTTGTTTCATCTCAAGCATTTATCTGCAGGTGTGTTTGCCTCTGTAGCTCACAGTGGGTCATACTACATCCTGTTTGTCTCCAAACTGAGCTCATAGCTGCATTAGACAAACATAATGGCTGTCTACTGTTTGTGAGGGACTATCAGTGAGGAACTTTTAACAGGGGCCAAAAAGCGGGAACACATTACCCCGATCCTTGCTTCTTTGCACTGGCTTCCTGTTAATTTTCGGATTGATTTTAAGATTTTAATGTTTGTTTTTAAAGCTTTGAATGGACTGGCCCCACAGTACATCAAGGACCTCATCCAAATTTATACTCCAGCGCGTGAATTGAGGTCCGAGGGCCAGCTCCAGCTCGTGGTCCCTAGAGCGAGACTTAAAACAAGGGGGGACAGGGCTTTCTCTGTGGTGGGCCCCAGACTCTGGAACGCCCTCCCCCTCCATGTCCGAACAGCCCCCACAGTGGAGTGTTTTAAGTCTCGTCTCAAGACCCATTTTTATTCCTTGGCTTTTTAACACTGCGTGAGTTTTGTGGTCCTCTGTGTCTTTTATTTATTTTATTTATTTTACTACTTTTAACTACGTCTTTTATTTTATTTTACTATGTTTGTCTGTTTGATTGTATTGTTTTATTTATGGCATCATTTTAGATTTATACACTTATTATTTATTGCTGATTGGTATATGGAATTGTTTGTTTTATTGTTGATTTTATGTACAGCACTTTGGAGACGTTTGTGTTGTTTAAATGTGCTATACAAATAAAGGGGATTGGATTGGAGTGGATTGACATTCAATCTTCCTTTTTCCACTTCCTGTTCAGATAGTTGGCTTAAACTACACTTTCTACTCCCTTTTCTCCCTGTCTTCTCCTCTCCTCACTCTCTTGTTTAATCACTTCTTTTACTGCTCTTCCACCATCTATTCTGTGGACAAATATTTCCTTTTGTTTGGTCTCTTTAACTCTGCCTTCCCACTCCTGCTCTCCTCCTGTTATTCACCTTCACTGTCCTCCTCCTCCTCCTCCTCCTCGTCCTCAGTGACTGCAGGGTGAAGTTGTGGAGCTATGTGCCAGGCTTGACCCCGTGTCTTCCTCGACGGGTCCTGGCCATCAAGGGCCGAGCCACCAGCCTCCCATGATTGTCCCTTCTCCGCTCACCAACCCTCCCTTCCTCTGGTACTCTCTTAACTAACTTCCCCCTTTTTTTCCCTGCTGCATTTCTTTTCTCCTACTTTTGTTTTTCTTCACTTTTCTGTTTGCTCCTTTTCCGTTTCTATGCTTCTTTTAATTTTTGCTCCAATTCTTCTGAAGTCATTCAGTTCAACCACTTTTTGTTAGTTTTTTAACAACAGTTGCTGATGTTTGACTTATGTTTGTATATTGTGTTTGAGGATCACTGCCTCTGTCAAGACAGCCAGCTTTTCATTCACTGAACAAGTGACTCATAATAACCTTGTCTTTTGTGCTCCTGTTGTTATACTTGTATTTACAAAAAGTTAGATAAGAAGTGCGATACTAAATCTCCACCGATATGGGATTTTTTAGACTGATATACCGATCTCAAAGGGGGGAAAATTCTCCTCACACATAAACAATATGGCCGCCGACATAGTGATTTTTTGAGCTGAGAAAATAAAGAATAAATAGAAATTAAATACATAGCCAAATAAACATCAGTACTAAATGTTGAGTATCATTTAATTGCTGACCATTAGATTAAAATAAAAATAAAAATAAAAGAAATAGGTAGCATCATTTCAAAATCACCCCAAGCATTGTTTTCTGCATTACATGTTCTGTAAAAAAAGTATATAAAAGTATATCTATATATATATATTCATATCGGCGCATATTAGACAGCATATATGTTGTTACCGATAGACACGAATATGCCTTTGACAGGCCAATATCAACCGATATTACTGGTCAACAGATATATTGGTTGGGCTCTAATTAATCCCACTCTGTCTGTATGTTTAAAGTAAAGACACAGCCAGCAAATGGTTAGCTTAGCATAAAGACTGAAAACGCCTGGCACTATCTAGTCCCACATGTAACACCCCCGTAAAACTGCAAGTTGATGTTTTTACACTGTATTTTTCAATGGAATTATCCAAATTAGATTTAATTTCTTAATTTGTGAGGTTTACATGTGCTGGAAGTTTGATTTTGTCACCCTTGGTCAGAGCTAGGATAGTTGTTTGTTTATGCTAAGCAAAGCTAAGCTAACTGCCTGCTGCTTATCACACAGAGTGTCGATCTTCTCATCTAACTCTGGTCAAGAAGTCTATTTCTAAAAAAGTGGAACAATTTATTTAACACCTTCACCATTATCCTTTCAGACAGAATCCACTCAGTTGACATTTAGCGTCTCCTAACATCAACAAAGAGCACAGCTAATTTCTTTAGCTAGTGTTAATGAAAATGTGATGCTGTCCTGGGTATTACCCAGTGTGAGGCGGTATGATTAGCACCCTGGGAATGTGCAGGAAAGTAAAAATGAAATTGCCAGGTCTGTTGGGAGGAGAGTTGTGTGCAGGTTGATTAGATTAACTTTTTGCACTGTTACGTACTTTTTTTCTCCACTTTTCTGAGAGGTTGGAGAGATTATTTTTCCTTTTTTTTTTTACTGACACCATGAGAGGGGGTTTAATGAAGTGTGTGTGTGTGTGGGCGCGTGTGTGTGAAGTGTGCTTTGAAGTCAATCTCTTTGTGTTGTGCCTGATGTACAATGGGTTGTTTTGAAAGGGGAGACTGTCTGATTGATGTTATTTTCTCTCTTTGTTGTGTTCTGCTCGCTCATCATCCCACCTCTCTCTCCCTCTCTCTCTGTAGCGACAAGACAGTGAAGATCTGGTCGTCAAAGGTGTGGAGGAAGAGGTGACACCCGCAGTGGCTCCTTTGTCGGCCATCTTGCTGAGACTTCAGCCACTCGTCTGTGACACGCTCACTTTCAGCAATGAGATGTGACACCTTTTCCGAGGCAATCAAGGTGTTTTTTCTTTGCCAAGGTGCTAAATGACAAAGCCAAAAGGCAA
Organism: Centropristis striata; assembly: GCF_030273125.1. NCBI lineage: Eukaryota > Metazoa > Chordata > Actinopteri > Perciformes > Serranidae > Centropristis > Centropristis striata. The sequence continues at coordinate 12,573,081 of NC_081519.1, read as the reverse complement.
AGGCGGAATATGTGTTTCAAGGCAAAAAAATATTTGCCTTTTAGATTTTTTTTTTCTGCCAATTTGAAAGTGCCATTCAGGTGTGATGCTACCTGGACAATATAAACCGTATCTTCACAGCCGTGGATACAACAGGCGGAACAATTTCTCAACCCTGACATGAAAACGGCCACGGCCTGGTATTAAAAGGAAAAGAAAAAGTGTCCTTTTGTTCTTTTGCCAAGGTGTGAGAGTCCTTGTGGAACAGCGACAGACGAATTTGCTCAAAGGCGTGTATTCATGTGTCTGTTCTCTGAAAGTCATGACATGGACTGAATTTAAATCCCAGACGGATATTAACTCATAACTGGAACCTCTGACCATTTCCTCCTGTTCCTCCATCCAGGAGTGTTAGTGTTCATTAGTGACGGTCCTGTTCATGAACACACTGGAGGGTCATGGTATGAGGTCATTGTGGTGGATGATAGAAAATTGCTCATCTAGGATAACTGGCAAATTCCATAAAACACCACTTGATTTTCAGTTTTTTACACCGGAGATTCCCTCCGATCACTTTTATCACTCTCAGTATATCACTGAAACTTTATTGCTCCATAAGTCGTGTTAATTTTTTTTAATGACTTTTACTAATTTATTATTTTCCCTACCTCAGTTGTTTTGGACTTTGCTGCGAGGTGGGAGTGAACATTTTTACGGGTCTCTGTGTACAACATGGTGCTTGACATGTTGAAGACTTTATTTAATGCCTGGCTCTTCATCTCTGTGTGGATGTGTCCTCTGTGGCCCTCTGGCTATAAGACTGTCTAGCTGCTGACCCTGCAAACAGGAAAAGCACTAGTCCAGTAGCACAACTAAGGTAGCACTGGCCTCGGAGGATCTGACCGGATTGTAATATCTGCTTTGTAAAGTGCTAACTGCGGCAAAAATGAAAAATACCCCTGCAGATGCACACGACACCAACAGTACATACCGACAGCACAGAGTCCTAAGACATTTGTGAGCCAGGTACTCCATTGTGGCCAAAGTTCCAGATCATTATCTCAACCATTGTACAGTATGTGGCTCCTACCTGCTATCTATCCTCCACATAGAAGGTAATAGGAGCCCCACAAGTCCCCCCCTGCCTACTTTCAGCTCCCATCTGATCTGGAAGTTTAGTGACTGTATCAGACTGACCAGCCTTACTGAAGAGTCCACCTCTCTCCCAGCTACTGAACTTCTCTGGAAAGCCAATTTAATTAGAGGTCTCGCTGCTCAACCAGCTGCTTTTCAGGCAAGATTACTTGGGTGAAAGTAGGTCATAACTGAGAGGGATTTCTTATTAAAATCCCAATTTTCTTCCACCCACTATTTGCTGCTACATTTAAAGAGAGAGAGAGAAACTTCCGGTACATGTGCACTGATGTACAAATCTGTTTATGTGGCAGATTAAGTGTGTGGCACACTTGTGCACAAACCGTGGACACACACTCACAAACACAAGATTTCAGTGGATGTTTCGGTTATCCATCTTGCCTGATAGGTCCTGGCACCCCTCACTGCGTTGATTTAATGTCTCTTTAATGAAACACATTCAGCACTGCACTGACGCACACACATTGATACAAACATACACACTCCTACAGGCAACACTTATAACCCAAGTCTTAAAACTCAGTTCAATTATCTTTTTGAATACAGATAACAGCGTGCTGCAGGAATGAGTTCTAAAACCCGGTAACGAGTTGGCATTTCTGGTTCCCTCATCACAAAAGGGTTTTTGTTTAGAAATAAGGTCTGTGGTTAATACAAGCTGAAGAGATTTTCATGTTTTGTTCAACGATGCAAAATACTTCAGTAAAAACCCCACTATTTTTTTTTTTTTTTTAGCTTTTATGTGTCTTTAAGAAGGTGGTTGTTAACAAACAACTAAATGAGACTTCAGAGTTTGTCCAGGACTTCTGCCGATTGCATATATAATTAAAAATTCATAATTTTGCTGAACAATATGTGTAAGTATCAAAAGATTAGTTTTGCCACTGAGTTTATTGTCTGCGATAACCCAAAATTCAATGGCTCCAATTCAAGTCCCATTGGCTTTTTGTTGAGGGAACCAGGCTGATGCAAGTGTCTCGGTTGGCCAATAAAAATACAACATCCCTGCAGCACTATAGTAAGCATTCACATCAGTTAATGTGCTTTTTTGTATCAGTTCAGTGTTTTGTAGTACACATGTCTTACAACCTGATAAAAACACAATTCATGTCTGTAAGTCTCAAACTTTCACAGCACAGTTTTTTTCTGCTCAGAAAACACACTCCTGAAAAAAAAGCATACTTTGGTCATTTAGTGCACTTTTCTTCAAAAAGACCCAGAAACATGTAGTTTAATTGAACAAAGGTTGGATCCTAAAACAGCAGTGACAGGTGCTGAAGTTAGTCCACATTTTTCAATATAGTCTTTGCAAACTCTCCTCTCAGAGGGAGTCTTTACACTGCTGATTGTTGATGTAGCCAACATGAGTTTGAAGCTGCTTACATTCTCCAAAAGCAATGATGTGGGTTTTGGTTTTATATCGGGAGGGGGGGTGCAGTGAATGCAAATGTGTGGATGGGGGGTGATATGTTGAAGTGTTCTTGGTTTTAATATTTTGCCATGCTTAGTAACTCAGGTAAAGGTTGGAGGATAATGTTAGTCATACTTTAGTCACCCCTGTGAATTTAGGTAGCTCTTTGAATCGACCAAATGCCTTGTTTGAAATATTTTTTTTTTTACTTTAAGAAAAAAGGTACTATCATGTATCCCCCCTTTTTGTTTTTTTTGTTTTGCATTTGATTCCCTTTACTTGTTATCTATGTACTGTGTACTGATTTCTGTACAAAATGTACACATGGATCTTCCCAATCTGGCCAAAGCTGAAAGTCTTGCAACTCTGAGAAGATGTGCACTGATTTTTGACCACTGTTAGTTGTTATAAAATATGTATAAAATATGGTAATTGTATAGTAGTGAAACTGGAGTGAGCGGTACAAAATGTGGTCAGTAGGGAAATTAACCTCTGATCACATAATGGGTTACTTTGACCTTGAGTTCGACTCCACTGGGCCCTTCACTGTACACTATGTATTTATCTGGGCTCATTAGCCAAACTGACCCTGCTCACCAGCTCTGTGGTGTGTTTCATGTGATAACAAAGCTAAGAGACAGCCTTTATCTCAGTTTTCTTTCCTCTTCTCTAAACACCTACTTACTGCTTTAGAAGATCGCATAGTACCGTAGCTTTAGACACTTTCTTAGATGCCCTGTGCTTGTACATTTGCTGAAGGATGCATGTTGTTAGTGGTACTCATCTGTGGATTGGTCATCTCAAAATATAGCAATTTAGTCGACAATTAATTCCCTCTGCAACTGTCAATCCTGATGTTTAACATCCGAGTGGATTTACTTACTAAACCCTAAAAGGATTTGGCCATTTGTTTGAATTCTGAAGCATTGATAGTCACTGACTTACGTGTGAAACATGTAGCACAAAATTTTGAGTGTGTTACATAAAAGATGCTTGCTTGGAAGATTTATAACATCCAAGCAGAAGCCCTAAATTATTATCTGGCCTCCACCCAAAGTTGCCCCGAGTTCTAAAGGCTTGTGTTCTGTCAATGTCAGCACCACTTCATTACTTGACAATGTGTAAATAGGTGTGTCGTACCTTTTTAAATATTACAGAGGAGATTTATTCGAGGTTAACTGACGTATTCCTCATCAGCTGGCCTCAGAGAAATCTCTGCAAGTTAGGATTTACATGCACTTTGGATAATGAACACTGCTGTGAATACTCTGTGAACTGTTTTCCAGATATGTATTAAGCCTAGTTTTAGACTTAGTTTACAAAGATGAAGTTTATAAGTCCCAAAACGAGGCTTAAAGCACTGATATAGTGCTGAAAAGATCACATCTGTTTAGCGCTACGGTAGGTTTAGAATTCAATTATATTAATGTATGTGCTGATACAATTTGTAAGATAATAGTCGAGACATAGAAAGACAGTCCCCCAGTATGTCCCTGCCTTTAGAGTCCCCTTTTTTAGCAAGTGTTACCTGGGAATGAGAATTTTCTGTTTAACAGAGCAGCATGCACACCTCTGTAGACGCTCAGGAGAGTCCATCTCCATCCTTATTTCCCTGGCTGTCTGCTGGTATTCTGACATTTTTTCTTAATAACACTGACCACAAACAGGCTATATTACTCCATGAAAGACAGAAACTGAGACACAGGGTGACAAGATCAAACCTTGATCTATTTTTTCTGCAGCAATCAGCTGCAGAAAAACACTGCCTGATGAAATGTCCCTTTCAGAAAGGGATATTATCACACTAAATGTACCGTTTAGCATGTGGTACTGTTTGATCAATACCACTCTCTGATCCCAAACTGGTACACCAACTGACAATGTTCTGTCACCAAACATGAAAAAAAATCTGTTGTAGGTTTCCGTGGCCTCTGTTACCATCTAGTTTAAATTGGAAAGCTGTTTGACCAAAGCTAAAAATCATGTGAACAGCTGATGCCTTGCTCACTCTTTCAAGCCACTATGTGTGTAGTTGAAATTTTCTGACTGCCCAAGTGTAGTTAAATAAAACAGAAAACATTGTGGAAAATGACGTGCACCCACGGATCTCACATGGGAACAGAATGAATTGACCATTTGCTAAGCCCCGCCCCCTCTAGATACTGTTGCTATGCCTGTCAATCTTTTCGTTTTTGCACAGAACTTATGCCGTTTACAATAATAGTCGCAGATTTAACAAAAAAAAAAAAATACAGCATAATGTGAAACTTTGGGTCCTCCATTTCACATAAGTTTACAAAGCTATATATCGAACATACATCCATGTTTTAAAGTTTGCATTTTCAAACAATATGCGTAACTTTTACCAAAGAAAAGGATTTTAGGATAAAGAAAAACCAATAAGTTACAACACTATCCAATCGAAATTTGGCTGGAGTTGCTGAAGTGTAAACTTCAAGAGCAAAGAGCCAGAAAAAAATTCCCCCAGGATAATAAGTGATACACAGTTTTTACATCAGCTAGCAGTGGTTGGTTTGTCAGAGAGTGTAGGCAGAGCTAACGCAAACCAGCTTGCTCCTCAACTCACTTGTCTATGAAGTGGGTAACTGTAAGAAAAACAGAAAAACAATCTTTGAGATTGTAACTTTAATCTATAACCTCTAATAATAATAATATAGTTTCTCAATGACATCCTGTGCTTTTTAAAAAACACTGATTTCAGGTAGTAGCCAGATATGCTAACATTTTGAAAAGCTTAAAAGAGAAAAGGCCAGCATCCTGACTTTTTAAATATGGAGTTTTGCTGTGCACACTGTTGGATGTGGAAAAAATCCAATAAAGGAGGTGTGCTCTGCCCAGTTATGGTCTCTAAGCTGTGATTAGACAATCACTGATCGGGGGCGGGGTTAAGCAAATGGTAAATTGGCTGAAAGCAAAACAAAGACAGCAACAATTTTTACAGGCCAACAAAAAGTTTCAAAGTGTAGTGGCTGTGATGTGTGTGTCTGGTGTTAGATATAGGACCAGAGGGCAGATACAGTAGAAGAGCTGCCAGTCAAACTGATTGTGTGATTACCACCTGTAGCATTTCCAGCCCGGCCCAACCATCTTAAGACCACTAGGAAATGAAACCCAAGTAGTCAGCTCAGCTTCAGCCTCGTGCCTCAGCCAACAGGCCTTACTGCCTTAAAGAAACAGAATGTGAATGTAGGACATTGATAATCATTCACTTAATATCCTGAATCTGTAACAGACTTATTCTGATGATTGTAGATTGTCCTGCAGATTGTGAAATTCTGTTCTAAGTCAGCCAATGTCTTTATCAGCGTGGCTGAAACAACTCTGAACTTTGCCTCAGGCTGCTGAGGGGATGGGATTGCATTTAGACACAATCGAGAGGGCACTTTACTGCTTTGCTGCTCGGCGGCAAATCGCTATCACACACCAACACAGACAGCTGCTGTAATTTTTCTCCAGGCATGTGTTGTCATCTTGAGCTCACATATGGTAAAACAATATGTGGCAGCGTCTGTGAAATATGTACTCATGGGACAAAAATGCAGGGTCAAAGGTCATTTGTGCCTTTTATTGCACAGACTACTCCCTCTTAAACAAGTGTAAATGTGTACAGTTTTTTTTATATGACATTGTGCATGTGACCAAGCCATGTAAAATATCTTACTGTATATAATGTAAGTAAATATTTAATGAAGGAGCCAACATTCCCTCAAGAAAATAAATAAGTTAAAACAACTTTGTGTCTTCTGTTGTTCTGAGTCCTCTGACATGACAAGCAAACACGGAGGTGGCTGAGCTGTTATGGCATGCTAACAATAATTGTGTTCCCACTGGCTAGCTAATGCTACAACTCTTCACTGTACACTACCCAGGTAAGGCATCTATGAGAACCTGGTCTCACAGAAATCCGTGAAATAGCCACGGATTTCGCTTAACTCAAAATCCGTGGAATAGCCACGGAATCGCTCAAATTTCCGTGAAACTGACACGGATTTGGCTACAATGCAAGTTAATGAGTCATATCCCGTGGCTATTCCATGGATATTTGTTCCTATTGGTTTGTTCCAAGTCACGTGACTTTCAAGGTTCCGGCGGTCAGAACAAAAAAAGTGGCGGACAGTTCTCCCATTTTTAGTGAAAAAATCAATATTTTGACTTAGTTTCTGCATAAAAATGGATTTTGATCACATTTCTAGCGAGAAATATGTTTTATTTTCTAAATATTCACTCAGTGAATGTACATAATCACTTTGTATGTTGGAATAGCCACGGGATATGACTGTCATTAACTTGCATTGTAGCGAAATCCGTGTTAGTTTCACGGAAATTTGAGCGATTCCGTGGCTATTCCACGGATTTTGAGTTAAGCGAAATCCGTGGCTATTTCACGGATTTCTGTGAGACCATGTTGCTATGGAAGATCAGAGCCCGAATTTACTGTTTTTCAGTGGATCACAGAGGGAGTGAGAAGGTTACACTACAACTCTAGATATGAAAGTGATGTATGGATGATGTCATCAGTCCCCTGAGGCGGTTGGTGCTTCTGGTCCAAGCTGACCGACTCCCCTCTTCAGCTAAGCAGTCCCTGGGGAGCCTGCGCAAATTGGCAGTGGACTTCTAGTGAGGTGGAACAGAGGCTCTGACCGGCTCCTCTCAGAGCCAGTTTTATGATGAGGGTTGAGTTAGTGACTGACTGAGTGACTGAGTCATATAGACTGTAAATGTGAATTCAAAAATATAATTACAGTCAAGCTGTATAAACAGTATAAACCAATAATCTATTGATCTTATGAATCAAGACTGCAGTGCCTTGTTACAGTTGCAGAATATGATTGACAGTTGCTGTAGGAGAGATCTGTCAAAATGGTCAATTTTTATAGCTAAATAGCAAAAACAAAATATATACACTACCGGTCAAAAGTTTTAGAACACCCCAATTTTTCAATTTTTTATTGAAATTCAAGCAGTTCAAGTCAAATGAACAGCTTGAAAGGGTACGAAGGTTAGTGGTGAACTGCCAGAGGTAAATAAAAAAAGGTAAGGTTAACAAAAACTGAAAGATAATGTACATTTCAGAATAATGTAAGTAGGCCTTTTTTCAGGGAACAAGAAATGGGTCAACAACTTAACTCTATGGAGTCTTGGGCTATTTTGTCCATTTTTGAATTCTATTCATGTCTTTGTAAGTCATTTTGTGTCTTTTTTTGGGTCATTTTGTGTCTTTTTTTAGTCCTTTCGTTCAACATAAAATGTGATTTTGAATCTTTTTTATATTTTCAAAACACTATCATGCTCAATAAAGAATTTTAAATGTTGCAAATGTGCGTTAATTTCAGAGTAGACAGAGACATTAAACTGCATAATTTTCAATTAAATTCTGGAAAAGTTGGTGTGTTCTAAAACTTTTGACCAGTAGTGTATGTAAAAGCATTCAAACTGTGGTGAATGAACTAACTAACAGACTAACTAACTAACCAACTACCAGGTGGTGGAATGTAACTAAGTACATTTACTCAAGTACTGCAATTTTGAGGTATGTGTACTTTACTTGACTATATCCATTTTATGTAACTTTATGCTTCTACTTCATTGAGGCAAATGTTGTACTTGATGAACATGATCAATTTAAAATGATTCTGCATTTTTATAAATGAATTCATTACAGAATATTAAGCAGTTAAAATGAGGCCTGTCTTTACAAAATTAAAATGCTGCTTACATAAATGCATCACACACACAAAACAGAATATTATATTTAGAATATATATCTCAGTGGGTCCATTCTGCACAACAAGTACTTTTACTTTTGATACTTTAAGTACATTTTGATGCTGATACTTTTGTACTTTTACTTCAGTAAGTTTTGAATGCAGGACTTTTACTTGCAGTGGAGTAATTTCACAGTGTGGTATTAGTACTTTTACTTACATTAGGGATCTGAATACTATTCCCCCCTCTGCTGAAGAGACACACAGAGACCGTACACTCCAGACAGATTGGTAAGCCACTCGAGTTTTTCAAGAGGAAACTTAATGAATACCATATGTAGGAAAACGGCTTACAACAAACAGCATGTGTAAACAACAAACCATCACTAGCGTCCTATAAGGTCTCACACAGAATTGCACAGTGTAAGAAACCGCATGATTGCAGAGGAGCTCATACTACCTGCTGCTCTGGATATGATGTCAGTTATGATAGATGAAAAAAACTTGTTTGAAAAAATATTTTATTATTAAAGTTTTAGGAAGGTAATTGTACATTTTATATTTTGATTTGGAAAAGTATTGTCTCAGGGAGCAATCTTGTTAAGTTACTTGTATTGACCATGCAGAAATTGAACTTCTTGTTCATTTGCACAACAAATTACTATAATAAAAGAAAAAAGAATGAATGAAAGAATTGAAAAGAATCTTTCAATAAATGCACTGTAACAGATTGCTGTAAGAAAACAGCCAAATTGTGACAGTAACATACTGTTTTCCATTAAAAAGGTATAATACTGTAGAAAACAATGCATTCTTGGCAATATTTGTAGGTAGCTTGCCGTTTCCCATAAAATATATGATATATATATATATATATATATATATATGATATGATATGATATATATGATATTTTCTAAGTCTCTTTTTGTCCACATTTTTTAATGCCAGTATTTTACTTAACTAACTCATTCAGTATATGGTATATTAAAATTACTGATGTTATTGTGAAGACAGCGCTTAATACGTAGTAATTGGCTTTCAGACAGTAATATGTGATATAATATATTATCTACTTACAAAAAATGACTGCATTGTATACTGCAACAATATTGCAACTAGCTTCAGCACTATTCTGTGTTTTAGTCTACTGTAAAAATCAATGAAATGCAGGATTTTACTGTAATTCAGTGTGTGGTTTTATCACAGTACCATACTGTAAAGTAGATAACAGTAAGGGAACTGAGAAATTAACAGTAGAATGCTGGCAACCCTGCTGCCAGTATTTTACTGTTAATTTACAAGACAATTGTTTACAGTGTGGTATACTTGATCCGTTGTTACAATTTTGTCGGGATTGGGGAGTGGGCAAAAATTCTTCTTTCAAAAGGGGGCCCAACAGAAAATGTTTGAGAACCACTGCCCTAACCTTACCCATCCTTACCGAACCACGACTGTCCAGTGGTCAGGATCTAGCATCCAAGGTTATAATAGTTTTGGATTTTTCATTAGTTTTAGTTTTAATTTTGTTGTGAATTTTTGTTTTCAAATTCAGTTAGTTTTAGTTAGTTTTTAGAGTGAGTTTTCTAGTTTTAGTTTAGTTTTTAGTTTTTGAAAATGCTTAGTTTTAGTTTAGTTTTTATTAGTTTTAATGTTAGTTTTAGTTTTTTTGTAATGGGCTATATGTTGGGTGCGTGATTCAATGTCATCATAATAAATGTTTCCTTTATTTCCTTTGGTTTATCATCTCAGCCCCAATAAGGTTATTAACTCTTACAGTTCTGGGTGTTTTGAATTTTGGTTCTAGTGTAGACATCCCAGTCTCAGTAAACATATTTACCATGTGTTCCTGCATGTTCAAATAAATACACTGAATTATGAATGAAAAAAGTTGACAAAAACGAAAACTATGGACATTTTCACTATAATTTTAGTTAGTTTTGTAACCACACAATACAGTTTCAGTTAGTTATCGTTTTTTTTAAAAACTCTAGTTTTTATTTTTATTTCAGTTAACGAAAATGTTTTTTCAATTCTAGTTTTCGTTATTTCGTTAGTTTTCGTTAACTATAATAACCTTGCTAGCATCTACGTAACTTGCAAACACTGCCGGACCGGCTACCAAAAAAATCAGGAAAGCCTGGATTGCAACATGTACAGAGAGAGCGTGACTTCTTTCTCTGCTCAGGACACCATTACTCCACCATATCTTTACATAGCAAATAGCTGTTTACTGCTATATGTTCTGAGTACTGTCTACAGCACCTTTAAAGGAATTTGTATTTTTAATTGATTGGGATTACAACATTTAGCTGTTGATCTTCTCCGTCTGATGTAAAGACCAAAGCAGCAGAGAAATAAAATGATCCTTTACCTTACAGTTGGAAGAGGAGTTTATTGATCATTCAAGATTAACAGGCAAGCAGGTTTTAAAGGATGGGATGCAGGCATGGGGAGATGTTTTTCATCCAGATGCATTGCTTTCTACTTCAGGGCCACAGATTCAGACTCAATACTCATACATCTTAATTTCCTTCGCAAACTCTGATCATTAACTCGTGTCGGGCTGCGCTTGTCCCAGCCGCGACGGGAGACTCAAGCACTGTGATGTACGACGGCCATTAACGCTTCCTAGGAGGCAAAAACCATTTGAAGATGCCAGTCACAAACAAATAAGCATCCATACACAAACCCTGTCACGTCCCAGCTGTATGTGCTCCATCTGCTCTCTCTATATAATAAACTGCTGAAATTTCATTTGAATGTCTTCGTCTGTTTCATTACACCACAACGCTCCAGTAAGTCTGTTCTTACTTTCTGATCCATCAATCTCTGTCCTACTCTATCAATCACCTTGTAACTATAAAAATCAATTTGAAATTCAGCCAAATACCCTGGGAGAATAGTAAATATACCATATTGATTATGGTTACTGGTGAGTTTAGCTCCAATATTACAAGTAAAATACTGTTATGTACCAGGCATGTCAATGTCAGTCGGTCAGTTGCTAGGTTCACCACTTATTTTCACTCTCCATATCTAAAAAATAAAATAAAAAGAAGACATTCCACTAGGATGAATTGTTATAATGTTGGTGCTTATTTCATTTCCCCCCAGCATCAAGCCAAAATTAAATTTGTGTATTTTTTTTGGCCAAACACCTCGACCTAACACAAGGTGGAGGTGAACATGGTTAACATTCTTGCTAATCAGTAGCCAAGCTTGTGATTCTGTAAAGCTCTAATGGATACAGTGATGCTTTGAGCAAAATGCTAACATCAACGTGTAATCTTAATAACAATGCTAGCATGATGATGTTTGCATTTTGCTCAAAGCATCACTGTCCAAATCAAGGGGCAACCTCCAAGCCTGATAAGTGAAGCCAGTGCAGAAGTGAAAATAGACAATAAAGTAGGTTATGCTTTGAGACGGGGCTACCTTATGATTGACAGATCACTACCACAGTGCTCAGTGTGTTTTCATCTCTAGTTTACTTAGAAATGTCTTGTACTGCGTTTGGTTGAACTTAAAGTCATTTTAAGGAGCTGCTCTTGTTGAATTAAGATTGTCCCTTGCTAACAAGCCAATTTGAAGTCAGTTTTGTGTCCACCTGTTAAATACAAGTTTGAAACTTGCTCTTCTTTTAGTTTAGTTTTGCTCTCCAGCAACTTCTGAGGGAAATATCTGATACTTTAGCTGCTTAATGACAATGCTAATATTTGCTGGATGCGTAAATATCATAAACCATTGCTAGCTAACATGTTTGCCATATCAACGTAACAAGGTGATAATAAATCAGAATTCATCTTGTGTTTACAGGTCGTTTCCACCAAGAGGCCAAAAATTCTGTTGATTGAGGTTTCCAAATCATATTACAATTGCTTATAACTGATGGCAAGTGCTACTTGAGTCCACTGTGTTTTTGTAAGTCCCAGCTTGTGTTACAATTTTCAGTGCAGGTAATAAACCACAGTAGTTGGGTAGACGGCAAAACATTTACTTTCTATTATAGTCAATTGAAACACAATTTGGAAGCGCTCAAGTGAATAAACAGTGCCTAAAAACTTTCCCCAAACAGATTGTAATTTGAATCACCGTCTTCACTTCAGTCAGACATCTAATTCTGACTAATGACTGTAGCTTTAATAATTTACCTGTACAGCTTGTATAATCAGGGTGATGCAGTGATCATAAAAAGACAACGACAGAAATATCTAGCAAACATTTGAGGTTGTAACTTGTCTTTTTTTGTTGATTGGTAAATGCAGCTCTTGTCTGATAATGGGAGTGAAATCTGATGATGCAAAGAAACCATAACAAGCAAACACATCCAGTAGACTAATAATAAACAGCACTGTGGAAACAAAGTTGAATGTAAAGGAGGGGTGAGATGGATAGATGAACAGCAACAAGTGAAATAATTCAGCTGTGAGAACTGGTGGGGGAATAAGAAAAACACTCTAAAAAAGGCAATAAATGAGCGGTAGAGGATCAGGAGGGGCAGACTATGATATTTTTAAATAATGGAGGATGCAGAAGGCAGCACCACTGACGTGACAATATTAGCTCGGTGAACTGAGAACATACTGTACATATGTAGCTTGTACAAGAGATGGAACAAACAGTTACTTGTGAACTGGTATAACCTTGAAAGAAGATGTACAATTCTAATAATGGAGATGCAACCTTTGTAGCATAATAGGATCCCACCTTACATACCCTATATAAATTCACACTTATAGGATGCGATGTATAAGGGAGAGACACTGTGCAAGCCTGGAAAATGACTTCATACAACATGGACTCAAAGAGGATTTTAATACTGAGGGAAGTCATGAGCATCTTCAATAAAAAATTCCCCACTGTTTCTCAGATACACACAGCGAGCATCTGCCCTACCGCTGAACAAAGCCTGGACTATCAACTAAATAGCACGGTCTAATCCCATTATACACTCTCTCTTTGAGCCCTGGTTTTACACAGAACACACACACACTAGCCACGCTGCAGGTTTATGCACATCAGAGGGACACTGTCATTCACGAACAGGGGTGGATAATTAAAAAAACACAATGCTGATTTTTGAAGTGTTTGTAATAATTTGTCTTTGTGGGTGAAATTTGTAGGCAGAGCTCATAAATGTCAATAATGTGTTTTAATATTTAATTCATTCAATGATTGGTCACATGCATGCTGAGCTAGTTATCCATTGAGATAAAATAATGTTTGGTAGAAATGACTCATTATTTCTTCACTTTATGGAATATTTTACAGCTTAACTTCAGTGCATCACATTTTTACATAACTGTCACGTACGTTAGTTATATCATCCTCCTAACGACATCACTTTTGTTTTGATTTACTTCCTTTTTTTACTTTTTATACTGTCTTTTATAACGCCTAACCATGACATTTTTTGCCCTAACCTTGGAGAAGTAGTTATGTAGTCTAAACCAAATGAAACTGCAGCCTTTTTCAGTATCTACACCTAACAAAACTGAAAGTGAAATGTAACAAAACAGCCCCCGGCCATTGAATAGGGTGATAACAACCTACTGAACCTACGAGAAGGTGGTGCAGGCTGATTAACTCCCATTCATTAGTGTGATAAGGTCCAGATTTGGTGGATTCCATAGATTTTTAGTTGCTGAAGTTTTTCTGTATTTGGTTCTTTTCTGTTCTTGTGTTCGTCATTTCCTCCATTATGGTTATTAGGTCTTATGATGGTGCATTTATTTGTGTCTGAAATAAACTCTATTGCTGCAGCAGGAAGCACAGAATGAGCCACTTCCTCTGCAGAAGAGAACTGAATGTCCTTGACTGAAGTATGTTCTCACAGATGTTTACAACTGCAGATGAAAAACAATTTTGCGGGAACAGGTTAAATAACTACTGCATGGTTGAGTAACACAGTCATTTATTCTTTAAAAACAAGGCTTTTCATATTGGATGCTTATTCTTTACATTCATTTTTTTCTTAAATTCACTGTCTCTTTAGCTCCATTCATTGTACATTTCTTGTTCTCACTGTCTCTTCTTTTTTGATTCTTTTTGGTTCGCAGGCTGTTTTGTCTCCCTCCAGGGCAAGAAGTTGTAGGATACGAGAGCTGTGAGGAGGTATGTGGCCATGCCAGTGTATCCTGCCAGTACCAGACACAGCGGCTGTGCCAACACGAATAGACAAAACACATTCATCGACGCACGGTCATCCAGCTCCACCCGGTCATCCTGTGTGGCTTTCATCACTCCAAAAAAGTAGATGAGGGCCACCGCCGGGTAGAAGGCCAGTTCCACCATGATGCTGAAGACAAGATTGCTCCCACGCACTGGAAAGCCTTTGGGTTTAACAAGTACACGTGTGTTGGAAACCAGTTTGCAAAATCCACTGAAGTATTGAGCGAGAGTATTTTCAGAGACACACTCACCGGGATCGGATTTACGCTCAGGCTCGGACAGAAGCCCCTCTGAAGTGTGAAAGTGGATCTGACAGGAAAACAGACTTGGACCTTTGATCCGTCATTACAACAGTCCTGTCAAACATTATCCACCTCCTGCGCTCCTTATCAGGACACCTGGCAGTTGTTCTCTTCTGGCTCTTTTCTGGGTTTGTTTTTTTAAATGAAGTACTCCTTTAAAAAAGGCCTGTTGAGATACTAACAAAATCAATGATACTGCCATTTCATGTGTATTTAAGCAAAAATCTGTATTCCTCAATGCAACTGTTCTCACATTATGTCAAAGTGACCTTGAGTTAATTGATTAACATGCCATAAATGCATTATGTTGTAAAACCTTGAACATGCATGCATTTACGTAGCTCTCCTTCTAAAGAATGTGGTCTTTATTTTGCAACAATAGATCTGAAATGAATGCCGTCAAGACACTTAAGAGGAAAACAATTCTGAACTTGCTTGTCACAGTACCGACGGGGGAGAGCAGCATCAGTGCAGGTTGACATTGACCAGTACAGTTTATCCAGTGGTATTTACACTTGTGCATTCATTAATAACTGTGATGTGTTTGATCATGAAAATAAATAGTAAATCAGATAATTGTACGAATGTTATCTATTAGCCCTACTTCAGTTAAATGTATATCACCACAGTCTCAAAGGGGCTGTAAGAGGCAAAAATAATTTAATTAAGGTAATGTGTGCCAAAGTTACACAGAGAGAGTGTCCAATCTGTTGACATTAGGCAGCCAGTGAGCAGATCACTTTCTCTTGATTTCTAATAAAGTCCCTGGTGGAAACTTTTCCTGTGGGGAGTTCTTTGTTGCTGATTCGGTTATCATTTTCAGCAGCAGTGCACCCAGGCAGCATCCCTGGAGGACTCAGTGGTGAACTTTCCCCGCAGCAGAGAAACTATTACACCATTAAAACTTTGGGATGAGGAGCTACTCATCTGATGGAGGGCAGCAGCAAGTGTTGAATCAAGGACCTCATAATTAGTTTGAGCACTTGTGTATCGACTGTGGTTAGACCGTGGTTATTTTTATGATTATTGTTTTGCAATCCAGCATCCAGCTCTTTGAATCCCTGCTGCTGCAGCCTGAGGGAGCGCTGGGCCATTAGCCAGTCAATCAGCCACCCAGGCTGCTGCGGCCTTCCATAAATACTGCATGTATGTGAGTGCATTCGCCATTCCATGGCTTCGCCTGCCTGTTTGTTTGATGGTCTCTGAGCAATCATTCATAAACAGCTTCTCTGTGATGTTTACCACCTCAGGAGGGGTCTGATTCAGGATTAAACCACTGGGCCACAGAGCAGGATTACACTCTGGGAGGGAACATGTGGCCCCTTTGAACTGGGGTTTATCAACCCGTCTACTTCTCTGCAGGGTACAAGTGAGGCACCCATTTGCTTCTACAGCATGCAGAGAGGGAGACAAAGCCTCAGCGGCCAGATTAAACCCAGCTCAATTGTTAATCACGGCAAAAATGTATTTGTGTTTTATTGGTGTTCACTTAAAGTGTTCACCAACAGTTTGGTTGGGAACTTTTAAAGAACTTATAGAAATAATAATAGTGCCGAATACACAACCATGGACTGAAAGTAGAACAAAATGCCTGTTTCTAGCTAAAACTATTAGATTTAAACACATCATATGATTGTTTAAGCACTCTATGTCTACCAGAAAGGACAAGTAGGCTGTTAGCAAGCTAATGTTAGCTATGTGTTAGCAATATAATGTTAGCTATGTGTTAGCAGGCTAATGTTAGCAATGTGTTAGCAATATAATGTTAGCTTTGTGTTAGCAGGTCAATGTTAGCTTTGTGTTAGCAAGCTAAGGCACTTAAAACTGCATAGCTTTCTGAATTATCCAGATTCTATAACAACGCGAGTTACAATGTGTCGAATGCTTTAGCTTCACTTTCAAATTTACTTTATTTATCCCCGAGGGGAAATTCAGTTAGTCTGGTAGAATCTTTGGAAGAATGAGACAGCCTGATGGCTGTAGGAGCGAAGGATCTTTTGTATCTCTCCATCCAGCAATGGAGAGAGAGGAGCCATCCACTGCTGTTTTTTTGGTCCATAAAGGTGTTGTGTAGCGGATGATCCGGGTATTTCAAGATGGCCTCAAACATCTTGACAGTGCATCTCTCCACCTCCTCCTCCAGTGTGTCCAACCTGGCTCCAACCACAGAACCAGCTTTTTTGACCAGTCTGTCCAACCGCCTTGCATCTCTGTGTCTGATGCTGCCTCCCCAGCAGACTGCAGCATAAAACAACACACTACCACCACAGACTGATAAAACATCTGCAGCATCTTACTACAGATGTCAAGAGATCTGAGCTTCCTTAAGAAAAAGCCCCCTTTTGCCCCCTCTGTGTTTGGAGACCAGTCCAACTTATTATCCAGGTATACACCTAGATACTTATAACTTGGCACCACCTTGATGTCCACTCCACAGGTATTCACTGGCTGAAGGGGAGACTTGAACCTGCGGAAATCTATGATCATTTCCTTAGTCTTTGAGGTGTTCAATAGGAGATAGTTCTTGTGACTCCAGTCACTGAAGGCTTTTATCAGATCCTTATATTCAGATTCCTGTCCATTCCTCACACACGCCACAATAGCAGTGTTGTCCGAGTACTTCTGGATGTGGCAGGACTCAGAGTTGTATTTGAAGTCCGCTGTGTACAGTGTGAACAGGAATGGAGCCAGAACAGTCCCTTGTGGATACCCTGTGCTGCTCATTAATGTCCCAGAAACACAGATCCCCAGTGCCCCAACTGTAGACTGAGGTTGAAGATCTTGTGGAGAGGTTGACACAGTTGGGCAGCACAGTCCTTGAGCAGCCTTGGACACACACCATCTGGGCCAGCAGCCTTCCCAGAGCAAAGTCTTCCCAGTCCCAACCTCAACCTCACCCCCATCTCTGTGACAGAGATTCATTTTGTGTAAACACCTTAAGGAAGCAACACTGACGTCAGATGCCGGCCGGCAGCGTAACCAAAACAAAATGAGCCGCGGAAGTACACAGGGAGATGACGTGTCCAGTAGAATCTTGTTAAGTCTGTTATTCCTTTTGCAGTGTGAAACCAAAACCATCAGGACCAAATGTATACAATGTCACAGAACACGGACCTTGGTACGGACTTTCAGGTGTGAAAACACCCTGAGATGTTTTGATTCAACCACGTTTCCGTAAAACACAAGAGACTACACTCACGGTATACTTTCTGAGTCTTCACCAATATCTCAAGTTTATTAGTCTTGTTGGGCAGAGAGTTGACATTCCCCATGATGACTGATGGCAGAAAAGGCTTATATCTCCATTTTGGAGCCTTAACTTTTGCACCAGCACAGCAACCATGAAAACACCTCTTCAACTCAGCTGGAATAGGGTGATGGTGTAGCAGCAGCTACTTTTTAGACATTTTTCTGTTGTTTGCTAACAGTCAGAATTGACAAGGAGGCTCCTTTATTCAATATAAAGTCACTGGAGAGAGATGAATTGTTTTGTTTTCCCCTCTGGTGAGGAAGGAGCTTAAATGCCCTATGTCTCTAATCTTATGTGCCTGAAGGAAAACAACAAATCAGAGCCAGGAAGAGTCTCTGACACAGTGTCAATCACTGCTTGTGAGATGGGAATGGACAACTTGCTTGTTAGCTAGTTTGCAAATTCTACCATATGTTAATGCTACACTGGTTACATAAAAGAAGCTGAAAAAAGTTTTTAATCATCTGTGGATAGACAAGCTGACTAGGCAGCACAAGCTTGTCTGTCTCTGCAGTTCAAAAAATGTGAACTTGAAGTGAAGTTATGGTTATTGTCTTGTATACAGCAGAAGTGAGGGACTTTAAGGAAAAATGCTTTTTTAGCCTCAATATTCTCCACACACCATTAAAATATAGTCTGTTTATTGTGTTCTCTCTTCTTCAAGCTGCCTTGTTCAATTAGCGAGCTCCAACATTTCACAGAAGGACCTCTGACAACACCAGTGGAATGTTCCACATGAGCCTCAAGCATAAAGCATAGTCAGAGCTTTTCAAGTTGAGAAAGAGTAGTTAAACCCCCTATTTAATAATGCAACATGACAGTTCTTCAGACTGCGCTGTATTATGGTTCACTGTGAAGTAACTTCTTTTCTCCTATGAAGTATCTTTCCCTATGTTCATAAATGAGAAAAGCCTTTTCTCTTTGATTGTGACGCCAAAATCTAAAGTTTACTCTAACTATTTTTGATGTATTTGAGTGTTGTCAGTTTTCTGGTACTACCTTGGCATGTTATCATGTTACCTTCATTTGACTAGTTACACATGAGAATTAGAAAGATTTTCCACCAAACATCAAAATGGGCCCCAGAGTTTAAAAATAATTTTGCTGTGGGAAACTGTTCCTTAAGAAATGAAATACAACACAATTTCCTACACAGCAGAAGGCAAACTGTCTATCAAGGGAAAACTGCACTACCATCGACCGCTGACTCTTTTTCATTACCTCCTTCATTACCAGCAGCCACACGTTTTGACAAAGACATACTGTAGATAGCTGGTGTTACATTTGAAGAAAATAACTGCATTTTAAAAGTGTGCGTCAGAGGCATGAACCGATTCCCTAATTAACTAGTGTTTCCTGACCACTTCCTGTATTTAAGAATAGGTTTTGTAAATCCAACATGTATTCATTAGTGAATTTTGTTCTGTTTCCTTTTGAAAAACAAACAAACATTAAAACAACTGAAAAATGTGAATAATAAAGTAAACAAACATCTTTATTGTCCAGGTTGGGGGGGGAAACGTATATCATTGTAAGGAGCTTCACTTGTTTGACAGGGCATTTGTCTGTTTTTGCATAATTGCCTCCAGAAAGGCGATATTTTTGGACAGCATGACGCAAGTAAGCATAAACACAGTAATTAGTGCTCAGAAAACTGCAGGAAGCCGAGAGAATAGGACGGAGAAGGAGGAGAAGGGACATTTGAATCCCCTATGGTGTTATTAATGTGACCAGCAGTACAAATAATTGACCACCTCCTGATCCATTGCCATTGGATTGCAATAGCATTTAAAGGATATATCCTGTGTAACTGATAACTGTTTAAACCAGCTCCTATAAGACATTCACAAATAGGCACAACATGGTTTTTGTTTCTTAGGAACTGGCAGCAGCAACTTCTTTCCAGTGGCTTTGTTCTCACCATTACAGCTACAGATAAATATAGTATAGTCTGTTGGCAGTTTAAAAAAAAAAATCTATGCTTGATCCGTTCATTATTTTGAGTTGCCGACTGTAGACTGGAGTGTGTTTTGTTTCAAAGCTGATCTGATTGGAGGAGTGCTCAAAACTTTGCTACAGTAACTCCAAAAGACTGGCATTTGGAATTTCTGAAAAAAATGACATGTTGCCTTAGATACGCATTGTTCAGCTCGATTTGTTAGCCACCTGTCAATCAAAGGAAAATCATACGATTCTTTGTCTTCTAATTTCTTCTAAATTGGACCATTATTTACACTATTAACAACTTTACTAATTATTAACATCATTGTCTTGAAGAAGATTTTTTACTAGCGAATGAGACCATAGTGTTGTACTAAAACATTTTTCTGAGGTAATAAATCAAGTGAGAAGTTTTCTCATTTTGTATTGAAAAAAAAATTGACGGAAATGCCTTTGCAGCCGCCATCAGCACCCCCTGCTGGAATTTTCAGAAGAATGCAGTTTAATGCACTTCCTGGTTTGCCTCACTGCTCAGACCAGGAGGTTGCCGCCTGGATAAAATTGATGTAAATCGAACAAAAAGGCTTAAAGGCTTAAAAAATATATTTCGATCCCTTAGCAGTCAACCAATGGACTGTCCACACGATCACATGAAAAAATGCCCATAAAAAAACAACCAATAAATGGCTTTACCTCACTAAGTAAAAGGCATATTCGCACCAAACTTCACATGAAGCTCCAGAACATCTAAATACAACTTCAGATATGGTATGCTCACACAAAGGTAACGCATGATGGTGACTTTAGACTGCACCAGAATAAAAAGGTAGGTTCCCCTGAATCATTCATCATTCACAACACATACTGACTGAAAGAATTAGCTCAAAACTGCCAAAAATATAAAACTATGTACAGGCATTTCTTTGTAGGCTCTAGAGGGTTAACTGAGATGCATACAACCGTGCTGATTTGAATACCATCAAGGTTAAATGTTGCTGAGATGACAATTATCCTCAATGTTTATTACATTACAATAGTCCCCTATCTTTAAGACTAAAGCAGACCAAGGGATGGAAACAAATACTTGAGTGTATGAATTCTATTTGGTATCTGAAATTCCAGGTTTTGCACACTTGAACACCTCAGGTTACTAGGGCAAATACTGCAGCTGTTTTGAAGGTCTTCTTCCTCCAATTTCTTTTTCTGTTCTCTGGCCCTGATCTCGAAAACCCACTCCTTGGAACATCTGCAGTAATGTGTTCACCCACACTAAACAGCCAGCCCTTAAAATACATGAATCATCTTGATAGAGAAAGGGGTGTGTATGTAGATGTGTGTGCCTCTTTATCTCCGTTTATGGGTTGTTCATTGACATATAGAAAATAATTTGTCTTTATATGTGCACATTTATTCGTACCTCTGAATGAATTGCTGTGTGTGTGTGTGTGTGTGTGTGTGTGTGTGTGTGATCCTGATCCTGAGCTGGAGGGCTGTGTGGGCAGAAGCGTCCTGTGTCGGTATAAATTGATTTCCAGAATCCAGATGCTATGCTCTCTGCAGGAAAGAGCTTCCGTACCCATTTCATGAAAGAAAGAAATTGTTTATAGTTGTGTGTGTGTGTGTGTGTGTGTGTGTGTGTGTATGTGTGATGTGTGAAAGTGAGTAAGAGGGCAAGAGAGAGACAGACAGACAGGACAGGCACAATGAATCTGATGCCTCTTTTTTACATTTTGACAAATAAGTGACAACTGTAGTTTTTGACAGTGATTTGTTTCCTGGTGCAGCCAGCAGTCTGTGGTAAACAGCTGGTTATTTGGTTATTCATGATGACTTGTGGTTTTGTGCATCTCATAGGACATAGGTCCTCTGTTTATGCATGAAAAAAGACAGAGAGAAAGATGTGGAGTGTCAGAACAAGTGAGATAAACAATGAGGCAGTGGAGATAGGATAAAACATACACACACACACACACACACACACACACACACACACACACACACACACACACACACACACACACACACACACTGCATTTAGGAACTGTAGTTACCCAGAAATGACAAACCCATCACTTTTTTGGCAGGCAGTTGCACCAGTTTAGCATATTCATTACAATGTGGTTTACAGGTTTTAGCTGCATACAACAGGCTAATGATGGATGGTGGCCATTAAATCTCTTTTTAATTCCCTCCTCGTAATTAATATTGATTTTAAATCAGCCAGCATGAACACATTTTAATTGCTAACTGCATTTCTTAAAATGTCATGCACATGCCTCCTTCCTCCACGTAAAACTACTAAATTCAACACAATGGGGAGGAAAGATTGTTCCAGTTTTGAGCCATCTACAAATTTGAAGGTGCACTGTGTAAGATATGACCAGTCTTTAAGTTTGAAAAATTGTAAAAACGAACCAACATTATCAACAGAATGTGAGGAAGTAACAGTGCTGATATCTATGTCTTGAGTTGCAGGGATGGCTAGTGAAATGAGCATGGTAACCAGTTAGCCTCGGCCCGGCCTGTGTTGTAATACCACTACACACCTTGAGAGGCAGTGGTGAGTCACTGTAGAGTCCCTTCTGCCCTCAGTCTAATATGAGGTCTGACAGTATGACAAAGAAGTACCATAAGAACCCTGCACAGACACACGGGCCGACGCTCTCCAACAGTAAGTAGCTTTACGCCTAAAACAAAAGACCTACACCCAAAGTGATATTCTGTGTTAATGAGAGTCTAACTCCATCCTAACGGAGATCACTCAGTGGAGCAGAGAGGCATATGGAGGGGGGTGAAAAGTCCAGTGTGTATATGTGTGTGTATGTTATCACCATAATTTGTTGAAAGAGCATGTGTTGGCGAGAAGGACATGGGTAGAACAGCTTGTGAGGGCGCTCTTAGCCTTGCCTTTAACCCGGCTCCCTTGCCTCCCTTCTGTATCTCTTTGATTGCCACTTGTGCCTCTTCTTTGTTGGGCTGTTGGTCTCTGCTTGCTGGATGAATAATCACTGCTGGGATAGAGCTAGACTATCCGGGGACCTGTCCATTGTAACACTCCCTTAAACGCAGGATCTGAGTTCGGCTGTAGGTCTTAATTTTAGTTTTAGGTGTTAAGCTGCTAACTGTTGAAGAACCTAGCATATTGACTTATCAGATGCTGACATTGCAGGGTCTTTTACACAATCTGGAAAAATGTCATCGCTGCATTTAGTAAATCATGCAAATTTTGTACAAGGTACAATGTTATCCCTTTTTTTGGAGCTTGTGGACATAAATCTGTAATTTATGTCCACAAGCTCGAAAAAAAAAGGGTCAAATTAAGTCAAATTAATTTGGAGTGAACGTCTTTGGTTGGATGAACAGTTATTGCTCAGGGATCATTAAGCACTAAAGACATTTCTGGATACTTAACTGTTGGTTTTTCACTCTCATTGAGCTGAATGGTTTGTTCTGGGAGCTGTCCACTGCTGTGGTGCTGAAATATTTCCCCCCTCTGAAGTCGACCCATTGAAACAAAGCTGCGTGTACTTGAGAGCCCTTGTCCTTGACTGAGAGCAGTTCAAGTGATTGCTCCCTTTCAGACTGACTAAAATTAATATTTCTTTTTGTCTAAAGAGCAAAAACGATCCAATAATCTACATGAACAAATGAATTAAAAAAAAAACCGAAGCAATAATATTCCTCCTCATATCAAGACCCATTAGATTTACCCTGCGACGCCCTGGGGGATCCCGACCTCCAGCTTTGCCACCACCATCTACTTTAACAGCAGGTTCGCACAAGTGTCCGTTATGACAAGATGATCTCTATTTTATGCTTTTGATGGATTCCGCGCTACATTTCCCCGCACCAAATCTCAAACAAAGTGTTAAATATTAAAACGCGTAATTAAATTCGCGTGACAGTCGCTCGCTCACGCGCTGTCAGTGAGGAGCACGGAGGCTGTTGCAGCACCGGGGCATGGGCAGGGTTGCCAGCACTTGAGTGTAATTCCGTGTGGGAGGAGGAGGATGGGTGTGTTTGAGTGTATCTAGCCTTTTTTCTCTTCAGACGCTCTGCTGTGCGCACAGACTGGAGACAAAGCGCAGAGAGGAGTCCACTTCTCCATGTGATCGGTCGGGGAGGGCGCAAATCAGATCCTGTCCCCGCATCTTTAAAAAAAGAAAAAAAGAAAAGATTTTATCTACTCTGCATGGACAGTTAACCAACTGCGCCTCCTTTTTTTCTGCCGGAGTCCACTCACTCAGTGCCCCCCTTCCTCCCTCCCTCCTCCTCAGCTTCAACATCTGTGAAGTGGCTGCCTCACCGGCTCGCACCGGAGGCCGTCTGGTCTCTGATCTGGTCTCTGGAGTCACTGGAGACTCCGCACGCTCCGTCAGAGCCAGGCTGTGCGGCTCTCGGATCAGACCCGAGCCACCCCGAGCTCTGGCGATGGAGATGATGGAGGGAGACGTCATGGACAAACTGGAGGACATGTCATCGGTGTACGACTTCGACCCGATCACCGGCAACATCCCGGCCACCAAAGTAGAAATCACCGTCTCCTGCAGGTGAGATGACAGCGTCCGCAGAACCGACGGGTAGAAAGTTAGATGTGAGGCTGGCTTGGTGGAAAAGTTGTGACAACGCCCCACTCTTTCTGTGGGATGTAGTTAGGATTGTTCAGTGAGAGGGTGAGCTGTTATATATAGAATCAACTTGTTCAGATACGCTGGGACGCATAATGAGCTGCAGGTTTTGGGTGGGGACACATGCACAGTCTGCATGCTCACTTATCAAAAAAGTTTTAAAGGGTTTTTTTTTTTGATTGATTGATTGATTTGTGTGCATTTCTCTGAGAAAAAAAAGTTAAGAACACCTCTCACTAAAGGCGAAAGGCCTGTATTATCACAAAGGAGGTTTAGAGGCGTGCAGAACTTAACATTAACTTAAGCATGCTGACGGTTTTCATGGAAAGGACAGGGAAGAAAAGGAAAGAGGGAAAAAAAGAAAAACGTATATTGTAATATAATGTAATGTAAGGAAACGAAAGGGGAGAGGAGAGGAGAGGATAGAGGAAAGGTAGGGAATGTAATGTAAGGAAAGGAAAAGGAAAAGAAAAGAGGAGAGGAGAGGAGAGGAGAGGAGAGGAGAGGTAAGGAAAGAGGAGAGGAAAGGAAAGGAAAGGAAAGGAAAGGAAAGGTAAGGATAGGAGGGCGTGTATACCGTGAGCCATCCTAGATCCTAGTACTGAAAAACAAGGAGAGGAGAGTCACAAAATATAAAATTACTTTGTGCACCTTGTTGAGGTTGGTTTGTCTTCCTTTTTTTGTGGATACATTATTCTCATTGGACACATTATTAGGTACCCCTTACTAGTACCAGGTTGGATCCCATTTTGCCTTCAGAACTGTCTTTATTCTTCGTGGTACAGATTCAGCAAGGTTGTGATTTTGGTCCATATTAACATGACAATGTGTCATATTGGAATGTGTTACATTTAACATGCTTGTTCCAACAATGCCAGGTTGTTAAATGTTGAAACTGCTGTATCTGTTTTTATTATAACTGTCTTGGAGAAAAAGTGTGTTAAAAGTGCCTTTAAGTTGGTGAACATGCCCTTTGCAAAATGGTTTTACTGCAATGGATGAGTCAGCTATTGCTTGAATGACAGGAAAACTAGATATAATATGTGAAAGTGACGATATAAACTTTGATAATAATTATGTGCACATCACAGAGTCATTTTTATGGGTTTTCAGGAACATATTAAAGGCTATTGGTGTGTGTGTGTGTGTGTGTGTGTGTGCGTGCGTGTGTGTTTTTGTGCATCTACAGTACATGTATATGAAGTGGTGCTTATGTATTAGATGCATCATTTGCTGTAACATCTCCCTTCATATTGAAGCCCATGATGTAACCACTGTAACCACTGTAACACTGGCTGGTTTGAGCAACAGCACCAACAAAAGCCTCTTTTATCATCCTCGTCTACATTCAGGATGTTAAAGATTCAAAGGTTTACAACACAATCACACAGTGCCCGCGTCCATGACCTCAATCTCAGTCACATCCTTCAGTATTTTCCAGTACAAAGGTATTTTCCTTTTCAGGAAGTACTTAAATCCTCTTGCCCCAAATGAATCTCCCCACAGCGCTTGTTCAGTGAGAATAAACAGTTGCTCTTCTTCCCATTAGGAGAGGGTTTAAAGTCAAGGCTTTCAACGCCTTTTGCCTCTCAGACATACACTCCAGTGCTGGCATGTGTTCGCATTCCCCACACACACACACACACGCACAGACACACATACACGTACGCACACACACGCACAGAGACACATCTCTCTGGTCTTTGATGCTGGGTTTTAGGTTGGTGAGCCATCGAAGCAGAGTGAGTTTGAGCTATAACAAGCTGTGTGTGCATTATTGATGGGCTTTCTGGCGTTCAGAGAAGCGCGCTGCCACATCTTTCAGCTCTGAAAAAAACCCCCCAAAAAACAAAACAACAACAGAAAAAAAGCCAGACCCTGGCAAGAAATTAGTGTTTTTCAATTTATTGAATGAAGCATTTGCTTGCTCGTGTTGTGTAGGATATGGTGGGCGATGGTGGAGAATCTGTTTAGTTTCAGGCAGAAAGGACAGCTAGAAAAGCCCCGAATGGTTTCAGATTTTGTGTTTTTTTATCTTGTAACGATGAGGCGATTGGGATTACATGCCTCGGTGATGTGCAATTAAGCGCCATTCAGGTAAATGATGAGTCTTATTCTGACAACCCCCTGCATTTATGCAAATTACTTCTCAGACAACGTGTACGTGTGTGTGTGTGTGTGTGTGTGTGTGTGTGTGCTAATGTGTGTTGGGAAAAGAGGGAGACAGACAGGGTAGTGGTGCAGATGCATCCTACCAGAAAGAGGAGGAATTTGGGGAGAAGAAATTAATCATTAATCAAAAGGGGGAGGCCTGATGCCTTTGCATGAATGTGAATGAGTGAAAAAAAAGCAAGAAAGGGAAAAAAGGCATAGAAAAGCATAAACTTTTTGTGAGTAATTGCTGTAATTTGTATGGAATATAAATGTAACATGCTCTGAACAAGCTTACTGATTAGTAGGGGGGGTTTCTGTGGTGGCGCTTGATGTGGTATTGTAAATGAACTTTAAAGACACCTCAAGTATACAAAAGGGTGCTCTCACATCCTTAAATCCAATTTTCCTCCATTATCTGCACTTCCTGTGGTGTTATCACAAATATTCGATAGTAGGCTACTGGATCAGGCACCCGTGTAGCAGGATAAATCAACAGATAAATCTTACTGTCACGTTCAAACACTTCTAATAACAGTTCAAGGCCTCACAAATCCTCCAAATCCTTTGTACAGATGTTGTGTGAGTCAGAGTCCTATTCAAGAGAAGAGGCTCCCTGTTGCGTCTTCTTCACTATTCTCCCTTTGTCATCATGTACATGGTTTCTCTAAAGCCTCCAAGCCATGATGATAGCTGTTGCCTCGGGGGTTAATACCCCCTATTACAGGCTACACCCCCTGCTTGTGACAGCGTAGCATTATCAGGACTAGTGACAAATGGAGAGGGGTGGGTGTGCGCTGGATCGGTAAAATAAGGGGGGGAAATGATGGTATTGTGTTTGTCTTTTATTCAGGGAGGGTAAAAGATAGACATTCTGTTCAGTAACCTGCATGACGTCATTATTTTTTTGTTTTACCGAGTGGCTTTAGTTGCCTAACCTCAACTACACTTTGAGCTGAGATAGGTCTGTCACCTTGTTCACATCTCTCACTATGTTTGATGTGTCATTTCCATTTCCATCCACACTCGTTTTGCTGGAA
Source organism: Centropristis striata (assembly GCF_030273125.1). Classification (NCBI taxonomy): domain Eukaryota; kingdom Metazoa; phylum Chordata; class Actinopteri; order Perciformes; family Serranidae; genus Centropristis; species Centropristis striata. Next base: position 12,545,326 of record NC_081519.1, on the reverse strand, counting down.
ATCTTGGCCTTCAGGAGCTCTGTCAGAAATAGAAAACCAGTAAAACAGTTTGACATAAAAAAGAAAGGAGGGAAGGAAGGAAGAAAGAGGACTTTGTGGGGCCAAAATCCAACCTGTAGTTTTTCTTAAAGTGGTGTTTACACTCCGGAGGGGCTTGTCAGTCAATGGTCTGCTACCTGTGGAGAAGTGAAAGGAAAAGGGTACAATTGGCATGTGGACAAGGAAGCGGAGGTGTAAATCCTATAGCCACAAAGCCAAAGCCACAGTTTTCTTGTTCAGTCCTTTGTTACATCCCTCTGTTGCCTTTCACCAGCAGGTCGAAGTCTGTTCCTCCATTTCTGCTCCACTGTCTGGTCAATGCAAACATCGTAAAGAAGTACTTATGTGTCTAATGTGGCCGACAGCCATTTACCAGCCTCTCCAGTCCGCTGAGGAGAGACTGTCTGGTGTATTGCAGAGTAGGTCAGTCAATGGAAGAGCACCGGCTGCTGAGAGAGATATTGATAAGCAATGAGCTCACCTGGCATTACTGTGAGTTGCAGCCTGCACAGCCAATGCAAGAAATCCACATAACCAAGCAACCAGAGTTTCTGAAACCGGTAAATTACTCTCTTTTCAACACAAATGTCGACCCACAGCCCAGCAACCACTGGACCCAGAAGGTAGTTTAACAGCACTCACTGCTGTTGTAAAGGTATTTTCAGTATCCAACAAGATTCCTCTTCACATTGGATAAAAATATTCTATCCAATGCAAAATGTAGGTTGTTAAATATATGAGATATGTCTTTGATCTGGAGTTCTGCACAGGCCTAAACTGAGACTCTAACCCGGCCCATAGATATGCCTTTCAGGCCCAACTCAGTCTCTGTAAACAGATATCTGTGGGCAGCAGGACATGATGTTGGTAAAAGAAGTGTTCAGGTTTCTATTTGTAATCCAACTAACCAATCTGGTTTGGGTGGACTTTGGTTAAATGCAGGTAAATAGTCCATGTGGAAATGAGGTGAAACAGATTGGCTGAAATTAAAGTTTATAGAGATTAGCTGAAATTTACGGCGTATTAGGGCCAAGTATGAAAAAAAAAAAGGACCCGGGGGATGGGGGTAATATTTCGAGAAAAAAGTCGCAAATTTACTCGATTATAGTGGCAAATCTGAGAGAAAACAGTTGTAAAAGTGGCAAATTTTCGAGAAAAAAAGTTGCAGATTTATGAGAAAAAAATGTGGCAAATCTACGAGAAAAAAGTAGCAGATTTATGAGAAAAATAAGTCGGAAAAATAGTGTTTTGTAATTGTCAAGGAATCATTTTTTTTTCATACTTGGCCCTAATACGCTGTCATGGAAATTTTATCTGGACCTAAAACAACTAAAAAAATTATTGATGAAGTTGCCACTCAACAATGACTCACATAGAGAGAGTCTTGGCCTGGATGTTCATTATCTGCTGGAGACACCGGATCCTCGGAACCTACTGGAGATATAGGTAATTGCCCCCAGAGGCTGAATCGTAGTCAGACTGATAGCTGACAGGTTTTGAGGTTGTACCGGATCTGGTGCTGTCGAATTTAAAACCCCAGTGCACGACTGAACCTGACCGGAGACCAGGTTAGACATACCTGCCAGTTTATAAAAATATATTTCTGAGTGCATCTTAGCCCTTATAATTATGTACAAGGGGCTGATGTGAAACAGATACTGCTCAGGCAGGGAGGGGTACGATTGTTACAAGCACTGGATCAGAGTTCACATTGACTGAACACAGAGCAGAGATAACCAATTAAACCATTAATGGATTGTCCTTTTCTTGAGTGACACCTCATCTACGATCTTCAATACGGTGAAGACGGATCTTGAAGCTGCTGAATTTAACTCTAATTGGTGGCTTGTGGTAGTGATATAATGTTTCTATTCCTGTAGTTAGTGCATGACTCCCTAACTGCAGAGATTTCTCATCTTGTTTCCTGTGTGCAGGGCATTGCATGCGTTGCTATGATTAAATTCCTCTGCTAAATGTCTGGATGGTCTGCATTTGCATAGGGCTTTGTGCTAAAGAGGACCCTGGTTTCAGCATATGATAGGTTCCTTTATGGATCTGGGACAGATATGAAAGCATCTCACGGTGTGGGAAAGCCCCCAGGAGATCTGACGCCACGGCTCATCATCTCTCTGATTTCCCATGCTCTCTCACATCACATCTCTCTAGTTTTGAGCATGTTTGGTGTGAATACTTACTGCGATGTAAGCATCATCAAAGCTAATTATAATATGAAGAATGTGGTGTAAAAACACGAGCTCTGCAACGGAATCGTCTTGCAAATGACCTACCAGCACCAGAAGCAACATAAACCTCCCTGTGCCCATTTCTCTTTAATTTTGTGGCGCAACAGACTGGGCACACTGCCGATGCCGTACAGCCTAACTGACTTAAGCTGTTTAGAGAAAATTAGGTGTGGGGAGAGAGATAGAGGAAGGGAGAGAGGAAAAACAGTGTGGATGTAAGGGAGCAGATAAACAAAGACAGACTGAGATGAGAAACATACGGAGGTGGGCATGTTCATCACTGCACAGTAACTGGAGGACAGTGAAGTTAATTCATTAAGAAATGCAAATGAGAGCCCAACATGTTTACAGAGAAACCTACACACAGAATGATAGTAATGTTACATTTCTGCTGCTGGCAGGTCATTTAGTTTTATTATCACCTACTGCACAGGGGCTGCAAGTGAGTCGTGATGCAACATTTATGTGAAATGTGAGCTGAGGCAGCAAATGAGAAGAATGAAGGTATTTCAAAATAAAAATAAAAATGTTGGAGGAAAAGCACAACTTAAATGAGCTTCCAACTACACACACTGGGGCTCGTTGATAAAATACAAATTATAATTTTTTACCCTTTCGATAACAGCCTGCAAGCTTAAGTGTGAATGTATTATGCATATGGGGCACAAGAGAGTACTTACTGGTTTGCTCGTAGGACAAGTGACATCATTGACATTTGAATAATAAGACAACATTTAATGCTGTGTAGCTTCTTCTTTCTTTTTTAGAAAAAATATTTGTGATCAATTCCTTTTCAAAAATTGCTTTATTTATTTCTTTTTTCCCAGTTGATAATGTCATAAAACATGATGACAGACAAATTATTGTTTCACTATTAAAACAGAAAAGGCTTTTAAATGCAAACATGTCTTGAAACTGGAACTTATAGGAAAGATTCCCACATTGGAGATGTGCCAGTCTTAACCAGCACTTTTCGTAATGTAACCTGCAGCCCCATAGAATGATGTAGTAAGCTAATCATATGCTAGTCCTCAGTGGTAATGCTGCTTAATACTGTGGGAAGTTAGCTAACTAGCTGTAGGAAAAACATGCTCTTCCTAACCCTTTACTTTTAATATATATATATATATATATTTAGAAGACAAAAAAAGAAATACAAAAACTTTTTCGATAGAAATGCATTGGCATGTTAAAAACTGCCAATTATGGTTGCTAAGATATGACAGGGTTCCAAAAACTCTGAAAAGAATGCGAAAGCTAGACATACATTTTATATAAAGCTCTGAAGAATAATTTCCAAAGCATTAATATTCCATTAGTACTTTGGAAACGATGCTCGTTAAGCCATTGTGAGTACGGGCAAGTACATGAGAGCAAGAACGAAGGCAGAAGAAGAAGAAAGAAAAACAACAGCGAGAGAGAGAGTTTTAAAATTCAATGACTTAATTAAGTGAGAAAAAAAGCAAAAAGCTTATTTTCTTCTCTGTAGATAAATTATCTGAAAAGTATGATATAAAAACAACCCTGTAACACCCAAAGAGAGACAGAGGTGAGTTGCTGCTTTGTGCCACCCCAGGGGGCGTAACACTTGGACCTCCACCTACTGACTCTTCACACTCCCCTCTCACACACACACACACATTCAGTATTATTATTCTTCACTGTACACACAGATTCTGTTCCTTTCACTTCTCAAGATTCACCCTGTACGAGCTGCAGTGTTATTTAGCTGGAGCAGCACTGAGGATCATGGCACGCCAACACCTGCACCCTGATGAGTGTGCCTCTCTGCTTCTCTCTGACTCCAACCAGCTCCTACACACACCTGGCCTCTTGGGGGCCATTACATCAAATCTGGTGACAGCAGCTCACAACCTTTCTACTCCACCTCCTCTGCTATGCTGGTAGCTGTTCTGCAGAGAGCAAGCAGACAGCTGTTTGGTCACCTGTGTGTGCGCTTGTCAACGCTGTTTTCTAACAGCAACACGGTTCATTTTTGAACAATTTTAAAGACTTTATAAAACATGCTCCTCTCGAGGAGCAGGTACCCTTTTGAGCTGGTGAATGGGTGTGTGGTTGTGTGTTTCGCTGCAAAAGCAACAGACATCCACAAATTTAAGGACTTTTTTTGTTGATTGAGGTTGAGCCTAACCCTAACTCTAACCCTACAATGCACGTTACTAGTGGGACAGTGTTTATAAGCACAGGGCTTCTGCATGTCACCAGTGCCCCATATGAGGTACTGCCTTAAAGACTTTGAATTGTCTCTAAAGTGCAGGGTTTTTTTTAATGTTTCCACAGAGTTTTATTAATGAAACCTGGGGGTTTGTCTTCAGTCTCTATTACCCCTTTTAGACCAAGGCAGTTCTTGGCCAGTTCAGAGCCGATGCCTAATCTTGAACCAGTTCTTCACTTTTTGATGGCCAGAGCAGCTTCAACTCTTTGCTGATCTTGAACCATGAACCACTTATGCCAGGAGCTGGGGGCGGGGTTATCATGACCAACAAGACCAACTAAAATGTGTATCACTCATTTTATTTTATTTGCAATGTGATTGGTACGGGCTAGCGTTAACGGGCTAGCGTTAGCTAACAACATAGACTAACACCAAATAATTACGTTTAGTGTTAATAAGAATGTAATCGCAGTCCTTAAAGATCAAGACGAGCAGCACAAATATGTTGTACACCAACATTTGTAAAGAGATGATGTAGCCTGCCATTGTTGTTATTATATGTAATGACGTGGCTCTCTAGCCTGTGGAAAAGCAAACAGGTTCCGAGGCAATTTGCAAGTTGAACCAACTGCAAACCAGCACCAGCACAGCAAAATAGCTAGTTTCGCGTTGGTTGAAAAAGAGGTAGGCCTATATGAGCAAAGCATTGACTGAACCGTGAATCTACCATTCACACAGAGGCGTGTCCAGGGAGCAGCGTGGCCACATCTAAAATCTGATTGGCAACCGCAGGTGCAGGTGCCACAACATTACCCTTAGCTGTGATTGGCTATCAGCCTGGTCAAAGGCGGGACCCTATGCTTATTTGTTAGTATTTTGTTGGTACTTTTGCAAATCATTTGATGTCAAAATCATGTCAGAGAAGAGAAAACAAAATTTTGAACTGAGCCATGTTGGTTTTAAAAAAGCTGACTCTTCAGAATGAAACAGATCACTTGACGCACAATATTTCCTCTGTATGCAGCCTAATTTTGGAGGCACAATAGTTTCCAGGTGAAACTTGCCTTTGTAAGCTTCGGTTCTGCCTTGCGTGCGTCAATCTACATACTGTGTATTCTGTTTGTGGCTGTGTGTACTGGACTGTGACGGTTTGTTTGTTGTTTCCACCTCCAGGATTGCATTGATCCACAGACAGCAGGTTGTATGTTGGCGTGTCTGTGTAGAACTGTTTGGATAAAGACATTTGAAAGCTTTTACAGCATGAAGCCCCTCTCTTCTCCTGACCTGGCAGAACCAATCAATTATTTTCTACCCTCTTGCTTACTTACTTACACCTTGGGTGAGTGCATTCTAGACAGCAAACATAATTTCTGCGTCCCATTTACTATCTTTCACAGTTCACTGCTGTTTTTTGCCTCTTTAAATGCCTTTCTTTCTGCACCCTCTGTACACTGATGGACGGACTGTGACTAATGCTTTCACTAAATCAATAAGGTCTGTGGGCATGTTGAAAAGATTAGAAATTCAACATCACATATTCACACCATAAAAGCAATATTTCCCTTTATGTGCTTGTTTTTTCAAGAATAAAAAAAAACACTTCTTTGCAATTAATTTTAATGATTTTCCTCTCATCACCATGATATTATAAAGATGCTGATTTTTATCCGTCACTCTTTACGCGACACCCATAATTCCCTACGGCCTTGACAGCACTACTGTTCAGTTGTCAGCGTCTTAACACAGCCGTGGCTATAATCAGCTCTGTCAGCTCTGCAGCTGAGAATTAACTGTCTCATTCCTGTACCCATCAAATTCTTCCATCCCGCACCCTCGTATCAAGCTCGTATCTTCTGCCTCTTACGCCTGAGCGACGGACTCTCCCTGAATACAAACGAGGCCTGGTGAGGCTGTGGTCAACAGCAGTCACACTGAAGTGATGTTCAGTCCAAAATGAAGAGGAGGCAACGCTCTCTGCGCGTGTTAATGATGGTTCACTGTCATGCTGGCTTAAGTGGCTGAGTGGCTGAAACAGGGCTTTGATCTCTGCTCTCTAACTGACAGGATCGCTGGCTGACTGGCAAGAGCAGAGGAGTCATGGGAAGACAAAGTCAAATTTATCGGTGAAGGACTTGAGGAAATAGAGGACCACCTACACACACTCTCTCTCTCTCTCTCTCTCTCTCTCTCTCTCTCTCTCTGTCCCAAATAGCTAAAAGTCTGTGACCAGTAAACATGTTAGAAGGTTCAAATGAATTTCAGTTTTGGGGATGGAGTCTGTGGCCTTCATTCGGTACAAAGAGCCATGAAATGTAACCTTTAATTTAAAAAAAACAAACAAAAAAAACAGTCACTCAAGGACACTTTTATCTGAGGAGCATAAATACAACTACAACATTTTGTTTTTTCACAACAATATATTTCTTTGCAAAAAAAACAAACATGCATCCACCCTTAAATTAATCCCCGCTCTAGAATACATCCTAGCAAACATTTTTGGTGTAATTGAATCTCCAAACAAAAGCAATCTTTTCACTATGATCCACAGTTTATTAGATTTTCGCTGCAATTTTTCATTTTGACATACTAAAACCTTCAAAGTACTTTTCCTGTTTTTGAAAGTAAATCAGATGTTTTCCATTACATTTTTTATCATTTTATTGCGGCATTAAAATGTTGTGCTCGCCTTTTTCATGTTATCAGTTCAGTCGCGGCCGACTTCACTGTGAAGAGTGTTTAAGGCTATGTTGTCCCTAAAGTATGGACTGATGTTTACATGATGGGAAGTGTGTTAAAAGACAGCAGCAATGTGTTGGAATAACACAAACTGTATTCCATATGACACACAGATTCAATCCAGGCATTTGCACATTTACATACATATTGTTTCTGCTGCCAAACTTTTTCTCAGTCCTCCCTCAGGTCAGGGATTGATGAGTGTTTATACATGTTTGATCTGCATGTGGGGAATCATGGGTTGCCGGAGTCATCTGTCTAATTGGAGGAGCCATTATTAACATCTGACCAGGGTCTGTGACTCTCTTGTCTCGACTCCCTGATTAGCATTTCATCAAAGTTTATCTGGACTGAAGGTAGTGCCATCCCGTGAGTCTTGTTATTTCATTGAGTAATTGGATTCATTTGGCTTTTCAGTTGGAGTTATACCCAACAAAGCCAAGAGGCCACATCTCTTCAGGCACACAGCAAAGAAATGCAGTCTGTGCAGGAAAACAGATGCAGTGTTGGTGTACAGTAAGATGACCTGCTTAATGCTCTGAGACATTTACTACAGAAGCCCTGAAAGGCAAGTGAGAAAAAAAAATCTGGTAATCCATTTTCTAAGTCTGATTGTTTTTCTCTCTGTGGTTATGACTTAACAACAGGTGGAAAAAACAATTTTGAGAGGATAATCTGTCTATGTTCCTTTTTTTTCATCTATGAAACAGATGGAGGAAAAAGTTTAGGTGGGTGTTTTTTTTTTTATTTCTTATCAGGATCCTTTATCAAAGTGTTTATTACTGCTTTAATACTCATTTAAGCTATCAGAGGCTGAGGTGCACCACTACCCCATGTTTTAATAGGACTAAAAGCATCCACGTTATCCTCCAGCTGAGAGGAAAATTAATGCCAATTAATTTCTCCATGCACTTGAAACACAAGGTACACATTGTGTTGTAATATTGTACATATTTTGTGTTGTATTCAGAGAGCATGGAGATACTAAAATTCACCTAGCAAAAATCATGAATGCTTTTAGTCCTATTTAGAACAAGGGGTATGGTGTACTTCAGTCTCTTGTGGCCAAAATGTGTATTACAACAACAAATACTTAAATCAAATCCAGGAGAGTTTCTCAATGTTCTGCAGGTGCTGTTAGTATAGTCACACACACACACACACACACACACACACACACACACACACACACACGTACACACACACACACACACACACACACACACACACATACACACAGACACACACACACACACACAATAATGCAAGGACAGAAAATAAGTCAACAATGTGAAAAATGTATGCACACATCATTGAATTCTCTCAGTCACAGATTTGCCGCATTCTGTGCTGCAATAAATCACTGTGAGTACTTTGAATATGTGTGAAATTGCAAATAGAAAAACTTTTCAGAGGTATCATACTTTTTCACATCATTATGGAAGTTTCCAAAGTCATCTCAAAGATACACCTGACAAAGATTTAATTTTGCCTGAAACCTAAAGGAAAAAAACATAAAAACTACATTTCTGGGCATCAAAACCTTCTGATAAACAAGACAGGTGCATGAATAGTCATTTAGCTACGTGAATTGCACCCAATGTGCAGAGGTAGAAGCATCTGTCCTCGGCATATGTGATTGAGTAATGGGAGCTTAATGGCTCTCAGTCGGAGCTATTGAGGAAGGTGAGTCACAGCTGTGGACAGCTACCGTCAGCTGGCAATTAGAAACAGTGGGCTTTTTCCCATCTTCACTAGGACCACATACACTGCAAGAGATGCATCCTAATGGAATATAATAAACTAAATTGTTGTGAATGGCATGCCGGCGAACTCAGGTCACTGGATGCTGCCAGTTGTTGATGGAGCAACAGCAAGAATGTTTATTGGTGCCAAGACTTTTCGAGAGTTGTATCAGTCGCACCAGGTGTAGTGAATTCGTAGTTCTGACATATTCCAACAATAATAAAATCTTATTTGAACAAATTTTTCTGACATGGTGACAGTAATTTGTCTCTGTGGTGCTTAAAATTAGAAACAGTACCTGGTATGCTTCAGCTAATGAGCTCAGTTTGCTCCAGGTATGTGGCCTCAGGTTTGGATCTGCCAGTGTTTGTCCTTACCTGCATCCGATGAAGCCAATAAGCAATAACACTGAGCCTTAAAATAACAGGTGTATCATTTGTCCAGTTAAACTACATACAATAAGATGACATTGATAGGATTTTTGGTCAAAGACACAAAGCATTATTATCAAACTGAAAGCACAATGCTGCATCATGAGGCATTCTTGCAGCAGCTATGGCTTTATTTGTCAAAACAGAGCATGGGTGCAGTTAATTTGAAATGACAGCTTATTTGCAAATCCTTCACATTCTGTACCTGTGGATCCTGATTTCTTGACACTCTAGAAAAAAAGTAAAAAATACATTCAGCAATATAATTAATCTAACTTTGTTTCTTTTTTTTTATACGCAAATATGAGAAATGAATTCTCTAATGCTGTCATCGTTTATAATGCCAGTTTTAAAAAATGTGGGCCAGTCAGCATCTTGTAGTGAGTGACGCAGGACTGAGTTCACTCCTAGGAGTGCATGTGAGATTGTTTGCCTATTCTCAGCCCGCGGTGCTATTTCAGCCCTGGCCCTGTGCCTCCCAGTGCAGGACAGGATGATTGGGCAAGATCATCCTGTGTGGTACAGCCAGGCTGGAGATGTGTGAAAAGTGTGTGGGTGAGATAACTGGATTTGATTATGGAGCTACCAACGCCCTGAGGGAAAATAGATAACGGGATGTGTGTGTGTGTTTGTGTAAGTGTCAGTGCATAACTTGTTCTCCTGGCTGCATTCATAAGGGGGTGATTGCATTTGTGATGGTTTAGGACAGTTATTGTTGAGGATTTCAATTCAAACAAATGACTGGAAATAAAGCTGTGTGTACACTTTTCTGACAGCTCTCAGAACACCATAGTCATCTCATCAAGGTGTTACTGTAATGCTAGCATTTTCTAATCCCAGTGGTATTGATAGAAAACCTTAAAAAAATTGGTTTTGTTTTTTCTCATTTTAAACTTTTGAACAATCTAATTTTATAACCTCTGCATTTTATTTGGGGATTGCTGCAGGTTTTTTTGCACCACTAGTGGCTCTAGGAATGGCAATGTCGGTTTTTCAGCCATTTGGTCCACCGCTGTGGTCCAGAATGAAATATGTCAACGACAATTAAATAGATTTAAATTCAGTAAACATCAAAATCTCAAGTAGTCCAATACTTTAGTAGCCACGCCCTAAAACCCGCCCCTGTTTTCTTTGCCTATTTTACTCTAAATTGGACCATACTTTAAAAAATGAGTATTATGTTGTATTAAAAAAGACGACCACACACAGTAGGAAAATGTATACTGAGTTAACAAATCATGTGAGAATTAGGGTAAGTGAGTAATATTCTCATAGACTTCTATACAATCTGACTTATTTTTGCAGAAGTCACCCCCTGCTGGCCATAAGAAAGAATGCAGGTTTTGGGCACTTCTGCATTGGCTTCACTTCTCAGGCTCTAAAGTTGGTGTTTATTAATGACCAAATATCTACAGAACTTTCCCATCAGCCTCAACTTTACAGTGTGTTCAGTACAAACTGGAAAAATAGAATGCTAACATACAAAATTAAAATTGTGAACATGGCTAATGGCAACATTAGTGCAAAAATACTGGCATGTTGGCGTCGCCATTGTGACCATATTAGCATGCTGACAATAGCATGTAGCTAAAATCACAACTAAGTCTAAGCACAGCTACACAGAGCTGCTAGCATGGCTGTTGACTGTCTCAACTTTAATTCAGACTGCTGCATGTTGTGAGCGCCAGTGAATGATATGAGCCACAAATTTGTAAGAGCTAGCATGTCATTAGCTAAAGGAGAATGTCTTGACAGGCAAATGACGTCCGACCAGATCCTCTCTGTACAGTGATCCACTTCACCGAAACAATTGCGCATTTTACACTGACCTACTTTAAAGCTGTTTCCAAACTTTTTCTCTTAGGGAATTATCTGTACAGTATGGGCTCATTTCATTTTCATTTTGCTTTTCATCTTGAGAACCCTGCTGCATTCACTTCCAGCATAAATTCAAGGCAAAGAGCTGGAAATCTCTTGACACAAGAGGAGGGGCTCACAGTTTGATACTGTTTCACCTACAACATACAGCAACCGTCACTTTTACCTGACAACTTTGAAAACAAAAAGCTGCACAGCAAATTCTGCAGCTCAGAGAAAATCCGAAGATGCACACCATAAATGATCAATGAGCTGCAGTTTGTCAGGGCCCAGACCATGCAGTATGCAAGGCTGCCCATTGCCTGACCTCTGTTGACTTGGGCAACGGCACAATTTACGCAGTTGGGACTTTTGTGATGATCCTGAGCTTCCCTGCAGAGCTTGCTGTGTCTGTCTGGCAGGCTGAGCGGGAATCTCCCCAGAGGAAGTCCTGGCCTGAATAATTCAACAGCTGGTGGGAAAAACGATCCTGCTTGGTTCTGCCATCGATCCGACACTAAAGCAATGCCAGCACTATAGTTTGGACTGAGATGATTGAGGCAATGAAGAGTATTTATGAATTCCTGCTGCTCGTTTTGTTACAGAAAAATGGATTAGAGAACACAATTTTAGAGGTGCTCTTCCCAATTATCACAACCTTTACAAAATGTGGATATTTATGCCACCATATGAGGATCATAATTATATATTGCTACCGGCAAAATAATAAGGCAGTAATATGACAGAAGAAATGACAGGGCAGTGATAAGATGAGAGACAGTGATGAAGGGCCAGAGAAGGCTTTAATAACACTGTGCTGCATAATGCTTTACCCAACGCTCCTCTCCCACTCTTATAAACAGATTACCCTCCTTCGTCCACCTCCACACTTTCCTCTATTGCTTTCTTTATGTTACCTCTTTTCCTCTTACCTCATCTGTCTGCTGCTTTCTTTCTCTCTCTTTAAGCTGAACTTTCTTTTTTACCTTGTACCTCCCTCCTCCCTCCTCATTAACTCCTCCCTTCCTCTGTCATCCACTGCTACCATCCATCCGCCTCTTATTTTGTCTCACTGGCAGTGCTTTTCCATTCCAAGAGTGTGAGGATAGCCTTCTTCTTACAATCCTTCCCTGCTTAAATACCCTTGAGAAAAACACGTGTCCATTTTCTGCTTCCCCTTAGTAACAACTTAGGATAGTGGATAAAAAAGCTTTACTTTTTCCCCTTTTTTTAGATTCAATGTCATTTTTTTATTTTTATTTTTTTTGTTATTTTAATTTAAATTAATTTGAATTTGGTTTGTGAGCCTGGGATTTGGTAAACATAAAAAAAACACTTGAGCTTCAACGTGTATGGATATCTCCTGCAGAGACATTTAGGATTATGTTAAAACCCACAATAGTAACAGTTGTATTCATTTCCCCATTGCTGGACAGTACTCTGGGAAAACAAGTCATATAAGTTATATAATGGTAAACATTTTTGATGAAGTATTTTGGTGAATAATCATTGTCAATGTTAACCTAGGTGACAAATACATTCACATTTCCAATGAATTCTTCACAATAAAAGTGAAGTGAGAATAATGGCATTAAATCAGCAGTAAACACTGAGACTAATATATATTAGATAAAACTGCAAACAGTAATTCTGGATTATATGCATTCATCGTTTCCTGCCAATCCCTTGTGTGTGTGGTTGGCAATTTGATTCTGTGGGATTGGCGGACTCCATCAACAATGAATTCTACTATATTAAAAAAAATCAATAAATTGATCAGTCAATTTCATAAAACATTCAACCTGCAGTAATTGTTTCTTGCCATATACTTTTAAAAAGCAGTCATGTTCTTCAAATTTGACATCAGTTAATTGTGTAATTACTTAGAAGTAATATTGTGACCACTAGTGGAGCTATGAAGAGGGCCAACAGTTGTGTTTTTGGCCACTTATTAACACAGAATCAACTTACAGAATCATCAGCTGTTAAGTTAATGTAAAATGTGTGTTATCAACAGTTGCTTACAGTATTTTCAGTAGTATCCAGTAGCTATAGCAAACTTATTTACATTTGTTTCTGCCACTTGGTGAATGGAAGTCAAATATTCACTCTTTAGGCTCCGTTTTTGGTCTCCACCAACTCCTGGGGGAAATATCTGTCCGCGTTCACCTACGTTGTCTGTATGATGTTATGATTAATTTATTTTAATTATTATTAAGTGTTATTTGCTTTGTACAATCTTCCGAAAAAGTACTTTTTTCAAAATCAGTTTAGCTCTTTTTCAGTAATGCCTTTCAATATATATTCAGTTCTGCAGGTGATAAATATCCAGTTTTGTTTCCTACACACACACACACACACACACACACACACACACCTCCCTTGTGCTGCAATGCGTGCAACCAAGAGGTCAAGCACAGAGCCTGTGTTGTATGAATACAGTGTATATTCATTCTATACACCCACAAGCCGTCCTCTTTGCACTGGGAAAATACACCCTCGATGGCAACCTTTCACCCTCGATGCACACATGCATATCACAGTCTTTTCTTAGCTTCTTAGCTGTACATTTCCAGGGAACACTGTGTTGGAGACATTATTTAAATGGATGCAATACGATGATATGTTGGCTGCAGGCACGCTGGCTTCCATAGAATTTGTGTTGAGACTCTTCTTCATCCATGGCAGTTTAACTAACAATACATAACATATGCAGCACAGTGCAAATGAATGCATTTGGGCTATATTTTACAAGTGAGCAGTGTTAGTGAGGGGTCCTTTTTTTTTTTTTTTTTTACTTATTAGCCTATGGCAGCCTATTTATGCTGACGTTCAGCTCAGTTGTCATGTCTTGAAATGCCTTTTCAAAAGGAACCACTCATCCCTGGATATTTATCACCCTTTTTTTCAGCCCGCACTCAGAGCAGATAACGTAGGAGAGCTGAGGAACCTCCCGCAGGTTAGAGGAGAGGGGCTGCCTAATTACTGTGGTTTGTGTTAGATCTCTGTAAATAAAGTCAGCTATGTCTGTCTATCTGTCTAACAGGGGCTTGTTTCTTCTCCCTGTGCAAGAGGAACTCCGTTATACTCAATCTATTTCTGATCTAATCTCTGAGGACTTCATTTTTCTACCTCAATCTCTCTTTCTTTCCAACTCCCTATCACACACATCCTCTGACACACATTTTCCCCTCTCCTTTTCTTGTTCTTACATTTGATTTTCCTTACATTCCTGCTCTCTTGATTTCACAATTTCCCTTGTGCACGGAGACATACATACCCAAATCCTGCCCCCGCTGCCTCTGTGCATCTCAGATCTTTTCATAACCTCATTTACATAAGGGAAGTTGTGTTTCAGGAAGTTAGTTTGAAACCCCTTTAGTATTGCCATTCCCTTTGAAATGGATTATGTAACACCGAATGCAAATCTGGTGACACATTTTAAATATTTCATGTCATAGGGATAGCTGTTTTGATGCCTTGGTGAAAAGTTTGCTCTTGCACTTAAAGGCATATTTAATGCTAAGTTGCATCTAATTGAAAAAAGCTCTTTTTTTCATCATCTTGGTGAAATGTTGGTATGAACTCTTGTAACATTTTTGGAGCTGCTATGTGCCTTTTTTTCAGTTCACTGCTTTGTGGGAAAATATCAGGAGATTCCACTATTAGTAAAAGAGGACTGTATTTTACAGTAATTAACAGTCTGCAACCCTGAAGACATAAACTCTTTAAAACCATTTTCAAAGTCTGATGTGGCCGTGGATTTTTACAGATGAGCAGCTCATCTGATGAAATTTTGGGTGAGGTTTACTTCAAAATTTAGGGCAGGACCGTTGTTGACTTGGGGCTGGTGTGTAGGAAGGCATATGCTGTGTGGGAAGCCCTTGACACAGGGTAATAAAAGAATCGCTTTGATGAGCTTTTGTTTGAGCAGACCTAGATTTGACTAAACCCAGGTTGAGCTCCTTCTACTGGCAGGGTGTTGGTGTTTGAAGCTGCAGATAATGCAGCATTTTGCTGTGTTTCTGTCCCAACTCCTGGTTCATAGTCTTCATACACATCTCACTGTATACAAATGTGCTCTTCTCTACATGGTTGTCATGAGGATAAAAAATTAGTGATCCTAAATTAATCAACTCCTATAATCACTTTTGATGTCAGTTTATTGGCTTTTTAATATTTCCTGAACTTTAAAATGCTGTTCTCGGGGCGTCCCGGTGGCTCACACTGGTAGAGTGCCTACCATTAAGGCTTCCTGCGGTGGACCCGGGTTCGAATCCGGGTTGAGGCCCCTTCCTCCCCTCTGTCTCCCCCTTTCTATCTATCACTTTCAATAAAAGCAAAAATGCCAAAAAAATAATCTAATAAAATGCTGTTCTCCGTAGGCTTTCAAATAATGGCCAAGTTTGATGATCACCTCCACTCAAAAATATATTTTTGTTCATGTCTCCTGCATAGCCATGTCTGACCTTGGCTAAACCAACTTGTATCCGTACAAGAGTCCTTTTCACATTTCTCTACTGAAGGTGAAGATGTCTGTTCAGATAAACTCTTAACAGGCTAGATTTGGTTAGTCACAGCATCGAAAGACAATCAAAAGCCATAAAATGAACCTTAAACTTCAGTGAAAACACACTATTACATCGTAGCAGATGTTTTGTTTCACACCCACTAACACTGTCTCAGCTGCTACCAGTTACCAGCTACAAACAACATAAAGATTATTTTGATGCTTATTCTGATTCATAGTCACAGAGTTTGGTGCACAACAGACTCCTCGTCTGAGTCTCCAGGGGTCACCAATGTTTCCTGCAACACAGAAAATAGACCAGATGCCCAGCAGTCAGAACATGGCAACCACAGGCAGTTAGCACTGCTCTTTCACCGGTCAACCTAGTACACAAGCAGCAGTGTTGGGCGGGGCAGAGGTGTAGAGAGAGTAGATGTGTTTACAGCTCCTTCTAAAAGTTTTTTATTTACTTTATATATATTAAAACACATTAATAGCACACTATCTTAACATATTTTAAATGTGTCTGAAGGGGGACTTTAACAAAGAAACAAATACAAACTCTGAGTAGCAGAGTGCTGAGCATTGCATGAGCCTGTTGTACTGATGGAATAAGTGCTGTGGAAATGAACATTATACTGAATTGATCAAGATAAGAGGTAAACATAGAGGGAGTTTTGACTTTGCAGTAACCGAATAACAAGATAAATAAGGAAAAAAAGCCTGCCCCAAATAAAAGCCTTCCACTATTTGAGAAATGTATAATATTTAAGTGTGTCCTCTCAACACATTGTGGGAATAATAACAACAAAGTAAAAAGGAAAAAAACACTTGCACACTATGTCCTCAAAAGAATAACAGAGACACCTGAATAAAACAGCGTTAATAATAATGTTACGTTTATGGCGGCAGTGTTTGTTGCAGGGCTATTGTCCTTGTCCTTATTGTCCTAATACAGTGCACAGGCGGTGAAAGCATCTTTATTCAGACACACTGTGAATGGAACATTCTCCGCTCCGACACCAGGGTTACTCCTTCTATCAGTAGCAATACTAATGTCCTTCTAATGTGTTATTTTTGTCCCTTTTCTATCAAATGCAGGCATGCTAGGAATATTTTCACCTTAGGAATGCTGCTCCTGCACCACATCTCTCAGTTCACCTTTTCCACATATTTTTAGGCAGAGAAGAAAGTTAAAGACACATTGCTGCTTCATCAATGACAATGATTCAATTCTTGGTTTTATATAGAACATGTAAAACCAAAAACACAAGTATCATCAATATCACATCTCATCTATGTATACTAATATTTCCAGTCAGTGCAGACATGAAAATTGTTTATTATGAGGTGTAGAGCCCAGGTTTTAAAGTGGACACATCAGAAAGTAGAAGCTTTTAATAATTTAATGGCCTTACATGCTTTGAATTATTCAACAGCAGCAGAAAATGACCCCCTCATAGCAAATATTTTGAATTATATTCTTTTGGCCTTTTCACTTTTTTGATGCTGTTGTAATTACAAGGATGCCTAATTAACCTGTAATTATGTATCCTTTTTGCTTCTTGCTGTTGCATTGTTTACTAATGGACATAAACCAAGTGCCTCTCATTTTAATGTGTGTTTTTATGAATATGTAAAAGCTTTTTTATTTTAGAGATAAATAGACCTCGCTTTTTCTTTGATGGTAAATACACATGAGGGCAATTATTCATTTGATCTTTGTGGCATCCAAGATACAGTATGTAGCATGTGTCACTGACAGTGAAATGAACCAATCAGGAGGGTGAACAATAAAAACAAACTTAAACTGCACATTATTAAACAGTATTCAACTGGAGGATGGGGTTTGGCTCACATAGATACTTTAGTAGCCTATTGCGCTATCTTTGGGCTTAAACCTGGTTAGAAGTACATCACCATAGCAACATAGACTGCTCATCCATCATGCTCTACAGAAAATCATGTTTTGGATATTGGGTCCAAAGTATTAATCCATCTTCCTCACCAATTATCTTCCTGAGAGGATGACAACACCGCTCCCAGAGGACCAAAATGCAATACATATCCAACAAAGCATTGTTTACAGAGTGTTAGCTTTCCATCAAAATTTATCAGATTAGAAATAAACTGTTATGTACTTTTTGTGGCGTTTGCTGACATCTTCACACTTTGACTATAAAAGATGGCTTCTAATCAAAAGCTTACATGAGATCACAAAGCTAAAATAAAGTAACTGTTGGTCTGAGATGTGTTCATAGAGAGACTGAACCACCGCGTCAACAGTGCCTTAGCTGCAGCATGAGAGCGACTTTGTTTCCAGAAAATCTTTTATCACATCAATGTAACACTCTATTAATCATTTGTTTGCTTCTATAATGCATGACTGGCAGAGTTAAAACTGTTTTTCTAACACATTTACACTATCCGCAGTCAGATTGTCAGATTTGAATCATTTATTTCTGTGATTGTCCACTGGGATACATTGATTTAAACTGGCCGCTGGCACATGTAAACAATATATCTGCATTGACAGAGTGAATGTTGGACAGAGATTGAAGCAATAAAAGATTTGTGAGCCAGAAAAGTTGTCCAGGAGGAAATGTGTATAATGTGCTGGATGAAGTGTTATATGAATTTAAAAGAGCTCCTGGTGCCTGAGATCTTAAAGTGCTGGTTGGAAAATGAAGGACTACATTAAATATATTGTGTTTGTACAGCTTGTAGTTGAATATATGTCACAAACAATTTTTGTTTTATTTATGTTTTAGAAACATACCAATTTTTTCAGGCTTGTAGCATACAGCAGCAGATCTCTTCTGTTTCCTTGTAGCAGGAGCTACAATTAGTCATGTCTTGTGTTGTCTCCTGCAACACAAGACATGACTTTAATTAGCTTCTCTAACACATACAGGTTTCCAGCAGGCTCCAATACAGTAAAAATATCTTTGACATTTACCTATTTGCTCTTACCTGACTCTTCTATAGACACAAGAAAAATGTAAAGGCACTTGGTGTTATTCACACTGGCTTTGGTTTCTTCTAATTTGAGATGACAGCCTATAGGAAACACAGCCTGATGCACTCAGAGCTCATAAAATAAAAATGGAGTAAATGAAAGGTCAGGTATAGACTCCCACTCTAACAAAACTGTACATTGCAACTAACAAAGTGAGAAAAGCAGCAGCCTTATCCACAGTCCTTGTAGTTTTGAAAGAGAAAATTAATCTTCCTTGTATATGATTTATGCTTAAGTTTCTAATTAGAGCTATCATACAACTGCTCTTTTATGATCTGAAGTACATTTCTTGGATCTCTACACCACCTACGCCTTGCTAGTGTACCTAATGGACCCACTTTTATCTCCAGAACTACCTTAATTCTCCATGGAATAGATTCACCAAGGTGCTGGAAACATTCCTCAGAGATTTCCTCCATATCGACACTATAGCATCATAGCATCATGCAGTTGCTGCAGATTTGTCGGCTGCACATCCATGATGCCAATCTCCCGTTCAACCACATCCCAGAGGTGCTCTATTGGATTGAGGTCTGGTGACTGTGGATATTGGAGTACAGTGAACTCATAGTAATGCTCAAGAAACCAGTTTGAGATGATTTGAGCTTTGTGACGTGGCACGTTATCCTGCTGGAAGTATCCATCAGAAGATGAAAGAAAATATCCCCCACACCATTACACCACCAGCACCTTGAACTGTTGATACAAGGCACGATGGATCCAGGCTTTCATGTTGTTAACACCAAATCCTGACCCTGTCATCTGAATGTCACAGCAGGAATCGAGACTCATCAGACCAGGCAACAATTTTCCAATCTTCAATTGGCCAATTTTGGTTAGCCCGGACAAATTATAGCCTCAGTTTCCTGTTCACAGCTGACAGGAGTGGCAACCGGTGTGGTCTACTGCTGCTGTAGTCCATCTGCTTCAAGGTAATATGTATTGTGCGTTCAGAGATGATCATATGCATACCTTGGTTGTAACAAATGGTTATTTTAGTTACTATTGCCTTTCTGGCATCTCCAATCAGTCTGGCCATTCTCCTCTGACTTCTAGCATCAACAAGGCATTTTGGCCCAGAAAACTGCCACTCACTTGATATTTTCTTTTTTTCGGACCATTCTCTGTAAACCCTAGAGATGGTTGTTAGATCAGCAGTTTGTGAAATACTCAGAGCAGCCCGTCTGGCACCAACAACCATGCCACATTAAAAGTCACTTAAATCACCTTTCTTCTACATTCTGATGCTTAGTTTGAACTTCAGCAGGTTGCCATCACCATGTCTACATGCCTAAATGAGTTGCTGCCATGTGATTGGCTGATTGGCTGATATTTGCGATAAGGAGCAGTTGAATAGGTGTACCTAATGAAGCGGCCTGTGAGTGTATATAATGCATACAATTTGTAGTGTTGTATTTACTTGAGGATACACACTTAAACTCTAACAATGGTGCAGAAAGAAACAGGGATTGCTGCATCTAGTTGTGTGCTAATGAAGCCTTTGAGGGCTGTTAGGACGGTTGGTGGATGGAAACAGTCCAAATGTCTCTGAATGTGAATTTGGAGAAGGCCTGAATAAATTAAAGCAAACAAAGCATCCAATTAAATGAAACAATACATTCCTGAGACATTTTGCATAAAAGCATGCTAAACTAAAAACAGCAAGTTTATTTTCCCCCAAAACTTTCTTCTGCTGAAGTTGTCACTATACAATTTTTCTGATGAGGATGAAAAGACTTTTCAGCGGAGGGTGTGCTCCAATTTGCTGTTTTAATTATCTTGCCTTGGTAGTACCATATTCATTTTTCTTTTCAATTTAGATCAAATTGTAATGAAAGCCAATTTTGCCTGGAACCTTGGACTCTGCAGCTGGAAATTTAAAAGTAGCAACGCTTCAATCAGAGAACATCAGCAAGTATCAAGATGAAAAACATGAGATTTCAGGATGTTTTTCTTTTTTATCAGTGATTGTCTTCTCAACTCGCTCTTGAAAGCTATAAAAAGGGGGAGAGAGGGGAAGAAATACAGAAGCAGAGGAAAGATCAAAATAGATTGAGGCCGATAAAAGAACACAGCTGAAGATTTATGACAAGAAAGATTTCAGAAGAAAATGATATAAGGAACCGAAACAAGAATGAAGAAGAGCCAGCGGGCTTTGGCATCTCGAGTGAGGGCTTTCATGTCACTAGTGACTGAGCGAGCAAAAGGAAACAAGTAGGGCAATAGTGTTGGGTACACAGTAGCCTCTGGCAGGCATAATGAAAAGGTCAAGCAAGCATGATAGAGGTGTTACACAGACACTCGAAACACGGGCAGGGGTTGATAGATTAAGTTTGAGAGAAGGACAGAGAGAGATTCATAGAAAATGCAGGAACAGCTCATGAATGAGGCGAGAAGAGGAAAGCGTTCATCCAATGCCTTCCTTTATATGTACATTTTTCAATGAATGAATGGAGTACTGTGTTGTAACTGTAACCTGTTGGTATTTTTGTCACTTCATTCTTTTGAATCCAAATTCCTCAGTCTTTGTCACCCATTTACGACTTAAATGACAATCCTGCCCTCCCAAAAAACAACCCCATGTATCGTTTGTACAGCACCTAATTACAAAGCATTTTTACATTTGTAGTTGCCGGTGCCCTCTAGTGACCATAACATGAATGACGCGAAGGTAGAAGTGATGTTACAGAGTGTTAAAGCAAAGGAGGAAGCGAGGAAATAGAGAATAGGTAAATGTTCTGTTTGGGATGACGGAGAAGTCGTGTCATTTTGTTAGTGTCAGTTTGTGCTTTGTTTTTAACAGGATGGGTGGGATGAAGGGTACTGGGGTGGAGGGTTGGGGATGGGCGGAGGGTGTTTGCTTGTTTCTATGTTTTGTTATTTTTATTATTATTACTTTCTCATTTTTTATGTAAAGCACTTGGTGTTGCATCTCTCTTGTATGAAAAGTGCTATACAAATAAAGTCTGACTGATTGACTGATAGTGTCAAACAAAGTGGACTTTCACCCAGGAGGCCGATGTTTGTGTGAAAACACTGTTATTTGAAGAAATGGAACTTCTGTGCATCACATTTTTCATGAGCAACGTCACTATTTAAGTTCCTGTAGTTGCATCAGCTACATAACTCACTTCCAGCAATTATGTGCATTTATTTTACTTTATTAACTATCTTTTATAACACCTTACCATGCATTTTTTTGCCTTAACCTAAGGGAAGTAGTTTTGTTGCCACGTTAAAGACCTGTTTAAAATGGGGACCGTGACGTTTATGCATGGGGACATGTTGTAAGGGAGCTCAGTGTAAATTGAAATTTAATTTACATTTTGTAAGATTCTCTGTAACCCTTGACTCCAAAGAATATCTTTATTTGATCATTCATCCATTCATTCAAGTAGGGCTTTAACTTGAAGTACAAATAATTTGAAAGTCGATTGCAAACCCTGTCATGCAAGAAGAAATTTAAGCTCAATCGAACATCTTGTGTTTTAGGCAACTCTGGCAGTCATGTTTGTTTCCTTCTGTATCGCCCAGAAAAGAACACATTCAAGCACACACTTCAAGACATCTGGACATCTTACTGTCAGGAGCAAAACTAATTGTGTTAAATGTTAAGTGTTTTCACAGATAAAAGAATTCTATACACCTCTGAACCCACGAGTCTTTGAGAGCATTACTTTGATCTATCTATGGGCACAAAACAAAAACTAGATAATAAGAGTTGTTCTTTTTTCTGACACTAATGGTCTCTACATTAAAGATCAGAACCTTTAAAGTTGAAGAAAATCTTGAGGTAAAGTTGTGATTCCCATAACAATGCATACATTAAGTACCTCTGTGCTGTCGGCAGTATTTCAGACAATGTATAGTAAGTTAACACAGTAGCATAGATTCATGTACATTTGAAACATGACTGAAATAACTATTTTCATGAGGCACATATTAGCATTTAGAGAAAGACCCTGCTTCAGAGATTAGGAGACAGAGACTGGATGCTGGAGTGAGACAGATGGGCAGAGTAGCACGAAGCTTGAAAGAGACCCTTGACAACGACCTTTTTGGTCTCTCTCCTGGCATTACACAAACCTATAATTTCCTGTCTCCAACCTTTGCTTCAATCAATGCTGCAGGCACTAATCAAGCTTCAGGTTCAGTGGAATCATTTAAAATCTGGTCTATGATAGGGTACCTACCCAAATTAGGAGTCTTGGCATTACGTCTCATAATTACCAGTTACTAATAAATACATACAGTCAGTGTTGGAATTAATGGGACTAATTATAATTGAGGGTAACTGGCTCAACTCTTAAATCCACAGGATGGAAAATAGTCACAGCTTAAATCCTGCATGTTTGCTACCCTGAATCTACTTTTACTCTAATATGAAAAGTGTGAGGTTAAACTCTGAATGCTATCACAAAGAAGAAGAAGTCGTGGTGGGCGTTATAAGGGCAGGGAAACAAATGAGCATTCAGTAAACACGCAGACATGCTGGTAATCAGGCAGCTATTGTAGGAGACACCAAACCCGACAATTTTCTGTGCTGATATGTTGGCTATCCAACTGATTTTCTACTCAGTGAATGTATAAATGAGCATGTGTGCTGTGATCATTGTGAATGGAAAGGCAATTTACAGCCATGGTTTCATGTAAAAGCACTCTTTATCTCTGAGACATATAGAACTTGATCTATGTTATTATCTCCAGCCACATGGGAAAACCACCTTTAGGTAGCATGTATTGATTAAAACTAGAAGCAAATGGGTACATTGATTTGACTGGCTTTAGAAAGTGCAACAGTGTAGGGTAGTCCTCATAGTATTGTATTTTACTTTTTCCTTTACTGGACAACATGAAAGGTTGCTGTACTTAAACACAGGATGGTTCTGACAGCCACATCGCACACACAGGTGCTTTGATTTATTTTGATGGATGAAATCTGTTCCCAGGAGCGTGGGTGTTCACAGACGGTGCCTGATTGACATCTTCCTGACTCATCTGTTTTTTAAAAAAACAAAACATTATTCTTTATTTTTTTTACAACTGTTATTGTGGGACAACCGAAATATCCCTTAAACCTAGAGTTGTCACATCATAAAATGATTTGGATGACAACAGTGAATTTTACCGGTTTATGAAGACAGAGAAATTATCTGTATTATTCTGAGTCTCTCTCTTTGCTTCTGTTTTTAAGTATGAAAAAGCATGGCAACCTGATGACAAACATTCTGACATTAAGGCTGAACAGTACACTGAGATGTGCTTCTGAAAAAGAAATATTTTTTGAAGAAAGAATAAGGCAACGCAGAAACTGAATCTTGATTCATATGTTTTCCATTGCTTAGTTCGTAATTTGCACACCCTTCATTGTATCAAACCAGCCCCATTAGATAGATTAGATAGAACGTTTGTGATTGGCCTGCCTGAGGCAAGGTTGGCTGAAAATGAAACATTTCTAAATGAAGGTGTCGCCAATGCAGGAGTGCTTTAGACCTGCATTCTTTATAATAGCCAGCAAGGGGTGACTCCACTGGTAGCAAAAAAAATTTAAATTGCCTTGAAGTGAGAAAATGACACTGCTTCTAACTTGACCTCAGTAAACATTTTCCTGACAAGTTTATCGTCACAATCGCTGGTTTCAAATCTTCTTCAATACAACATGATATTTATTTTATAAATGATGGTCCCTTTTAGAGTAAAAGAGACAATTAAGCAGGTTATGTTTAAGGGTGTGCCTGCCTTTTGATTGATAAGTTGCTTCCACAGTGACCTGTCAATCAAGATCGAGGTGTAGCAATCTGCATCTATGATGGCACTGTGTACATTTAAAGATTGATGAAGTAGTTTTGTTTTTCTCAAACCATAGAAGCTAACTTAATTAGCAGCGACTTCACACAGGCACAGTCATGTTTAAAGTATAGATGGACATACATAGTGGGTTCTCAGTCAGACCCACTTTATTGTACAAATATGGTCACTTCTGACTCCAAAAACCCAAGATGGTAACGACCGAAATGCCAAACCTAAGGCTTCAAAAAACAGCCTTTAGAAAAAACACAGGTAACATTGCTAGTTGAAGTGTCCTTGAAGTGCTTAACTACCTTGTTTTTGGAATCACTTAACTTTAGAAGCCCCCCCAAAAAACACAAATCATATAACAACTTGAACAAATGATCAGAAGCTGGCGGCAGAACAGCACTATTAAAGATTAATATTGAGGGTGTGAAGGGCCATCGTTTGTCTTCTTCTGGTGTTTAATTTAAAGTAACACTGCCACCTACTACTGTGTTTTTGGCTCCTGGAGCTATTTGCAAAAGTAGCTTTGATGCCAAGTGTGGTGGTTAAAAAAATTATCTGAAAGGCCAAGGGATGAGGGCTCGATAGTCAAACAACAGAGTAAAGGTTTGTTTGAATCTACAATGGAGAAGTAGCAGAAGATTGGGAAAAAAAGAAAAGAAATGTGATGCAGCAAAAATGTCCCAACAGTGTAACCGAAATCTGTTGTGTTTTGTTTACAAAGACAATAGTTTAAACTAGATTCCTTAGAAACACTTAGTATTACAACATTACATTAAAAGTACATGGATGTATGGAAGGTCTGAAGAATTAATGGAAATTTATTTATTTAAAAAATTTACAAATAATAAGTGTATTGAATGCAAAAGTAAACAGGTAACAAAGAAAAAGTGCAATTTCACCAAAAAGTGGTTTAAAATTGAGCAATTCTGACCTCCATGATAGCAACATGTCACCATGAAAAAGAGTTTTTTTTCATTCAGTAACAATTGCTTCTTTTCTTTTTCTCTATTTTCCAGAAACCTGCTGGATAAAGACACATTCTCTAAGTCAGATCCATGTGAGTAAACTTTGTGTTTGATTGTTTGTCTGTGCTCTTCTGTCATCCCTGTGCAGCCTTTTTTTTTAACAGCTTTCTGTCTGGCTCCAATTTTTCTCTGGTTTTTGTGGATGTGTTGCCCTGTGATTTGGGAAATCTTTGGTTTGCTTAGAGAGCCATGGCTATTTGTTCACTGTACTGGAGCTAAAACCCTCACATTGATTTCCCATTTGGAATTGTCCTGTATTTTTCTGATGGTTGTTCCCCCTTTTCTCTCTTTCCATATCATTTTATTTTTCTTTCACAATATTTCATCTATTCTGTCTCTATCTGTTACTTTTCACAGTGTGCGTTCTCTATACGCAAGGTGTTGAAACCAAACAGTGGAGAGAGGTGAGTGTACACACACGCACGCACGCACGCACGCACGCACGCACGCACGCACGCACGCACGCAAGAGACACAAGACTTATGTCCAATTAAGTCCTTGCTGTTGTCACCGTGTGTTTGCTGTAACTGTGTGTGTTTGTGTGTCGGGTGAGGGTCTAGTTAAGACATTTCACTTCCTCTATTCTTCTTTTCACTGTGAGCGTGCACTAGTTGGCTTTTACACTTCATTAAAGCAGTTCTGCTATCAATTGTCTGAAAATGCCAGGGAAATATTCTCTAATTGGACGCTTCAGCCAACAAAGAAAAAAAGCCCACAATGTGATGATCAATATGTTGACACTTTGGGGACTAAACAACACACTGAGAGGCTTTTAAGCCGCCTCTTACTGTGTCTTTATGCAGTCTATGCTGCATTTACTATCCACTCTCTCTACTTATTGTCTGTATGTTTGTCCATTCATCATTTTGTTTTGCAGGTAAAATAAAGCCTAAAACACATTTAATGATGGCCAAATAGTAAATGAACCGAAATGTAATTGAAGCACGAATGAAGTCATTGTTGAAGTTGAAACCTGTTTCTTTACATTACTGCGCTGTCAAGCAGTGAGGGGTAACTCAAGTGATGTTAGAGCTACTGCAGAAAACCTTCCATTTACTTCAAATGTGGCACATTTCATTGTAAGGCTGGTGATATTGTACATTATTATAAATGTCCATGAATAGAATGAAAAAAGACCAAAACCCACAATTAATTGACCCCTAGAGCTACATTGTTGTCTGAAAATTATTAAAACCCAACATGCCACTATACCTAAACAACAGAATAGGATGTTTGCCAGTGATTCTAAAAAAAATGTTTGGAACAGTTATATTTTATGTTGTGAAACGGTTGCAGTTTCAAACTTGTCGGGGCTCAACAGCAACACTTTCCAGGTTGTTATTTGCAACCATTTTGAGAAATTGGCAACCAATTATTGGCTTTTTCTTACATTACAATAAGGACAGCAAACAGCAAATCACGCACACAAAATGAATAGATATCTTATTATAAAATATTGCTGTTACAGTAAGAACTGTAACCAGACAATGCTGCACCTTTATTGGTGCGTTAACCGGCATGTGCAGATGAACCTGTTATAGAGCCAATGGCAAGACAATTTTGAGCGACCAAGATGTTACAATTATCTTTGATGAACTGAACACACACTGTGAAAGGGTCAAAATTTGAATACAAAAATACACAGTGAACTGTGGTAGTTTCTTGTCAGTCACAAGGTAGCCCCGCCCTAAAGCATACCCAGTTTTATTGTCTATTTTACTCTAAATGGGGCCATAATTTACAAAATCATCATACTGTATTAAAGAAGACTTGAAACTAGCAATTGAGACCACAATGCTTACTGAGGTAATCAATCAGGTGAGAAGTAGGGTCATTTTCTTATTAACTTGCATAAAAACTAAGACTTAATTTTGCAACTACTGGAGTCGCCCCCTGCTGGCCATTAGAAAGAATGCAGGTTTAAGGTACTTGCGCATTGGCTTCACTTTTCAGGATGCTAGCTTTCAACATAGTTGAGAATGTAGTTTTTTTGTATGGAAATATCTTATTTGAGGCGACAGGGTTGTCAGTGCCTCAAAATCATGCATGGTGTTGAATGCTGTCAGCATGCAGACATGTGGCTCCATTTTAAACAGACTTGTTGGTTGTCAATTAGAATAGGCTTGGCACAAAAACATATCAACATCTGGTAAGAGCAAAGCATGGAGAAAGACTATGATAAATAACCCAGACAATGATATTTGCCTATTTTTTAAGTTAATTTATGTGTGTGTGTTACAGTGAAAATATACTTCTGTGCAAGCCTATAAAAACATTCCCATGACAGAGTAGTCATCTTTGATGCCAGCCCCCATATTTGACATCCTAACTCACCCTACAGTGCAAACTGTCAATGCATCGAAGTGGCCATGCATTATTTTTACAGAGCTAATCCACTGTGGAGATATAATGAGCCACAATTTACTGGAATTGAATGAATTTATACATTCAGATGACCCTCACCTCCTGCTTATGTGTTTACGCGGTCAAAGCAGATGGCTGTGTGGGCTTTAAATATAGCAGAGGGACTGTGTTGTGTGTGTGTGTGTGTGTGTGTGTGTGTGTGTGTGAAAATGCATATGCATATGTGTATATATCAAAGCATGGGCGTATGCATATGTAAAGGTCCTTCCATCATAAAACTCTCTTTCGCACTTCTCACAAAAGACACTTTGTCTTCTTGTTGACAACTCGTGGTTGTAGGACAGGCCGTTAATCCCATCATGTACACAAACCATAATTAGCATAACAAGTATTTCACTTTAGTTTATTTTCAGGCTAAGTTAGGCTTCATTCTGTCAAGTTCGCTGACTTTAACTAGAAACGTTTAAAGCAGTCACTTCCTTGCGGAGATAAACCATCACATTCATAATCATATCGTTCTAAGGTGGTGGATGTTGATGCAGCTCCAGGTAACACTGTGTGAGACCAAACAGGTGACTCACTGGGGACTTCTAAATAACGTTTTGTGACAGGACCCTGTAGCATATCCGACAGGCTTGGGTCACAGTTGATGATGATTTCCACTTCCTCTGGTATTTGTCGTGTGTCATGTTAATGCTTTGGTGCTCTCAACAAAGCTTCTTGATCTGATGAAGAATGTCTCCGTCATTTTAGCTGCAACTATGCGAGATCACAGAACTAACTCATCTGTGTGCTTTCAACTTCCTGGTTGCAGATGTTCATTCTCCTCTGCGGGGGAGTGTTGGGAAAATACATTTGGGGTGATTACACGCCTGGGCTGATCGGAGGGGATTTTCCTCGTCCAAAGGCTGTTTTCTGTCAGAGTTCAGTACATCCAGAAAAGTGTTAAAGATGTTATGTAACTCAGTAGGAACGTAGAAAACTGGTCTGAATCTCATATTCTGCTTGTTTAACACAATGATTGTTCTACATGACACTAACTTTATCTGTTGTTGTGTATAATACTTCATTCAATTTATATGATATCAGGAAATAAAGTATCTAGACAGAGCGTAAAAACACTTTAAGGTCCTATAATAGGAGATGTTTGCCAGGCGTCAGATCAACTGCTCTCTTGCTAAGTATTATTGACTAATACAACCTCAGTGGAGTACTGAGAACATTGTAAGAAATACACTCTGACAACCAGAGAGACCTTTCCTCACACAAGTTATGTTTGAGGACAGCTTTGATTATCTACCCGGTGTCAATTAAACACACCATGCCAAGAAACAATCTTAAAAAAGAAGCACACTAAATGACCATTCCTCTCCTCATTATATCCATCTCTAAAGGTTCAGCGCCTCATTTTTTTTCTTTATTAAAAGGAGAAAAACTAATAAAACTGGGAGTGGAATTAAACACATGCCTGTAATCTTCGTAGTCAATAATTAATTATTATTATTATTAGCAAGATTTAAAAAAACACATTTTTCCCTTTCAGTCGACCTCCAGTGGTTTAACTTCTCACCTCACTGCAACAATGTGCAGGTGTACTTCAGTACCCATTTATGACCCTTTTGAGAGAGTAACTTTTTAGTGTATCTATAAATCATATTAAGCTTTTTTTTTTTTTTTTTTTTACTGTTTACTTATTATATCCTATTTTTTTATTGCACTCCTTTTTACTGTAACACTGCAAACGTCCCCAATGTGGGGCTAATAAAGGATTAATGTATCTTAGCCACAGAAAACCAGGTAAAACATACTTAATTTCCAAG
The DNA here is from genome assembly GCF_030273125.1 of Centropristis striata. Classification (NCBI taxonomy): domain Eukaryota; kingdom Metazoa; phylum Chordata; class Actinopteri; order Perciformes; family Serranidae; genus Centropristis; species Centropristis striata. Next base: position 12,515,561 of record NC_081519.1, on the reverse strand, counting down.
GTTGGAATTTAAATTTATAAAAGGAATATAGTGCCGGTCAAGAAAGTGAAACCAAATGGTTGTCATATTAAGAATGGTTGCTCACCCTCTCGTCTTTCATATTCATCGTCCTGAATCCCAATTACTATTGTGAGAAAATGATGTGATAAAGGAGATAAGAAAGGAAGCACTGAAGCACCTTTCCTTAGCATTTATGAATTTGACCAGCTCTTATCATGACTGAAACCTAGAGCCTCCCGGGTCATTTCACTCAGTTAGGAACCTTCTTAAGCAAAAAGGACAATTTAACATTTTGTGTACTGAAGCCTTTGTAGCACCCTGGTAACATCAGTGCAGGACCGTCGCCAGGAAAGAAAACCCACAATACTTACACAACATAGTGAAACAGGGATTTTCCGTTCTCATGTGTACAGAAGGCTTCTTAAGAGACGGAGTGAGAAACAAGGTAGATGCTGCCAACAGTTTTATGAAGATGTGGCATGGCTGACCTTTTCTGTCTTTTTCCCACTGTCTAATTTGTTTCTGACATCACATGCTACCGAATACTGTTAGTGCTTTATGTGTGTGTGTAGCTGCACCATTGTATATGTGTGTCTATTTGCTTTGTCATCTATGGTTACGTTCACACTGCAGGTTTTAATGCTCAATTCCGATTATTTGCTCAGATCCATTTTTTTTGTTTGGCCTCTATCAGACTCAGTTTGAATTGCTCACAGTCCTGAACTGACCTGCATGGGCAGAAGAACAATAACAAAGACATCACATGCAGCACACTGTATACAGAAGTAAACATGAAGGCTAATGAAGTCATGATCTTTGTTGGATGGAGTCTTCTTTAAACTTGACTTTGAGGCTCTTAGCTTTCTTCTCACACTGTAGCCAAGTTCTTCTTTGCCCCCGCTCAGTCATTTCTTGGGGTATGCTTTCAAACAAAGACCAGTTACGTTTCAACCCTTTAAGTTAAGCTTGCACAGAAGTGTGACAACGTCCTTTTGAAGTCTAAGCTTGAGTGATGTAAATGTTGCATGAACTGCGATATGACTGTTCCGACTAGCGTTGCAATTGAAAACTTTAAACCTATATCTGCTTTAGGACTACATATGAAAGTGGCACAGGGCTGATTTGAAAAAATCGGATTCCATGTAATTTGTGCTGTTCACACAGATCTGACTCACATATGAGCAAAAAAGATTTGGGCCACTTTTGCATGCAGACTCAACGTAGCCTTAGTGTACCTGTGTCCCATTCTCACAGCTCTCGCTCAAAGCTCTAACACACTTTGGGAAGTACTTTCCCATGATTCCAAGTTTCATAGGAAAAACGTGTGAAAAATAAATTAATTCAGCTGGTTGTTTGGCTTCGTGTCCTCCCTCAACAACTGAAGTACCTTTAACTCTCTATCATTCCTGGGGGGCTGTTCAATATTCTATGAGCTTTTCTCTCTCTGTCTTGGGGAATCTTAAACACACCACAGTTCTTTTCACTGAGGACCAAACTAGAAAAAAAGCTCAATACACTACACACAGGTAGTCGACACTAATTTACTTTCATTGCTCCCTCTCTGTGAGAACTCCACCAAGCCCATTCTGCTCAATGTGCTGCAGGAGAATAAAAATCCATGTTGGCCAAAGGACAATCCTCAGAGGGGATTCATGTGTGCTTCAGGGAGGAAGATAATGAAATCTTTGTCAGGTTTTGACCAAAAAACCCTGCAAAAATAATGAAGGATTACACTCATGTCCAGTTGTCGCCTTTATTTTACACCTCTCACCCACAGTGTGTGTGAGAGTGAGTGATTTTTCCTGCGACTGTGTTTTAGTGACATGCTCACATTTCAATATCAGACACTGCAGGTCTCCTTAGTCGCTGTTGCTAGCCTGAAGAGTTCAATTTGCCATATGTAGACCGTATGTGTGAGCTGCTCTACATGTGTGTGTGTGTACATGTCGAGTATGCGGGTCAGGGACTTCATGCCAGATTCTCATTAGCCAGGCGCAGCAGCACAGCGGTATCTAATGAACTCTGCAGCACGGTATTGTCTCTTCCACTCAGCAGGGAAATCACATTATGGAGCTGAGCTTCGCCATCACCCGCCTCTTTACTAACATGCGCTCACAGCCTCATCAACACCTTGGGGTCTCTTAGAAAGCATGGGTGGCTCACGGATTCAACATCAGTGTCCTTTTCTCTACTCTCTCCCTCGCTGCTGTTAAATTTAGATGTACAGTCAGTGAGTTCACACGGAGAAAAATACAACCTCGAAAAACAGAGTTCAAAGAGGTGTCCAACATTGTGTAACAATATAGAAGTGCATTGTTTTATCACAGCACTGTTGGCCTAATTGCCCACATTGTATTGTATTTGTTGTTTTTACTGTATTGATTGAGAAGACGAGGTTAACTCATACATCCACCTACAGTACCTGCTTCCACATTATGGAAAAACATTGACTCCTACTTGCAGATGGCTTCCTCGACATTGATTGAAATTGTAGAGTTTGGAAGCTTTCCAATAAAACAGGGCATGCTTTCCAATACAGATTGTGTATTTCAGTTGTATGAGAGCAGATTATATATCTTTATTGCACACTGCAGGCAAAAGACATAAAACAGCAATCCTCTGATTCCAGTTAGTGCTTGAATTAAATTACCACTCAAACAGTTGTGGCAAAATGAATGAAAGATTAAGATGAAGATTCATTTATTAAGATACATTTAATTAAGATAATTAAATCAAGCATTTACAAGGAACTTTAATTTTGTGTTGACTTTGGGGGGCCCTGTGGACAAAAGCAACTGTTTCCATGAGAACTAGAGTGATATTAGAGAAGTGTCATTTTACTGCAGCAGCGTCTGACAGTCTGCCCCTTTCAGTCCTGGTTCCGGTTCTCCCATGCTTCACTTCCCTCACAGCAGGACCTGCAAAACAGCGTGGGCCTCCAGCAGCGTGAAGAGAGTGTTGGCTTCTTGGAAGCTGATGCCTCATACCAGAGTTCAGACTACAGCTTGAATGTGGCAGCAAAGCCAGATCTGAGTCTGTGCATGGTGGGCTCCGCCAGAGTCTGAGAAAGGAGGTTCTGGAGAAAAGGCATGATTTAGCCTGATTTAATTGGAATTGTGATAGACATTTAACTAACTAGATAGAAGTGTTCAATATTCTGTCTGATGGTCTAGTTTGCTTATGTAGATCATATTGAGGCATCATTATTAAATTGAGACGGTTTCATAACCAGTTAAAAAGCATTGTAGTATGTATAATAAAGAAAATGTTACTAGAGAACAGTAGAGAAACAGTAATAATTAGGAGACACTGGAATCAGGGTTTATTATCTTTTTCTTCAAATTAAACTGTTAAAGAAGTTCACTCAACACATGCAGTGCTGTAGTTACATAACCAAGAAATTATGTTTTTGTGAGCAATCAAAGATGGATTACCAGCATGGCAAAAAGGGCAAAAACCTTTAAAAGGCCCAGGTTCACCGCATCTGGTTAGTAATATAAAGAGCGACAAAGTCCGCACATATAGGAGGTTGGGATGGATGTGCCAAAAAAACACAGAACTGTGACCCAGGACTCTGCAGTGTTGGTGTCCTGTGTTAAACAAAACTTCAGCACTTTTAAAAGTCATAGAGCATTACTTCTGTACATAACAATATTAGTACGTAGCAACATCATGTAACATAACTAAGTCACGTAAGTTATTTAAACCGAAATCATGGTGTTTTCCTAACCATAACCAAGTAGTTCTGTTCATTTCACAGTATTTGATGGTCATATATGATGTTTTCGGAGTCACTGGCAAACATCTTATTATATCATTATATATGAGGACGTATTGGCCTAAAAACAAGTTTTTGCTCTGCTGCCTTCTAACAATTTAATCCGGCACAAAATTTTGAGTAGTTACCAAGAATCAAGTAAGAATTTAGGAAGCACATTGATGCCTTAAGTTAATGTCCGTCTATGATACCAGAAACTGCCATGCTATAGGTCACAAATGTTGACTTTCTTCTTTTGTTCACCATCTGTTACCATTTGAAATCTTCACAGAGATTATGTAATAATGTAATTCCAGGAGGCTTTAAATGATTTATGTATGTACAGTATCTCATATTTGAAACCCATCATCAGCTTTTTGTACAGTGGCCCATATGCATGTGGCGTTGCTGGTTCTTTGCCAGCCTTCTTTCTGGCATATTTCCCTGGGACTGTGAATCCCACTAATTAGCAGGCCTTAAACACTGCCTTTCTCCCACTCTCCCATCCCACTCTTTTCCCACTCCTACTCTCCCCTCCTCCTTTTCTGCACAAGCGATCCACTCCACTTATGTCCCCCTTTTTTCCATATATCATCAGCCGTTTTTCTTACCCCCCTGTCTCTCTCTCTCTCTCTACATTTTCCTCATCTCTTCCTTTATCTGTTACTCTCTGTGGGGATGACTGAGTTATCCAGCTGTAATTAATGTGGGAGAGGAGTGAGGATCAAGGAACCAGGAATCACACCCCTGGTTTCCTGTGCTCAGCAGCAGCGTGTGAAAGCACCTCCATTAATCAGGCCTCTGTAAATTTATGTGCATGCATGTGTGATAAGCGAGAGTCTGGGAGAGAGAAGAAAAGAGCAAAGTAAGATAAAGTGCAAGGCAACAACAGCATTAACTGTATTTGTTTATTTGTTTTGTAGTCTTGCTTTTCGTTTCATCGTTTTTCTCTCCTGACCTCCATCTGTGTTTCTCCTTCCACAGTTTGGCAGAACGGAGGTGATAGACAACACACTAAACCCAGACTTTGTTCGAAAGTACATCTTGGACTACTTTTTTGAGGAGAAGCAGAACCTTCGCTTCGACTTGTGAGTGATTTCCTTTGAAGTCGTGTCAGCATTGTATTTTCTCTCCTGCCCTCTGTCCTCCTTCACTGTGATGTATTTTTCTCTCCCTGATCTCTGTGCTGATTAAGAGCCCTGCCAGAAATTGGCCATTGTTAAACCCTGCTCCTGAACAGCCATTGCCCAATCGTAGATTAGCAATCCTAACTAGGCACAGCAGACCGTCAAGGTTCAGTTTTCTCCACATGCCATAACGCTATGGGGTATGGGGTATGGGGCTCTAGTAGAAGCATTTTATCAAGAGTTGGCAGGGTGTTTATCTTTAACAAAGACAAAAGTGCAATAAGGAACAGATTAACTGTTTATCTGCACACTTAGCATTAGCATGCCTGGCTAACTAGCTTACTACCTAAAGTAGTAAGTAATAAGCTACAGACGTTATTTCTCAAAGCAAGGTGCATGTTATTAGCAATTTTTTATTTTGTGGGGTGATACTTTATTTGTGATGCTTTATTAGAGCAAAAATAGCGACTGGGTCCTGTTCTTTATTTGGTTTAGGGTTGTTTTCATTCCAGCATCTCGTAGAAAAGTTTTTGTTAAGAGAGAGTTACATTTACAAAACTCTGCTGTTTTTTTTTGTTTTTTTACGTCATTAAATCCTTTTCTTTTTTTAAATGGTGTTTGTCCAAGTATGCTATATTTTCAATGATAAACATCTACCATATCTAAATAAGGGTTATGCTGAATGAAAAACAAATCAACAATCTCTCATTTATAATAGAGTACTATAATCAGGGTTTCCGCTAGAAACGTTGTTAGGACTGGCAACTATTTTATTTTTTAACTTGGAGGTGTGGCTTGTTACTAAAGGGGAACAGCTTACAGGGAAATTCACCTTAGGGACTAACCTCCTTCACTTTAATCAGCCAACATATTTTCATGAAGATGAGTTTGCAGCGCAATTTCAATTTAAAACCATGGAAAGTAAAACATGATGAGCAATGCCTTCAACTGCTTTCAACACATTGCTGACACATGATGGCCGCTATTTTAAACATCTAAATTGGCTGTTGTATACCTAGGTCGCAATCACTGTTTCAAACACATGCTAATGCTTTAGATTTAGGCAAAGGTTTGGGTGAAAGAACAAAGTAAGGCTAAAACGAAACACTATTTCCAGACAATGGCCATTGGTCTCCTGGGATTAAGTCAATCCTCCACCACTCTTGCCCACCTGACATCTGACCTACATGGCTTTTTACATTCATTTTTCCCCAAACTCCTCATATTTCAGCATTAGTGTTAGCAGAAGCTCATGCTAGCTATCTACAGCTGATATAATGCTAATGAGTTATCATTTTAACCAACACATTCCAGAATCATTGGCCTGACATGAGAAGCCTACTTTTCTTAACTTCTCTGTAAAATCTGAAAAACATGCCAAAGTCATTATGTGCTGTGCAGGAACTGAAAGCTTTACAGACTTGACTGTAACTGACCCCATGATTAATTTTGTAGCTTAAATTTGATTTTAATATTCATTAGAACCATTCAGTTTTAATAAAGTCACTTTATCTGCCTTCCATTCATGACTTCTTTGTACAATTTAATCTACTTCTGATGCTGGCCAGCTAGAAGTGTTAACCAGTTTTAACCAGATAAACACACAAAGGAACCTTCCTCAACGCTTGCTGTGGTTAAGCTATTTCATGGACACAAATAATCTCCATTCGAAATCACATAAATAAAAACCTTTCCTCAAGGCTCCTTCAACAGAATGACCCCTAGCACAACCTTTATATCATCTACATCTATGCCACACAATAGAGAAATAGATGCAATTTGTCAACTCTGAAGTATATCACTTGATCTTATATTCTAATGAGCAGTGAGAGGAACCCATAAACATTGTAGTGTCTGCAGCCTGAATAATCTTTAGGCAAACAGGATCTATTGTTTAAGCTTGGTACATCACATGGGCTCCATTTCCTTCACTTTCATGGCTTTATATTGATATGCAAATCAGACCAGGTCGAGCACTTATTATGAAAGAAGCGGAAAAAATCGTATTGAACTCTCCTCCAATTACTCTGCCCCACATATATAGGAAGATCTGAAAGGATTCTAAGATCCTCTTTTTCATCTTGGCTCATTGTGAGTTTTAGTGTGTGATGTGTAATGTGATGACCTCTGTCTTTTGTCTTTCCTCCTTTACATAGTGTGGTTTTCAATTTAGCAAATTAAAATGTATCATTTTTTCTTTTGTCCTGATGTTCCTTTTTACTTTATTCCATTTCATTTCGATTCATACCCTAGACGTCTGAGTCAAACCATGTCCTTAAACCTACAAACAAACAAACAAACAAAAAGTCTGAAAAGCCAAAATGAGATAAGTGTGGTGAAAGTATTACTTTTCTGCTCCAAGTGATGACAGATCACCAGGGTTGGTTTAAAAATCTTGCATATCAATCAAAATGTCCCTGCTTTAGAGTCTCTTCTGCAGGTTTTTATATTTTATTATATATATAGATATATATATATATATATATTATAATGGATTTGCTGCTTTTATTTTGTTTCCTTTCAGGTATGATGTCGACTCCAAAAGCCCAGACCTGTCCAAACATGTGAGTGCATGTACTTTCCCCTTGAACTACAGATAAATGGAGGCCAGCCGCGAGTAAAATCTGAATTAGTGGCTTGGATAGCTCAGAAAATTAAGAAAGTAAATATTTATTGATGGAATATGGTGTTCAAAGTGATTCCAGATTGGCAGAACTCTATTTATCAGTGTTCTAATGGTGGCAATGTTGGTGTTTTTCTGTTTGTTTCGATCGGGTGTTGCTTGCTGCATGGTTTTTTCTTGATGGAATAAAGCAAACCCTTTTTATTGCCTGAAGTATCCAAATACAATTTTTTGTTTATTTCCTTTTTCAGTGTCTTTGTTTTTAGAGTTCAACATGGATTATCCATGCTATAATTGTGCAATAAATATGCTAATTACATTTCTATATATCTATGATTAAATCTTATATGGATTTTTTTCTTTGTTCCAGTATTGGTACTGCAGTGATAGGCATTGTGTAATAACTTGCTACAATGTCATGTAGAAAAGCTTGGATTATGCAATGCTTTTAACTGTTAGTTTCCATTTTAAAGCTGCAATGTGTAATTCCTGGCTACATGCTCCAAACAAATAGGAGGAAGCAACTCAGCTCATCCCACTCTCCTCCACCTCTTTCCATAATTCTCAAAGTTATAATTGGACTTTAAAAAAGGCCAAATACTAACTAAAAGCAGGGCAAGAATATGAAATTTGTGATCAAACAGCTGAAACTCTGAGAGCCGGTCAATATAAAACTATTTTACAATATTGATGTGTGGCATCAGCCTATAGTTTATATAATAGCTTCCTTAGCTCAGGTTTTGCATACCATAGGTTTATCATACAAAAACAGCCACACTTAAACCATATGTCGACACAATTTGGAACATTTTCTGGTACGGCTTGAGTCGTTATTAGTTGCACCGAACACAAGTTTCCTTAAAAAAAAAGACCATTTTAGATGGTCACACTGCAAAATCCTAGCAGCTTTTGAAATCTGGTAGCATCTCACACAATAGGAGAATCTTCACACATGTTCTTCTCTCTAATCTCAAACATGCACACACCACAGGATTTTAAAATAATGGTGCATCTCACACTACAGGATATCATTATGATGATCATGCCAGAGGGAGCAATGCACCCCCTGATATGATCTCTCTCATGCGATCTCATGGGGATGCAGATATAACAAATGGAGACTGGCACAGTGCAACAACTTCCTGTAGTGATGCTTCGGAGTGAGAAAAAACAAAAGTAGAAGGCTAGACAAGTCTGGGTTTCAATCAAAAATGTTTCAATTTATTTTATTTTTTCCCACTGATTTTCTGCAGGGGGTCAGTGTTCATTGACACCTAAAGTCTTGTCTCAGTTAAGTAATAAAGATTTCAAGTTCTGCCTCAAACGTCATCTCTTTCACTTGCTTCAAGCTGTCTCCAGGGGTGAAAAAGCCACACCAATGTTTACTCTTGTTTTTCCTATTTTTATATTTACTCTAGCCTCACAGTAAATGGGTCGCCGGTTCCATTCTGGCCTGCGGCTCTTCTGTCTGTGTGGAGTTTGCATGTTCTCCCCCGTGTCAGCGTGGGTTCTCTCCGGGTACCCCGGCTTCCTCCCGCAGGCCAAAAACATTTAGCTTAGGTTTAATTGGTTACTCTAAATTACCTGTAGGAATGAATGAGATCGTAATTGGTTGTCTGTCTCGATGTGTCAGCCCTGGGATCGGCTCCCCTTGTGACCTGAGTTCGGATAAGTTAGGGATGAAAAATGGTGTTTGCCAAGAGCTTCAGCCATCATTGTGTTAAATGTGCTCCTTACCAGGGGCTGAACATCCAACCTGATTGACAAGCCCTGACGGCAGCTCTACTTTCTCAGCCTGAACTCAATATTGGCTCTCGAGGTGCAAGTGTCATAATCATGAGCTGAGGCTAACTGGTTAGCATACTAATTTTCTGTAGATATCTCTGCAACACAATGCATAAGCGTCTTTATGTTTCATGTTTTGAACAACAATTCTAGCCATATTTTACACATTGCACATTATTACATTATATTTTTTGTTTCACTAGAAAAATGTTATTTCTTATCCATAAGTCTGGAAACTATGGTGACAGAAAGCATTGACAAATGTTGAAAATAATCAGTTTTGATGATTATTTGACGTATTTGGATGAGCGGGGTTTGCATTTTTTCATCACTAGCTCTACTTCTGCCTGTGTGCTTTGGTTTGGTTCTGGCACAGCATGTTGTCTTTACACTCTCACTTCTCCATCCTGAGCAGTGCTAGGAGTGCTAGGTATTTGGTATAGTGTTGTGTCCTGGTATATGATGTGTTCTGTTGTCATTGTTGTTGTTGTCATTGCTGTTGTTGCTGCTGCTGCCCAACCTTTGTGGAAGCCCGCAGAACTCAACGTAGGTCCCAGCATCTCTCTCACTTCTGACACTGCATGGCTGCTGTCTCACATTAACAATCCTTTTCTCAGGAGGAACGATGGCGTCACTGATCAGAACAAAAAGCAGTGAACTGAGTCAACCCATCTGTGCAGCTCTTAACCATCGGTGCAGAATCAAAGGGCTCCACAGTGACCACAATATGAAAATAAATACTCAGTCATTATGTCTTTCAGCAGCTTTTGTTGCATGTTTTTGTAACCCGATGAAGATGTTGAGATTTCCCAGGCTCCACTTTGCAACAGTCAGTGGAATTAGTGGGCATAACAGACCACTGAAATGAATCCCACTATAGCCTGATGTTGAATTATTTAGTGTGCGCCTGTCTGTAAAGACCAAAGTTAAGGACTCTTTGGTTTGGTTGTCCCACATCTTTACTGTGATTAGTAAAAAAGGGACTGTCTTGAAACCAAACACATTTTTTATCTGCTTGGAGTCTCACGTACCAGATCAATGCTGGCTGTTACTGAGGAACTTTGTCCTGTTAAAAACATGATAATGACTGATACTACAACACTGTTTCTACACTAATTCCCCACAATATGAATAATGTTTTTCGTCATTGTTCACACAGTGCTGAATCCTTCCACCTTCTCCCATTTGACCATTATCCTCCACAATTCATTAAACCAGTGGTTCCCAGCAGATGGGTTGTGGTCCACAAGTGGGGTCCAACTGATTGGGTCCCAATTATTATGCACAATTCAAACATTCATTTGAACGCCACTAACAGATAAATGGTTAAAAAGGCAGAACGGCAGCAGTGAGCGCTTTAAACATTCACTATCATTCTATTAATCTAGTGATGTTGTGTTGTTAGCTATTAAAATGGAGGACACCAGTGACAAGAGCCACATCAAAACATTTGAGAAGCAATATCTGGAAGTGTTTTGGTTTCTAAACCATAGTGATTTTGTATAAAGAAGCTGCCTTACTCTAGAATGACAAATCTGCAGACCTACCTGCTATGCCAGTTGGCTAACTAAAATACTGTTGTTAATGTTGTGGGGTGGAGAGCCCCATCTCTTACTGCTTACTTCGTTAAGCCTTACACGGGATTTCCACTGGGTTACACGGGATTTCCACTACGTAATGGCCGCATAACGGCTGCGCCACGGGTTTGCTGTTTATGCAAATTTTGTAGTTAAATGCATTAAGGTAAAGCTTAGAGATGCCCAGTAAACAGCAAAATGAAAGGAAATGAGAAAATACAGTCAGAGGGCAGAGTCACTGCAGACACAGACACTGACACAGTTCTAGTGGGTCAGAAGTGATGATGGAAACAGATTGTTTTTTTATAAGCCTATAATTTTTTTATTCTATTTTAGAAAACCCTGCATAGTATACATTTAAGTTATTCACAGATAAGTTTAAATTTTGTGAAATAAAACTTAATATGAGCCCTGTCTCCTCACAACAAGAATCTCCTCGGTTTGAATCCACTGATTTACTGATAATGCCTTACAGGCAGACCAGTTGGGAACCACTGGATTAAGCCTACCATGCAAACTTTGATTTTAGTTCAACATACTTTAAATTTCACACCAAAACTGCGCACAATGTCACACAGAGCATACTGATGGTGTCTTTAAACTAAAAGAGAGCACTTATTCTGTTTCACAGCTGATGGCGAACATCAAGTTTTGCAGATTTTAGCCTGCAAGCCTTATATAAAATGGGTTCACATGACACCACCACAATTAATGCCTTAACGTCTGGATGCACGGGCACATTTTAAACTGACTGTCAGCATGAACGAGCAAGCTTCTTTGGCAGAAACAAACTCTTGAATTTGTCATTTGCATGAGTTGCAGTGGTAGTAGAACAGTTTTTAGTTTTTAAGTCTGACTATACTCTGATTTCTTCCACTTCACATACGCCAACCTGCCCCCCCTCCCTCCTACCTTCCTTCTTTCTTTCCTGCCTTCCCTCCAGGACTTTTTGGGTCAGACGTTCTGTACTCTTGGAGAGATTGTTGGATCACCAGCCAGTCGACTGGAGAAACCACTTGGGTGAGTAAGAGCTCCATGCCATTTTCTCACTGCCTAAATACCCCTGACTCCAAATGTGATTGAGGCACACCATTCTGTGCTAAGAGGGGAGTTAAGACAGAAAAAAAATGCTTCGGACCCAAATACAATGACCATTCTAAGGTATAAACCTGGTCTCATTTGTTCTGGGAGAAACTGGCCACAGAGAGAGTGCGAGTGAAATGGCAGGAGGATGAGAAAGAGGAGGAATAATAATAGGAAACGCATTGGTGATTTAGCAAGACATTGATCAGACAAAGGAGAGGAAGGGAGGGGGAAACAACACATCCTACAGATGTTTTCCTCAGATAATTATTGTCATTAAAGAAAAGGGTGAAGCACGGTGCAAAATTACCCAAATTACAGCCTGTTTCCTCAGCTAGTGCTCTCACACTGGCTGAGAAAAATTTTGTCTTAATGGGTTATCCTGTAATCTGTCTTTATACATCCATCATTATCATCATCATCATCATCATCATCATCATCAGTGTGCCGAGCTCTTGTGTGATTCAGGTGAAGTCATTTAAATGCCACATTTAGTTAGAAATGCTGGTTCTTAGTTGTGGATATGGTAATGTGGAGAATATTAGGAAGGAATTGCTGTTCTAGTATTAGTTATGTGGCAGAAACTATGATTTAATATCACAGGGTACAATCTGTTGACTATAAATTTGTGAATATGTGTCAGGGATGAGGGAGTGCATAATTATCTGTGTTCTAACTATCTCTGAGTTTAAACCAGAGGTGGGTGTGGCTTCAACCAGATGTATGTGGGACCTAACCGGACTTTGATATGGGTTTATCAGAAGTTGCTATATTTATTATTTATATAAGGGATAGAGAATTGAGCTTCAGATCAATATATTTTTATCAAAAAAGTGAGAGAACTATATACAGAACACAACCACCCAATGACCACTTTGTTCATCGGAAGAAAGGATAGTGGCACTACTCCTATTTCACTCTAGCGATACTCGTGAAAAGTACATTATCTACTGGGTACTCGTTTGATCCGGGTACACATGATATTGACAGTTTAGACAGAGGGCTGTGGTTCTCATTTGTCAAGTTTTAACTGGGGATTTCCACCGGGCGCGTTACAGCAGCGGCACGGCTCCACCGCGGTTTTGCTGCGTCTTCTGCCCGGCGTCAATTCACACCGGGCGCATTACAGCAGCGTCACGTCAGCTTAGCGAGCCGGTCGTATACACGCGAGATCACGAGATAATCCTGACCATACTGGAGACTGCGAGATCCCGTGATAAACTCTATTTATACAGTCTATGGATAAACTGTGTGTATAAAGTAAACAACCACAACAACAACAACCAACAGCTTACTTTGCTTCTCTGACGTGAAAGATCTGTTGATCTGACCATCTATGCTGATAAAAACAATATGTTATGTCATAAATGATTGTATGATGTTCCACTTCAACAATCAGTGTCTTGTCTTCCGTGTCGCCGATCCTCTGAGACCCTTTGATTGATTGATTGCTGATCTGGTGCCCCGGTCATAACATAATGTTGATGTGAAGTAGTTTTAGGCTGCATGAACTGCGTATTGTGTTTTATTTTGAAAGGGGGCGGAAGTGTTTTACGCTGATTCTGAGTCGGACTTCCTGTCTGGTGCGATCTGCTTCTGATTTACGCGGTTTGGCAGCGTCTCGCGGAGAAATAGAAGTCCTACCTAATGCTCGCGTAGAGACGCTGCTGAGACGCTGCTGTAACGTTACGCAGCGCCCCCGGTGGAAATGCTCTCATTGATTAGAGTGTTACCTATTTGCAACGGCGAACGAGGCGCTGACGTGACGCTGCTGTAATGCGCCCGGTGGAAATCAGGCTTTAATATAACCAAATTGAATCTTGAAGGCTAATCCTAATTTTTTCACAACTTGGGTCTTCATTCCTTGTTCATTTTTCATTTATATACAGTGCAATTTTGAGATCATAAATGACATGTTCACTTAAAGATAAAATGTCTATTTGTATTTACACTCTGCAAAAACTGTCAGTAGTGGAACCGCATATGGGAAAGCACATAGAGATGCCAAGGAAGGGGTTTCTTGTAACTGCAGGTCCCAGAGGCTGGCAGAAGAGTTAGTATAAACCTCTGAAACCTCAACTACATTTATGAAAACCGATCTCCCAAACATTAACTTTTCACAGAATAATAAAACAGTCTTGCTTATAGCTTTTTGCCAATACATTTCTTCCTCCAATGGGTTTTTAAATGGTTTATGTAGCTCAAGAAGTAGGAGAATTTACTCAACACATAGAGGGACACTAAAGTCCCAAATTATTCTGATCAAACTCATCAAATTATGAACTACGTGACAATTTTTGCCGATGGTTAAAGAACATCACAGAACACAAACTTTATTCTTAAATGTATTAATGCATTTGCACTGTGTTTCCTTTGCTGGGAAACCACTGAAAAGCATGCATATTATTGTTTCATGATTCAGACATCACAACCTGTGTTTTCAGTTGGTCATCCTTAGGGAAGTGCAAGACAGGCAGATGTCCTGATCGTGACACAGTTGCAGATCTGTTGCAAAAACATTTTTGTGACACTGTCTGTGTGTGTGTGTGTGTGTGTGTGTTTTCCCCATAGTAAATGTACTATTGATGCTGCATACTTAAGGGGACTTAAGCAGTGCAAATATAAACGTGCCTTGAGCCTCTATATTGAGAGAATAAACCTTAATAATGTTATTACAAGTGTAATATCAAACCAGTTTTTTCTCAAATGAGAAATTTATATGGCATGGAACTCTTGCCAAATTATTCATTTTTAATTTAAGACACTCTGCAGCTGAGAGATAACACAACCTGTTGCCAAATTTTATTCTAATAAGGGCCTTTAATCTTTTTTTTAAAGGCTGCAAAAATAAAGTCGACTGCCACAAAACTAGCACAATCCTGACAGCACATAATTTTTGCACATGGTATTCATTACCAGCCACAACAGCAACACCTTGTGAACCCCTGCATGTGCAGTAATGGCAGAATGTGGTCCAGGGTCCTGTACTATGAAGCGAGTTCACCGGCATCTTCACTAGCTAACAAGGTGTAACTAATAAAGTGGTGTTGTGGTCTTCTGCAGCTGTTGTCCATCCTCATCAATGTTGGATGTGTTGTGCATTCATAGATGGTCTTCTGCATACCTTGGTTGTAACAAGTGGTTATTTGAGTTCCTGTTGGCTTTCCATCATCTCCAACCAGTCGGGCCATTCTCCTCTGACCTCTAGCATCAACAAGGCATTTTGGCCCAGAGAACTGCTGCTCACTTGATATTTTCTCTTTTTCAGACCATTCTCTGTAAACCCTAGAGATGGTTGTTAGATCAGCAGTTTCTGAAATACTCCGAGCAGCCCGTCTGGCAGCAACAACCATGCAATGTTCAAAGTCACTTAAATCACCTTTCTTCCCCATTCTGATGCTTGTTTTGAACATCAGCAGGTCGTTTTCACCATGTCTACATGCCAAATGCATTGAATTGCTGCCATCTGTCATACTGTCGTGGCAATTTTAACAACTGCACTAAGTTAATGGGTGAGCTGGCCAAACACAAAGCACTCAATACTCTGTTCAGCAAGTTTTATTAGCACATTTGTATTCCATACACCGCACAATTCCGAATGGCTATTTTACAATACAACAAAGTCCCGTACACCGCTCGACTTATGACTGTTGCACTCTTAAGCATTGGCTTTTCAGCAAGACTCAATGCGGCCCTTTCTTCCTGCCCTATACAACACATCAGGACAGAGCACCCTGATCTACATGTTCCCCTCAGTCATGGTGTTATCAGAGTTAAGGCCCGAGTGAGTTCCCACAAGGCCTTGTGTCTTGAATATCAAGTAGGTCGCCGCCTACTTCTTGTACCACCATGACAGGAAGTACCAAATTTCCTTCACAATACCCTGGTCCGTGTGTGTTTAACATAGGGGTGTGCCATATCGTATCGTTCACGATTATACCGGTATATTTTTTTTATGGGTAAAAAAAATGCATATCACGATATTGGCAACATGCCCTACTTCTTGACATAGTGACGTAAGGATTTCCTATTAATTACCTAGACCTTGGCGGCCCGCCAGAGTCTCCTGCGCTGCGCTAACGTCACATTTAAAGCTACTGAAAGTATATCTACACTTTTCATAACATAGTTATTTTGCGTACCCCGACCCACCTCTCGGTCCTCCTCCGAGACATGCTCACGCATTCACACACACGCACTGAATATACCGAGCTGCCCTCCCACTGCGCTTCAAAACAAGCACCTACCTGTCTGTAATGTATCAGTCCCGCCCCCACTCTCTCTCTCTCTGTGCGTCTGTGTGTGCGTGAGTCGATCGAAATACTATCCAATATATACCAAACGGTCCAAACACACTGTTGCATTCTGCCGTTCGTTAGCCGTGAGCTAACATTAGCTAACAATTAAAGTTGTTTTAATCACAAAAAGCTACTATTACTTCCTGTCGCTATACAAATGCAGCTTTCAAAATAAGAGCACAGAATCCACCACAGAAATTACAAGAAGACTGTCAAAATAAGATGGCTTAAATAAAACATAGAAGAACCCTTATTCTCCTTTTCAATAATTAATTAAAATAGGCAATGATGTGTTTGTGAGGTGTTTGCTCCCATTTAGCTCTCAAAGTGGACGAAATTGATCACATTGTACTATAAAATGTACAAAATTTTCTCCCAGGGGGGCCCCCAGACCCCCTAGAAGTTTATTGTTTATTATTATTTGCTAATACTCAAGTAAGTAATTTTTTTGTATTTGGCAACTGTTGAGATTTGCAATTTACACTACATTTAGATTTATGATTGATTTTTATTTTGTTGTACAATTTTTATTTATTTATACAGACTAAAAAATAATTTTCTATATATTTTTCAGTATTTTTTAATATCGTCAAGAATATCGTTATCGCGAAAATACTCTGAAATATCGTGATAATCTTTTAGGGCCATATCGCCCACCCCTAGTTTAACACTCGACAAATACAAGTTTAACACATAATCCAGGCTAAAAGTAAAACAGTTGCAGCTGCTAAGTGAAGGAAGGACTGCTGGCAAAAAAGCAGACATTGTGAATGCATAATTTATAGGCATATAATGTTACTGCAAAAAAATCATCCTGAGGATGCACAGACACCATGTAGAAGACAGACAAAATCAGAAAATTTGGTCAGGGGCGGTCCTTTAAAAGTGTTGATCTTGAACATAACCAGCTCTGAAACATGTTAGGTGTGCAGCATAAGTTAACATGCAAACAGAATTTACCTTGCTAGCCCTAAATCTTGGTTCTTAATACAGGTCTACCGCAGCGGGAAGTACAACTAAAGCCAGTTTTAGTACTTTGCCACGTGTTTATTCGTCTGATTTTGTCACCATGATGGCATCACAACCATGCAAGAGGCAGTTACAAAACTATACAGGTTGAGATAAACATGAAGGCTGGGGTAAGCAAGTTGGGAAGGGGCCATCCCATGATCCCATCGCAAGGTGGTCTCTGTGGTCACGGATTACAGAATGTAATGACTTTAATCCATTCTGGGGTCATATAGAAGTTTCCTCAAATTCTCCGTCAGATATTCACCTTCAGGGTGACTACATTCAGTTCTTGAGGTTAATTTGAACTGGCATTAAACTGTTGATCAGCAGCTTTTCAAGTTATACTGGAGAGGTTGTACAGCAGCTTTCTTTAGTGGAGAGTCACAGAGGTGGAGAAGCAGAGAGAAAAACACACAGCGGCCCACTGAGCAGACACACACACACACACACACACACACACACAGGGCACAGTGATGCATTGCCCTGGTAGATGCGCTACCCAGTGGAGTTTCTTTTTCTTTTTCTGTGGAAATGAAGAATGATTTATTTTTCACTGCTTGGAAATGTCAAGACGTTTGTCTGAGCTGTGCTGAGCCAATGGGAGATGTTTTAGAGCATTTGTTTGTTTTTCATGTCCGTCTAAAGCAGTCCTCTGCTTCTCTTTTCACCTGCACACACACACACACACGACACATACAATTGAATAAATCTTTGTTTGAAGTGAGTGAGGGGATCTTTGGTAGCATCAGGCTGTGGAACTGTGTCTCTGACCGTCCACCTCCTACCTCAGAGTATGTTTTATATTACATATGTATATATATATATATATATATATATATATATATATATATATATATACACACAACCTTGACTTGAGATAATCTCCTTTTTCTTTGCGTCTTAGCATATAATGTACATCCACACACATATACACACAATCAGAGGTATACACATTTTAGTAATTGATTTCAGAAATCCTGTTGCTTGGTTAGATGGCACATGAATGCATAATAGTACATTCTATTATTTTCCCTGCTCTCTTTTCTCTGGCTAATTGTAATGGCTTTAATCTTTCAGAAATTAGTGCTTGTTTAATTAGGCAGTAGGCATGGTGATTTTCATTATGGAAAAAAGGCTCCTGAAGGAAAAGATAGAGGGAGAGAGAGAGAGAGAGAGAGAGAGAGGGAGAGAGGGAGAGAGGGAGAGAGAGAGAGAGAAGAGAGAGAGAGAGAGAGAGAGAGAGAGAGAGAGAGAGAGAGGAGCGAGAGAGAGAGAGAGAGAGAGAGAGAGAGAGAGAGAGAGAGAGACGGTCAATGACAGTCTGGAGAGTGGTTGTGTGACAGAGACAGAATGACCAGGACACTCAAAATAATCAATTGCTATAGATTGCACACTGACGCACATCACAAGGAAATAGCAAAAAGAAGCATTAGAGTAGAAGTGAAGAAGCAGAAGACAAGATGCATTGAAGATGTCTGACATGAATGCAAATAAACATTGAATGAGATATTAAAACATGGGACTTATTCATTTCAGAGAAGACTGGTCACGGATAATATGTGAATCCTATCAGCGATTCACCTGCATAGCATATTTCTGATCGGTCCAAACTCCATTCAGAAAACATTCTAATTTAAAAGTTATTGTCTTTTAAATAGACCTGACAAAGCATGAATTATGTTTTTTTAGTGATTGGCATCATGAAGTTGTTATTTTGGCTTTCTTTTGATCCATTTATTGCAATTAAATAACAGGAAAATATGTTTTATGTTGTAGTACTGTAATGGCAGTCATCCAGACACGGTTGCTGGAAGAAGCAGTGAAGTTCTGAATGATGTTATGATCCAAGATCAGACATAATTTGGTTTTCTGACATATCTGGGACTTCCACAACAAGTACAGCAGTAATAGTGGTTATTTCAGCCATGGTTGATGATGTAAAGAAATGATGGGGTTGTTAACACTGGCACACCTTACATGAATAACACCAATAAATATAAATGATCCCGTGGTCAAATTTCATACATGTACGTGATTTGAAAATCTGCTTCACTTTTAATGTGAATACTGAAGAGAACAATGCGCTGAAGAGGCTTTTTCCTCAATTCAAAAACCATTGGCAAGGCCCAGCATTGTTCCCATGGGTCTCCATGTCAACAGAGGCCTCCATGGTGCTAATTGATATCGCAGTTACTTGTAAATCTGCATATTCTGGTATCACAATCTTGAGTAGGTTGGATTGTATTGTAAGGCACACAGTAATTAACACGGACTTGCAATGAATGTATCAGATTGTGTGGCCTCAAACTCCCTCATCAGTCTTTGTTTACCGCGCTGTATTATTTACAGATTCCCTTTGAGGCCGCTGACGCACACAGGAAATACACACACACACACACACACACACACACACACACACACACGCACACACACACACACAAACACACAGCCACACAAAAACAGGCACACGGTCCAATTAACTTGGCGTACATGCCAGAATGTGTCTGTATTGTTAGTATGTACAGGCATGCTCAGAGTTGTGAATGTATAACTAGGGATGCAAGATATATATTGCGCAGATAATAGGAAAGTTATAGTGTTATGTATTCTTTGTTCTTTAGTGTGAGGCTTTTTCTTCAATTCTAAAACCGTTGGCAAGGCCCGGCATTGTTCCCATGGGTGAAAATCACCACCTTCGCTCACTATATCTTAGCCTTTCTTATTTTCAGCTGTGCATAAGCTACAGGTTATGAACTTTTTCTTAAAATAGAAAAATGTGACGCTATCGCTGATTGTGTTAGTATCAGCCATGAGAAGTAATAACTGGTTACTGTATCAGTTGAGAAAAATCCATATTGTGCATCTCTATATGTTACCTCACTCCTGTTATAAAGTTATGAATAAAAAACTAGTCTGCCTTCTTCTGGTACTTACCCACTAGCAGGATGCTGGGAATGAACAGGTAACACTGTCGTATTCGATGTTGTAACATTATGTTGAATTGATACTTAAAGTCTAGCTAGGCAGTCTGTCTGTGGTGGGCAAAAACCAGACTCGTCTCCCCTCAAAAACGTCAATATGTACATGCTGTAAAATATGACTCATATTTACATTTTAGACTATCCTCCCCGCCATCTTTCGAACATAGTAGTAATAATCAACGGTGATGGAGAGTTTAAATGGCAGATGGCACACTCTGGGCGTGAGGTGGATGGATCGAACAAACAGCGGACCTTCACCCAGGAGAACAAGGTTTGTGTCCTGTGTAGAAACTAAAGTACTTTTTACGTAACTTCCGTTGTTTAAGTAGCTTCCGTTGTTTACGTAACTGCCGTAACTTCCATGGCTCAGGGTTTGTGAATCACGTTTTATGTAACTTATGCTGTGGAAGTAGCTTACGTTTTGTACGTAACTCCCGTGGCTCAGGTCAACCTCGTAACTACTTCACTTCTGGCATTTACGTACATTTATTTACTGTTCAAAATGTTTTTTAACGCCTAACCTAGGTTTTTTAGTGGTTTTGCGACCTGAGTTCACCGAAACTGCAGCATTTTTACAACCACAAACCATACGTGTATGTATAATGACATGTACACTATTTTTTAGAACGATCCGTGGTACGGTGAGCCGCCAAACGCTGATTTTGACAAATGCTCATATGTGTCCTTATGGGTGGTATTATGGACAAACGGTCTATTCTGTTATTTAGGTTGGGGATCTTCTTGGTAAAAACAACGTCACTCAGCAGATGTAGTGTATGTCAAACATGATTTAATGGATTGGAAATAAACTGATGTGAAGAAAACGTTTTCGTTTATATGTTTAACTCCATCTTACCATCAAGCATAAATGGTCCTTTTGACTTCGACTGAAACTCAAACTAGGGTTTGAATATCACACCAATAAACCTTTTTTTGTGAGAATAATTTATCTATGTCCATAGCTTAATAATATTATAATGATTGTTCTGTTTCGATGTTCCAGTTTCAAAGTGTTGTGCATGCTCAGTGAGTCACTTTAAACTGGAACTGAGCCACAATTAAAAGAATACTTTACTCTTAAAATGACTATTTGTCATTATGTCTGCCATGAATAATCATACTGACATTTTATCAAACCTCCAGTGCACAAAGACAGAAACACAGTGTGTCACTATAATGTGATGCACTCACTAATTTACAGGGTTGTGTGTGTTGCAACACGTGACTTCTCCACTACCTAAAATGTTAATGAAACTAATTCATAGAGTGTGTGTGTGTGTGTGTGTGTGTGTGTGTGTGTGTGTGTGAGAGATAGAAAGAGAGTGCTTCGGCCAAACAAGACATTTGTTTCATCTGAACATCAAAGGCGCTCTGCTCTTTTATGATTGCTTCAGATTTTACAGTCCTCTCTTGCCACAGGCCTCAAATGCATATTTTATTAAAGAGAGATTAACATTCTCTTGTATTTATATTTACATAGAAAAACTATTTAAACTGGCAGTGCAGTTATGAAAATGGCTGCACAATGCCATTTGTTTCCTCTGCACTTTCATTTTTCAGAAAATGTAGAAAAAATACACAATACACAAGTCAACCGGAAGCTATGAAACAGAAAATGCAGTTAAAATGCGTGCATCTCACACAAACTTTGTAAGTACGCAACATGCAAAATTATTTTTGCAGGCTTCACACACACATTATCTTCACCATAATATGTTGGTCAAAGTGATATTTCTCAAAAATTATTCTAATGAATTGCTTTTAAGAGATCAATTACATTATTCTTTTTGTAATTAGTGTAATTCAAGTGTTCTCAGTTGGAGACCATTATGTTTTTAATTTTTATCTTAAGAATTGGATGATTGAGAAATCTCTGCTGATGATGCTTAATTAGACATGCATGTGTTATGAATTAATGATACTGCTAGCTGCTATGAATAGCTACAGCTGTAAGTTCTGTTATGCATAAGAACTGCTGGTATAGAGTTTTTATGAGGTCTTTGCCAATCCAACACACACGCACACATTGGGTGAAAATGCATCAGGTATTAATATGCAGACGGATAATTAAAGGTGCGTTATATCTATATGTCGGAGTGGAAATAAGGCTTGGGCACATGTACACAATTTAATACGAGTTGAGATTCATAAAACAGAATGATGCATGCACGTGGCTTTAGAAACCTGATGCAAAGAGTGTGTAAGCATATTTCTGCCTTTGTGGAGGCTCTAGACTCAAACTTTATGTATACACAGTCTTATAAATCTGGCCCCTGGCATTTCTGATTGTAATGACGAAGCAAATAGTTTTTTTTAAATTTCTCTCCTGTGAGCCATACTACTTTAGGAGGCTGTTGTTAAAAGCCTGACTAGTAGGTCTACTACTGCGTGTGTGTGTGTGTGTGTGCATTTACAGTACACAGCAGCTCACTGTGAGGAGGAAATAAGGCCTATTATATTACCATAAGCAGTACAACTTGGAATTACCCAAACAAACCACAAGCTCATTTAGCATGCTGCTGCTGTTCTGTTCTGGTACGACTGAAAAACAAAATGTTTACACAAGTGAGAAATTAATAGTGCAAAGGATCCTTCAGTTTTGCTGAGCTTGCAGAGATAAAAACGCCTGTGATTGCAGGGAATAGCTTATTTGCCAGTCAATTGCAGGTTTGCTGATAACAGTGAAAATGCAAACACTCTAATTACCAGCTGATTTTCCTACTTAATTTAAATTTGTGTTTACTGCTTAACAAGAAATGACAGGTAGCAGAACTTCACTACCCTTTACGCATAAAAAAATCATTGGCCATTTACCTATTTTTCTTATTTATGATTTGTTCTGCATTTACTGTAACCTCTCACAGTAATGTTGCTCCAGGCAGTGATGTCTCCAGGGAAGGCATTTATCCGTAATTCAAAACACATCTGACATCCTAAGGTCATGGACACAGGTAGAGGTACTTCTTAAGCAAAGCTTATACAAATACAGAAAGGTGTTGATTCAACCGTGTTGACAGCATTTTGTGATGCCCTTACTTCTCATGTGGTGCCAGCAGCAGGTCACGATACAAGATGTATTGGTTTGTACAAACAGCCATTCATGGTGCCTTGGCATGGTTCCTGTTGGATGGATTACCATGACATTTATTAAAGACATGATGTATTCACTCTAAAGGGAGAATGGATGTTGAATGGCCTGTTCAAACCAAAAGTAAACTTTTTATTTTGCCTATCATTTGTGTTTATTCACGTTACTCACATTAGACGCACCTGTGTGGATTAGGGATGGGTACCTTTCACATTTGAATCGATACGGTACCGATACCCGGTACCTGGGAATCGGTACCGGTACTCAACGGTACCAATTTTCGGTACTTTTGCGTAACATATTTATTTCTCAAAATATAAACTTTAAAAAATATATCAAAACAATATAAAATCCAGGATGAGCAGTGCTTTATTGTTGAGTGAACGTGCATTTTGTAACATGAAGGTTGCAGTGTTATCAAAGAATGCAGAGGAGCTCTCAGGTGGCAAAGCACGGAGGAGAAAAAAAAAAGTTGCAAGTGCACGTGTGATTTGTTGTGATGACGTCGTAGCTGTGCGGCGCAGCACCGGTCAGACAGTATTGTGGGCATAGCAGGATGGAATAAACAAAGTTGAGTCGGGCTGCTCTGTGCACATATCGAGGATGATGCAGGAGTCCGAGGGATTTAATTTCAGCGAGGCAGTTTGGAGTAAAGTGGCAGGTAATATTCCTGAGTTGAAGAGCGGAGTATTAGCGGAGGACCAGAGATGCAGCAGCTAGCTTCTAGCTGCTAATGAAAAGTCTACGGATGAATGGAGAGAGCAAACGGAGTAAGGAAGGTCTAATCTGGAGGCAGACGAAGGCCAAGCCCGGGTAGAGACATTGGAGAGATAGCAGCTAGCGGCTAGCAGGTCTAGAGCCGGCTGTTGGTCTCTGTTCCGCGGTGGAAGAGGGCAGCAGTTAGCGGCCGCGGTGAGCAGACAGGACCAGACGAGGAGGTAAATAAATTTAAAAAAAATAGTACGATCGTCAGCACGCTTGTTAATCAAAGACGTCAAATGAAAACGGGTTGAAATCAATGATCAGTTTAAAGTTAACGCCGTTTAGGTACCGAAACATGGTACCGTTTGATTTTACATGAATCGGTACTTGGTAGTACCGACGGAATTCGGTCGGTACCTATAAAAGTACCGAATTCGGTACCCATCCCTAGTGTGGATACCAACAACATTTATTTCCATTGTTTCTTTTTGTCATCAACTATGGTGCAATTAACCACTTTTGCTGGTTTGTATGTGTTCTGGTAGTCCCATACGTTGGAAATCAGATCTATCAGGTGAATTCCATCCATCTACTTTAGGAATTGTGTCTGGATGACTGTTACTATTAGTGGTATGAAACTCAAACTCAATAGATTTGGCTGTGATTTTACTGCAATAACCTGATCAAAAGTATGCCAAAACAACTACATGATGTTGCAGATATGTAAAAAGTCTGAATTTATGCTCCGTTAGGTCTGTCTGCGAGATGACAAGCAAACAACTTTTAAAATGTTTGTTTTCTGAATGGAGTTTGGAGTGATCAGGGCCATGCAGTAAAAACTCAACGGTGATAGGCTTTCCCAGCACAGTGTCTAGGGATGGGTACCGTTCACATTTGAACCGATACGGTACCGATACCCGGTACCTGGGAATCGGTACCGGTACTCAACGGTACCAATTTTCGGTACTTTTGCGTTTGAAAATATAAACTTTAAAAAATATATCAAAACAATATAAAATCCAGGATGAGCAGTGCTTTATTGTTGAGTGAACGTGCATTTTGTAACATGAAGGTTGGAGTGTTATCAAAGAATGCAGAGGAGCGCTCTCAGGTGGCAAAGCACGGAGAAAAAAAAAAAAAAAAAGGTTGCAAGTGCACGTGTGATTTGTTGTGATGACGTCGTAGCTGTGCGGCGCAGCACCAGTCAGACAGTATTGTGGGCATAGCATGATGGAATAAACAAAGTTGAGTCGGGCTGCTCTGTGAACATATCGAGGATGACGCAGGAGTCTGAGGGATTTAATTTCAACGAGGCAGTTTGGAATAAAGTGGCAGGTAATATTCCTGAGTTGAAGATCGGAGTTTTAGCGGAGGACCAGAGATGCAGCAGCTAGCTGTTAATGACTGATCTACAGAAGAATGGAGAAAGCAAACGGAGTAAGGAAGGTCCAATCTGGAGGCAGACTAAGGCCAAGCCCGGGTAGAGACATTGGAGAGATAGCAGCTGGCAGCGAGCAGGCCGAGAGCCGGGCTGTTCGTCTCTGCGCCGGGTTGGAAGAGGGCAGCAGCTAGTGGGCTAGTTGCCGCGGTGAGCAGACAGGACCAGACGAGGAGGTAAATAAAAAAAAAGTGCGATCGTCAGCACGCTTGTTAATCAAGACGTCAAATGAAAACAGGTTGAAATCAATGATCAGTTTAAAGGTAACGCCGTTTAGGTACCGAAACATGGTACCGTTTGATTTTACTTGAATCGGTACTCGGTAGTACCGACGGAATTCGGTCGGTACCTATAAAAGTACCGAATTCGGTACCCATCCCTAACAGTGTCACGCAAATTTTTCACTCAAGTCAAAACATGTCAACTCTCACAAATGATGCAGATTGTAGAGATTTGCTCCATTCGCATCACATTTATCTGTGTATTTATCTTTGCATTGACTTTGTATGTAATTCCTCCACACCAAAAGTTATCTTCGCATTGGGCGTGAACACATCATTAGATATCTGTGTCAGCATGCTGCTACAATTTGTTAGAATGAACTTCAATTGTGATATATTTCAATGTTTCAGTTTTTATATGATCAAAAGACATGTCGGAAAGAACCCAATCAAAAATCTGCTACAAAACCACATGATGCAATTCAGTATGACAATGAAAAAACAAGATAATGCAAGGATAGAATAAAAAGACAACAGGAGGCTAATCACATCCAACATGTAAAGACATAACAAATCTATTTAACCTATGAAGCTCAGCCAAGTTTCACCACCAACTTTAAACCCTCAGCAAAGACAAGCAAGAAACAACTAGAAACATCTTATGAGTGAAAAAACAAATTGACGAGACCTTGGGGGGTATGGATTCAAAGAGGGAGAAGATTGTGTTTTTTATTGCTTTTCATTTATTCTGGGTTGTTGGGCTGTGTGTACGCATCTTTCTATGAGGCACCCCCTGCACCTGTACAGTTAGCATCCTGCAGCTGACCATAAAACACCACAGATTTCAGCCCACAGAGCAGCTCCACTGCAGCAGATGGGGGTTAAATGGCTCACTTAGGGGCCCATTGATGACAGAATAGCAGCCGGAGGAGAAGTGTTGTCAGTCACAAGAGTTTTTCCTCACAGCATCACTCAAACCTTAAACACTCAGACTGCATGTTTGCCTTTCCTGAACCTTCAGGCTGCTACTGTATCATCAACAGTCAGCCACTGCAGATAACTATAGTTGTAGCTCTTTTATATTGTGTTTATGCACCATATTACACTGATATTGTATTGCAATACCCACTAATTGTTGTCCATGTTTTATCTAGGTGACACTACTGGCTCAGACAATGGGTAATGCAGCCCTTAGCCCAATGCATTGTATGATTGCTGTGCCGCAATATGTAGGCAGAATACTTTGTAAATAGCATTTTAATGAATAGTGTACAGATGAAGACCCTGTGCTGTTATGAATCATAGAGTAAAGGGAAGGAGATGCAAGGAACTGACAACAAAGAAGGAAATTAGAGAGAGGAAAGTGGAGTCATGATTAAAACCACAGAAAAGACTTCACAAAGACGTTGCGGAGGGACGGGAGGTCTTTGTGCATTCTTGGCCTTTTCCCGTTTCGATATTCCCTGAATGTCAGGGTGGATTACTAGAGCACAGTAGCGAAATGGAAGCAAATTATTTGTGAATGTGAATAGAGGCATGTGTGCAGAGGCGGGAACCCCAGCTGGGTATGATGACAAACCAAGCCTGACACCATAGCCTCCATGTCTTCAACAGTTGGCCCCAGGCCTTCCTGGATGAAGTGATAGAGACTGTAAGATCTGCAACCATAACAGCCTTTGAAATAGGACATTATTTATTTATACAGTGTATTGGGATTATCCGTTGTAATATAGTTAACTGCAATAGATAGTGTTACACTTTTAGAGAATAGAGAGGGTAAAAAAACATTTTATCCCTTAAGGTTGACATCTTAAGGCTGCACATTGATTTATCTCTCCAAAACTTGGGCCAAAACCAAACCAAAATTGAACTGAATGGAGTTGTATGGACTTTTTCTGAAAACTCAACAGCAACATTTCTTTCCAAAAACATTGTCCCATCTTGCAGTAAATCAAGGACCTCTCTTACAACACTTTTCATTTGGCTTATTTGTTTAATCGTCAAATGCAACTCGGCTGCAGATGTCAAATGTAATTTCCATAGATAATAAAAGTGAAGCAGCCACTTTTTGTGGCATTTTGGCCATTGTGATCTTGTTTCTTGGGAGCCAGAAGTGACCATGTTTGGATAAAGAGGTTGGCTTTGACTAAGAATAAAGCTAGCATCCATAGTTTGATGTAACCAAAAATTCACGACTATTAGTAAACAGTGTCATTGAAACACATTGTTATGGCTGTATTTTATTGACAGGTCGCCATGGTAGCAGTATTTTACCCTAATGGGAGCATAATTTACTAAATAAACATCATCTTGTATTTAGGAAGGCTTGAAACAAGAGACCATAAGCTCATTAGGAAATTGTCTACCGAAGGAATAAATCAGGTTTAAAGTAGGGTCATTTTTTCATCAGATTTCTTTTTGCAACCAGTGGAGTCTCCCCCTGCTGGACATTAGAAAGAATATGTCAACCTCTTTTATACAGTCTATGGTAATTTGTCAGTACTTTAAACACAAAAATTTCAAGCCCCGTCTTCATGACTGCATTTGATGTGGTCTGTGTCTGTGATGTGATGTGTTACATCGTTGGATGCTACAATGTTCAATTTAAATAGATGACATCTAATAAACAGCACAAGCCTCCTTAACTTTGCATAGCTGTGCTGCAATTTGAAGTTTTTTTCAGTAAGCCCTAGGCCAATGCTTTTAAAATGTATGGTTATCATTTTCAATTCTCAGGAAGATTTTTCCAACCTCACCTTCTGCAAAAAACACAAGGCAAGCAGGTCTGATGTTTCTGTGGGATTCACAGCATTTTTTTCCTAAATTCTTCAGTCCCACATGCTATCATGATATTAATCCTCACCCTTTCTACTGAAAGTGAAAAAGGCATAAATCACCTATAAAATTGGAAAACAAAAATAAAGCAACTATCACATATTTCAGTGCTAAATTGTGGGCTGCAAACTTAATTGTGAAATGCACAACATGCTGAGCTCTTGGGAAGCCATACTGGGAGCGGAGGCTGCAAACATGGCCTTAAGCCATGCCTCAGTACCCCAATGTAGTGCTGTCGCATGTGTTGGAGATGTGTTTGAGCTCATGAGAGAAGGCGAGAAACAGAAAATTTTCATTATGGGATTTCAAATCGCCACAAGCTATGTTTGTGCGAGACAGGGTAAGGGGAGATGCATCACAACCTGACTTTTGATATTAAAACAGTATATTTTATGAAAATATGCAAATAATATTTACACTAAATTTACACTTGAAAAGGAGTTTTGTATTTTTCTATTTTATTATCATAATCCTGATCCCTGATGAAACCTTTAGTCCCTGAAATCATTTGGATCATAGCTGCCAGAGTTGGATCGTCCCCTCTGTGACCTTCTAACTTTTCTCAGACCTAATTTTAACTTCGAGATCCACTTACACTCGTCAGAATAATGCATTCTACTGGCTCTCTTCCCAGTTTAACTCATTTGATTTATGCATTGTTAAAGGCCACTGTAAGATTCAGTTCAGATCTACAGTAGAAGCTGTGTTTCTCAAACTCCTTGTGTATTTTTCTGTCTGTGAAGGAGATGTCCGCGTCAGCAAAAGCTTCACTATTCCTACAGATGAATTAATACACACTGACACCTGATCAATCACACTTTCAGCTATTAGCTGCTGAGCTAATGTGCCTTGCTCAAGAGCAGCTCAGTGATAGCTGTTAGGGAGGATGGATTTTCATTCACCTCATCAGTCTAGATTTCTCCAGCAGTGTTGAAAATTGAACAATTGGATTCTCTCTGCAGGCCAGGTGTATCTGTCTGACTGCTTCTGATTTCTTTATACTCATCTTTTCCCATTTTATGCTTCTCATCTCTGCTCTCTCTTTTCCCTCCTCACCTCATCTTTCAGAAAACCACACATCTCTTTCTGTTGGTATGGCTACCAGCTATTTCTAACCCCCACCATGCTCCACTGTGCCTCTTCATTACCTATCGGATATGCAAATGCGCACCAACACAGGCCCTGAAACAAAATGGCCTGCTGTAACAGCTCCAGTTGGCGTCTGCTCTGGGTGACATTTCTGTGTGATAAGGGTCTTGTGTATTTTTGGCTCCTCTGAATAAAAACTGTTTGAGTATTTAGTTTTTATCTTTAAACACTGGATGTTGTGTTGTTGGCTGCCTGTGTTGTTGAATTATTATTCTCGTAACAGGTGCAGGTGCACTAACAAACACCAGATAGCTGTTTTATGCATATGCTTTAACAAAAGTGACTGGGCCTGGTTCACACAAAGTCATAATTATTTAATTATTCTCCAAATGAAAATGGATTCCAACACACAAGTTTATTAGTTGTTGCTAAATCTTTACACCAACTCACTGTGAGGTGTAACTGCTGTGTCTTTAGGCTAACTGAACCAGCTAGCTTTCCTTTATAAGATTTGTTAATTCTCAAAGACGTAACATAAATATAGTCCCCACACGTGACCTGTCTTGAAGTGGCAGAGATAAATAATCACCAAGATAAGTAAGATAAGTAATTACTCTTAGTGCGCCATCTCTTTTGTGAACTGTCTCCGTTACGGTTTACATATGCACACACCAACGAACAAAAAGCTTAAAGGGCGCCACAGGAATTAATTCTTTAACCAGGAAGTGAGTTAGCATTTAAGCGCCCTGGAGTCTAACCTCTCAAACTCAACAAGGATTTTGAATGGGCTTTTGTTTAGATGTCTGAAATAAGGTCTGTGGTTTACACCAGCTGAAGAGATGTTATTGTTGTTGATGTTTTGGTGTATGACATAAAATACGTTGTACAAGTTTTTCCATGTCATTAATAAGGCGGTTGCTAACAAGTGGCTAAATGAGACTACAGTTGTTGTTTCATTAAACTTCATCACGCCGGACACGGACGGCTCTCTCACTAGTCCTCCCCACAGCCTCGAGTTGTGTTTTTCTCCTTTTAAAAAAAAAAGTTTTTTATGGATTTTTATCAAAACAAAAATATAAACAACATACAAGTGCTCTCTCTATTCACAAATATATCACAACAGTAGGGATGGGTACCGAATTCGGTACTTTTATAGGTACCGACCGAATTCCGTCGGTACTACCGAGTACCGATTCATGTAAAATCAAACGGTACCATGTTTCGTTAACTTTAAACTAATCATTGATTTCAACCCGTTTTCATTTGACGTCTTTGATTAACAAGCGTGCTGACGATCGCACTATTTTTTTAAATGTATTTACCTCCTCGTCTGGTCCTGTCTGCTCACCGCGGCCGCTAGCTGCTGCCCTCTTCCACCGCGGAACAGAGACCAACAGCCGGCTCTAGGTCTTCTAGCCGCCAGCTACTATCTCTCCAATGTCTCTACCCGGGCTTGGCCTTCGTCTGCCTCCAGATTAGACCTTCCTTACTCCGTTTGCTCTCTCCATTCATCCGTAGACTAGTCATTAGCAGCTAGCAGCTAGCAGCTAGCTGCTGCATCTCTGGTCCTCCGCTAATACTCCGCTCTTCAACTCAGGAATATTACCTGCCACTTTACTCCAAACTGCCTCGCTGAAATTAAATCCCTTGGACTCCTGCCTCATCCCCGATATGTGCACAGAGCAGCCCGTCTCAACTTTGTTTATTCCATCATGCCATGCCCACAATACTGTCTGACCGGTGCTGCGCAGCATAGCTACGACGTCATCACAACAAATCACACGTGCACTTGCAACTTTTTTTTTTTTCTCCTCCGTGCACTTGCCACCTGAGAGCGCTCCTCTGCATTCTTTGATAAAACTGCAACCTTCATGTTACAAAATGCACGTTCACTCAACAATAAAGCACAGCTCATCCTGGATTTTATATTGTTTTGATATATTTTTTAAAGTTTATATTTTGAGAAATAAATATGTTACGCAAAAGTACCGAAAATTGGTACCGTTGAGTACCGGTACCGATTCCCAGGTACCGGGTATCAGTACCGTATCGATTCAAATGTGAAAGGTACCCATCCCTACACAACAGATAGGAAAATAAACCACCATCCAAACCAAAATGACTTCAAATACCTCCAGCTGACCTCACTCCAAAAAAAAAAAAAAAAAAGTAAGAAAGGCAGCAATAAAAGAAAAGGGAGAAGAAAAAAGAGTCTCAGTCACCCCCAGCTGTCGGATCGAAGTAAAATTAGAAATTATACAAGTACACAAAACAATAACACAATGAAACAGAATGAATTTCATATACCTGAATAAATTAAATGAAACCATCAATACAACAAATATATATATATACAAAAATATAGAATATAAAAAAGGGGAGAACTAGAGACTGGCAATAACAGATATAAAACCATAATCATCCAGTAGAGGTATTCCAGTCAAAAACGTATCTCCCCTTATTTACAGTGTCCCGGAGGGGCGGGGGTAAGTACTTCAAAAAGGCCGACCATGTTATGAGTTGTGTTTTTCAGTGGTCTTGCAAAGTCTTGTAGATTGTAAATTAGGTTTATAAACAATGAATTATATTATTATATAATTATTATTATTATCGGGGCAGATTCGCTAGCTTTTCAAAAGCGCTGGTCATTTTTTCGGAGACCATCGGAAGCATAACAGTAGTGCCGCAGAAGTCATTCAACCGCGGAGTAGTTCGCTATAGCACAACGTTAGTTTTTTACTTTCATCCGCTGCATTAATGCCTCAAACATCATGAAAGTGGTTTTAATTTGTTAAGATTATCGTGCTTAACAAAACATGTAAGCATCAGAAACGTGTTTGTCACAGAAGTCATTTTCTGCCATGATCCAAAATCCAATGCAAAAATCACATAGGCAAATACACAATAGACCTCATGGCAATGCTACTTCCAGGTTGGCCTACAAAAATACATAATTTTGTTTGCTCTCTATTATGACTCATATTTTACGTTGAACTTTGGGGAGCCACCTGTAGTGGGCTATGACAAGAGCAAATGAAGTCAGGTATAAAAAGCAGTGACAAAGTATAAAGAGTGACAATGTCAACAAAGGGAGGTCTTCTGAGTGGATGGATGGGTCAAACCATCACAGTACTTTGTTGAACCAGGAGACGGCTATTTATGTCTGGTGTCAATGTTAAGTTATTTTAACTCACATCTTTAAGTTCACTTTTGTAAATTAAGGCATGCATGTAACGTAGGCTAACATTTTTTTCAATGTAAATGTCCAAACGGTGTATCAACTTGACTTTTGTCAGATGCCCTGTTTCCATGTAACGCTCCTCCTCAGAGAGTGGAAACAAACTACCAAGTGGTCACACAGGCGGGAGGTTACCAGACATAGTAAATAACGTAAAAAACAACAAGATTTTAAAACAAAATTCAAGCAGGAAAACAAGATGAGCAAATGTGAGCACCAGTATGTGGACAATACAAGCCCATCTGTAAGGATTCATTCCCCAAGTTGTGTAAAGACACACAAACACACACACACACACACACACACACACACACACACACACACACACACACACACAGATCCATCTGTGTTTCCCTCCTCTGGCATGGTGTGCTAATGGAGGTCTGGAACAGTGGACTGATAAAGCTGTCATACCACCTCCCTCTCTGCTTCTTTCTTTCAGTAACACAGAGTGATAAATCAAGTCTCTCCAATGGCATCACTTCCACAAAGAGACTTCTGTCAGCTAACACATGCGTACACACAGATGTGCACATATCACAGACAAATGCATTAGAACTGTGTGCCTCAGCTCAGGCTATAAGAGTGTCTATTCATAGCTTCTCAACACAATCCCCTCACCTGTCCTCGTCTGTTTTATTCTATCATGTATCTTTCACTCTCTCACCCTCTATCTCTTTCACACGCACGCACACACATCTCCCTCCTATATTAGACTACATTCGACTGGATCCAGCGACAGTGCTTTGCTCGCTCTCTAGGGAAGCCTTCATTGGTGGCCCGGTGACCTGCACTGTACTATGAGGCTTCCTCTGAGACAGAAATCATACAGTAAATATGAGGTCTAAGACTTATTTCCTTGGGGACATTTCGGCCGGTCAGAAAAGAGTAATGGCCAAGAGCATAATTACTACTAGAGGGCTCCTTTTCCACATGAGCACCTAACCTCTTCTTCTCCTCCTACTCTATCTGTCTCTCTTTAAGGTCTCAGCTGATGGGAAGCTGCTGGGTTTTTTTTCCCAGTAGCTGCAGCTGCCTCTCTGTCTTCTGGGAGGTCTGTATTGAGTATGGCTGCAGCAGATATTTCATGATGGGAAAAGGAGCTACGCGTAGCACTTTGCAAATCAGGTCATGAAGTCAGATTCAAGGCAATTCAATTCGATAGTGAGTCACTAGGATTCCTTCTGCCTACATGTGTCTTTATTAGGGCTAAACAAATATACACCATCGAATATAAGTAGATGATAAAAAATCAATACTAATGAAATGTTTAAATTGCTATTCAAATGTGTAGGTGCTACACCTCCTGCAGCAGCGGCGACTCTCCGCTATGAACTCTTGAGCTGCTCTGTATCACTTCCACCTCGCTGCGCTCTCAAGCCCCCCCGGGATTAAAGAGGAAGTCTGACAGCTCCAGTCTGTATGGGCGATAACAGAATTTGAACAAAATTGGGTGCTTTTTTAGTATTGGATCATTAGAGGCTGATATGTCAGGCTTTTTTAAACTCACATTGCACTAAAACGCAGTTTTGAGACAAAAGGCTCTGACCAACTGACCATTCGCTGAACCCCGGCTCTCTTTTGTGCAACAGCGCTATGAATTAATTGCCTGTGTCAGTCACAGGGGTCCAGCACTTAACTGATGGCGCTGAAAGAAATATTTTCTCGGTGTGATTGCAATAGCTACTTATGGCTGCTGTGTCTCGTAAATAAGTTAGTGTCATTTTAATCTTTGAAGTGCAAACCACCCAGTGTCTTCACGAAGGAAGGAAGGAATAGAAGGAAAGAAAGAAAGGAAAGGGAAGACATATTTTCCGCTTCCCCCTCCAGCTCCTGCTTTGCAACTGACAGGGGAAGTCTTTGATGCTGTGATGAAAAGTGACGGGTGTAATGCCCGGGGCAGCTCATGTTTGTGGGGCTAGGTGAAGTGAAACGGATGGTTCAGGGGTGCTGAGCTCCATGGAAATGTGTTCGCCAGAGAAGGGGTTTGCCCCTCAGGAGCCTCACCAGCCTGATCCAGGAACCTCACTGATAGACTCAATCAAAAGGGAAGATGTTTGAACAATGCTTTGTAGATATGGTCATATTGCAGTCGCTGACACTTCCGAAATTGATAATAATAATTTCAGAACTGTAAAAATGTCCTTTATCCCTTCATGTTTTAATCAAACTTCCTACACAAACCCCAGCTACTCTGTTTAAGCACACACATATCTACACGAGGAATAGTCCCATTGTAATTCCCACTGGATTTGCTAAAATCCTCAACAGCTCAACTAAAGATCTTTATGCAAATGTAACTGCGGTTCATACGACTTCAAATTATCTTTTGTTGGTTGTTTTAGGATGAAAAGATTGTATTTCAGAGTCTGAAATGTGCACTCTTTGATTAATTAAAGTAAAAGTGTCTGACCCACACTTGTTTATAATGCATTAATTTAAGCAAAGTTCAATTTCAGTTGATTTTGGCGGCCTTTATGGACAAAAACAGTAGTGTAGGGCACCACCAACTCATGTCGTATAGATCTTGATCTGGGTACACATTTATTTGGAAGCAAGTGAAAGAAAGACGCAACTCGTTTTTGGTTCTATTCTTCTTTTTAAACACAGCTGTTTGCAGGATGCACAGCTATGGAGCAATGTTTCTATTTCTGGTTATGTAAGATTAATGACTGTAATATAACTTTGTTTTCGCCCGTGCTCTATCCCTGTCCCTATTACCTTTATTTTTCGTTTTTCAGTGAAGAACTCTTTCACTCTGCTGATCCTGCACCAGGATCAGCCATAACCACAAAATATAAAATTCTCTAAAGAAAAATGCATCCTTATATTGGCTAACATACTGCTCACTGCCAAACATTGCCTGGGAAAATGTAAACATAGCTGTTCTAGTCATTTTATCTGATTTTGCAGGGAATCAAACCCGAGGACAGGCATGAAGAAACACAGATAGGAAACGTTTTATCTTCTCATTGATAATCTCGTTTGCTTATGTAGGTCATATAGAGGCGTTAGTATTGAAATAACCAGTTCAAAACTCATTGTAGCTGCTTAAAAGCCTGAATGTAGTTTTAATGTCAGTGTAAGAGCTGAAGGCAGCATCACACTCTGCTCAGAAATTGATTTGATGGCGGGAAGATGTAACAGATGCTGCAATTAATTTTGTATTAGAAGTACATTGCCCTCCTGCGACAAACTGAAGTGTTGGTGTATTGTTTCTTAGGTAATTTTATATTCAGACTGGTTTATGCAACATGACCATAATTCAATAATTAGCTTATGTTAAATAAGTCTATCAAATCAAACACATTAAAGGCATTATGTGTAGAGAATGATGTGTGACTGATCCACCTCTCCATTATAGAAATCAGCTCTACGGTATTTTTCACATTCACAAGCAGTAAGAATGACTGGTTCATGTTTTATCTTTCACCCTTTACAACTGAAACAAAACAAATTGCTTTTTAATTTAGTCGCATTGTGGCAAAAGTAAGACCTGGGAGAATTTCTTTGTTTCACATTTGAAAAAACAACAACAACAACAAAACAAAAAACTGTAAGAAGAGCGACTCAAATTGAGAAAATAAATGAAGGGAGATGATAAGAAGGTAAAAAAAGAAAACATATTATCTCTTTTGTGATAAAAAATAGAACATTTGATCCAGGGAGATAACAAGGATAATAAGAGTTTTCTGTCTGACTGCTCAGTTTAATTTGTTTTCTTGCCCAAGAGTTTGATCCATTTACATCAATGCAGAATTCGCTCGAACTTCATTAAAAGCAAGTAACCCTAATAACAGGCTCGATACGTGTTGTGTTCTCAATAAACAACTCTCTCAGATTGTGTTTGTATTAACTGCAGTATGTTGATAGCATGTAGATGATGATTAACTGCCCTCCGCCATCAGTCAAATGTCAGTTCTGAGATAGCATCTTTAATCACAAAGGAACTTCATTAAAGGTTGATGTGCTAATTAACTAATAATTAGTGGGAGAAAAATCAATTGATGTTTGACAGAATATTGAGATCAGAGCACATTGATACACTCTGAACTCATTGCTCCATCATTAAACCTTTATATGATTCAGTGTTTTTAACAGGCTGTCACATTTCATCATTACAAGTGGCTGCTTCTTATCCTGCACGGCGGACAGTGCAGATGATCTGGTGTAATACCACGATTACATTTCTTAATCCAGCCACCTCATTAAAAGTTAGTATGACATGTGCAGTATGTTCTACAGTCATGTTTGAAAATAACTGTGAAGGATGAATTCAGAGCTGAGAAGGCTGACAGTAACGACTAGCCCTGAAACCTGAAGAATCTGACGAGCTCATTTGTATTTGCTCTGACAGATGAGTCTAACAGACTGATTTCCAGCCACTATGATTGACGCCAGGAATCAGCAGGTTTGATAGAATGATTGATGTCAATGCATGAAGATATAATGACTGAAGATTCTGTTTACTGTGTTGCTTATTTCTCACTTCAAATGTTATCAGAAACACATTTGTTACTGTTCACCTGTAATTTGAGAAAGTTTGTGATCTGCCCACCATCTTCTCCAGCTGTAAAAACAGACACAACTTGCAAGTGTTGCTCAGCGCTACATCACACACTTTGTTGCTCTGAATGGCTGAAGGTCTGTTCAGAAGCATTTTTGTTTGCATCAGTTGAAAATCAAAATCTGTATTGAGAAGGCAATGCCAGCTTAAGTAACTACTGTACTTCTGCACAGCAGCGAGGATCTGCTAATTTCATCAATCAGCTATCAATCATGACCCCCCTTTTTAGCTAATAAATAAATAATTAAATAACTAATAAGAACACTTAAACAAACATCAGTGCGAAATACCCAAAATGACAGAAACCATCTTACTTATACTTTCATTTTTTTAGTTTGGCCCATGTCCCATCTGCTAAATTGACACATTGACACAAATTCTCACATTTAAGAAGCATGGAACCAGAAAATATTTGGCTTATTAGCATAAAAAAATACTGAACCAATTATTCAACTATCAAAATAGTTGCCAATTAATTTTCTGTCAATCAACTAATCGATTAAATGACTAATTGTTTCAGCTGGCCTGACTAACTCACTCGAGGACATGAGGCAAAAAGTGATGCTCATTTCCAAACTAATTTGCAGTTAACCAAATTTCTACAAATTAAATGAATTATTGACATGTGGACCTTGTGGCCCCGAAGGCCTTGGGGCAGTTGCCCACTTTGCGCAGTGTGTAATCCAGCCTTGGCAGAATCAGTGTGGTATAAACTGACCAGCTGTTCACATTGATTTCCATTTAGGGTTACAATAATCCCTTTAGGATGAAAAATTACAAAAGTTCAGCCAGATTCAACTTTTTTCCCCAGGTGACCCTGCATTGGCACCCCCTGTGTGCCAGTATAGTTGTCTCATTCAAATGAATGATGGGATTTTATTATTCCACCCAGCCCCATTGTCAGTCTGAACACGGCAGGACGGTTGTGAGCAGGATCCTGAAGCAGGACGGATAACCCCTGCAGACCCATTCTCAGCAAATGGCAAACAGGTTTTTTCCTGCACCGCTGCTTTGGAGAGAAAAGGGTGTTTGTTGTCAGGATGAGAGCTCATCCAGTATTGATACCCTTGTGTCTAATATCTCTGAGCAAAACTCAGTTTCCTCTTCCTACAGGCAGCAATTGATCACGGCTCACTTTTTCTCTCCAAGCAGAGCCATCTGTTAGGAAAACAATTTTTCTGTCATTGCAGGTTCAATTGGAGCGATCAATCAACTTGACAGACGAGCTTTCCTGCATTGAATTAACCATTGGTGAACCATTTTATCATTTTAACAGTGAACTTAAACCTGGCAGTCATCTGGATTGGAAATCCACAGGACACACTACTTCTGCACTAAACCCGGTCTGTTTAAACATTTGGAGACAGCCATTTTGGCAAATAGCATTGATTTTCCTCCAAAACGAATTAGAGGACTCAGCAGCATCGATGGCAAACAAAGCATTAGAGAGATTGGCTGCTATTGTTACGATGCTAATTGCCTGAGGTGTCATTTGCTCCCCAACAGAAAAAGGGAACAAGAGTTGTTTCCTTTTCATTTCACCCTCTGTGTTTGTGGTTATAAACAAAGAAGAGAGAGAACACATGTAATGAAATGTGTCGAGCCCTTTTCATGTGTTCCACTTCGAAAATTGACTTCTTTTCAACACGTTTCCTTATCTGTCTTGTTTTCAAATGACATTTCCAGATGTTTGACTGCTTCTGTTCTGGCAGATGAAAAGGCTTCAGAGGAGAAATGTAATATTAACTACAAACTGGAAAATAAGAGATCAATGAAGTACTACTGCCCTAAATTACAGCTTATCTGTTTCTAACTGCCTTTATATCCAGGTAGGAATGAGGCTGGCTATAAAGCACAGCTCCTCTACCTTGAAAGACAATGCAGCGCTGCCTTTTGATGCAGTGTGCCTCATTTGAGGCATGAGGGATGCTCGGCCACTCTCTCTCTCATTGTAGCAGCCATTTCACGTCATTTCTTTGCTTTCCTGGGTGGCTGCTCACTCTTTCCCTCTTCTGTTTGATTAATGGCACCATCTCTCTGGTGGCCGTCGTAATAAAGTCAAATGAGGTCTCGAATGGCTGCGGCTTTGTAGAATCAGCAGTGGGTAATTGAGGAGGTGGATGTCTCAGGTGGGGGGTGTCTGTCTGTTCTCTGTCCTTACGGCAGTGAAATAGTGTTTCACTTTTCCCTTCGGCGGAGTTAGTGAAGTCAGTAATTGTGTTAGAGAGGCCCTGCTTCACTGCACATTGTTGTATGTTTGGATGGTTGTGCTCGTGTTCGGTTTGAAAGGTTACAAAACTGGTGGCGTGGAAGAAACATGTCTCCTCCCCAGATGCATCAAAGTGTGCTCAGTTTGTCTCTTGAATAAAACAGCAGCAAAGGAGTGATAATTGAAACGTTGTAATCCACAGTATCTTCTTTAACCAACTGTGATGTTCCTTTGTCAGAGAGATGTGTTTGGCTTCCCACGCTGAAATCTGTCACAGGAATTTCCAGAGAAATCCTCCCTGAAGCCTGGTAATCCTCAGTATCTCATTTCACCAGGCAAGACTTTGCTCTTTTGTGTAGAGATACTTTGCTTTATGTGGGATTGTCTGCGATAGGCTATTTGGGATTTTAATGGATAGTAGGTGTAGCACTCCACTCCCACTGGGAATATGGCTCACCAGATTCCACCTCTTGGGTTCAAATTCAGTCCATTCTGTGGAAACATCGAGCCAACAAAGCCCAGCTTCACACACACAATATGACCTAAAGACAGACTGAAAGTGATTCATGAACATGTCAGGACTGACATTACAACCTGGCTGACTGGTTATTGTTCTATTGTGACAGTATATGACATATTTGTCACACTGAAGACATTCATAAGCTTTCATGCAACGAGGTGTCCCAAGTCTTCCCTCAGTGGATTACTGTGGATCACTGTCAAGGACATAAAAGGTTTACGTCACCACATTTTAATCTATCGGTCTGTGGGAGTCTTTTTTAGTACTTTCTTAAACTTTAAAACTCTCAGACAAGATAATTGCAGAATACAGGTTTTAAAAAAATAAAAAAATCAATTTTAAAATGGGCAGATCTTGCTGTGGGACGTTGGGGGAAATTTAATTTCAAGCAGAGGGTCACTGAGGGAAGCAGTGGGGTAAAATTGCTTTAAAAAGAATCAACTGCTGTGGTGGTGGTGAATAGACGGCTACTGTAGCTTTCAAGTGTTTTCACAATCACTTGCTGGATTTCAGCGTTAATGTATAATTACAGCGATCTTGTTCGGCTAGACAGAAACTGAAACAGTCGATGTTGGAGTTAAAAACTGAGCACCTTAAATAATCACCTTCTAATAGCTCCTCATTTAAATACTTCTCAGTTCTATACTCCTTGTTCGCTATTATGAAGAGCCATTTAGCACAAATATACATTGGTATGAGACACTTACCCACTTACAACAGTTCCTGGTGAATTATAGCTAATTACTGCCACCGGCTGGCATAATAAGATCACAACTTGACTTCTGGTATCCGTCCAAGTGGCAATCTCCAGACCTGAAATGTGAAGCCAATGCACAGAAAAGTGAAGTGCCCGTATTCTTTCTCATGGCCAGCAGGGGGAAACTCCACTGGCAACAAAAATTAGTCTGTTTGTATGAAAGTCAAAAGGAAATAACCCTACTTCTAGATTTATTATTTCAGTAGACATAGACTTTATGGTCTGGGTCACTCGTTTCAAGTCTTCTACATTACAGCATGATGTTTATTTTATAAATTATGGTCCCATTGAAATAGAAGATAAAGCAGGGTATGCTCTAGGGCGGGGCTACATCGAGACTGACTGACGAAGTGACACGGGCAGCAATAGAAAATGAAATCTTTGTCACCAGAAGAAACTAAGTGAGCTTAGAAAAAACACCACAATGGCATTTTAATTATAAATGGATTCTTTGTAGATCAAAAACACCACCATCAATTACTGTACTTTAATTAGTTTGATTATCATTGTACCACCATTTGGAGGGAAGAACTACAACTGATTATTTTTTGTATAAGAAGCCCAACAACTGCACAATCTAACTTGTGGGGAGTTAATCATAAGCTATTAGCTTGAAAAGAAAGAGATATTAAACTTTGTCAACTGACAACAACAGATATTAGCCAAATTATCCTTCATAAAACAAACTTGTTTACTAAGGAATTGTCAGTTGAAAAGGACAGAAACACTGTGTCATGGTAGAGTGGTAACAGTGTTTCAGGGTAATTATCATGTAACATGTTGATACACACTGCACGTCATACTGTAGCAGTGATTTAGAGCCAGCACTTTGTTACACAGCCTAATCCTTCCGAAGTGAATTTAAAGTAAATCCCCACACTAATTCTTCTTCAGTTCATTAGTCTGAATGGAAGCAAAATTAAGCTGAAAACACTAACCCCAAAGACTTGAGTCTCAGTGCTTTTACTAATTGGTATCTCTACCGTCATGCTGTGCTGAGGGTCCATCACCAAGGCAATCAAAGCAGATGAGATAAAAGAAAGTGAATAAGGTCAATATGGGATCAGATTTTTTTCAAAGAGAACCAACCTTTTTGTCAGAGGAGGGAAGTGGATATTGAATGTCTTCACTAAACTACAGATTCAACACCCCAGTGCTTTAAGTGAAATATCTCTTAGGCCCAGTGGCAAGTATCTTTTGACGTGGGACTGTGGGCTTGGCGTAGGCACTTGGCCTACATTTTTTCACCATCCTCCCAGAATTGGGCAGTGAAATGCAATCTAAGCCGTCCCAAACTTAACATTTTTGTATTACTACATTATCAGTTGTTAAAGCTGTTGTTGATGTTTGACTTTGTTATGTTTTCAGTGAAGTTTTTTATGTCTACAAAGTAGCATTTGGTCTCATTAACAGACATATATTACATATATGTGCATTCATGAATGCTTGGAACAGTAGCTTTGGTCAATGCCACATGTTATAATTTGATTTGTTTAATTGGATATTGTACAGCATATGTATTTAATTTGTAAGTTTAAAAATGGACAGTCAACTGTCAGCAATGTGTAGACTAGTCCTCTGAATTTAGTTTGTATATGTGAAGTTAATTTATAAAGTTGAATTCATCCTCATCGTCCTTTGGTGTTCTTCTAATTTATTTAATGAAACGCAGAAAAATGTTTTGGGATGTTATTTCTCTTTCGTTAGCCACCAAAAAAAAAAAAAAAAAGGCTATGGACCAAACTGTTGCTCAAAAGTGGAGGTCTGAACTGAACCATGCATTTAGAGAATCTCTCATCCATCAGACATTCATCCACCATGCTGAACACCACACCCTCATTTTCCACTGTGCTTCATACAGGGCACACTGCTCCCTGCATTGGCACATACATTATGAGGAGCAGAAATAAATATGGATGCAGTTCCTGGGGATACTGGGTTGGAATGAGGTGATGATCAAAAAATCCCCCCTGCAGTATGTTAAACAGAGGTTACAATATGTTACAACTCTTTAACACAGATGCTGTATCTGTGGGGATCTGCAATGGGCCAGAAATTATACATCTCCTGAGGCTATGGTTATAGTGTTTTAACTTATATAATCCGTCACATTTTCTTGTTCTGCCTCTCCATCTCTTTTACCTCTTCAAACCTCTTTATTTTACCCTTAAATGTTGTAAAATGTAGAGCTATTTCCGTCCGTCATGACAGTATGAGTTCCAACATTTCACCGAAGATATGAATCTTAAATGCTTAGTGAAATATTCATAGATGCCAAGTTTTATGGTTGCACAATTAGATCAGATAGAAATGTTTTAGACGTCTAATGTATCTTTTTCTATTTCCCCACAATGACATTTCTGGTATCTATGAAGCTTTGAGATCTTAGCTAGAATATAAAGTTATTTGTCTGAACAACTTTTGGCTGCACAGCATGATTTTTATATCATCACAGGCACAA
This sequence comes from Centropristis striata, assembly GCF_030273125.1. Classification (NCBI taxonomy): domain Eukaryota; kingdom Metazoa; phylum Chordata; class Actinopteri; order Perciformes; family Serranidae; genus Centropristis; species Centropristis striata. The sequence goes on along the minus strand of NC_081519.1, from coordinate 12,472,194 downwards.
TGCGAGTGTCCACATGTGGTTTCCCTCATTAGATAGTAGAAAGTGAATCTGAACTGACAGTGCTCGGACCTGTATGCGATCCTGAAATGATCAGATGATAAGTTGCTGCAGCGAGTCAACCGTACTGTAACCTCATCCAGAATTTGTAGCAAAACTCTGAAACACAAACATCCTGTTGTATGGTCAACAAATTTTATTTCTTTGGCCCATTCTAAAAACAATATCCATAAACACCATCTGTGTTCAATGCATTGTAGCCTTTACAAGATAAAGCAATTTGCCAAAATTGGTTAGCATAAGTGTCTATAAAATGAGGTTGCCATAAGTCGTTTTTGTGATATTGCAACAACAGCAGGAAGTGTTCATCATCAGTTAGTGCCTTCTAGAGTTGCAGTCTTGCTCAGCACCCATTCACCTTTAAGCTTCCCAAAACATACTGATTAGCATTTGGTCCTTTTTAATGGCAGGCGATAATAACCATCTCTGATAGGCTCCACAAAGCACTCCCCCATGGTGCTTCTGCTTTCCTGCCTCTTACTCCGCTCGGTCACAGTGTGCAATTTGTGGCCTGAAGATCAGTAAAAGCCACCGGGAGGCTAAACGCTCTGCCGTCTTTTATTCTTGATCACCATTTCAGACAAAGGCTGCAGAGTGGAATGGATTGGGTGACCTGTGGGTGGGATCCTGGCAATGAGACAAACCCAAACACTAGTGCAGCTGGAAGGCAATTCCCTGACCAACATGGTGCAGTGTATTGAACGGACTGTGTGCACTGCGTGTGACTTATGAAGGGTTGTTCTTCTTTTGCTGAGCTTTTGCTATGAAAACATGCATGTATTGTACTGACATACAAAGCTTGTCTATAGAGGAAGCCAGAACGTCACACACAGTATAGAGCAAAGGGGCAGTTTGATGTGCACTATTAAGTAAGCTACCAGCTGTTTCCAGATGGCTGTGAAGGATGGTGAGTCTTTGAGGGAATTGTAGTAAAAGTGCAAACTTTTGCAATGGAGCTTCAGTTTTGAGAAATCGTCATCCAATGTATGTGTATCCTCTGGAGAGGTTTTGAAACAGATGGGTGTCTATATGAGTAAAGTTAATTGCTATCTTTTCTGACCCACCTTTATCCAATGTGGAGTCATGAAAGCCCCAATCTCAGAACCCATCAACTATCACTCTGACGACAATTAAGCCTCTGGGGGCAAGAGCCAATATTTGTGGGGTTGCAGGAGTAACCAAGACTTCCTCCTCCGTGCATCATTGTTTACAGTCCAATTAGCAAATTGAGACACGAGAATGGAGTTGGGGTTGACAGCTACAATGTTTCTCTGCTTATAAATGCAGATAACTGCATTTAAAAAGCAACTAAAAACCTAAATAGTTGTCAGACGATGGCCAAATCGTTCCCAGATTACATTTAGTCAAATGTGTTCCGCCTCTTTTGCTCAAATGGACTACAAATGGAAATTAGAATAACTTCCAAACCAAAATCTTGTCGGCTCCCTATAGATACTGGATTCATATTCATTTATCTGTTTATAAAGGCTATAAAGGGCCTTATTGGCAGCCAGCTGACAGCAAATAACAAAGCTCAGGAGAGTGAAAAACACTTTCTATTACTGACCTTAAAAAGAATAATGCTAATTGTGTGATATTGAGCTTCTTATTACCAGCACTCAATTTTCTTGCGTAGGCAGACGATGCTCTGCACTCTGTTTGATGGGGTTATTGATGGTAGTTCACAGCATTACACAGCTGGGTAAGCCTACTCCCTGACCTCGCTATTGTTCTTCAAGCGTTAATGAACACAATGCTTCAACAGGAAATGAATTACTGTCTGAAAGTCTTCAGCTAAAAGGTGATGCCGGCACAGCATGTTGTAAAGTGAACTGCCCGTCTCCTGCACATGAACTCATCACTGTTAATGACGAGGTCCACAAGGGCAGCGTCATCTGCAAATGGCAATAATCTAACTGATGAGTGGCAGGATGTAAAATGATTTGTGTTGCAGGAGTTGAGGCGGTAAACACATTTTGTTGTGAGATAAGATCGAGTGAGAGGTATATGTCCAGTTCTAACTGAATAAATTGCTTTCAGTCTGTCAGGAAGTGCCGGTACGTTGAAGCATGATGTACCCTTGGGCAATTTTCTATGGTACAGTTCTGTACAAAAACTCTTCAGTGTGAATCTGTACTTCTTAAAATGGTTCAAGAGCAAGAAGTGTTCTGGTGTCCAGAGATCAAATCCAGGCTAAAGCGGTTTGTGTTACAAAGTGATTCTACTCATAGACAAACAATGGAGCTGAGACTTTAATATTTAAAGGCAGCACACAAGAAATAGAGCCTCATTATATCTGAGCTAAATGTTGCTCACCTCAAGTGGAAATGGTTGCAAGAAACCATTGATGTGATTATCTATAGTTTTCGCATTCCAATAAATTGGAAAATAGAAAGGCTTCACCAGACCACTTGACTCGCTTTCTTATAATAAAGCGAAATAGAAACTCTCAGAGAGACTTTTTGGCGATAATAGTAATCAGTCTAACTTTGGTTCCTACACATTCAATGTGCCCAGTTTGTTGTGTCCTGTTGGGTTATTCAGTGTGCTTATTGCAGCTATTTGGACAGCTATTGTGGACATTTGCAATGTGGTAACAATGGCAAATGAAATATGCATTTACAGATTTACATATATATTGCACAGCTTTTGTTAAAGTAATACCTTATTCACAGATGCTCACTGAAACAGGGACAGACAAAACATCTGTGCATTTTCTATCCTGTGCTGAAATTAGACACTGAAAATGGAGTAAAGCTACAGTCACAATTTTGTACTTTAGTTTTGATCTCCTAGAATAACAAGTGTCAGAAAAAAAGATTTTTATATGAATATCTCCAGGATAAAATTGTACAATTGCAACTTCTACAAAACTTTAAACCCTTCAAGAGCTGCCGTGCTGTGCCGTCCTTTAAATTGCTCGATTCTTTCTTCAACCTTTTCGTCTTTCTCCATCAGTTCAAACCTCTCATTTTTCTCTGTTAATGACTGGTGAATTCTGCCGGCTTTTGCAGAGACTGAATCAATGACGGGCTATTCTTAACTGTGGATCCCTTCGGTAGAGTGCTCTTCTGGAAGGCCTCCAGCACAATGTCACACTCAAAAAGTCTGATTATGTACAATGGCTGCTGGCACTGGGCACAAGCCACGCTGTGCTACTCAAACCCTTGTTTGCTTATTACCAGTTACAGGTTAAGTTTTGTAGTTCTAACTTTGAGTGTTACTTTGCAGAAAATTGAGATAACATGTTGTGCAAATGTTCATGGTTCCTAGAAAATAAATCCCAATGACTTTATTTATCCCCTGACTTTTAATGTAGCGCCACCATTAGGCTGACATTTGAGGTTTTCCTCAAAATTTTGGTACGAACTGCCATGAAATTTGGTGCAATCATTCATGTGTCACTTATCAACCATCATTCCAAAGGTTCTGTTATAGAAATGTCTCTGCTGCTGGTGAAGAATGAAATAGAGACTTATTCCTACCAACAAGGTTTTTATTTTCTTAGCAAAGAAAAGGTCAATCAACACGTGAGTGATCACAGATGAAGAAAGACCCTGAACTGGGGGAAATCTATATATTTATACCTGAGGAACACCCCTAGGGTATGGTTCACATCCCTTTGTCTGCTGGAGGCATTGGCACCGATCCCCTCGGGTGTGTTTCACACCTGGGGTATCCTGCAGGATCTTGTATTTAGGTGCAGAGTTAAGTCTGGACATCACAATTTAAAACACAAAAAAACCTAATGTTTGTATTAGAAAGGGAGAGGTTGGGCATCTCAAGTGGCAGAGACAAGGAGATTTAAATTACTATTACAGTTCTGTTTGTCCAATACCTTGGTTTAAGACTTAATACCTGCGAAACTGATGACATTAAATACGCTTTGTTAAATAAGTGATGGTCACTCACAAACTGACAGCGCAAACTAAATAAATTGGTTGCAAAATTAGATCTTAGTGGTACATGCAGCCATATAATGCACACTGGGAAGGGAACAGAGTAGCTTCCAAATGAGCCCAGTAGTTACCATCCTTTCAATCCTCCCTCCTTTTCGCGTCCTTCTCATATCCCCCTCGGCAAAATTAATTTAGCCGTTTCTTTATTCACAGCAGGTTTATTAGTTTTCTTTAGTCTTTGACTCCCTGAAGATTTCTTTAATTACAGATTCTCCCCACTGTGAACAAAGTGGTGTGTGGTTGCATGTGTGTGCCAATATGTCAGTGGGTCTTTATGCTTTGAGCGATTTTGGTGCAAGTGTTATTTCTAGGTTTACATGTTCCTATGGGCGATAATATGTCTGTCAGTGTTCGTGTGTGTGCGCACTCTGTCAATATACAACTCTCTTTTGTTTAATATGGGAGGTTCAAAAGAGCTTGTGTGTGTAACCATTGGGTCTTTGAAGCACTGTGTTAATGGATAGGTTATATTATGCATGCGCTGCTGCTTTTACTCTTCTACTTCTACTAAGTAATGCAAGAAGAGCTTTCTAATTTGCCCAGGTGCAGTTCAAAGAATAAGACAGCCTGATAGATTTATTAGATTACGTTTGAGGTTTTAGCAATATTTAGGAGCAGTACCTTGTGTGGCACCCTCAGCAGGTCTATCCCCCGCAACTGTGACAAATTATTAATCAAGTCTTAGTTGTTGTTTTTTTATGTTGCAAATCAATAGTAAGGTGCAAATAAGATCCTATTCCATCATATTCAGCTCTTTCTTCCAATATTTTCTTAAGCAACAGGATGGGTGGGCTTTTTGGCGTGCACAGGCAAAAAAGACATCCAACAGCAGACAGATTGCAGTTTAACACCAACTGATTTGTTTTCCTTTCTGTGAGTCATCAGCTGAATTATGAATATTATGTTTACAAAATATTGTTGGTTGCAGAAAGTGAAAGATCCTGGGGATTGCTGCTTACACACAGATATACAGTATACACAGTATGCTATATCTGTAGAGTAAAGTAAGCAAACCAATAGACAATGAACAGAAAATCACACATCAAATATTTTGATAATTGATGTCTTTTTTCAAGCTGAAATGCAAAACATTACCTTATTCCATTCTCATGTCGTCTTCTGTGGTAATAAATTGAACATATTTTGGTTTTATACTGTAACACCAGGCTTTGGGAAGTGTTGATGGTCATATAATAATCATCACCAACTAATAAAAATAGTAGTGAAAATGTTTTTATTATCGATTTAAGTATTTAATGACAATTAAAGGTGTAGGGGTATCTGGTTGCAGATACAAATCGCCTCCAGCAGGGGACACCCTGGATGTAATGGGTGTCTGCTTATTTAGATCAATTTTGCTATCAGAAATTGACTATATTAATATTCATACTTTAAATAAATTAAAGTTACTGTCGGGCACCACTTCTTTACTTAGAAAGAGGAAAGATGGCAAATCATAGTAAATCAGTCTTGGAGTTCTTTTCATAGCAGAGGTTTAGCGAATCACTCATTCATGTGCAACATTAAAAGGAGAAGCGTATTAATCCAAAAAGATATTTATTCTAAAACAAAGTAAAGCAAGCAAAACACACAATAGCTAAATTAAAATACTATTTACAGTGGAAATGTGGGTGAAAGATTAGGTGTAACAAGATGGCTGACCAAGGGCGGTCATTGAAGCAAATCAAAATGGCGGAAGCCCTTTTGTTCTTGGAGAACAATAGACCTTGCGGCCTTGAAAGTCTATGTGTTGTAGGAAGCCAAATTAAAGTACATTTTATGTGGATTAGTGTGTGAGCAAATCAAATGAGTTACAGTTAATTTACATGTAAACTTAAAGTCTGTAGAGCAAGATTAATCATATAACTTCAAATGATGTGGCTACACAAAATATCACAGCAAACATACTTAACAAACACGCAACAGATTAACACCATTGATTAAAGCAGAAATCCTTTTGAAGAAGAATCAGCTCCTGGTTGGGTTTCGGTGTGCTCAGAGTCATTCGCTGTTGTTGGCTCCAAAAGCTTGGTGAAGGTCTCGGATTATATTCTGTATAGATCACAGGCAGCAAACTTGGAGCGTGGTGGTGGGCCCAAGCTTGGTTTGGGGCCTTGCAGGCCTTCCCTTAGAGCTGGAGAGAGAGGGAAATTGTCTGATCTACCTCCTGGAAGATCAGACCAGGACAGCAGCCATGCTGTCCCTCTGAGGGAGTTGAGAAGAACAGCAAGAAGCGATGGCTGCAGAAGACTTTTGTGTCTCTACCTGGGATTTGTACTTCCTGGTAGAACCAGCCAATGAAGCCCCATAGTTATATGCAGATGGCCGTGGCCATGGTGATGGTGGGGGATGGGGGTCGTTTGTCTTTGTTTTAAGGGGAACAAAGAAACACCTCCATTTTGGAAGCATGAAATCAAGAAATTGTTGACACAATTCTCAATGCATTCAGTCCATAAATCCAAATGAAACTTGTGGGATACCTGTGACCCCTACAAAGGTATGATTGTCCATAGGTAATGGCAAAGGGAATTTATGTAGATTTATTAGTGGAAATAAATTAAAATCAAAGTAATTATTCACAACACTGGAGTTACGTCCAGTACCCTTGTCCTCCACAACATTACTTGGCAGCGCTGCAAGCTACTTGTTTCGTGGCTAATGGGACTGTCTGCATTAGCTGTGCTTGGCTTACAAATGGTTTATAAGACTAAATTTACATTGACAGTAACTGCAAATAACTTGTTGATGCTCTCCCAGTTGATAGACCCATCTGGGCTATTAGCTCCATTTGCTTTTAAAAATACATTTTTCTTTATCCATGGCTGTTAGTTGCCATCCAACTGTGGGCAAAGTGTTAACACAACACAATCTGCATGAAAACAATGAGGGGCATTGTCGAGTTAACACTAAACACATTTGATGATGATTTAGAGCTTTTGTAATTTAGGACTGCTAATATTCTCAGTAACATCCATTTAGTGCACCATCACATTGTTCAGATATAACTTGTGTACAGCATTAAAGTTTTTTCAGCGAACAAATGACCAGAAAACCTTGGGTTGTGGCTGAAAGCCCGTTCCTGTGGCTGTTCACCGTGGTGATTATTGTAGCCATAGCTGCTTTGCTCTGCAGCCTCTGTATACCACAGCTTGTCAGCACAGCACAGATTCACTCATGCAACCCACTCTTTTTGTCTGGTGATTTTTTAAGCTTTTCAGTGGCCTTAAGATAACGGACTATTTCTGGGTAGGACCGATACGGAATTGATTCGTCTACAGGAGGTGAAGGAAGGACTGCATGGAGAAGGATGTAGATATGGAGTTACTTGTCTTTTAAAAGCTGTATTTTTGAGCCAGTGGCTGATGGAGTGCCAAATGTCCATAAGTAGGTACGTGAGTGCAAGTTGAGGTGTGGAAAAAACAGACCTCACACAGTCGCCCATGTGACCAGGATGGTCTCCAAACATGCCGATCAATGTGAGTCTCAAAGGTCTCCATACCTCTTACAACGCACCCACAAAGAGCAGAAAGCACTTATATACCCAGCTGGAGAACACTTTCTTCCATCTTTTGACATCAGCAGGTTAAGTGCAAAACCAGAGGCAATCAAGTCAAGTCTGTCAATCTTTTGTGGAAATTGTTCAAAAAAAGAAAAAAATGCAGCTGGAAATGAATGGTCGTACTTACGTATTGTCAAGGTTGCGCCTGCTTCAACACTTTAAAGTTAAAAGTTTGTATCTGGAGTTGTGCTTCAAGTCAGCATTGATTTTTAATACTTAACCAAGACTTCTTATTTCCTTAAACTAAATCAAGTGGTCTAATTTGCCTAACAAACAAACATAGAAACATGTATCATGCTTAAGTTACCAGGAACATATAAGATAACAACTGAAATACATTCACAGTATTAACAATGTACATTGCCAGTGAGCAATTTGCATTCAAAATATTTCAAAAATGTATTTCATCATCCAATCTAGTTTCATTTTTAAAAATTATTATTATTATTTTTATGCATGCGGCTGCTGTGGTCACATACTGAACGGAAGGTTGGTGGTTCGATCCCTGACCATGGCAGCCTACATGTCCAAGTAACCTTGAGCAAGATACTGAACCCCAAATGGCTCCCGATGCTGCGTCAGTGGTGTGTGAATTAATTCCCAATGGTGGCAGGTGACACCAGTTTGCCCTGGTAGCCTCAGCCACCAGTATGAATGTGTGTGTGTGAACGGGTGGATGAGTGTAGTGTGTATTGCAAAGCGCTTTGGATAAAACGCTATATAAGTGCACTCCATTTACCATGTAATTTTATAGGAGACAGAGCTACCTTCATCAAAATGAGTGGGATATATCTCATTTTGATGCTGTCAATGTATTTAACTGCACTTCAATAAAACAAATACTAACTAGCTAACTATCTGGATGCCCCCTATTGGGCAGCTGAGTGACCATAACATGCATGCATGCACTAAAGTGACTATATGCTCGTGTTTTGTGATACCCTGACAATGTGATTCTGGCATTGGCAGGAGGTGGAAGTTATGGAGACGGTTCTATGTGAAGGAAAGTACTTTTAAGTAAAACTCTGATTCAAAAAAATATCCCAAGCATGAAGTAAACGGTCAGGAAAGAAACTATTTTCTATAAGTCCATTTGGTCTGAAAGCAGCATTAGATTCCAACAGTGTCTCCCTATGTGGAACACTTTCAAACTAATAAGGCACATCCATCTAACTGTGAAACACAGCTGATGAATGAGGCAATTAACACACATGCAAACTTCACAGTCCTCTAGTGAGACATGCTGGTCTGGGAGATCTGACACTGTTGTAAATCAAAGGTGATACATTGGGGAAATATGCAAAATGCTTTAATATCGTTTAATAACAGCCATAGGCCTTAAGTGGGAGCATATTTAATCTCTACATGGTATCATATTGACAAAAAGGTGGAAAGGGTTTTGCCTGGATATAATTTTTCACTCAACAATAGACTACAATCACAAAAAAGTACATAAGCATAACCAACCAACCAGCCAGGTGTAGACAACAGACAGCTCCAGACAAACAAAGTCAGGCACAGTTTAAAGCTAATGTGTACTGACACATTGGGACCTGGACCCACTGTAGCGACAGACAGAAGAGGCCTTTGGTCAGAGCATCACCAGTCTGTGACAGCATGATATGAGGACAGAGGTTCACGAATGTAAGTAGGGGCCAGATCGTGCTCTGTAAACAAAAAAAACAACCTTTTCAACTCAGTTCTATGACTAAGATGAAGCCGGCGAAGGGAGGAGAGAGTTGGTATAATACCGTCTCTTTCATAATAAAGTTAAAAGCCTTGGCGCAGCATTCTGAACAAGCTGGAGACAGAATTAAGAGGTCTGAGTGATATAAAGCATAAAGAGTTGCAGTAATGACAGCTGCTTGGATATGAAGATGTTGACTTTCTCCAAGTCAGACACACATGTAAGGTCCTCCTGACTGAAGCTGGATTTACCATTCACTCCTAAGACTGACAGCAAGCCATCCCTACAGTGCTGCACTTGGTTACACCAGCTATGGAAAAGTTCAAACCTAGCCCGATTTCAACATAATTTCTTACTTAAGTCAGAGTTTAGGCACTACCAACATTTTAAGGGTTTCACCAGATCAAATAGTTCCAAAGTATGAATAGGTTAACAACTTAAATCTTACCTGTAGCCCTTAATAGGTGGCAAGTCCTCTGTAAAACAGGCTAGCACTGTCATGGAGCCTCATTTTGAAAGGTGGGATAACGAGCGAATTATACCAGCTGTTGCTAGCTCACTAGATTGAGTTAGCAGTCAGCAGTTTGAAAAGTTTTATCTCCCTCAGTTAACTCTTTATTGAATAAATATATCCTGAAATAAAATTATATTGGTGCAGTAAAGAATCCACTGCATAGAAAATACAATAAGCTAGTAAAACAGTTATAAATGATTAACACAGTTGGCTAGCGTGTTAGCAATTAGCTCACCAGCTACAGCCTTCTGGTGTGACTGGGCCTTTAGTGTTGTGCCCTGATTTTCTTTCATGCATGTGTATAAAGTATGTCCAGTTAGGGCATTTATTAACTTTATGATAGTTGTGTGGCTATAACACCAGGTAAAGTTGGGTGTCATCAACAAAATGCTGAATAGAAATCTTTACCTTCTTTTCCTTTTATACATACAGCTGTGGCTCAGTTGGTAGATCGGTTGTCCACTGATCAGAAGGTTGGTGGTTCGATCCCTGACCATGGCAGACTACATGTCGAAGTTTGCTTGGGCAAGATACTGAACCCCAAATTGCTCCTAATGCTGCGTTCATCGGTGTACGAATGAATTCCCAATGTTGGCAGGTGGCACCGTTTAGGGTAGCCTCTGCCACTAGTATGAATGAGTGTGTGAACAGGTGAATGAGCGCAGTCTGTAGTGTAAAGCGATTTGAGTGGTTGCAAAGTGACTAGAAATGTGCTTTATAAGTGCAGGTCCATTTACCCTTTTCCACTTTCACTTTTTATGTCCTAAAATATGGATTCCATTTCATGGGCATTACAAATCAATCTCACCTGTCACTTTGAGTGGACTGAGGAGATTTAGTTTTATTTTACAGGCTACCAGAACTTTAAATACCACAGACATAAAAAAAACATTCTGGCGGTAAAGTAATTGGCCATTCCTCATCTGTGGTGATAAGCAAGCGCTGAGCTTTTGATGGCTGTCTGATTCTAAAATCTTGCCATCTCTTTTTTCATTTGAAATAGATTTTTATCAAAATAATTGTATTGAAATGGATTAAAAGCAGATGTAAATAAGAAGCATATAACCTTAATCTGCATATATCAGTAGCTCACAACTTGGAGGTCAGGATCTTTGACGCTGAACACAGAAGTGATTATTTTGGGGGTTCATGGTAATACTGCAACACAGGGATGTCAAGTTTCACACATACTGGCACTGTTAAAATAACACAAAACAATCATAGCATAGCACAAGATACAGAAAATAATATGTTTGCAAAGGGGCATTAAAATGTAAAGTAGTGGACAGAGCCTTATTGGAACATGCAGAAGATGTGTGATTACCAAAAATGTGGAGTTGAGTAAGACATTAAATGTGTAGAAATTGTGGTAAAACAGCTACTGTAACAGGCTTATGAACTCATAAGCTGAAGTTATGCGGTTGGATGATCTTTCTCAGCTGAGGTTAAAGGCTTTCTGTGATCTGAAGAAGCAAAGGGATGATGGATTGATGTGTCACTACCGCTCTGTGTAAGAGTTCTTATAATCAAGACAAGAGGAGAGGTAATAAGAGCATCAATGACATTCTCTCTGCGAGACAGAGAGTAATATGAGCCCTTATTAGGGATGTTAATTTTTAATCTTTTTCTGACCGATAGCTGACCCTTGTTAACCATCATAATCTTGGCGTCATAAAAAATAATAAACAGGCCAGTCCTCAGTACAGCAGACAGCTTGTCTACTGTTTTTTATTCAGAAATAGCAACAGGTCGACTCTCAGTGGAACGCCAGACAGATGCAAACTCAATTTGAGTTCCGTGATTGCAACTGTATGTGCGTCCAAAGCTGTCCCCGGACGGCACTGGGATGGGAGTATGTCTTTTCCAGCTGGTTGCTGGTGTGTTGATTGAGAGTCCTGTGGCGGAGAATACCCGCTCAGATGGTACTGATGTTGCAGAGGCACCACCTCAATACAGTGTCCAGCCTCGGGAAGCACTTCTCATGACCTCATACTGGTGTCCACTGGTGCCCACCTGAGTCATCAGCTTGTTGAGGGCATTGCCTGGGCCGGGTGGTATCATGTGACTTCAGCTGTCTCTCCCCCAGTCACCCCCATGAGTTGGATTTAAGAAATAGATTGTATGCCTATTTCTTCAACCTTGCAACCATGTCCCAGTGTCGGATAACTTAATAATTATTAACATCCCTAGCTGTGATGATATGTGCTTTTAAATTCTAGGGACAAGAAGTGAAACATGTTCACCAATAAATGGAAAACCAATTTGTCCACCTATTCAGTCATGAATATGAATTGACCCCATATCATGTTTGACAGCTTAAAGGACTACGGGCATCAGTATCTAAAACTGCTTGTGATAAATCTGTCCTAACAGGGTAGTCAGCAATATACAATGTTACCATTAAAATTTAGGATATAAGTTGCACAACATATTAGGAACATGTCAGCTAAAAAAAAGTTAACAATAGAGCAGTTAAAGTAAACTCCTCAGAGGTGTCTAAGGTTGAGTAATATTAAATATTGTAATTCAATAAAAAGAAAAATCCTGAGTGAGACTGTGAATGTCAAGAAATGTCAAGGATAAGCTACATGAAATTGACTTGTTGTTGAGTATAATCAGAAGGACTACTTCTGACATTAACATGCCTTTCTTCTTGCAGCAGCCTTTAATAATCACTTAAGAGCCAAGAGTGGACAAACAGAAGATGTATTCTCTTTTAATGTGTGTTAAGCTCTTATTGTTGTCTCCCTTTACTCCACAGAGGGATCCAAGGGAAGAAATGTGGCACTATCATCCTGTCCGCAGAGGAGCTGAGCAATTGTCGAGTGAGTAAGCCATAATAATCTCCCCTGCCAAACACACATTAGCAGGCAAACATCTGTCAGCGAAGCCTGGTTAAACAGTCTTCGCACATAAAGTGGATTCAGCAGGATTGAAGCTTAGAGGGGCAAATAGGTGCAGGCTCACAGATAGAGACAAGAGAAACTTTATGGTTGACTTTGTTTTGCCCACTTTGATAACTTTTTTAATACTCTTTCTCGTTCTTTGGGTATTATGTTACAGGTCATTAAAAAAAAAAACAACCAATCACATATTGTGCTTATGCTGCTCAAAACTAGCTTGTTATGTCTCCTGTCCTTTCTTGAACCTACATGAACCCGACACCTACACACTCAGCCACAAACACAGCAGGTCCACCTCCTTTTATGATCCTGCTGTGGTGAAAGTGCCCTGAGTGTCATCGCTATCCATGCCAGCTAAAAATGGATGATGTGACAGTGATAGTCTATCTGTCTCTGTCCCTTGTGTTCCCATACTGCTGCCAAGTGTATCAAAAAGAATCTGGCTTGGAGGAGCCAGGCTAAAATCAAAGGTGTACATAACCTTTGAAGAGAAAATGTTTTTATTCTTCAAAGTAATATATCAAATTAAAAGTCTTTAATATCATAGTGGCACTGGCATAAAAAATGCATCTACACACTTATATGGACATCTACTGTATCTGGACACTAAGCTAATGTGTACAGTAATGTTGTAACCTCACATTACAACAACGTTCAATGCGCTGTTGTCATTTTTACTATGATTGTTTTGACCAGAAACATTACCAACAATAACAACAGTTCGTTGAAAGTTCAAATGCTTATAAACGTGACATTATGATGGACATGATAATATCTATTTATCGTTTATCGTATCTATGCCCGCTGGAACGCTAAATATTGGTACTTGGTGGCAATGAATCGATATAATATTGCCGCTCAAAATATTGCGATATAACGCTGTATCGATTTTTTTTCTCCCATCTCTAGTGTTTATCTATATATATATATTTATGTATTGCAAATATGCATCCTATACAGTCTTTAGAAGTGTATGATTTAACTTTTTTATCTTGATCTAGTGTTGAAAAGGTAAATAAGCAGTAAACATACAAAAGCACACAGGCCTCTCAGAATATAACAGACAGCTCTCACTCTGTGGAGTCATAAGGTGAGTGCTGAATGTCCAACACTGTAAAGCTTTGGATGCTTCAGCGGGCTCCCAGCACGCAGATTACAAGAGGCTATTGAAAGGTAAGAAAGTGCAGCAGAGTAAATGGAACAAAGAGAGAGAGAGACAGGCAGAGTAAAGGAGAATGAAAAACTGCACTATGAAAATGAAAGAGCAAACAAGCAGTGATGAGATGAAGAGAAACAGATCTATGAGTGTGTTTGTGTAGAAGAGAGAGAGAGAAAAAAAGAATCAGATAGATAGAAACAGATATAAAGACACTGAAGTAAATCAATAGAGTATTATTTCACGCCCGGCCTGTACGGTAGCAGCCCTCAGCTATAACAGCAGCTCGGCTGATGATAGTGTGAGACAGAGTGTTAGTTAATTAAAACGCAACCTTGTCCCGTGTAGCTTATGACACACAAATAGAGGCAAGCACATGCACCGACACACAACATACACATACACACAAACATGCACACTTTGGTACTTGTTAGGGCGACGGGGCAATCGCACCGAGCACTATTGTTATACTGTGGATTTTTTCTTCTTCCTCTTCCGGACGCAATTTCGTCCCACTACTAGTCCTACAACTTGAAGAGTTGCAGGACAAATTATATATCAAAACGTGCGGTTTGATCAGGATCGGTGTGCTATTACTTTTCTCTATGGAATACGAAATTTTTGCGACGTAAGTCAACCTGACTGAGCGAAGCCGCTGCTAATTCATGTTAGCATTAACTGGAGCATTAACTGGGATGTTAATTTTGGCTAGCAAAAAAACAAAATGTATGTTACTTACATCAGAAAACTGAACAGCGACTCCTTGGAGTGTCTATTAGCCCAACCAAATGCTGAGCAAGACATTTTTATTGACCAAAACATTCAAATAAACTGTCATTAAGTGAAATTACAGTGTGAAAGGGTCAAAGTTATGAGACCAAACTGGTAAACGTCCTTTTTATATCTATATAACGTTATATATGACTTTATTGACACGTTGCTGTGGATACACATTGCTCTGCTTCTCTCCTGATGACGGCTTGCCATGTTAGTGACCTGTCAATCAAAGGTAGCCACGCCCCAAATCATACGATTCTTTACCTTCTATTTTCTTCTAAACAGGACCTTTATTTGAACTATAAACATGAAATTGTCTTGAAGATTTTTTACTAGGGATTGAGACCATAGTGTTGTCCTAAAAAAAAAATTCTGAGGAAATAAATCAAGTGAGAAATTTTTTGAGAAAAATTTTGCATTGAAATGAATGGACAGATTTTTTTTGCAGCCAAACTTAGCACCCGGCGCTGGAATTTTCGGAAGAATGCAGCTTAAGGCACTTCCTAGTTTGCCTCACTGCTCAGACCCGGAAGTTGCCGCGACACAGCCCCAAATGAAAGCTGATATTGCTCTGTAACTGCTGGCAGTGTCAATAATAAACTATATACTATAAAGTCACCATATTATTTCATAAGGCAGGATATCAATGTTGTGTTAAACAGCTTGTTTCTGAAGCCTCAGCTTTACAGTAAGCATTTATATCCTGACTAAATGACAAACACCATATTCAACAACAACATATTTATTTTTTCCCCCCAACACTTTGCTGAAGCTTTGGGATCCTCAAAGCTTTGCTGAAATTCAACCTGACGCATTTAGCATCGTTGGAAAATTCTGAATTTAAAATTAAGCATTTTGCAGACAGGCTTGTCTGCAGAGAGTTTGTAATGATGGACCTGCTGGTGGGTCCGGCTGGGTTCAAGAGGTTAACACGCACTTAGCATTCATGAACTGACATTATTCATCAGTTTCCATTCATGATGCAGTCTCAAGAGGAGCATGTGTAACTGCTGTAAATATTATACTTTGGACATGCTCATTATTAAATCTTCAGCTTAAAGCACAGACAGTCGTCTGGTGGCAACCTCAGGTGTTTGCTTTTTTTCTGAACTGTCTAATTTAAAACTTATTTGTGACGTTCTACCAGTTTGAAATAAGACTTTGCATCAAACAACCCTGGTTATTGCTTTTAATAACTTCAGGATGAATTGAAAACTTTTTATAGCAGTATTTAATATATTATAAACCTTGGGTGACAAGAAGATGAATACTCCACTTTTAATTTGGCATTGGGGACTCCAGTTTTTATTGATATGAGTTGGCAGGTTTATTCTTAAGACATTATAAAACTACAAAGTGTAAAGAAGTCTGAGGAGAGAGACACTTTAATTGCTTAGATAACATTTGTCTCACTTCAGGAGTTGAACATCATTAGAATAATCACCAAAGGAAGAGCAGCTTAAGTTAAACTGAGGTCATAACACAACAGTTATCATCTGATAATTAGCTCTGCTGGAACAGAAGGTCACCGTGCCCTTTTTCAACTTCCCCACAATCTCAACTTACACAGGAAACTTGCTGGAGAAAACATAAGCAGTTCATTTTTTTGTGGTAATGGAGATATCATGTGGAGACAGTGAATTGCTGTAAACAAGGGCTCAAATATACATTCAATAGTGGGTGAAAGGCAGCCCTCTGCCTTGCATATTTTCTCATGGGCCTGAAAGGCTGTGGAACCAAAGTTCACGAGCTCAAGTTTCCCCTAGAAACACTTAGCTGTGCACTGTTAACAACAATCAAATTGGTATGCGAGTATGTCACATAATGGTGAGCAAAGATGAAACAAGCCTGCTGGATTTAACGTTTTCATGATTCTGTACAAAAAGAAATGCACTAGAAATTGTAGCTTTCCTGCAAAATCTTGTCTGGTGAGGTTGTGTAACAACCACGCCGGTCTCTAAAGAGTGACCTGGTGGGGCAGTAAAAGGATCAAACAAACCCCGGCTTTTGACCAGGAGTCCTGTGTTTGTGTCCCGTTGAACGTTATAAACGGGAGTCGTTCTTTTTATAACCCTAACCCTGTTCTGTTTTCAGTCATTTTTACAGTTCCGTTTCACAATGTTAACTACATGTTTAAAACATCAACTGGTCAGGAGGAAAAAACAAACTTGCGAAAAACCCAACTCAGAGACAGAGGGTATCAGGCATTATTTTCATTCTGATGTAATGTATAGGTGTAGAGATCTTTTAAAAGACATACACATACACACAAATATACCTACACAAGAAGTTATAGATCTTGTTGTACTGGCTTCGATTTCCGAATAGTTGAAATGTGGGTTGGTTTTTTTTAAGGAGGAATTTCCGAACATGATCTTTGGCCCATCTTTAGAGCCCTGCTATAATCTGAATGCAAACTCAATATGAATATTGCAGCAAACATCACGTGATACTACCCTGCACTCTCGACATGACCCCCCTACTGACTTTATTTAATAATTTCTCAGTGTAATACCAACAGTTACAACAAATTCAGCAAACAAATGTAGTGCATGAGGAAATTGAAACTAATTTCCACAACAGTTTTGTTTTGATAAATCTGCACCATATGGACAAAATACCAAGAGACCTTGAGGAACAGAGCTGGTAATTAGGAAAAGATTGTTATCCCATTTGATCAGGTTTATGAGGCGTGCAGTAAAGTGATCAATGTAAGTATACTGAAACATTCCTCCAACTCCATGTGCTGGTTATTAAAAGTTTTGGCAGTTATCTAAACATTTTTATCTTCTATCACAATATTGGCTTATGTAAACTTGATTAACTTCTACTTGTGAACACTATTGACACACATTTGAAGCAACTCATTTCCAGGGCTGGCTACAGCTATTTGATAATAAAATATTTTTTGTTGCTTTCAAAATAGAGGTTTGCTGCAGTCAACCTTGACCCTGCAGGACTCCTGAGAAATACAACTTGTTTAGTGGAAACAGTTAAGCCCATCTCAAAATACCATCTCAAATTTATTACCATACTGACTGCTTGCTTTCACCCACACAGAGTTATAATAATACTAGAGTAATTATATAAATTCATCTTATTGAAACAACTGGATCACAGTCCAGCTGCAGATTTATACAGCAATGTAATCTAATGCTGGTCCATGAGGGAATTAGTTTTTTTCTTTTTTCTAACATATTTGAAAAAGGGTATATAAGGAGAGTAGTGTGGGAGCAGACCGGCATGATTTTGCCTGAAGCATCTCTGTGTTCCCTCTCGCTTCGAGATAAAGCTCCATCACAGGAACAAGCTGATACAACCCCAAAAGGATTTTCATTTCGCTTAATTTGCACAAATTTAACCACTGGACTGTTTTGCAGTGTGTGTTTTTTGGCCACCAACAGCCAGTGGAGATGTTCCACGACTGACAGTATCTGTGTTGAGTGTATGTATATGGTTCTCTTCCTTCCCGGCCCTCTACTTTTGATCCTTTGATTGCACATTTATGTCATCACGAAAACCAGAAATTTGATCAAATGTTCTAAATCGTTGCACACGACAGATCTGACTCACTTCCTGTGCTTCCTTTCACTGCCTCCTTTGATGCCTCTAAATTTCACCTCGCATTGTGCAAAAAATCTGAAAGGCAGCTTTCAGCACATTTGCTACGGAGCAAACTGGAACATTTTTTTTCTTTTAGCATGTGCGTAGAACAAGTGGGATTAAAAAAAGAAAGAAAGAAATCTAATGTAGAAAATAGAAAACCTGGAGCAGCTGGGAGAGGAGCGATTAGAAGAAGCGGGTGGACAGTGGGAAGCTCAGACTGCTGCCGCTCCATTCCGGTCACGTACGTGTTTGGCAACCCTTAATAAATGCTACAAGACAACATGAAACACACATTTCGGATCCTGTGGCTTTAAATCAAGTAGGAGAAGTGAAGCTCTCTCAGGCAAGGAATTGCCTCTTCGTAGAACCACATGTACATGCATAATCACTGAGGAGCATGTTCTGCATGTTATCTTTGGTAAATTTGAGTGTGTATCCATGTGTACACTGAGAACACCACAGGGAACCACCACACAAACAGTGTTACTTATCATGTTAAGTCCACCTCCCCTTTTTTATTCCCCATCTTCATCACTTTGGCCTTTAATTGAGTCATTATCCTATCCCCGACACCCTTCCTCCCTTTCTTTTATCTTTTTTTTTCCTACATTCAACC
Organism: Centropristis striata; assembly: GCF_030273125.1. NCBI lineage: Eukaryota > Metazoa > Chordata > Actinopteri > Perciformes > Serranidae > Centropristis > Centropristis striata. Next base: position 12,453,360 of record NC_081519.1, on the reverse strand, counting down.
CCAAGAGACACACACACTCTGGCACACAATAATTCCTGCCCATTCGATTGCAATGTAAATGCACTGGTTTGGCCCCCACCCTATACTTTTCCTACCATCTTCTGCTCATTTCTTCTCTGTTAATTAGTGCATCTATAGCTCTTTCTGCAGAGAGACACACACCCTCTCCTGTCACAAACACTCCTCCATTACTCTCCTGAGAGCGTGAATGAGTCTCTATCTAGCCTGGCCCCCCTCTTTAAATATTGATACTCTGATTCCCTCCATATTAGCAAATGGCTGTTGATCACAGACCTTTGCAAGAGTGTGTGTTCGTGCTTCGGAACCTTAATGAGGCAGGAGCAGATGAATATTTAATATCCTCAACACATTCCATCACCATAAATGCTTTTATGTGCCTATTAGCCCCGCAGAGGTTTCCCAGTGTGTCCTCCCTCTCGCTGACTGAGAGCGGCAGCGTTGCCAAATTCCGCTTCTCTGAATACCAAAAACCTGAATTTACTTTGTGAGCAACTTGATCAGCATTTCATTCCTATAGAGGAACCCAGTGAACCCCTGTGTTTACAGTTAATGAGCTCAGTTTATGTTGGTGGATTGGTGCTTTAATCCACTTTGGCCCAGTTGGGTGTAGGAAGCGTCGCTAATTGAACCTTTAGACTGTTGTCACTTATCAAAATGATATATTATGAAGGTATTTTATGCAAATTCACTGTGGGGTTTAATTGTTTAAACACAGAGGGCAATTAATTTAGTAATTAGTTATTCAGTAATGGGCTTTGTTCAAGAAATTGCAGTTTGAATTATTATCTTTTTTCCATGATGTTGAAATTATATCAAGTATTATGGTTTTTATTCTCTTCTTGACAGTTTTAAAGATCGATTCAGTTTTATTGTTTTTCCCAATAATAATAATAATAATAATACATGAGCAGTCGTTAACATGACATGGTCCATGTGGGTGGTAAAGCAACAACATGACAAGTTAAACTCCATTAAGAACATTTCATTGAATCAATGCTAGAAAAAAAGAGAAACTGTAGGGTTGCAGAAGCATTAACTGTCCTTCAGGGCCACACTTGCATACTTGCTAAGAACCATTAAAGTGTTAGAAGCATGGACTGTATAAAAAAAGTGGATGCAGCCACCCTGACAACGCCCATTGATTTGTGGACTAGCATTTTGAATCCTCAAGGTTAATGGCATCTTGCTCTTTCAGAGCCAGAAGTGATTTGGATGATTGGGTGATGCGAAGTTATCAGGTAGTGGTAGCTCCCAAGGTGAATCTGCAACTTTCATGAACTCAAATCACACTGTGAAAGGGTCAGAGTTCTGAGATGACGACAAAGAGTTGCGGTGGTCGAAACCTGTCAATCACAAGGTAACCACGCCCTAAATAATAAAATTTTTATTGTCACTTTTATATGTTACTATAAATGGGACCACAATTTACTAAATGAACATCGTGTTGAATTAAAGAAGACTGCAAACTAGTGATTAAGACCTTTAATTTATTTGGAAAAAGTTTGCTGAGGTAATAAATCAAGTGAGAAGTTGCGTCATTTTCTCATAGACTTCTATATTGTAACAGTATTATTTGCAGCAGCTACTGGAGTCGCATCCCGCTGGTCATTAGAAAAAAATGGCAGGTTTAAGGCACTTTTGCATCGGCTTCACTTTTCAAACCTGGAGGTTTCCCTTTGGATTCAACAATGATGCAACATTTATCAACATCCATACATTTGAATTAGCAGCTCCATGTATTGTTATTGTTGTGGCATTAGTGACAAACACTGCATGGATGCACCATCAGTTGCACAATTAATTCATAATTTCACTCTAGGAATGTGTGTGCTTTATGTTAGAGAGCTTGCACATACTGTATGAAGGTAAGCAGATGGTTTGCATGCAGGAGTGTGTGTGTGTTTGGGGGGGGGGGGGGGGGGGGGTATCAGACAGGAAAACTGACATTGTTTTTAATATGTGACTGCAGGAAGGTGCTGTGATTTTTCTTTACTTTACTTTAGTTTACTGCATTGTATCTTGGAATTCAGCCTTGGGAGTGATGAAAATTTAATTCTGCGGATAGTTGAACCCTGGAGAAAACTGGATCTGGGCTGTTTGTTCCATCACTTTTATTAGTGGCAGGGACAAACATTCTTCAGAATGTGCATCTTCGGGTTTTTTTTTTTAAATGTATGCATGCTGCAAGAGCTTGAGCACTGCTTTCATGTGTGGAGAGACTACAATGTCACAATAAGTTCTTGTTGAAATATTTAAAAAAGCACCCACACGCACAAGCACACACATCCAGTATCTCGGGACAGAAGGCAGAAAGCAACAGAAATGCAATCTGTTGCTACAGTAAATATTTCTACCGTCACATATTCAAGCTTTCAACTGTTGTGTCAATCATGGACACCAACATACCCCAGGAGGATTAAAGGAGTGTTTTTAAGAGAGTGAGACAGAGTGGGTCCTCTGTGTGGGTGGGATGTGTCAAATGGCAGACGTGTGGTGTGTGTGTGTGTGTGTGTGTGTCCTCAGGGTGAGGGCTTGAATACAGATAAAGTTCCTCCCGCTGCCGGAGTGGAGTGGATGTGATCATGAGTGTGTCAGAGGGAAGTGCATACTGCACGGTGCCTGGCTGTGTGTGATAAAGACACAGAGAGGACACTGTGGTAAGATGCATACAAAAATTAAAATGGGCAGCGCCATATGTGTACAGAAACACTCCTGCTCTCACTCTAACACACAGTTTGTCACACATTCTTTTGCTGATTTGCCACTCGGCACACAGCCAGAACACAAGGTGCAAGCTGCAACATTAAAAAGCTATTAAGCTATCATTAGTGGCACGGTGGCTACCCAGTGTAAGGCCTAAGGCCCCCGACAGCAACAGCAATCTACTGTTATAGCATCGAACATACTGTAATGAACCCACTGTGTCTCAGAGATTAGCCACAGCCCATATGCCAGAGATAAGTCGAGCCCCTTCCCCGCACTGCTGCCACACAACGAGAGCCAACAACAGGGAGGGGTAATAGTAAACAAGTAGTACAAGCCTCCACAGCAGCCAAGTGATTTATATTTGTGGATTGTAGAAACGCTACATTTCATGATAAACAACTGGCGGAAAAAATGCACAATCAGGCTTATTTAGTGTGAAATAGAGGATGCACTGCAGAGAGAGTAAGAGTTGGTCTGCAGTGAGTATTAATCTCCCAGCATCTGCTGCTGGTCTTTGATTTATTTAAGGTAAATAAAACATTTTTATGGTCTTCATTAGTTCATCTTTTGAATCCACAATAGCCTCAGGTCACCTTCAGACACCGTTAATTATTCATGTAAATATACCCCTGCGCATAAAGGATTTTGTTGATGATTAATTGTCAATCGCCAAGCTCCGATTCTAGTCATTAAATGTGGAAATTGCATCTGCCGTTTGTAACTGCACTCATTCTATTTATATTTTGAGGATTCAGGTGATGCAGGACAAAGATTTAATCTTGTCATGTAAAGGGCAATTTTTGAATAGCAGAGAAGCAGCCCACTGTTCTCACAGGAAAACATAATGATGGTTGTGTTTCACTGACTTATTCAAATAAAAAGTGGAATGCTGAACACTTATGCTGTTAAAAAAACAGCATGTAGGAGCAACACATTTAGTTAGTAAAATTGGATTTGTGATCTCATTGCAGCGTTAAAGGGGAACTCCACCAATTTTACACATAAGTCTGATTTCACTGGGTACTATGTGGGAGCATATGTGAAAACAAAGTTGTATAAACCCTTTTGTGGCGTGGACAGGAGCTGCAAGGGGGCTAAAGACTTCAAGTTTTAAAATGAACAAATGCACCGGGTTTTCCACCAAGGAAGGGTGGAATAAAAAAATATCTCAGATTCTGCTGCACCAGGTACTGAGCTGAATGAAGGTATACTGCCCTGTTCATATTTTTAAGGTTTGTGATTTTGTCAAATGTATGCAAAAAAAAGGCAAATGCAATTTCAAAGACTAAACACGCTTGATAAAGAGATCATCAAGTACTGAAGGAACGTGCTATGGCAACCTATCTAGAACATAATTTCAATTAAGGATATAATGGGGACTAATCATGATTAATATCAGACATTCTATGATTAAATTAGTCATTTGCAACCCTAATTTAGAGCCAATTAGTTGAAAAAAAGAATATGACAATATGATACATTGATCTTCCAATTATTTACTTAACAACTCCTGAAGCAAAAAACATGGCTATAATTTATATATTACATAATACTTGACCTAAATGATACCCAAAGTTCTGGATATCAGTTATCATATTATTTGGCTTAAACAAGAAGCTAAGCAGATATTAATATATATTAGAAAAAGACAAAGCCCACAGCAGAAACTGTGCCTTTTCTTTTATGTGAACTATACTACAAAAGCATTGCAAATGCTGTGACAGAGATCAGAAGAAGTTTGTTTGATGACCATTACTCATGCTAGAATTAGACTTGGTAAGCAGCTGGCACTAATATTAGTCGAACTGTAGGTGGGCGGATACGGTCCTGTGGTTAGGGATTACAATGCCTGCATACTCGAACATGCACACACACACACACACACACACACCACACCGTTAGACTGTGGATATAGATAGAGCTAGAGTGTATGGTAGGCTGACTGCCAGTAGTCAATAGAGGGTAAGCAGGTGACATTAACACAACACAGACTAAAACAATGGAGCCTTGTCTACATCCACATCCAACCCTAAGTGAAGAGCATAATTTTGAGTTTTCCACCAGATGTTACATTTGTGATTGTTGGTCCTATTATTCTTGCACTCCGCTGAAACTTACTGTGCTCGTCTCCAGCAGTTAGGAGGTGACAATTGGTGGTTGTGATGCCACATGTTGACATAGTGCAAATCCCAATTCTCTTCCCCTTGGTCATATGGCAACATATGAAACTACAAGTCTCAAGTAATCCATTGGTACAACAAGTTATTACTATTTCTTAATATCTTGTCTACAAGCTAAATAACACTCCAAAGTTGGGGCTTAATTTGGGCAAGGTAAAAATTGGCATAAAGTTTTCAGAGGCTACCCTAAACGGGCATCGGGAGTTGGGGGTTGGGGTTCAGTATCTTGCTCAAGGATACTTCGACATGTAGGCTGCGACGGTCAGGGATCAAACCACCAACCCTTCGGTTGGGGGGCAACCCACTCTAACAACTGAGCCACATAGTAGCATTACTACTCATCACTATTATTGCAGTGAGACCATTTTTAAACAAACCAAACACCACAGCCTTTACAACTGTATAACCACTATAGAGACCTGGGGCATTCAGGGGCTACCATGCCAGTTCATTCAGTGTTGACTAGACGTGTTATTTTACTCAACCTCAACCTCTATAGACCAATATGTTTGATATAGATATTTTGAGTTGCTAGTATTATAAGTCCCACTCACACCTTGCTCTGCAGCACTTTACTTTATTTTTTTGGTTTGCTGTTTTACTGGTTTGCAACGGTTCCTAACGGCATTGAAACATGCAAAATGGTAACTTATTACTATGCTAAAAGTTCAGCTGGGCTTACAGTTGAGGCTGGCAAGGTAATAAATATAGTAATGAAAGTTTAAGATTAAAGTTATCTGATCTTTTCTCTCCAACGGTTGTTTTTATGGCATGTCATGACCACTGTTGCCTCGTTGAGCTGTTAGTGTGACTGTTAATGCAGATGTTCTGGGGGGATTCATTTGCACACATGCCTACCATCGACTTATTTCTCCCAATGTAAATCTAATAAAATATATGAAAAAAAAATAGATATTCACAATATGTCAAGAAATATACATAAGGGTGCACACACACTCAACAAGACAGACTACGGTATTCATGCAGTAATTGTATATCTTATTGTGTGCTGCTCAGGCAGCTTCCTCAATCTGCTGTCCTGCTGTGAGCTGAGAGGATAAAATGCTAGAAGCAAGAGAAGATGAGCTTATAGGCTTCATGAATAACACCACCCATTCTTTTATCATGAAGTTATGATATGCCCTACACTTCTCCCCCTACATCTCCATGCCTCTTTGCAGGACAGCGCCACTATGCAGTTCTGTGCCAACAAGCTGGACAAGAAGGACTTCTTTGGCAAGTCGGACCCTTTTATGGTCTTCTACAGAAGCAACGAGGATGGAACGTGAGTGCTTGATTGATGTGTCGTTCAGAGTATTTTAAAAGGTTGCTAAGATGTTTACAGTGAAGTAACGGCAATCAAAAAACACATTGTAATGACTGCTGATGAATTTTGTGTTCCCAAAGCGCTCCAAAGAAAAGAAAACACCATCAGATATGAGATTGTCTTTCCTGAAGCGGGATAAATTAGCTCCTCTGAGAGCCTCGAAAACCAGTTTTAAGAAATTAGTTTTAAAGTACGATATAATACAGGTTACAGTAACTTAATAAAAAAATAAAATTATCTTAGGGAGAAGGAGAGGCAAAACAGAGGAGCATTAGAGGAGACACAGTCCTGCGGGATGAGAATATATGTACAGTATATGAGAGAAGAGCAGCAGTGGTTACTTGCACAACATAAGAGGCTGCATACACAGGCAAGTATCCCCTTCACAACACAACCACTACTCCCATGACTATGCCTTACATAAATGACTCCAGGAGAGCAAACAGGAAAGAGAGGCAATTGATGTAAAGACGCATAAAAGCGAGAGAAAATATAACGCAATCTGCATTTTGCATCAATGGGAAAAACACTGTCAAGTTTCTGAGGCAATTCACATAGGGATGCACAACATTCCGTCTCCTCACGCCTTCCCAGAGTGCTTTTCAGTCTCCCAAGGGGCTGTGCAGTTGTCGCAGCGTCAGCCCGATCTAGCCAGAGATGCTTTAGCAAGTGCTTCATTAGCCGTCTTCCAGCTTTTCTCACAATGTTTTTTTTTTATACATAACAGGGCGGGAAATGGATCCCCACAGATGTGCTAGAAGTATCGGTTGTTGGTGCCAGAGGGGGGTACAAATTAGAGGCCTGTTCGGCTAAAGGACTAACAGGGTTTTAAAAGGCTTGAGGCACTTAGTGAAGCACAAGTAATCCAAGGCTTTGGGTAGAAAAAAAGAAAAAAAATGTGTGATACGCCTTGTTGCCTTTGGAGAGGATATTTGGGGGGGAATTGATAGGAATTTATGTGGCCCTGCTCTGTGAAGCATTTCAGATATCACAAAAAAATCCATTTGCATATCATTGTCACACTTGTGGACAAGGGGAGGGATTTAAAAGCCAGACTGAAATATCAAATTATTCTCTGTGGTCTAAAACACAATATAGGAGCTGGGAGACAGGCCAAGTGGTAAACAAAGCTGGGTGAAGGGCTGAACTACAGCCCTATTTAAAGCATCTTTCCTGTCACTGTAGGATTTGACATTGTCTCCCCTGTTTCCGTCTCTTCAGTTTCATGCTCTGCCCCTTATTTTTATGTTAACCTCTTTCCCTGGCTTCTATAATTAACAAATAAGAATTAATAATAAAAAAATGTTCTCTGAGTTTCTTTAGAACACATATTTTCCTAACTACCCTCCTCCTCCTCCTCTTCCTCCTGCTCTAGGTTTACTATCTGCCATAAAACAGAGGTGGTGAAGAACACATTAAATCCCGTGTGGCAGCCTTTCACTATCCCAGTGCGAGCTCTCTGCAATGGAGACTATGACAGGTACAATGCAGCTACCGCCTGTTCTTGATAGCTTTAGATCCACACAGCTGCTGTTTATCTTCTCATTTCTACACTCGGCTCCATTTATCCCTCCTGTTTCTACCTCATCACACACACACACACACACACACACACAAACACAAACACACACACACACACACATACTACAAGTTGAATCGTCTATAATGTTGACCCCATTGACATGTTCTGCTTGCATCGACCGCTGTAGGCTTAATTCATCGACTGTCTTCGTGTCTCTAATCAAAATCTCTCTGAGTGACAAACTGCATACTGATAGCAGCCATTACTACACTGAGCATTGATGGCTTTAACCAGCAGAAATCAATACCAGTTTAACATTGTACATTATTAAGCCTCCAATTCTTTCTACTGTCACACTGTTTCTGCTGCTGTGTGCTTAGGACATCCCTCGGTATCGATCTCTGCTAGAGTAGCCGGGTCAGCCACAAAGAGTGTCTCTAATCTCCAATGACCTCCTTGTGGTGTTTCTGTTATAAACCCTATTCTTCTTCATAGATATATTCACTAAACCCCTGCCAAGAACAGGTGTTTTTTTTCTATGTTCCCCAGATGTATTTATTTGGTACATAATGGGAACAAGATAAAGGGTCCCGTGTTCCCCAGCTCTGTATTTGCTGAATATGACTTGAGGTAGGGTTACCTGGATAATATTTATGTAATAATTTAACTTGAAATGGGTCAAATTTGACTCACAAATCAACAGAACACTGAACTGGGGAACATAAGACCCTAAGAGCATAGATATGCTCCCCAAGAACAGGGGTTTAATGAATGGACGCTCTAATGTAGGTTGCAAACGTTGGCATGTCTGACTAACTAGCTTAATATGAACCTAACCGAGCATTACTTCCAAGAGCTTTTCACAGGGTTTCCCCCACTGTATTGCGAGCAGGGTGGTCAATCAGACCCCCACTGAGCCTAAGCATAAGTAATTTTCAGAAGTTTTTTAAAGTGTGGTTACAGATGGTAAGCACATTAGAGAGATCTGTTGATTAAAATGTGAATGCACTATAGGAAACAGCCATGGAGTGGAGCTCATATTAAACAGTAGGGTACACTACATTCAGAACATTAAAGGGATAGTTCTGATTTTTTTAAGTGAGGTTGTATGCTGGTTGTATACTTACCTACAGTCAGTGTATTACCTGCAGTAGATGATGGTCTGCATGTTCCCAGTTTGGAGAACCAGAACACACAAGGCCCACCCAAAAAATGTTATATATCCGTTTATGTGCATGCTATATTTACAATATGTCCACTCATTTTTGTTGCCATCTACGCCTTTTCAGTAGGTGGTTAAAATAAATTTTATTTTTATCCCGGTCTGCAACAATACATTCATTCGTTTCCTGCCGGGAGCATGCATTAGGGATGGGCGTTTGGAAGAAACCTGCCAACTCTAGCATCTATAATGTTAACGATCAATTAATCAATTATTATACACAGTACCATGCAAACGCCTGTTTTGATAACGGTCGCTTTTATTTTGAAAGGACGAAAAGAGACTTCCTGTTGATCGTAAACCTAACTCAAGTTAGGCGACACTGTAAAGATAACGTCAAGAGTTCAATGTTTAATATTTTAGCCCCTGAAGAGGCATGAGGTTAGTTTTCACAGTAATATTGCATATTTGAGTGTGTTTTGTGTTTAATTCTCTTGTATTTCTGTGTGTTTTATAATTGTTATTACAACTTTCAGTTTGCAAACCGTAGCTTTAACCAACTTAATTCTCAGCTCATTGGCTTATTCACGTACGGCCGCAGAACTGAACATTCGACCAGCCAGGCCGTGCATGTTAGTTCATGTGAGTGTATGGGATTGCACTCTTTAAAGCTGTTCTGTACTTCACACTAACCGGTAACTAACCGGTTGCTGTTGATTGACCAGACTAGAATGTGAAGCCTGCTTGTGTCTACCCCTGTCTGAAATGGAGGATTAAATGTTTAAATAATTACTAAGAACTTAAAACTAAAGTACTCATTGCAGTGTTAAAAGAAAAAAAATTTGTCAGCTGATGAATGCAAGCATTGCAAAAGTTAGGAAAGTTAATAAAAGGGAATAAGATTGCAATGAAATTTGAATACTGTCATCCACTGACATGAAAACTACTAAAAATTTCTAACAAAAAAAAGTATATTTATCATTGACACTAGATCACATTACTGATTAAACTGCTAAACTAATGATGGGTTGCTCTTCCCAATTGGCACATAATTAATGAAGACATGTTGTGTCAGAGGGAATATAAATTCATTTTTCTCTTAGCTTATCTGCCTGCCTTCAATTTAAAAGACAGTGTTGGGGAGAAAACAAGCTAAATGATGAAGGAGCTGTGAGGGAAGATGAAAGAGGAGTGACACATTATCCTTTTTAGGGGGTAATATTTCATGTGGCATACCAGTTTTTTTTTCTGCCTCTCCCCCTATTCTGGTCCCTCTCACAAAGGTGTCTGTCCTGTCTTCTTTTCATGCAGTCAAACTAATTATTGACAATGCTGAGAACCTGGTGTGTGTTTAGAAAACTGACACAAATCCCAAACAGACAGGTGGGAACAGAGCTTCTGATGGGGATATCTCAGGAAGCATCTGATACTTTTGGGTGAAAGTTTGGGTGAATTTGCGAGAGCCAGCCAATCACACATGAGCTCAAGTAGGGGTCACTAACTTTGTCAGAGCCAATCATACACAAGAGACTGAGCTGGGCATCAAAGGTATTTCTTTACTGTGCCATGCAAACATGCACACACGTCTACACTTGAGAGTATAATGAAATATGACAAGCCACAAGCTGTAACAGCCTGAAATTCTGCAAGTCTTGAAACATCACCAAGACAGCGCTATAAACAGGTTATACTTGTGTGTGGGTGAGGAAAAATCTGTGTCAGTGTTTTTTCGTCCATATTTCTATGAGGGGGCAGTGGTAAGGTCTATCTCTTTGTCTATTTAATAATATACTTCTGAAGACCCTCTAATAAATAGATTTTTTCAACCTCTGTGATGGTACATTATCATCCAAGTTGTATTCATGCAAGAAACACAACTACTAAAGCTGGCAGTTCTTTTGATCTATGTAATTACTGTTTACATCCATCAACAGAGGGAAAGCTTCCAGTGATTGGAAAAGTGCTAATGTGGTGCTGCCCATACCCGAAAGAGCCAGGAAAAGCAAAAACAACTAAATCAGTCTATGTTTAAACGAATTAGGGATCACATTCTTTGTTGTTAATTAAAATAAAGTGGCTAGATTAACGTCCGGCAGTCCTACACTAACTTATATGACAAGGAATGGTGTGTAATATTGATTGTTTGTTTGTTTATTTTGTCCTTTTGGGGCTCTGCAAGACCCAAAGAGTTCTCATGATAAGCCATAAGTCCCAATGTTCAAACTCAAAGACGCCTGTATTGTGACATGCTCTCAATCATTAGGTCAAAGCAAAACATGAGACTGAAGGCCTGGGCTGCTTCTATGGAGATGAGTCCAAACACTTAAAATTAAAACAGTTCTTGCCTATATTTATTTTGGCAACTTATGCAAGATACATAGTTAAGTAGGGGTGTAATGGTTCTGAAACAGCAACCGAATCTGCAACAAAAATGTCCACAGTTTCATGTCAGAGTTCTGTCTTCTGTGTTGCGGTCTTGTGAATGCAGCATTACGTGCTTCACAGAGATAAACAGACGTATTCTGGAAGCAATCGCAACAATCTATGACTTTCAGATGGTGCTTGTGGACAAAGACCTTGGGAAAAGCAGTAAAAAGAAAAGAGAAGGGGTTGCAGTGCAGGTGGTGTATCCTCAGGCATATAACCCCTAAAGAAAGCTTCTGTCACCTGGATAACGAACTGTTATCTGTAAGTCTCTGTCTCTATCATCTGCCGACAGGGTTGACATGCACCATCTTTGTTTGAGTTTACATCATTGCATCAGCTGCTGTAGATGTAGCGGATGATGCCGCTGATCGCTAAACTACTGACGCCACACAATGCTTTTAAGTGAAATTTCCTTCTGGAGAATTGTTATACCCCTAATAGGGCTGGGCGATATGGACCAAAAGTCATATCCCGATATATTTAGGCTGAAAATCGATATACGATATATATCCCGATATTATTATCGGCAAGTGAGAACAAATGTTCAGTCAAAGTCAAAGCCAAATATGACATGTCACAAATAGTTTTATTGAAGGTGTTTATTTAAGTGAACATAAATACTGTATAACAACAGGAGTACTTTAAAAAAAATCAAAGCTCCATAAAGCGCACATTTAAATAAAAAAATATCTTAAATAAAAATAGCCTATGAAATAAAATAGGCCAATCTTTTTCTGAAATAAATATATTTATATGAGAAAAGAATAACAAACATTACAAAAGAACTAAATATGAAAAACCCTAGTAAGGGCAGCATTTATAGAAAGAAACAATTTTTGAACTTTATCAATACATGCGATATGGTCTAATTTCATATCACATTTAAAAATATATTGATTTTTTTTTTATTCCAACATATCGCCCAGCCCTAACCCCTAATAGTTAAATATGGTTGGTATGAAGTGTAAAATCCTCAGCTGAGAATCCTCACATCATAAATGGACGAAAACCAAACAACTTCCTGTCTGTTTTTGTAGTTCGTAACAAATTAATTAAAAAAAAAATGCCATAGAAAGTCTCTCTGGTTGTCTGCAGAAGGTCCACTTGAGCAGATAGATTGTACATTTGGAGAGCCCCTGACACTCCCAGGGGAAGTGGGGGAGTATGGACATTTTGATAGAGCCAAAAACTCACACAGCCTCTGGATTGAATGACATAATAGTGAAGTTTCCATGAAAATGACTTTGAGGATAAGGACACATTGAGATAAAGAGTTGATACCTCTTATTCTGCAGTCGGGTGCCATTAAACCATTGAAGAGATGTCCAGTGTTTCCACTGCAAAACACTTACAGGGATAACCTCAAGTATGTGTGTTGTCTCTTTACTTAGTCTTGCTCTGTATGAGGTGCTGAACTACACTCTGACTTCTCTATATGCTTTGTTTTCAAGTCAGAGGGCTCAGCCTTTGATCAAAAACAACTTGTTAAATTATAAATAGTAAGGCTTATACGAGCAATCCGCATCTTGTATAAGAAGCATTGCTGTGTTTGTTGCTGTTGTATCTGGGTGGAGAGCCAGTGGCTGTGGCTCCCACTGCTCGTTATCAGAGTTGGCACTCACTCTGCTCTCTCACTCCGGCACATGTTGGAGAAGGCATCGAAGCACCTCTGTGTGTCGAGAGCATTAGCTCGCTCAAGTATGTCAGTGGATGACCTACTGCTGATTTACTTTGCTCTAATTAGATCAGTGCTTTACTTTGGACATGTTCCTCTCATTAGATGCACCAAAGGGCAAAAGGAGAAGTTGAAGAAAGTTCGACAAAGGGTGTTTCCAGAGGAGGCACAGTGGTCACGAAACTGACATCCCTGAAGGAACAAAGGGAGGAAGACGCAGTGGCTCTTTGGAAAGAGACGATTCGTCCTTCCAGGCGATTGTGTGACTTTCTCCCTCTCTCTCCCGAGCCAGACAAATAAGCACAGGCTCCAACCAGCTGAAATAGTGGTGCACTGGAATAAAGTGCCACTTACTTTGATAGGCCTTAAATGTGAGATCCAAGTCAAATCCTCAACTCACTTCAAGATTATTAAGACTTCTTAATACATTTGAAAAAATTTCTTTGGCAGAAATTGTTTGGGTGTGGTGTTGATTGCCGTCAACAACAAGTTATATATTAAAATCTCAAATACAATCTGGAAACATAATAAGCAGGTATCCAAATGTTATGACCAGTAAGGCATGTGTCCACCAAAGTATTTTTTTTCTCTTGTGAACGCTCTGGAGGCGCAGGGTTTTTCCAGCTGAGAGGCTTTGGTTGCATATGTTTGCTGGAATATCCACAGAAGCAAAAATGTTGGCACAAGGTCCCCTTGCTCTGGATGAATTGATGGCTGGAGCGTGCAGGGAGAGACTAGCATTATTACTTTCTCCTCCATTGTTGGTGTTCAGGGCTTGTACATGTAGGATGTGACAGTTGGTCTTTGTGGTATTCGTCCCATCTGTCCTCCACAGTGACTGGACTATCGGGTAAAAAGTGACAGTGACAGGTGCAGCATTTTACCCAGAGTGGAAAATTTTTAAACTCTCATCGACCAGAAAAGAACGCCAAAAGTGCAGCACACAGTGCCTTGTCACACTACTGATGTTTGCAGCATAGTGTACATTTGTGGCTTGGTCGACACACTCCCTGAAACCTGATCTTATTAGGGTATCAGATAGATGTGACCAATTCCTATCAAATACAGTTATTTCACAACTTACAAGGAAAAATATACAGTAATTCCCATTATGTAGCCCACACATAAAATGATCCCAAACTGTTCCACACAGTAAGGTACAGGACATAGATCCAAATTGAAAAAAGAAATAAACAGCACTGATACTGACTAAGTATCTGGAATTGACCAATATAATTAGCTTTTGTATCGCATAAGGACAGAAAAGGTTGGACCAATAATGCAACAACCACTCATACAAAGAACAGGATTTTAGGCATTACCTTTTTCGTTATAGAGAAAATATTTTTATAATGTTAAACTCTGCAGCCACACTGAACAAAGGCTAAATGATACCGGATCATGCACAACTGTTGCTGCATGAAATTTGTCATCGGTGAAGTGTTGCTTGTTATCCCAGATCTGAATCATTGCCAAAGGCTATCAAATATTAGTCAGATCTGTTGGTAACCTTTTAGAATATCTTGTAAACAGACGAGGATAAAAACACTGATTACTGGTGGCGCACTAATTAGGCAGAATCTCCTTCAAGTGATAAGATCCAGTTGAGTACCTGAGCAAGACCCATCCATCCATCCATACATACACACATGCATATATACACTCTGTTCTGGAAGATTACATTATAGCAGAGACAAGAGAGTAGAAGAAAGGAGAGCAAAGGGAGGAGAAATGATGGAGAGGAGAGAGGCTGATCACAGGCAGCAAAGACAAGTATACTCACAGAAAGAAAAGCAGAAATCCAATAAGTCAAAGGCCCTGTTCCAGACGAGTAAGTCAAGGACTGTGAAGTGAGGAGAGAAATAGAGAGTTATATAGTGGAAATTTATATTGAAATTCCTTCCACCTCTTTACTGTACCTACCCCCTGTAATTCTCTGTGTGGGCGGTATGTAACGTATATATTCTTATGCTGATAATTCATTAAAAACATCAAAAGGATAAATTCTCTGTCATTTATATGCCCGCCCAGGTGACTGAAGCATAGTCTATTTCCGTCCCTGGCAAAAGATCACACATGGATCCGTGTAATTGGAGCTGAAGAATTGTTCAGTGTCAATGCAGTCTCCCTTTTTTCCCTCAATTATATGCGCCTCCATTACGGCAGATGAGTCATGTTCATTAAAGATGTCTTAGAATAGTAGCAGAGGATATCTGCAGCAGATTAGTTTTGGAGTGTATATTGTTCTGAGAGTTCAAGGGGCCACTCAAGGATCGGAGTATCTGAGTGCTTTGATGCAGCTGGAAGTTAGAATTTGAAATAAAACGATGTTGAATGCTTTGAGCTGGGGTGATGACAGCTTCCTGCTACTTCGGGTAATACGGCATGCATTAAAAGCACACCAATTGCACTTAGCGCTAGCACTATGTACGAATTGGTCAGGGGAAGAAGGAGTCTTTCTCTGTTTATGCTGTAACTTTCTATATCTACCTTACCTCTATCTCATCTCTTTTTCCACACTGGAAGAGAAGCATCATGTTCCCACTACCCAGGTGCACATTTTTACTCTCACAGCCTTGAAGATAACCTCAAAAGAACAAACTGTCACCACAGAACGACAGGGGCCAGGTGGCAGGGAGGAAGTTGGGCTTATTTCAGGCATCTTTCAATTCCTCAGTGATAGAAAGAGAGTCTCTGATGTGCCGCTTGCTTCTATTTCCTTTGGATCTGGGCTGGTGTCACTACTTGTGTAAGACGAAGTGGGGAGGAGAGGGGAGACATGCGGGTGAGATCAATGTGACTCAGGAATGAAAGTGCCAAAAAACTTTTCTCTTTTTTTTTTCCTCTTCTTCGCTCTGCAGGGACATTGTTTCTGCTGCATTTGTGTAAAATGTCATCAGAGTGTCTTTCCTTCTGATGTTCCTTTGAAGGGTGGAAGTTAACATGTGCTGCAGTTTGCAAGTTACCAGTTTTTGGAGGGAGTGCTTTAAACAAGTTGACTTTTTCTCCCGCAACGTGCAGCAGCTGCTCTGCTTTGTGCTAAACTGGCAAGAATCCCAGTTTTAGAACAAAGTGACATCCATTTTAATTGATTTCAGGGTTCCCCTCGCTCTTTGTCAAAACACTTTTAAAGTCAATTACATCAACTTACTTAGTATATATAAAAATAGCTATGTTGAGACAATGACTACTGAAAATCCACTGAATCTCTCAGGCATAAGACACCAGAATGAACAACTCTGAGACATTTAAACATCCTCAGTGTTTCTTTTCCTCATACCACTCCACAGCTATGATATGCTTTATGTATTTGGCATTGAGAACTCCAAGGCTAGGAATATAAACACTCACCTGCAGCTGCTTGCTCCTGTCCTTGTTAATTATAAAAGCCTTAATGACGCTAATGAAGTCGTTGCTGAACAGAGAGGTTATTTATCACTATAGCACCTATTCAGACTTGCACTGTATACCTCTAAATTCTTGTTGCACACTGGCCTTGTGGTTAAAACAAAAACCCCAAAGTAATTTCCTTCATTTAAATTAACCTCCTTTTCATATATTTTTCATATTCTAGCCACTTAAAACTTCCATTCACTCCTAAATTTCCATTTCTGTTTAGGGGTTTTTTTTGTCTGGACTTTGTGTTTCTGGTTTTTCTTTGAAGATTGTGTAAGCTGTGTTGAGTAGGCTTCGTAAATCCATACATTGGCATGTTCATGGCACTAAAACCCCATCGGGTGCAGATGTGCCACGTTTCAGCTGCAGCACGGCCACCGACAAGGCCACTCTAAAACATTCCTTGTCCACTAGCATGTTTCAAGCGTCCCAGAAAGACTTGCAGTATGGGTACTGATTTTGACAGGACACCAGGGGGCATTTTTTTTACTTGTTGTGCCTCAGAGGTAATTCTGAAGATGTAGAAGACAGACATTGGCTAGCAGTACACCTAAAATTGGCTGTAAATTGGTCAGTCAATGCCCAATTAACAAGACAGTTTGACAGCAGTAAACAATCAGTTTCGGCAATGACTTGTCTTGTGTGCAAAATCCAAATTATCACCAAAGCCTTGGCACACTGTTGTAGCTCTATCATTTTTAAACAGTGCTAAACAACATGGGATCAATGTGTAACTTGCATCTGGCAATGTCTCAGATAACTATCTCTCTGTCTTGTTTGAATTAGTTCCATTGTAGATGGTTTATTCTATACATTGTTTGCTTGAATGAGTTGTCTGTCCAAATACAGTGAGGTGATACAATTGTACCACCACGGTATATTGACCGTGGAAAAGTTGGGAAGACCTTTCCAGAAGATCTATTAGTAGCTGTTCTGGAGATTTCAATCTTTCCATTGTTGATGTTCTAAATTAAAAATTTTCTGAGCAGATTTTAGGGGCAAGTCCATCAGAACTATTGAATGTTTATCCGCTAAGAAAGATTGTGCAATATGATTTAAAGCTCCAGAACAACCTGGTGCTAAGACTGTATGACAACTAGCCTGCTGCTTTGAAACCTAATCTGACTCTGTGTGTGTGATTTTTATTTCCAGAACAATCAAGGTGGAGGTCTACGACTGGGATAGGGATGGCAGGTGAGTATCATTACAGTCTTCAAATATAAAATCTGAACTCCAACATAAGCCAAGTTTAGGGTAAAAGTTTACTATTCACACAAGGAGCCGATCATTTCCTGTCACGACTTTCCATTTGACATCTGCCCTGTTGTTTGTACCTGATATTTTCTAACTCGCTGGTGTTTCTCTCCTTCCTTTCCTTTTGCAAGCCATGACTTCATTGGGGATTTTACGACCAGCTACCGAGAGCTAGCTCGAGGGCAGAGCCAGTTCAATGTGTACGAGGTGAGTAGTTCCAGTGTTTTCACAGTTCAGCAGCGTATCGGTTGGCTCCTGAGATCTGGAATCCCTCTACTCCAGGCGTCTTGGATCCCATTTCTGACACAAGTGACATTTCTATCTCTGACATCACCGTTGCACTCTTTTCCATTACTCTAGCACATTCTTTTCCATCTCCTACCCCTGCGGCAAACCAATGCATATATTTATCATTGCAGTTAAAAACGACATGTTATTGTTGTTAAAGTTATTCCATACATTCCTGATTCATTTCTTTAAAGGGCATCCATATGATACCGAATTTGTGCATGTCTCCTCAACCTTCCCCACACAATTATGCATCCAATTAAATATTTCCTCTACTAGGTTTTTCATTTGTATTAGATTTATTTTGCCACTATAATCACCTGGATGCTGACACACATAGAAATGGAGCTATTAGCAGCAGCATGAAGCAGGATTAATAGGAAAACAATCCAGGGATTTAGAATGATAGCTATTTCTCAGTTCTTCTCATGGGATAGCTTAACGTGTCCCTTTATAGCACACAATACAGCTCTGTATGCAAATTACAAACCCAACTCATTCCAATGTCCCAGAATCCAAGGGTGATGGCAAAGCCCTAAAAAGTGATATAGTAGTTTCCTGTGTTTACTGTAATCACTACTTATTTTGTGCGGAGCAGGATTTATTATATTAATTTATGAGGGAATGTTCATGAGAATGAGGGCTCGCACTAAAAAAACAAATAATGTGAAAGTCAAAATGTTGCCATAAAGGAGGACATGTCAATACCTTCGTGCTTCTGTGGTTTGATGGCCCCTCGCCGAAGGACAAATACCTGTCTTTTGGATGTCAGCTCCATTATATGCTACTTTTGATTCCTCTCTCCCTCCCAGTGAGACTGAGAGGCCCTTTAGTTTTTGCATCAGCAGATTGCTCAGTGTGTCAGACAAATTGCCATCCCTCCATGTTAAATTAGGGGCTGTCACTTTCATGCCTAGCAGCCACAGAGGATCGAGGTAATGAGCTGAGACGTCTTTGGTCTCCAGATTGACATTTCTCTCTTGTTCTGGAGCCGGTAGAATCCCGGTACAGTCACTGTGAGGCTTGCAGCTTCAGCCTGCCGCATCCTTCGATCCTTTGTTGCTGCAGATGTTTCCAATTTCCAAATATGTCCGCTTTAATAGTGCAACTGAGGTGTATAAGATACCCAGCATCCTGGTTCTATCTTACACAAGCTACACTTCCAACCCTTCTTACTTCATCCTCTCACGTCCTTTCTCACCTTCCTTTGTTTCCCTTTTTTTCACATGGATAAAGAAACCGGACACACGTATGTGATGTGATGGCATGTACGTCTCATGTCGCCCACATACTGGCTGTGAATGTGTGTAAAAGGGAAGATGTGTAATAGAAATTCTATTCTAATGAGTGTAAAAATACATAGTTGCTAGCCAAGTGAAGCAGACAAGTTGTGTGAGTTTTATAATCATAGTCGGATTGTTTTTTTCAGTCTGAATAAAGAGTTTGCACTAAAGAATTTTAAAATTGTTGCACGTGCCTTCTTAAAATGACTTGGTTAGGTTATATTAAAATATTTTTATTAATCATTGCAAGATTTTCTCACCAATTTTATCTAAACTAAAACCAATATTTAATATATTGTATTACTGCCAGTGGTTTACACACCTGCCTGCAATACGTGTACATTATAGTCATTATTATTTTATATACAAATAAGATATATTGAGACTATTACATACCATTTTAGATTTTGAAAATCAGCACAAGGCTTCATTACAGTAATGTTATTTTGTAGTAAATATTTTGTGAAAGCAACAATAGTCAACTCTACAATATCAAAGGAAGTAATCATATCATGATATGTGATTTTCTCCATATCACCCAGCTGTAATGTTTATGTATGTATGAACCATTTATGAAAAGTGCTTTTATATAGTCTTTTATATAAAATAATGTGCTGTGCTTTAAAGCCACAATATCAGCATGTTTTGGCTCAAATATTTCCACTTTATATCACATGTACCTCTGTTTTTAGGTCATAAATACTAAGAAGAAAATGAAGAAAAAGAAATATGTCAACTCTGGAACAGTGAGTATGGCTCCAGCAGCAAACCAGGACTGGCACTGTGCCTCTATTTTTTCCTGCTCCACACCTACTTCTCTTCTGTTACATGATTCCCTCTTTAATTATCACACAAGTGTTAGAAGAAGATGTCAATCTCTGCTTTCTGTGTTGTGAAAAAAGGAGTAGATATCCTCATTAATTCTTGTATCACATGCCAATTAATTAAAAAGATTTTGTACAAAGCAAAGAATTAAGCTTTGTTAATTCAGTTTTGAAATTCAGCTCAGGAAAAAGAAAAGACTTTGCATTTCTTGTACACAAGTATTATATAAGACAGTAAACTGATGAAGGCGCTGCAGGATATATTGATTGAAGGATATAAGATCTGAGAGGCCAGAGTTGGCAACATCTACGACCAATTGAGACACTGATTTCCACACAACTCACCCAGCAGTGTGGGCATGTGCAAGTAATGCATACAAATGCATCTCATCCTCTCATTCAACTTGTCCTCTGGCAATGAAAATGAAAATCTTTTTCGAAACCGAGTGTCAAGAGCTGAACCACGACAAGCAGGAGGAGGAGGAGGTGGTTTTTGTATTCAGGAGGAAAAGATCATCACCCCCATGTTTAATCAAATGTGTATCCTTTTTTTAATTCCAGGTGACCCTGCTGTCATTCTCAGTGGAGTCAGAGTTCACATTCTTAGATTACATCAAAGGAGGGTGAGTGGGAATGACTGTCTGCATACTTAAAGACAGAAAGAAGAAATTACCTTTTTTGTGTGTGTGTGTGTGTGTGTGTGTGTGTGTGTGTGTGTGTGTGTGTGTGTGTGTATGACTGCATTTTATATAATTAATTTTTCAAGTGTAAGCCAATGAAATATCAGTTAGGGAGAGAAAGCCTGTTTGATTAGTCAGTAGAGGCAGACGGGTCAACCTAAACCCCAGGACCCAAGACCTGACCTGGGACCAATATGATATCCACCGTTTACACTAGAGATGGGAATATTTAAGCAATGATCGATTAATGGTTGATGACATGGAATTTTTTATCAATTTGTGTATTTTTTCATTTTCATTTTATCTATGACTGCTTATCAGTACTCACTGAACCGAGCGTTCAGTTCTGCAACCTTACGTCGATAAACCAATGAACTGAGAATTAAGTTGGATAAAGCTACAGTTTGCAAACTGAAAGTTGCAATAAAAATTATAAAACACACAGAAATACAGAAATACAGTATTAATTCGAGCAAAACTAGCTTATTGTAGCAAACCTTGCAAGCATGAATTACTACGTTTAATTTGATCCAAAACTTATTTAAACACATTAAATATGCAAGATTATTGTGAAAACTAACCTCATGCCTCTTCGGGGGCTAAAACATAAAACACTGAACTCCTTGATGTTATTTTTACAGTTTAATCTCATTTGAGTTAGTGTTACGATCAACAGGAAGTCTCTTTTCCTCCTTTTAAAATAAAAGTGTCCATTATCAATTTTGCATAGTACTGTTTATATATATTTCATTTTGTCCATGTATGCATGTTTTTGAACATACTGTATGTATAAAAACATAGCGATTAATCAATGAATTGATCGTTAACGTTCTAGATAATCGAGTTGGCAGGTTTCTTCCAAACGCCCATCCCTAGTTTACACAGTCAATCGGTTTCAGGTTTGGGTTTCATTCCATTACTGTGGCTCTCGGGTCCATTAAACATTAGTTGCAATACACAAGTGGACTCTGCTGTGACATACAGCACTGATCTACATGGAGGTGCTGTTTGTGTGTGTCTGTGTGTGTGTCTTGTAACTTGCAACAAGGTCAGACTCAGAGAGCACAGCTTAAATATGCAATGCTAATGTTAGCAGCCGTGGCCACGAGCATCAATATTATAGTTCGAAAGAGCAAATGGTGGAAATTATCTGCATTATGCTAAATGCAAAGAAACTGCAAAGATGATTTTCACCGTGACAGCAAGTGGACTTTGAAATAACGATTAGATTAGCCATGCTGTTTCAATAAGAAAGGGCGCTATTTCAAGGATGGATTATATATGTCACAGCCAGGCACAGGCTAGAAGGTTACTGTTACATTAGGTAAGAAACTAATAGCAATTAGCTGCTGACAGGGTCAGTGTTTCCAGACCAGGTTCGGATCAGAAATTTATCAGTTCTGCATGGGTCTGGGTCCCCCCTTTCACGTAATATTGGGTTCAGTCCTGGTTAGGACATTTCTGTCATTTTGGTTTCAGGCACAGATTTCTGAAGGTGTACTAGGTGCACTATTGCCTCACAGCTAGAAGGTCGCCGGTTCGCCTCCCGCCTGCGGCTCTTCTGTGTGGAGTTTGCGTGGGTTTTCACCGGGTACTCCGGCTTCCTCCCACAGTCCAAAAACATGCACTAAGGTTTAATTGGTGACTCTAAATTGCCCCTAGGTGTGAAAGCGAGCGTGATTGTCTGTATCTATATGTCAGCCCTGCGATAGTCTGGAAACCTGTCCAGGGTGTACCCCGCGTAGATAACGATAATGGATGGATGGACTTTAATATACTACAACTTTAGCAAACTGTTGCCTTTTTACACATTCAAAAGACACTGAGAAACATTAGTCATGTAGTCCTGTTTCTGGCCATGAGGCAGATGTTTTCATCTCCTTGAAGCTACATTTTGCTCTACACAAACTTCCAAGTAAAATATCTGGCTCTTTAGTTCTTCCTGTAAATGCTCTCATATATTTTCTATCGACCCTTTGAATGGAATTCCATTGTCATAAACTTCCTGTCAGAAGATGTCATTCACATACACAGAAACAGGAAATAAACAACGGTTAAAAGGTCTAGCTATAACTAGTCAGCAACTTTGTCTGTCTGTTGCTAGGCAGATAATATGCAGTGTATTTATCAGAGTTTTACCGAAAAACAGCTGCTGGCTGCGTCTGAAAATAACACTAATGAAAGCATTTAGACTGAAACATGTTTAAAAGCAATTGTCCATGGGTTTGTCATTACTAGAGATCCCCTTCATTTAAGTCATATAGTGATTTAAGCATTTGCTGATATAAAAAATATTGCTTATAGCAGCTTTAAAGAATATTTCTGATTAACTATCGAGAGCAATGATGGCTAAAACTGCAGCACTGAAATGAGAATAAAGTTGTAAAAGAATTTAATTATCCTCTAAAGAATTAATGACACATGCAAAACTATTAAAGAAGGTCGTCTCGATAGTAAATTATTCATAATGAGAATAATTCTTTATGTATCTGTAGCATTTTCATTACAAATGTAATAGAATGCCTATATCTCTATGCCCTTTATCTTTCATGTAGCGGAATCAATATTTAACTTAATGTGATTAATATGTTCTAATGAGGTTCTGTCTGTTGTATTCACCTGCTAAACATTTCTATAAATGAGCTAGCTGAGGCCAAATGGTCTTCACAGCAGGTACCAAGTCTTCGACCTTACTTTAGTTTTAGAGCTGGAGGTTGACATGTGAATATCAAGTATGTCTCAGGTGCCTTTCAGGCAGCTTGGGCCCGGCTTTGATCTCCACTGTCCCATCACAGCGAGTAGGCTGTCATGGGCTTTATGAGCTGTGGCAGAGCTGACAAGTGTGACAGATTCCACTGACAGTTCCTGGCTTTGGCTGATCTACGATACAATAACCTTAAGGTTTAGTGGCCTCACTTCAAAAATATCATCCCAATCAGTCGGCCCGCAAACATTACTCTGGCACTTACTGAATGACACATTAGAGAGTTGGGTCCTGCTAATGTGCAGCCTCTTGGTCTTTAGAAAATTGAAGAAAGTCAGGAAAGTGTGTCACTTAAACTGTATAAGCACTTTGTGGCATGGAAACACGAGAAACACCACTTGTAAAAATATTTTCTACACTTGCTGTGAACTGCTTTTATGTCTTATTCGAAAGCCGCTGTAATCATAACTAGGACAGGAATAATTTGGCTACTCAAATAACTCAAACTCTCCAAGTGTGCAGCACAGGGACGGCTCAGGAGCAAGGAATCAGAGGGCGTATTATGTTTGGACTATAATGATAGAGGACATCTCTTTTCACTGATTATGGTTCAGCGCACTCATAGCAGGTTAATCATTTGGACAGCATTTGCTTTTACCAGCCTAGAATTTAAATTAGGATGAAGTAGTGTTGTGAAAGGGAAAATAAGGTCTAAGGACGTATAAAAGCAAAAGTTGACACTTTTTTCACATTTTACCACAGAGGAAAGCAGAATAACTGTTGCTGTACTGTAGTTGTGTTAGAGAGGAGCAGGGAATAAGAAAAAAAATGTAGGAAAGAAGAAGGAAAAGAGTTCAACTACTACTTAACAAGACTGCAGTGTAATTTTGAAGTGTCAAGGACGCTCGCTTTACAGGGGTTTAACAGAGTGACAAGAGTCTGCCAAAGATGTCTGACCTTTTTTTTTATTCTGACATTTAGCTCGAAGACACACATACACAAAATGGATGGGAATTCCACACCTTAAACCCAAACTTTCAAAAGAGAAAAAGAAAGCAGCAGCACAGTGAAAGGTGCCTTCCCATGCACAGTATCTGATACAATCACGTTTAATTAATGCTAAGGTTAGCACGGTCAGGCTGTGACATATTCTCCGTCCCCACCCCAAACTGAAAGGTTAATGTGAATCTTTAAAATGTTCATTTTTATTATCATTCTTTCACCTTCCTCTCCGGTGGCCCTCATAGATAATGAGAGGATGTCGTTCGAGGCCCCCAAAGGCCTCGTCTCATTGTCGTAAATTAGTGAGAAGAGGCGAGTGCTTCATCAGTGGGGAAAATTGGATTATGATTTGCTCTTAAGTGCTCCATCAATTGCTTGTCGCCAAGCTCAGTGTCTCAAAGGCTCATCTCCACCTCCTGCTATGCCTTCTCATGGAGGTGGGAGGAAAAAACAAGGTAATCACTTAAATCTTATTCGACGACTGAGCAACTGCTCTTTGTTTCTTAACGCAGATGAAAACAAAAAACAAATGGCAATTAAATATTGATCTCTTTGTAACTTTTTCATCATGAGATATGATAGCAATATTTTGTCTATGATGTTCCTCTGTTTAGGGTGTCATCTTCTCTTCTAACAGAAAATGTGTGTGTGTGACTGGGTGCAACAACACTGGAATTTAATGAGGCCTGGCTTGTTGTTATTGCTGGCTGGTCTCTGTCGTTGATTTTTTTCCCCCATGTCCTTCTTTCCATTCCTCTTCTAGGACGCAAATCAATTTCACTGTTGCCATCGATTTCACAGCATCTAATGGTGAGTGATACTAACGGCAAAGTGTATGTGTGGAGGGGGAGACAAGAATAGATAGTAGTGCTCTTTGACTGTGGCATGTCCGATTTCAGAATCAATCACACAAACAGACAGGCCAACGGTGTGGGCGCACATACTGTACATACATTGTCACTTTAAGTGATAGCCTTTCCTGGATATCTTCCCCCTAAATGCTCTGTCACTGCACTTTGAATAAAGGTTAGAGCATTTCAAAAATACAATAAAGCAAATGGAATAAGAACCCTTAGCTTGACACTAAAGGACCACACTGAGGTCTAATTACAGTACTTATGCCATTAATAATGCCTGAACACAACGCTCCAAAGATTTATCTGCAAGAAGAGCTCTTCAGTGTGAATCACAGTTATTAGAGGAAAATTCAAATTTCCCAGTTGATTGTTGCTAAACTTGTCTCGGGAACAGCTATTGTCCAATCTTAGGTTAGCAACCATTACAAGGCACGGCAGGTCTGTCAATTTTTTGCCATGTAAAAAAGGTGTATATGGTTCTGTTGGGAGGAAAAAAAACATCCTCCACAAAGAGTTACGTTAGCTTTTACTCTACCAAAAAAACAGGAGGAAAGTGTACAGAATGGATTAAACAGTGTGTTTATCTGCTTTATGAGCTGAAAATGCTAGCATACCCCGCTAACTAGCTAACTGCCTACATTAGTGATGTTAACAACCAGTGCCAAGGCAAAGGAGCACTTCATTATCTAATTCATTAGCACAGCAAAATCTGGTACTTGACTAGTACAGCTGGTGTGTAATTTCACCCACTGTGTGCAAGCTAGCCCTGGATGCTACTATACCAGAAAAACTCTAGATAGAGTTTGCGGTATTTCGTTTCTGTATTGTACATAGATCATTAACAGGCCAGGATGGTGACAGGGACAGCTTTAAGCCATAACTTTTTCAGCATTTTCAACCAACTCATGGAGCTAAACTTATCTTAATTCGCAAGCTAGCAAACTATACTTGATTAGCAACTGACGTTTCAGCCAGCAGAATTGACAGTCACTGGTTAGAAATGTTTGTCTGAAACCAAGGACTCATTCTCAAGAATGTTGATGGTAAATCTGCCACCATTATAATTGTTTCATTTGTTTCACTCTGGTATGGTCTCGGTGGTAGCTTTTGCTTGCTATAATACAAACAAAAAGCCTAAATCCTAATCATTTCACATCACCTATTATACATTTTTCAAAGCTGGAAACACATATTCCACCAAATTCACCCCAAATATCACATAAAAGAAGACGATAGTAATAGAGGATAGGGCAAAGTTTACTGGGGTATTACTTATACCTGGTTGGGTCAACTATCTTACAGTGAAAGATTACAAGAGATGTACTTATTACGAAGTGATGATGCAAATTGTTGAAGTCATTTGTGTTTGCTCTGGCAGAGGAGTCTGGTCAGTCTCATTCGTGCTTGTATACCGTCACTGTGTTCCTTTACGGGCCAATCAGTGGGTTTAATGGGAAGACTGACGTCCAGTGCAACTCACCTATGCAGATGGTCAAACTTGGCTGCGTTGATCAAACATAGACCAGGCACTTCTCCAACCTCCATGCGTCACTCAGCGCAACATGACATGCATGTGTCATTGCTGTGATTGTTTGTTTGGTCTATTCAGAGTCATTTTTGTCTACCCGTTGATAATACCCCTTGGTAATCAAAAACTAACTGAAAGGTTCCAGAAAATTATTCATTTGCAAATTAGTCTGGTGATGTCAGGCTATGGGGATATTGTTAGTAACCAACCTTATTTGTGGGGCTGGGGCGATATGCTTTTCTCTTGATTCAATACTAGTCAAGTATTGTTATTCGATCCAACACTATTTGTAAAGGTCACAGATTTGCAAGCTCTCTATATGCTCAATTAATTAAAGGAAGTATTCAATTCTCACAGTGGCTTTACTCCCACTGTTTGTTAATGGATTATCCTTGATTCTGTTCCAAACTGCTGAATTTAAATGTATGATTCATCATCTCTATGGAATAAACATGTAAGCTATACTTGACAGGCATCATGTCAAGTGGGATCAAGTGTTGTTTTTCATTGTCAAGTCATTTCACAAAAACTGTATCTTACTGTCTAGAAGTGAGGTCTTTATCCCTCATTGCCCATAATGACCTCAAATGTGATTGATTGGTCGACAGGCAACCCCTCCCAGTCCACTTCGCTGCATTACATGAACCCCTACCAGCTGAACGCCTACGCCATGGCACTGAAGGCTGTTGGGGAGATCATTCAGGACTACGACAGTGACAAGATGTTCCCCGCTTTGGGTTTTGGAGCAAAACTGCCCCCAGATGGACGAGTTTCACATGAGTTTCCACTGGTGAAGTCAACCTCTCCTAAATTTCACATTTGATTAATCAGTTAGAATTTTTTTTCCCCAAGACTATTTCATGCTATTTATTTCCAACTTCCAAAACTATGCCAATGAATCTTCTAATTTATCATGTTTCTTCAAATCGATGGAATTAGAACCAAGTGAATAACATCTAATACAACCAGAGTACTTAGATAAGGATCTTGGTGTTTTTTGGTTAATAAATAAATGCATCAAGTCCTTAAAAATTCATCTTCACTGTTTCTCTCTGTTTTAGAATGGAAACATCGAAAATCCGTACTGCAATGGTATTGAGGGAATCTTAGAGGCATACCACCAGAGTTTGAAAACGGTGCAGCTGTATGGGCCAACTAACTTCGCTCCTGTGGTGAACCATGTTGCCAGGTGAGAGAACAATGTAGCTGGTGAAAGGCTTCTACTATGGACAAGACTAGTTAAATCTATATCACTCCCTTCAATGTCAGGTTTAATTTCTATACTAAAGAAAGAGTAAAAGTCTTGCAAAATCTATTTTCACTTTCCCTTTCAAGGATATGAAAGTTGTGATCTATAGTGTGTTTTTTGTTCCATCCACTTATATTTCCATCCTGTGCAGATTTTCTCACAAATATATTTTAGAAGTGACAAAGAGAAATAATTGATTTGTTTACCATCAACCATTCAGAAGAATTCAGTTTTGTGGCATCATGTTTGCATATAAATTATCAAGATTATGGTCTTCTACAAGATTCCAGTTATGGAAATAACATTCGCATCAACATTTTTGACGGCCTCAGTTGGCTTTCCTGTGCCACTGCTTTTCTGACCCAGTACTCTGACAACATCTGTGCTGCATGACACGAACAAACAGGATCTGACATGCTTGAATATAAATTTAGATCGTCTCACAGCTATTCAAAGAGAGGCAGATTTAGCTGATGAAACAAACGGGCCTCTGTCTATTTACATGGACTGCATACTTTTAATTTCTTATGATATGTAATATGTCAAACTGTGACATGATCTGAGTGGATTCTTGTGCCCCTAACACCTCCCGCTGTCACTGATTCCATCACTGTTTCATTTGTTGAGCCATATCCAAACAATTCTCCATCTGATTACGCAAACGCTCCTGCCGTAATTAAAAATGTCATTCTGATAAAAGTGGAGTCACACTTTTTAAACTGTGGCAGGGAGCCATAGCTGTGAGCATACGCCGCCAGCATTGGTATTTACCATTTGAATAGGTGAACTGAAGTAGGAAGAGATTTTTAACAAAGGTGTTAATCTGTGAATCAAACACAGTAAACCAGCTTTGAATTAAACTTGATTGTTTGAGCTGATAATCAGTGTGTATTTGTGCAGCATTTTAATGAGTGTCGGGCCGACAGAACATTTTTATTGAATTTGCCTGCAGTGAGAATTCATGATAGGACATGTATTGTTTTGTATCCATTTTTAACATCAATGTTCAGATAAATCCATCAACAAATCCTCAGGTCAGATTTGTTCTTGTATTAAAAAGAGATTATACATGTTATTTCTGTCTGTATCTGTGTGTGTGTGTGTGTGTGTGTAGGTATGCAGCTGCAGTGCAAGATGGCTCGCAGTACTTTGTCCTTCTCATCATCACGGATGGCGTCATTTCCGACATGGCACAGACCAAAGAGGCCATAGTAAATGTAAGAACGGGAAATGTGGTGATACATTGATGCAATATGCGTTGCCTGTTATTAATTGATATATTACATATACCATTAGTTTATTCTCAATATATATGGTGATTAGTGGATCACTACTACTCACCAATAAGCACAAGCACAATAAAATCCATATGTGCGGATAAAATGTACCTGGCAAGACAAACCAACAGAGCGTTTGTTGACAGTTCACAGAGCGAGACATCGGGGAAACCTTCAATCTTGGTTTCTTGGTCGTTGATTGCTCCCCCCTTTGGGATCACCTTCCCGCTGAAACAGTTGGTTGTGTATTCTTTGGTTTAGAAGCTTTTATTATGATTTAAAAAATGGCGCTGTACACCATTATGATGTACTTCACATTCCCTAAGCCTACGACCAATCATACAAGATAGGTAAACGATTACCTTTAGGAATATAATGGTGACTGGGCCCTCCCACTTGCTGCTAAAATGAAAAAACACTCACAAGTGAGCAGGTGAAAGTGTTGCAAGCATAAGAATAGCAATAGTAATTGTGCACTCTGGGATGTGCTCCTTTAGATTCCATGCGCACTAAATGAATGGTTTTTCTCCTTGCATGCTGATATTGCTTGTGCAAGCAAAGATATTCTTAGTGCGCGCGCTGTGAAACTTCTTGCAAAAAGAATATGTCTGCTACATATTTTTGTAATGTAGAAGCTCATTGTGGTTGTCACTCCATTTAAAATACAGGAGACATATGACAGTGTGCCAGACAGTTGTTTTGCAAACTTTAATGCAAAAGGATTGACATTTTCTTTCCTGCAATTGAAAGATCAATATATAAATGAATGATTTACCTCACAGCTCAATGCCAAGGTTATATATTTGTTGTTGCTATGAATAAATCCGCGACTGTCCTGAAGGTAAAAAAATGTGTTCCCATTTTACAAAAAAATATAGTGAATATATTTATGAAATACGGCATTTGAGAGATGTACTTGCCTCTGTAAATAAAAAACATCGTTGTGCTTTATTCCTCTGAGCTTTCCGCAAAACTTGCCCTAAATCTTTTTTTTCCCTCACAGCTTTAAGTAGTAGTTGGCTGGCTTCCTTTCCTCTTCCTCTATTCCTCCCTCCTCCTCCTCCTCCTCCTCATCATCAGCCCACCGCAGGCACAGAACACCCAGCAGACTGGATTTAAAGGGAATTTGCGACTGTTAGTCAAAACATTAGAACAGCCACACCTTCCTTTTAAGATCTTGCCTGCTGCTCTATCTCACTGCCTCCACTCTGTCTACTGATGCTTCCACTGCTTTCCCTTTAATTCTCCACGGATCCTGGGCAAGGGAGGACACGCTGCTGAGGTTATATAAAGTCTTTCCTTATACGCATATATGCAAGAGGAAGTAAGAAGAAGCCTGCACTTACTTACTGAGCATTTACATCTGTAGTGGGTTTACATTTGTGCATGCAGGTGTTTTTGTGCATTTCAACCAATGCGTTGACATCA
Organism: Centropristis striata; assembly: GCF_030273125.1. NCBI lineage: Eukaryota > Metazoa > Chordata > Actinopteri > Perciformes > Serranidae > Centropristis > Centropristis striata. The sequence continues at coordinate 12,422,570 of NC_081519.1, read as the reverse complement.
TGTGTACTCCATGTTTTCCATAATAGATTGTAGCCACAGTGATGTCACGATCGATTCGTGGACGACCCTTTTATAGACTTGAGTTTGGCATTTTGGCCGTCAGGGTTTTTTGGATGACATTTGGATGATATGGTGTAACTGGGAAGAAGAACACCAAGTTATCAGCTAACGTCAGTGCTAGATGGCTAGCCTCGTTAGCAAGGTGCATCCGTACTTAAGGATAACTAGCTTAAGCTAGCGAAAAACGGGTTTAAACAAAATGAACTCACTAAAAAAACAGCCGACTCCTTCGAGTGTCTTTAGTACAGCTGAACGATGAAAGACATTTGTAAGTGACAACCAAATTCTGCATTTGACTTGAACAGACAACACATTGTGAAAGGATCAAAGATCTAAGACACTGCCATATATATATATGCATTGCTACACATTTATCCTGATTGACAGGTCAAGGCAGCCACACCCTAAAGCACCCTGACTGATTTTCTATTTTTCTCCAAACAGGACCATAATTTACTAAATTAAGATCATTTTGTATTAATGAAGAGTTGAAACTAGCGATTAAGACCATGAATTCATTAGGAAAATGTTAACGGAGTAAATAGAAGTAGGGTTATTTTCTCTTAGACTTCTATACAATCTGACTTCTTTTTGTAACCAGTCGCCCCCTGCTGGTCATTAAAACCTGAATGCAGGTTAAAGGCATTCCAGTGACTTCTCAGGACCGGAGGTTGGCACTAGAGTGGAAAAGAAGGGGGTTTATCAATCACAACAGAATCTGTTCCACTACATAAATCCAGCTGTCAATCACTCAGCATCCCCTTCCTCTGCTCTCAGCTCGAGTCCCTCTGCTGTCTTTCTGTCTGTGGAGCCCTCGCTCTCAAATACAAAGACTTTTGTTGTCTCTTTCCATCTCGTACCCTCTCACAGATCTAATCTCTTCATCTGCTCTCTCTTCAAACTTCTGTCACCACATTCAGTTTATAACAAAACTCTCTGCTGCCTTTCATTTCTTTCTTCTCGCATCTTCTTCTTGTTATCTGTCAGTGTTTTGTGCTTCATCTCTTTATCAGTGCCAGGGCCCACCAAAAGTACTTCACTTCACAGTTGGATGCAGGATTTTTTTGTGCAAGTGGTAACAGAATACCTGGTGATGTGAAACCAAGAGAAAAATCTCCATATATACAGAACAGCAACAAGTACCGTTCAGACCTCTAGATAAGGCTCCACAGCCCATCGTCTCCACCTTCAACTGACTCTAAATGTCTCTCGCTGACTTGTTTTTTTAAATTGCATTTAAACTAAAATGCAACATGATATTGTGCAGAAACACTGATGCTAAAGTTGCATCGGTCTAAAAACAGGAGCTTTAAAACAGTGACAGATTCAGACACGTATTTATTGGTTTGCCAACGTGAACAAGGTTAGGCTTTACAAATGCTGGGCCCTCAGGGACATGTGTGACTAAATACTGCACCTTAATTGGCAATTACTCTTTAATGAAGGTTGTTACCCCTTCCAAGATGGGGTTTGTCTCGTTAATTAGCAGGATATCTAACATTTTCTGTTATATTATCAACAAACTTTAAGAACTCTGTTGTTTTGGCAGAGGTATGTGCTCTCTCAGTGTAAACATGTGATTAGACTAGTTCAAAATTAAAGTCAGTAAAGTAAAACACTTGAAGCAGTGCATAAAAAGACAATGAGCATATTATTATAAAAACAATCAACAACAATGTGAGGTGATCATGGATAAATCATTTGCATGTGATCACATTAAGTATTCGGAATCATTAAAAACTTTGTTTTTTCAACACTGCTTAGTCTGTTAACATATGAAGGGATAGAGGCTGCACTCGTTGCACAAGCTGCAGCTTGTTTTAAAGTGTCCTCAATCTGCTGCCTTCCCTGAGCTGAGCTCTAAAATAGCCAATGAGAGACGGTCAGTGACTCAGGTGACCCCCTCTGCTGACAGGACAGTCACCTCTCCGAACATATATCCATAAACCAGTGTGTGTGTGTGTGTGTGTGTGTGTGTGTGTGTGTGTCACACCCATCAAAGCACGCACATGCATGAGTTTGGATTTGAGCAGCACATGCAGAGTGAATTGTTGAGTGTTGATTGATGCTGTGTTTTGATGTTTCATTAAACTGGATCTCTGACAGGAGAATGGCAAAAGTGGGGCACGGTAGATTGCCAGGTTATTTTTGGTGGCATTTGATGTGTGCGCATACATCCGCAAGTGTAAGTGTTTGTGTGTGCATGTGCGTGGGAGGACAGGCTCTGACAGGAGTTGTGTTGAACACTGATAATCGCGCTGATGTGCTGCGGCTGAGGTGGAGTCGACAGGAACTGCTCGCACCCCCGTGGCAAAAGAGGTTGCCTGATTTGCCACGGTACATTTGTCTCGTGCCAGAGATAAAACTGCACTTTGTGAAAATATGACTGCAGAAAAAAAGTCATTATACATAATAGCAGCTTTTGTCTTGAACATTTATGGTGCCATCCATCTACATGCAGGAATTACAACAGACACTAACATTGCCCGTCAGGGTGCAGTGCAGCCACTGTGACTCAATCGTCACTTTAGTTGCATTTAAAGTCAGATGTTTTAGATTTTATTCATAAAGATGATTCTAGGAGGACAAAAAAGGTGGTCTATTTGCCTGAAGGGAAAAATGTACTGCAACACACAGTGTGTCAGGATGTAGGGTACAAGGGCTGGTTTGGCTGAAAGCAATGTAAGTGTTAATTTATGATATCGTTAGCATAATTGCCTAAGTCATTTTTTCAACTTTACTCTCCTACCACTGCTGCATCTTTCTGCCTTATTGCCTATGTTCTCCCTATCAGAACACCTGTTAGAGTCCAAAATCACTTTCTGCCTTAGTCATCTCCTTGACTTATTTTTGCGGCTACATACAAACCAAACTACATTATTTATATGTAAGAGAAAAATTGTCTTAGTCAGGGCATATTCTGCCTAAGTCACTTTTATCTGTTATGAAATCGATGTGTTTGATTTTTTTATGCAAACTTGTTCACACTTCTATTTGAACTTACTGTTACAATATCAATTAAAAATACCAATGGGCTTACTAAAAATTGTGTAGTTTCTTGTTTCCCGAAAACGTTCAAATATGACTTAGGCAAATATGCTATGAGGCTAACGATATTTATTAATACATGTATAATTGAATGTACAAGTAAAAATATACTGATATCCAACTGTTCTGCATTATGTCAGACAAAGTCTGACATAATGCAGAACAGAACATGGCTTATTTTCCAGGCCTAAATTTTGGTATCTTTTGCTGTTTGGCCGATTTTCAATCCATGTTTTGTTTTTAGTTTGGAGAAAGTAACCCTCCACAGAAGAGACACTAACAGTAGTGTTACCTGACTTGTGACTTGGGAGTGGCTGGGCGGTGACTGAGGATGGTCGCTGTACTGATTGATGCTAGCACCTCCTCCCTCTCCCTCCTCCCCCAGCTCACAAAGGCCACCATACCACACCTGCCATGCCAAGACCTTATCAGTTCACAGATAGATAAACTGACACCTTGATGTCTCCTTTAAGCCTCAACAGTCCTTTTCACAAGAGGCATTTTCCATGCGCTTAATTCATATATTCTCGCACTGTTCTGTTCTTGTCATAATTATAGAATGTTATGCTGCAAATTTCTTTGGAACGAGGTCGATTTTTCTGAGCTTTTGCACCAAGAATAAAGACATTAGATGAAACAGAACGGACTCCTTTCAACCTTGACAAAAGCAGCACATACCAGAGCCATTCCTCCTGTTCTTAACTTTCACAATAAAAGCCCTAGACATAAACACAGTGTAACTGTTTACCAGAAGGAAATCAAATTCACTCAGAGCATTTTGCTAAAAGGAAACTCAATAAAACAGCTAACATCTTCTGCTGTACAACATCTTACCTCAGTCAGACAAATTTGATTGGTTTTCTTTGGCTATTAAAAGAGCTTCAGTGCGGATACTGCTGACCTGTTGTCCCATTATCTCAGTGGATGCTGTTAGTGTTGTCAGTGAGTTTAATCTCCACTCCCCAGCCAGATAACCACCATTCATTGGGCAAATACAGTGTGTGTCAACCCAAGATAAGAGCCGGGGAGCATTCGCACGACAGAAAATTGGATTCAGGTACATAAAACATTGCGAACAAAGAAAGAAATAATAAAGACAACTTTCTGTTGAAGCATCTCCGTGTTTCGCTGACTTTCTCTGACTTCCGGTCTCCAGCTCGCCCTCTGATTTTCTCTCGGGAGGCCTTGTCTTAACTTAAAGGTCAATCAGCTTGTTAAAGTGTGATACAGAACATTAATGGGGTTGTAGCCGACGTTGGTGAGCATGTTACGGCTATAATTTCTGATAGACAGTAATGAGAGCTTCAGGTCAGTGGTGATGTGGGCAAGCTTTTCTCCTCTCTGTAAGGACAATATGTGAATGTTGTTCATTGAAAAAACTTTTAACTTGTGCTTTTTTGATTTCTCTGCAGGGTGCCAAGCTTCCCATGTCCATCATCATAGTTGGAGTGGGTCAGGCTGAATTTGACGGTACGGTGACCTACATTTTTTAAGTGCTGCATGAATGACATTAAATATTCTCTTAATTTTGTCATAGTCAGGTCATAGTAAAAACATTTTGGAAATTGAAGCGGTGTCATATTCTGTCATATTCTACATCAATCAGGTCAGTTAAAACAGATTAAAACATTGGCCAATAATTGACATTTTAATTCATGCAGCTCATAGTTTATTACTGTTACAGCCAGCGCTAACCTCTCTGGCACCAACTCAGAAAAACACCCGAGAGAAAATCTCTGTACAAACTCATTTGAGTCAGTAAAGGAGGGAACGTGTGGGTGGATGCAGCCATGACTGTAGAAGAAATGGCTGAGGTTAATTGCTAGGTTTGCAGTGTTTAGTACAGATGATTCTAAATTGCACAGAGACTGTAATAAAGTACTTATTGCTTGATTAGACGAGCAATAAAGCCAGATTACAGCTGCATAGCTCAACACTCTCTCTTCTTCACTAATGCTAAAGCAAAAATATGTGACAATAATATGATTTATTATAACTAAACCTGTACATCAATAGTGTATCAGCCTTGTCTTTGCCCTAAAGACAGCTGCTTCTGCTCGGCTCTCACGCTGTGTGTGTGCAGTCATGCATGTGTGTGAACTTGTTTCCCGCAGCTATGGTGGAGCTGGATGGTGATGACATCAGGATCTCGTCCCGGGGGAAACTGGCAGAGAGAGACATTGTTCAGGTGACTGCCCTTTAAAGCGTGAAAAAAAACTTTCATGAAAAGAAACTTTAATGTTTTCTGCAGATCGAGACCAGGAGCTTGAAAAACAAACACAGAATTTCGAAAATAACTCAAAATATTCATATTTTATTATCAATAAATAAATATCAATAAATCAAGCATGAATTCATGCAGTCTATGACCCTGTAATCTCTAAAGTCAAATGCTGCAGATGAATGCAGAATCTGCAGGAAAGGGACCATATTTTGGTATCAGAAGTGTTCTGGTTTCTGATAGTAGACCAAATAGTATTAATCAATTGCATTTGAGTAGGCTTGGGTTGACTGTGAGTAGTCACAACAGTCTGTGTGGATAAACAAAAGAGGCGGAACGAAATAATCAATCTTAGAACCCATCAGTTATCATCTGACGACAATTTAGTTTTTTATTAAGTTAGTAAACCTAACTAAAGGAGATAATTATGAACAGTGCATATAAAACATGTGAAACAATCCTGTTATAAGCATCTCAAGTTGCTAATGAGACTGAAACAGTAGTCATGTTCCATCAAGTAATTTATACATTTTGAAAATGAAAATATCTTCATGGAAACCCCAAAATTTGATAAAACTTTTGAAAATGCGCATACAAGTTTTTCCGCTTGCTTGAAGTGGTTTTTGTCTTTTGGGAAAAAATAGTTCATGCGCTAAACGGGAGATGTAAACAATTTATCCAATAAGTTCTGACGTAGCGAACATTGTCATTACATGACTGATCTGCTGTTTCCGCTCTGACGGGAAAACCCAAAAGGACAATCATAAATTGCCCAATTTAATCTTAATTGCTGAAGACATATTTACTCTCATGGGTGGCAAAAGTTGTCCGATTAGCAAACTCTTTTTTAATTCTCTCTTGCACCATCTATTCTTCTTTTACTGTTTTCTTTCTCGCACACTCTTCTACTGCTAGTATTACCCTACAACAACACATCACACTGCCATCTTCTGACAGATATATTTATGCAGCTTTGTTTATTTGCTCTGAACCAGTGGAAGAAATTTTCTTCAAAATTCGATTTGACTTTAGTGAAACATTACTATTGTCAAAACATGTAAGATTTTCAGCCCAGATATCTACCAGCTTCTGGAGACCCAGAAATAGGAGTCCTTGCCCCCAGAGGTTGAATGGTTATCAAATGATAGCCGATGGGTTCCAATATCGGTTTACCCAGAAAACAGTATTTACAGTGAATTATATTACCTGCTGTCATATTTTTTTTTACATTTGAGTACATTCATGCTGTTGCCTCAGTTGTGCTTGTACATTAAAATGTCTGTTTCTGACAAAACACCATCTGTTGGCATTTGCAACGCCAACAGATCTGACATCTGTGTGCTTTCCAAGCTTTGCAAGCACGCAAAAAGTTTGATTTTATACGTCACACAACAAGAGGTCTTTCAACCAACTCATCATCTTTTTGTTTCTGTCATGTCAAAACTAATAAGTTAATGACTGAACAGTAGGGAAAGGAGTTCGGGTAGCTTACCTCCTTTGCTAATCAGTTTCCTGGAGAAACCTTGATGTGCTAGGACTAATAATACAAAAGACAGAAATATCCAAAGTAATTTCATCAAACCCTAGCAGAAAACCCTATTTTTTCATTTGGGTTCACTTATTTTCTCTCACTCCTGAGGGGAGCCGCAGCACAGGATTAGTGACAGATCAGCATACTAAAGCTGGCAGAGTCTGGCAAATGTTGACGAACAAAGGGGCTTAAACATGAGCCCTCTGGATTTCTCCATTCAGTATACCACCCTGCTCCCAAAACCTACTTGTGTACATTGTCATCAAGTATTTAGAGCTTTTCATGAATCACTACAACAGTAATCCAAAAACCCTAGATGGAATTATGCTAGACAGAGAAAACCACATGCTATCAAGTCCCTTAAGTTACTGCTGTCAATAAACATATTGATATTCCACTTTCTTCTCTTCTTCCTCAGTTTGTTCCCTTCAGAGATTATATGGACCGGACAGGCAACCACGTGTTGAGCATGGCTCGACTCGCTAAAGACGTGTTAGCGGAGATCCCAGACCAGTTCATCTCTTACATGAAGAGCCGGGGGATCAAACCCAACCCGGCACCACCTCCCTACACACCACCCGGACACACACACTACCACACACAGATCTGAAGCCCTCCTCTTGGCTTTTCACTGAGGACTGACAGCATGCAGCAGCCACTCAAGAGTCCAGTGGGAACTCACTACATCCAGTTTTTTTGGTGCAAACAGGAGCCGACGCACCAGGTAATGGGTGTCGAATTTTGTGCCGTATCCTCCCAGTGACAATCGGAGCAGCTTCTTTTTCCTGGTTTGTTTTTCTGTGATATATTCATTTGGATGATTTCCCTTAAAGAGGGACTCAAACTTTCCAGGACTCGTTGTTGAAAGCCTTTTAATCGGACACATCTGGCAGTGACTGTTTCACGTCTAAATTTGACAGCAGGTTGGTTCAAAAAGGTCATGTTGTGGTCAAAACTTGTGCCTGTTTGTGATTGTTTCTCAAATTGTATCAGGACATGTGAACTTTGACCTTAGCCTTGCTTGTCAACCATTTGTGTGGCCTAATCCAGTGATATTTTTTAGGCACCTTTTCCCTTCTGGAATTAGTTTTTATATTTGGAGAGTATCTCCATATCTTCTAATGCATCAGTTATGATGGAGGAAAAAGTACAGGTGTGTAGTTTACAGTTTATTATGTGACAAACATTAATCAGGCTTTTCATATTATGAGGTGTCTCCTCTTCTTTATTAGGTAAATGTTTATAAGAGCATGTTGTATGAGAAGTAAATTCCCCATATCCCACTATATTTATTCTCCAGTGTTATTCAGAGTGGCATGGACATTTGATAGATCTGTGAAAAGGTCACCAATTATTTTCAAGTGATTGCATTTAAAAAGCACAACCTGTCTTTATATCAAAGACAAGATTATTTTAGATTATGCTACTAGTTAGAGTGTGGGGAAATCCAGTTTGGTCCAGTGTACAAGCTTAAACCGGTTTGATTTTATGTAAACCAGTTGATTCTGCATTTATCATTATGCCATCTTCTGGCAAATAAAAAAAATGCCTGCATCAGCAACCTGGGTATCAGGAGGGTACGACAGTTGGTCTTTGTGTTATTTGCCCAACCCCTCCTCCACTGTGATTAGACAGCTGAAAAAACAGTGACAAGTGCAACGTTTTACCAAAGGTTTAAAATTTTTCAACTCTCAGGCCACCAGACAAAAAAAGCAATATGATGTGGTCAGTGCAGAATAAACGGTCAGCACCTTATTTAAAAAGGCTGGCCTCATTGGCAAAGAATTAAAAACATACTCAACTCAAAGAGAACTAAAACTACGCCAATGTCAACAACTGCTTCTTCTTTTTCTCATGTTTAGTGTTTACTGGCAGTTTGCAAACCAGCCTAAAATTCCATTACTGCCACCAAGTGGCAGCTCAATGAAGTGCAACACCGAATGGTAAAATTCCGTGCAGTGGTCTGGTCCGCTCCAGTGTTTGACGTAATAACAAACCGGTTTGAAATCTTTTACACTGGCTCAACTCTTCTACCAGGTAAATCATGTTTTAATCATTTTAATTGCTGCCATTCATTCATTCATTCTGAAAATAGTACCCAATTTATTCATGCAAGCCAAATGTATTTGAAGCATTCACAATATGACTCAGGCTTGTTTAAGGCTCAAATCTAGTAGGAATAAATTCCCATCACACAGGATGATGTTGCACATGAGAAACATTACCCAGTTAATCCTAACCTTGGTTTCTTTTCATTTGGTTTTGTAATATACAGTAATTACAGAAAACATTACCATAAAAGTAGTCCAACCTATCATTCTGGGTTAAGAGAAACAACGCTCCAAAACCACTCATAATGGTCTCAGGCAGCGCAAAGTCCTGCATGCAGTGAAGGTGCCCTGGCAAAATAGATAGAAGAGAGATAGCGGAAGAACCAACCTGACAAAGTAAGCAACTGCTCCACATTACTTTGTTGTGATTTGACAACTTGTCATTTTTAGGTAATATATGCCTCTAAAGCACAATATACACGGGTTGGGAAGGGTCCTAAAGCAATGATTACATTTTCATAGCTCTCCCATTTTAGTTGATGCTTACATGTTACATATTTAAAACATTTTTTTGTTAAAAAAAATATAACTAACTGACACAAAGCAACCATAGGGGCTACAAGGCCCAATGGCAGCTTAATCCAGTCCTGACATGATACCACACTGACTCTCATGTCAATGGAAATCCGTAAGCCCCCTGTGGCCACGCATCACAAGCCACATAACCGCCGCAGTCATGGACTTCACACTGTCGCTACTATCACAGCCAGTGTTCCTCCCTTGAGATTTACATTTCATCTGGCCCAGTTCTTCTTGCTGCAGTGTATTTCAAGCCTCTGGTGGGAAACAGTTCACAAGTGGTCTCCAGAGCTTTAGGATTTATGTTCATTACTTTCAGTACATAAGTAAGTCTCTCATGTGTAAAGGCATTAACACTGTGCTTTTCCACAGGGGAAAGAGGGATCCTTTTGTGCTAATCTTAGTTTGGCTTTCTGTAGCCTCCTACCATCTCTGACGTCAGTTCAGTGAGAAAAAAACAAAAACAAATTGGCTTTCAAGTATCAAATCCAATTTTACCGCATCAGTAACGACGCATCGTTGCACCATGATGCAACAACAAGTTGTGAGTCCTGACGGTCCTATGATGTCTTGCCCTACAAAAATGCAGAGATCATACTGTAAACATTAAGACATTTAAAGATATGATCATCATTGATCCATGATCAAGAAGTACACATGTAGGATTTCAACAACCACAAGGAGCTATTTTTATTTTTAAAATTGTACAGAATACAATGCAGCACTCAGATCTTCTCTCCCTTCATGTTTGCCATCTGACAAGTCCCATAGTACTTCTGCTCATGTTGCAGTAAAAATGTTTCTTGTTCTTTATAGCTTTTAAGCTAAACTTAAAGGAATGGAACACCTAATAGAAAAAGTCATTCAGTAGGCAGATAAACACCACAATTCTGATGCTAATGTCTTTGATCAAGACTGAAATGTCTCCACATGTATCGGAAATGTGTTTCAGACAATATTCCCAGAAGATAAATTCAAATGACACTGGTGCCTCCCTGACTTTTCCTGTAACACCATCTTGAGGTTGAATTTTCAGATTTGTCCAATACTTTTATTTATAACCGTATAGCAAATGTTAGCATGCTAAAGCGCTAAAGTGAGATAGTGAACATGGTTAATGGGGCTTTTACGCTTTCCGTTATTTTCTGTCATATGCAGTATATCATGTAAAAATGTTGCATGTTCATATTAAAAGTGGCAAAAGTCTCAAATGATGTGGTAAAAAAATATATGTAAAAGTAATCCCAGTGAGCAAAAACCTCAGGTTTCTGAGCACTCCATTTCCAATTGTTTTTTTATATGGTCATCTGCTACAGACATGTTACTGCAGTGTTTACATTACATACACGGCTACATGTAGCTACAGGCTAATGTCAGGGAAACCTGAAATTTTGGCTGCCAATGTTGTTAAATTACAGAAACTACAGATTACTTTCCTGCTGCTACACGATCAATGTGTCGATTTTGGCATATATGCTTTTATTGGTAATTTTTCATGGTAGAATTTTCATGGTGCTGCTACTGTGCTGTTGCAGTCATTTCCTGGCTGCAGTGACATCGCAGAAACCAATATCATAGATGCGGAAGAGCCGAAAACACTGACCAATCAGAGAAGACCGGGCTTTTTTGGGAGCGTGGGGGCTTAAAGAGACAGGCGCACTCAAAAAAAGAGGGTGAAAACAGGTACATTCATGAGCACATTGTGTCCCATCTAACATTACCTGCTAAACACCACCATTTTAGTGCTGTCATTGTATGTTGATGTTAGCATTTAACTCAAGGCAAAGCTTTATCTACATTTTTGTCACTCTCTCATTACTCCATTTTCACTTTGTTTTGTTTACTACTTTAACCTTCATGCGCCCCTCACTGGAATGGAGAGTAAACAGACGCAAAAAAACAATGCTACAAAGGGTATAATAGATTGTAAAAGATGTCCTTTCGGTTTAAAGTGACAAAGTGAGGCAGAAGCAGAATTAATCTGAGCTGAAAAGGTTCTATTCAAATATCTAATGTAGCAAACTAAAAGGCCTTAATAATGTGAAAGGCAGTCACTGCATCTCATTTAGTCCTGTACAGAAAAGCAGCTCAGGTGGATAAGTATGGCTCTTGGGTTTGAAGAAAGGAAATTATTTCACGGTGGTCAAAATGGCAAACGGCTATTTGCTTGTAAATTGTTGTGTGGTGTAAGAGGGAAACAGAAGTGACAAGTTAAAAGTGGACTTCTATCAGAATGTAAAGTGTATGAACAGCAGGTTTGCAAATAGATCCCAACAGCACTTTATCCTCACAAGGAGTGCTCATTGTATATGTTTGATATATTTTTGGGAATATTACTGTATTTAAGATATTTATTTATCTATTTTTGGAGTTTATAAGACAAGCCATCGCTCCAGTCGTCTGTGTCAATACGGTGACCTCTTATGCCCTGATTTATTACTGTGATGGATCGACTGCATGTTTTTCGTGGGGTACATGGAACAGTGCCGCGTCTGTATAATAGGAACCAGCCCAACCAGATTCCATGCATGTCAGTGCCAAACATGGCAGTAAGCTCTGTGGACTGTTTGCTATTTCTTCTCTCTTGTGCCTGGTTCTCCAAACATTTCTTGTCTCAACGGTGGTTAAAAACTGTAGCAAAGTTAGCATGTTACAGTTAACACTTTTACATTTTGTTTTGTTTTGTTTAAACCCACAATTTATCTCTTCAGTTTTCTGATTTGCATGACTCCCTACTTTCCTTTAAATGGGTTTTTATTGTACATGATTATTGTCATATGGTGGGTTGTGAAATGCTTTGTATTGGATTGCCTTAATTGAAAATTAATTAAAAAATGACTACTTTTATAAAAGTTCTTGGAGCGTTATACTTTGATTTCAGTGGTCAGTGTTCTAATTTGTTACTTAAACTCAGCAACAACAAAGTTCACTTCAGGCTGCTGGTTGCTGATAAAACTGAGAGGGGCTGAGTGCTAACTGCTCGAGGGAAACTCATCATAAACATTCCAGTTATACATCACTTTCACAACACTGGTATTCCTACAAAATAAAAATATAAAAGTCTGCAGAAGTCATGTTAATGTTCCTATGTCAAAACAACATGCTGGATGATGTCACGGTGGTTTCACATGGGGTCGATGAAGCTGATCAGCTGAGAATTCCGCAGACTCGGAACTATTTGCAGTGGAAAATGGAATTGAAAAAAGGACCTGGTGACCGGTGAGTTGAGTCCAACCGAACCATGCCATGGAATATAGGCATAAGACACTTATTAATATTTGAGCAATGCTTTGATTCTTCTTTGTCTTCAGTATGCATTTTAATATATGGATAACATTAAACTCATTAGACTTGAAGATTAAGACAGTGAAGAAAAAGTCACAGACACACACATCTATATGGTTGATTAAATCTGATATCTAAAAAAAAAAAATAGTTAAAAAAAGATGGTTATTGAAGTCCCTTAAAAGTCCCCTATATAAGTCCCCTAAATTAGGCACACTTTGAATGCAAATATCTTCTTACACTTAAGTGCATTTTTTGCCATCGTTCTTACCCTTTGCAGAGTGTGAGGAACAGTACTGTGCAAAAGTCTTAGGCAGGTGTGAAAAATGCTGTAAAATAAGAATGCTTTTAAAAATAGAAATGTTAACAGTTTCGTTTTTATCAATTGACAAAATGCAAAATGAGCGAACAGAAGAAAAATCTAAATCAAATCAATATTTAGTCTGACCACCCTTTGCCTTCAAACCAGCATCAATTCTTCTAGGCATTTTTTCACACCTGCCTAAGACTTTTGAACAGTACTGTATAAAGTGTGGTGGATTTCCAACTGTCCTCCACATTCCTTCCTCACACAAGTTTTGTCCCTCCTAAAATATTCAGTTTGAATTATGTTGTATGAAGATACCTTGTCTCAGCAGTCTGTGGGGCTGGAAGGGAACAGCTGTCACAGAACTGAATCAAACCCAAAACTTAATGTTAAAAAAAAATAAAGCATCTGACTTGAGCTGACAGCAGCCTCGCAGCTGCAGAGTACTGCTGCTTAGAACATAGCAAGTGATGTACGCTGCACTGACAATTAACATATGCATACATCATCTCAAAAAAGTTCTATCCATCTTCAGTCTAAAAAGCAGGTATTTAACTGGGCTCTCCTGGCCACATTTCAAGTGGAATTTCCTGTCTGGAAGAAATACATTTGAACACACTCGAGAGATTTCTGGAGTATATTTAGTTTCTGGGTCAAGTGGAAATAACAAGGTAGGGGGAAAGAAAGTAATTTGCAAAGTTTTTGGATGGACTTTTTTGTACTTGACAAGTTACCGCACCAAATTATTCACAGGCTGAGAGAATAATTCAGGCAGACAGAAACTAATGAGCATAAAAGGTTAGCCAAATAAGGTCTGGATAAAAAGAAGGTACGCTCCAGTGTCATCCTCCTTAAATGTCTTTTTGTTGTAAGTGCCCTTTGTTGTATTGTTGCTCCTGCGAGTCACATGCATTCAGTACAAATCCTTGCACTACCTTGCACAATAAAGTTTTCAAGCAGCTACCCCTGGTTTAAAAAAGTAAAGGAATGTCAAACTTCAGGAACTAAAATAAATAAATAAAACTGGTATCCAACTACTTGTTTACCAAAACAACATTTAAAAACAAAGAATCAGATGTCAAGCACAAAGTCCCTATTAACTGTACTGTGTGTGAAAAACATTTACTGCCAATGGTCTTCATTTGTTACTCTTACAGTGTGTGTTTGTCTGTGTGGGAGTGTATACTGTAATGGTTTGTTACTAAAATTGGATGTGGATGGTTGTGACTGAAAGTAACTAAAGGAATGGATCGACATATTCCCTCTCTGGCCGGTGGCCGCTAGCTTAGCTTAGCATGTCCAAAGGTTGAAAAAAATATAATATCCAGCAGATTTAAAGCTTGCCAATTAACATGCTATATTTTTATTATTTGAATCCATACAAAAAAAGCAAAGAGTAAGAAATGGAGGTTTTAAGCACTGGCATATTTTTTGGTCAGGCAGATAATCTAGCTCCATCCCAGTGAGAACTGCTGGCTCAGTGGTGGCGATGTCAAAAGAAGCAGAAGTGAGGTAAGCAATCTGGGATCCTGGTTAGACTAGGAGCGACCCTGCATAAACCTGCTGCACCTGGCTGCTTTCTCGCCACGTTGCTTTCTTGTCAACAATCTGGACAACATGATACTGCATCCTTTAGCTTAGCTGTGGAGCTAGCTGGACACAGTGATGGAGCCAGACTCTCTGGGGACCCATCCACTACAACAGTCTCTCAGTTTGGGTGTAGGTCTTCATTTTCATTTGGAAAGTTTGCCATACATCTTTGAGGACATTGCAAGGTTTATTGTGTGTCTAAACCGTGAAGTGCACGATCTTGAGGAGTGTCATCACTGCAGTTAGTAAAACATGCACTTTGTTCTTGTATTGCTACATCTTCTCTCTAGCTGATCACTTTGTCTCTTTCAGGGAGTTGCATTCGTTCATAGTTTTGAACCTGAACCTTCAGTATTTGGATTAAGTAGTGTGCAAAGGTGGGGTGGGTATTTAATGGTGAATGTAAAGTATTGGATTGGACTTGGATCGTGCCATAGAAAACTTGCTTTGGGCATCCCTACAGTACTCAAATTTACAGCACTAACTACGAATCTCAAATCCCAAACTGTCATCAAGGAACCTCCTAATGTTTCAGCTTGTTCTCTAGCCAGTGAGAAGATCCGTTTCACAGAACACACAGAACAGTTTTCCACTTCTATTTTAGTAGGCCCACATTTGCCCTTCGCCCTTACCGTGTTGTCTAATGTGTGGCGGTATCAAACAACACTTGTGCTTTGGCAAAGGACAGCAGGTTGCCTCTAACCTTTTGCAGCAGCACTGTGGCCATACTCTGGGGCTACAATGTCTCCCACAAATGAGATGATGATGGCAGAAGCAGCTGGGAAGTTTACAATTATCTGACCACTGCCAAAAGAAGCAGTAATTTGACTTGGCAGTCGCTGGAGTCATCAAATGAGTGGCTAATATCACAGATGTTGAGCTGAATTAAGCCCTGAGCATCTTAACTGAGCTCTAAACACACACTCTCAGTAGCCAAAACCTCACTGTGAGTGTAGACTCACTCAGAAATCTCACCCAACAAATATCTTAGCCAATGAGTACATGGAAAAAATATCTATGAGTGAGCTGACTTCTACAATCATAAATCAGCTGGGCAAACATCTTTCTAAGTCGCAGGCTGATGTCAAGCTGCCTGTTTATTGTTTATTGTAAGTACTGAAGCTAGCCAGCTTATTAGAAATATTAGAGTATCTTGGCCCCTTGAAATCAAAGACACAACTTTGCAACATCGATGAGATTAAACAGATGTGTTAGTCTCTAGGTAATAATGAGTCTACAGCCAAAACTGTGAGTAAAGCAACAGTCTGATAAGCTGTTTACATGATTACAGGGAGTGACAAATCCCCATGATAATCCTTTTTCACGAGTGAAGCTTTTATTATCCAGAAAGTTTTGGATGAAACCAAATTGTTTGCTATCCCAGCCAGTCTCTGTTGTCTTTGTTTCCGTGGATTTATTTTTCCACATCTGCCTTCTAGATGTCCTTGTCCAATCACTAGGACTGCCAAAATATGCCATTCAAATCTTCCTTCTAGAGAAACACATTGGTTCAATCTATTAGAATATAAGACAACATAAAAAAAAATCTTTTGAAAGATCTAAATAACTACACATTGCTATATTTTTCTTGCCCTGGTGGAGAATACCTTGTTGTTGCCGTGTTTCCATTAGAGTCAAAGCAAATTTTGAAGCAAAATTTTGAAATTTCACATTAAAGAAAATCTGAATTAGGATTGTTTCCATTAACTATTTTTAGAGCAAATAAACAAAGCTGCATATACGTACTGTATCGCTGTAGGCTAATCCGTCAGTAAACAGTAGAATAATAATAATAATAATAATAATAATAATAATACCTTTACTTATATAACACCTTTAAAAACAGCGTTCACAAAGTACTTTGACAGAACAAGCATGGATAAAACTCATGCAAAAATAAGAAACCAACAATGAAGAAGAAATAATATAGATATAGATGGATGGATGGATGGATGGATAGATGGATAGATATAGATAATTTTTCTTTCATGTCAGCTCGTCATGACCTGCAGAGCGGAAACAGCTAATCAGTCGTGAGTTAAATGTTTGCTACATCAGAACTTATTCGGAAAAGGCGTTTCCATCTCCTGTTTAGCACATTAACTATTTTTGAAAATGACAAAAAAAACCTCAAGCGAGACCTTTATTGATTTTTGGTGTTTCCATCAAACTTTTCTCAAGCAAATGTTCATAATGCGCATAAAAATTGGTTAATGGCAACACGACTATAGACTATAGCCGTGGAGCAATGTCGACACTTTATTCTCGTCTTCTATTAATTTTTGCTTGCTATACCCACTCATGCATGCTTGTTGCATGCTAACCTAAACACATGTTTCTAACAGTGGGCAGTTAAAGTTTTGGTACACAACTCACGCTTGTAAATTGTGTGTCGTGGCCCACACAGAACACAGCAGGCAGACAACGTCAGGAAAGCTGCATTTTCTTTCCCAAAATCAAATATTCTTTTCTCATATTTCGTGTGCTTTTTTGACAACTGAAATATATATTTGAGTTTAGTATTCTTATCAGCCCATTCAGAGTTTCAGAAAATGGATGGATAGACAGATGTTCTAGCAGAGACAATCACTCTCAGTCACTTGTCAGATTATATATGCTGTTGTCAATCTATTAATAATATCCTTTCTCCCAAACACTAGGTCTTTCAGTATATATATATATATATATATATATATATATATATATATGCTGTTTCCTTTTGCTTGTCCTTAGTTCTTTACACCAGTGAAACTTTTCCTCCCGGTCTCTCTTAGACTTAAAAAAAAGGTGACTCACGCAAATGAGGCCCCCTAAAGAAGCAAGTCTTTTTGGAGCAGGACAACAAATGAAGATAAGTGGGAACCAGCAGTCCCGAGGGAGTTCAGTGATGCATAAAGATTAATTAATTAATGCATTCAATGCAGTCGCAAGACCTCAACAATCTATGCTCCTGTCCTCTTCACTGTAGCTGCTGCAAACTTACAAGTTTTGTCCCTCTGGCTACAGCCTGTGGGTAATGAAAGACACTGCAGATACAATCATTAGAGGTCAGGCTTCACTCTGCACAAGATAAAGTGAGGAGTACAGGAGTTCCATGCAGCTGCTCCTCTCATAACAAGGGAAGTCAGCTGAGGTGATTCACACACCTGGTGAGGACATGCAACCTTTTGAGGGGGCGTCTGGCATGACCTACATTCAGAGGACCTTGGGGTAGAACTGCATGCGAGGTTGGTACTGGAGTCAATGTTTGTCGAAGTTTTGGATATCACACTTGACAGGGAATGCTGTAACAAGGCAACAAAGTTTTGTGTTTATGTGTTCAACATTCCGGAGCAAACGGATCAGCTGGTCGCTGGATTAACTGGTGACCTTTGTCTGAAAGCATCTTTGTGCACTCATGGCTGTTGAAGCTGCTGCAGAACATTTATTTGGATAACTTTAGATTTTATCATATATTCCTTTCATCTGGTCTGTTGACAGAAACTGGATATCAAGTAAAACAAGGTTTTGGGCGAAAATCATCATTTATGACATTTCTTCTATTTTAGCGATGACAACAAATGAGGACAAATGTTTTGATTTGCCATTTGAAAAGGGCACTCGCACACAGACACAAAGGGCAGGAGCTTTTCTCCCCCCCCTCCCCCCATTCGTGCTACTAACTCCATGTAGGACTGGATATCGTAAACATCACAGTGCATGTGAGGCGACACAGAGGTCAGAGTGTCTGTAGGTATTCCGCTGGACCGCTGAAGAGAAAAACATTTACTTACTCAAAAGATAAAACAGAACAGAAATAGCTCACATGTTCACAAACAACTTAATGTCAAAAACTACAAATCATCTGATAAACTTTAGAAAACCAGACTATAATGTTTGTAATTTAAAAACTCTGTGGTTTTAGGGTAAATATGAGGATATTTTAAATTAATCAGCACCACTGTTAATTGAAGCTACAAAGAGTAAGCAACACAATGCCCTAATTGGTCAATAGGCCGCAATTCCCTAGCTTTCCATCTCATTATCTGGAGGCCTGTGCTGTAGGGTATTTAAAGAGGAGAGGAGGTGCAAACTGTAATGTGAAGAGGATAATTAGTAAAAGAAACAGCAAACAAGTAGAGAAGAACTAAGTATATAATCCTTGAGAATTAATTAATGTACTTGAAAGTCCACGTCTGTTTCCTCCAGAGAATCAACAAACCAAAACACACAATTAAAACTTGAGCCTCGATCTTTACCATCAAGGGTAAGCTGTCACGTAAATGTAACCTCGCTGTCAATCACCTCCAATCGCTGCTCAATAATTCATGAGCTGCTCCCTCACCACTGCACTGAACTTTGAACCCTAAACAAATCTGTAAACAATGCTCATTAAGAAAATTAAATATACATTGGAGATAGATTTTACTGCCACACAGTCCCTGTATGACATCCTTGTGTCTGTGGATTATACGTGGCGCACACACAAAGTCGATCAGGTTTACAGTCCAGTGACCGCCTGAACTAGGGTTTGACAATGTCTACCAAATTGGCATGATATTGTCTGAGCAAGCCATCCAAACTTAAGAACTACCATTAAGAATAATCATCATCTTATTTTTTTGCCAGAAATTAGTGCATTACATAGACTGTAAAAACAAGTGCGTTCTTTAACATTATTAGTTGAAATCAATTCTCTTCTACTTTTCTCTGTTGAAAATAAATCACAATTGTTAATTTTAAGCAATTAATTAAAGCCACCTGACCACTGTCAGGTCTAAGTGTGGAGGGGGGGCGGGGCTTTAAAATTTTGTTGAATGTTGCCACTGCAATGGATGACGGCATTGTTCATCAGCCCAACCTTAGCCTGAACATCAACAACTACTTACCCTTCTTTCCGATGTTTGTCGATGTGTATGTATTATTGTGAATTTTATTTTTATAACTACGTCTATAATCAATTTCCATGTTAAACAAATCTTCCATGTATTCCAAGCTATCTTAGTCCCTTCGTAGAGAAATGCAGAGTTGGAACTATATAATGGGTGGTTCCTCCGAGCCCTGATTTGAGGGAAATATGGGTTTGGGATGACAATGGTCCAAAAGTAAGTAAATACCTGCTGCTTTGTAACTACTCTTGAATTGAATAGAATAGAATAGAATATCTTTGTCATTATACAATGCATAATGAAATTAAGTGCAATATTACTCATACAGTATAAAAATATGTATATGTAAAGTATGTTAAGAAAAATATAATTCTGTGATTCTTAAAATACCAATCGGAGGCACCAATAATAGCAATATGACAACATTATGACGTATGCTGCTTAGAGGCACTGAATGATTCAGGATGTAAAATTAACATTCAGCTAACTCCATACATATAAATATTAACTCAGTTCAGCCCACACACATGAAATATGTATAGTGTTGATATTTGGAGTCTCGGCCCCGGCCTCATCATTCTACACAAGAAAACAACAAGAGCAGCACAGCAGCAACCGAGGAGTGAGAAAAATAAACTAAAGGATGCAAATCTGAACACCAGCTATTATATGGAATCTACCATGTGTCGGTCAGACAGCAGACACCATGTGGCCGATCCCAACAAAGCACCTCCACTCCAATGCAATCTAATGAGCTGAGATGGATAAATCATGAATTCACTTAATGTGCAGCAGCAGGTAAAGAAGATGACAGGTATGCAGCCGATAATCATAAATAAAACACAAACATGTAATAATGAAACTGTCAAAGGCATGGAAAGGCATGGTTGGGGCACATGTTTTTCTCTTGTGATATGTAATAGTGTGATAAGCAGAGCTCCATTAGCAGGTGCTTATAAGCTTGACCTCAGAAATGACTGCAGTTTAGTGAAGCAGCAGTAGACAGGAGCTTAGCACTTTCTAGAAATTTCTAAAGTAAACTTTGACCCACTGTTAAAATTGAAATCACTCTGCAACACTTTCAAGTGTGTCGAAAAGTGTCCTACATGACAAGCCATGTTAAGTTTTCCCTTATAGCCAATATTACAAGGGAACAAGTGTGCATTACTGCAGGCGAGTACATAATTATATGAACAATGAGACAATAGTTTACGTCCCTAAAGCCAAAATCCAATACCTCCAACTTGAGTCTGCAGTAGGATGATAGAAAACAAAGGCAACGACCTGAGCATAAATCAATTCAGCCCATAACTCACAATGGCCAAACATGAATATTTATAGCTTCACGTTAGGTTAACTATCAGCAGAGACCCAAAACGATCAGTTATCATAATAAATAATGTGACAAACAACAAAAAGCACATGCAATACAACAGCCATACTAATGCAAAGTATTAGCTAGCAGCAGTGTGAGCCTCATATTGCAGAGGACACAAACCTGAAAGGACAGTCAATGTCCACTTTTGACATCCATATTAGCATAAACATAGACAAAAGTAAGCTCATACCTTGTTGAAGTGCAGCAGTGGTCCTAGGTGTCCAAGCAGAGGGTCCTTTGGGAACAGCTGTAGCAAAGAAAAACTCCAGACTCAAGCTACAGTGAAACCAAATAATCACCTGTTTAAAGAGCAGCACGAGCGCCATCAGCCCTTCCATGAAGCCACGTGGACAGGGAGACAGGTGAGCTAGCAGGTGTTTGCTGTGGAGGTTAAGCTAGCAAAGTAGCACACGACCTAACTGAGCTGCAGGGTGTTAGTTTGAACAGCCCGTCTCCCTGCTAAAGGTGCGTTTGATTCAGAGTGCGTTACAATCACAATATGGTTACAATATGTGGAGTTTAGCAGCGGTCGTCTATTGAACTGTCTGAGCAGCGGTGGTGAAAGATGCAGGCCTACCTAGATACCTAAACAAAATAACCTAGCTAGCAGTAGTCTACCAAAAAGCCGAAATTAAAAGTCCAGCGTTCAAAGAGTAACCGGAGTTGTTATAACTATTATTAATAATTAACATTAAAATATAACACACTTAAAGTACCAAATGTCAAGGTAGTATATCATGCAAAATGCGTCATTTCAGAATGATGTTTTGAATTATTGATGTCTTTATTACTTTAATGTAACAGCTGGAAAATGTGGAGCTGATAATAATAACTCAACATACTGCAGTAGGCTAGCATGTGAATTTCCCATCTAGGCAAGTCATGACATTTATTCATAAAGCACTTTTTTTTTTTAAACTCATGTAATAATGCATCATGATTTATGGTTGTTGTATATATATTAGGTATACAATATACCTAATGTGAAAAGTACTTGTAACTTAAGGTGTCAAATAAATGTAGTGGGATAAAAAGTCAAATGTTTGTGTTTTAGTTGCAGTGGTGCAGAAGTATTATGGCACCTAAAATGAAAAACACACAAAGTACGCCTTATATTTCTACTTTAGTAAATATGCATTTTCACCATGGCTAAGCAGACTTTACTCTATTATTTTAGCACTTGAGTAGGAGGTAGTAGCAGACAACATGGATACAATGGTACACAAAAGGAAGTGGCGCTAAGCCATACTATCTATTTTTAACTTAACAAATAATTTAAATTTTGGAGAGAACATGATTCAATGAGAGCCATTTAAAGCCAAACGCATGTGCTTTTATCAAAACATAAAAGATCTTCAGAGTGAAACAGTGCAATAAGGTGGAATAATGCAGAGTGATATGCTGGGGACATTTACTGGTGCCAGCACTGGAGGAACAAACCCCTGCAACTATTCATCAGGTATTTCATCACACAGAGCCAGAGAAGAGGATCCCAGCTACACTGAATAGAATCGAAAGCCTCTCTTCACTGGCTTCTCCTGTTCTCTCTATAATAATGCAAAAGCCACAGAAATGACTCCCTTTGGCGCTACAATCATGAACTCAGAAAACACACCAAGGTTGCTGGCAGCTGTGCATCCAAAGATTCACAGTCAGACATCACCAGCCTCGTTTTATGGTGTCAGAAACAGTCATGTAAGTCATGTGACATGTCTTTCTTTACCCAGCAAACTCTCTCTTTCTTTGTAATTTCAATTCAATTCAATTCAATTGGCTTTATTGGCATGACGTAACAATGTATATATTGCCAAAGCAAGCATCAGAAAAAAGATAACAAGATAAGGAAAGCAATATTTACAATAAATTATTATAATTCTGTAATTCATTTTAAAAGAAAAGAAAAACTAATAACAATAAAAGAAAGCAATATTTACAATCATTGAATTACAATCAACATATAATTTAAACAATCTAACTGTCCCAGCAAAAAAAGAAGAAAAAACAAAATAAAAACAAAACAACCTCTTTGTATCTATGTATGTATTAGTTGTACACACTGCCACTGTGTAATATTTATTGATGTCATTATAATTGGTGTCAAAGTTACCTCCTCTGCTTTATCAATCTCTTCTTATTCCAGACCTGGTTATCCCCTTTCTGACCATCCGTCACCTTCAGCGACCTCACTTTACATGCTGAGCTGCTCTACATCAGCCAGTCTACCCCACTATATTTATTCTTAAAAAGTTAGTTTTAATTCTTTGCCATATTGTCTATGTTAATTAACTACTCTGTTCTCTTGTCAAGGCCTATCTTAGTTGTTTTGTTTTATTTATCTATGGATTTGTTTGGTCTCCCACCAGCTTCTCAGTTGAATCCCATGCTGCGTTGTCTGATGCCTCTGATTCACCTGAGACTAAAATCACAGCATTAACTTGAAGGGCACTGGGAGAGTGCAGACCTCTGTCAAGGCCATGCCCTGTCTGGCAATATCTCTCTTGTGTATTTTCCTCATAATTCGAATGTGCTCTAAAATGTGTATTGGGTTCTTCCTTGACCCATGCTACAACCTTCAACTTAATTTCATGAAAGGCCTGTATTTTTTTCGCACAAACAAACCGAACCAAAAACATAACCTCCATGGCAGCGGAAGCTATTACGTCAGAGAAAAGGATCCATCAGCAGAGACTGTCTCCTCTTTGCCTCATGTACTTTATGTATTTTGCCTTCACAGTTGTATCTATCGGGTGCTTTATTTAAGATCTTTCGTTTTCTTTGTTATTTTCTTTACATTAATGAGAAATAATGCAAATAATGTTTTCCGTTAAATGTGGTCTTCTGAGACTTTTAAGTAAGTAAGAGCAAACATTTGGCAAATGCACTTTGAAGAATTGATTAAATTATCACCTTCATTCTTGAAATGTAATTCAACCACCTTCACATCATCCACCATATCAGATTTTAACGAGTTCCCAGACCTTGCATTTATTTCTGGTCTTTGTAGTTGGTTTCATCATAACATTTCATATGTGACGAGTTTCTCCTGACACCAGCATTATTCTTATTAAAGTTTTCTGAAGATTTGCACATTTGAAGGGGCTCTATAATCTGAATGCTGGTGCTGTAATGTCACAAATAAGCAAAATACCTAAACCAGATAACCAAATAACTAAAGCCCCTATAATCTCCTTATGTATAATGTAGTTTATGATACTTAACCTTACATATTTGCATGATCCGGTTAACATTTGGGAATCCTGTTATGGAGAAGTACACAAGCTTTGATGTGTTATTTTTCATCTGCAAGCAGTTTTCTGTGTGTATGGCATCACACCGACTTTATTGTATCAGACAGCACAGAAGTGAGTGTGACATCCCCGCTGATTATCTTGGTGCACGATTCCTAATCAAGACTTTATTCTTTCCAGAAGAAATGGAATTGCATGACTGGGCAACCCAATTTTCATATCATTCTCTGACATCCCAGAGTACAATGTGTGGATGAAACATGCTCTTTCATTTTTTTTTCCTCTTGTCCTCACAAACAGCTTTTTTTCCCCTTTTTTTTTTACTAGGATAAGCATGATGTGACCAGTTTTATGCAATTAAACACCACAACTGGTTTAACAGACCTCCCAGCTTTGCCTTAATCTAATTGATTTGGAGTGGAGTCTGTGGTGCTGCTGGTGCTGCTGGTTTGTGGCTGGATCTCGGCTTTAATGCCACAAGATAGATGCAGGGTTCAACAGGCGAAGGTGGGTTAATATCGAGCAGGCTGATCAGTGATTGGCCCTGTGTAGAGAGAGAGGAATACCAATAGTGAAAATCAGCAGCAAATTACAGTCCCATGCAACAAAACTGCAGGGTCTGTAGTCAGCCAAGAAAATATTGGTTAACTGGAATGATGTACTCTTTAACCGTTTGATCGATGGAGTCAAACAGATCTGTACATTATCTCTAGATTAACTAAATCAGCCACAGCGTACTTAGTATACTCTATCTGGTAACATTGTGTGTATTTTTTTAATCGTTTGCAATAGGGGTGCCGAGTATTTACACTATGATGTAATAGTAGATTGCATTTGCTTTTGTTTTTTTGCATTTTGTTTTTGACATATCACAATTACATTTATAAATTGCACACAAAAGTTCACTTATGTAACCATTAAATTTGAATGGGCAGTAATCATTTATTCATTATCCTTAACTGCTTATCTGAACTCGGGTACACCCTGGACAGGACGCGAGACTAACAGAGCAGACAACCATTCACTCTCTCATTCACTCCTATGGGAAATTTTTGGACTGTGGTAGGAAGCCAGAGGACCTGGAGAGAGCCCACGCTGACACGGGGAGAACATGCAAACTCCACACAGAAGAGCCACAAGCCAGAGTCTCTTAGAAGGGTCTTCTATAAACAGTGTTTGACCCATCCATTCATGTCGACTTTATATGCGTTAGACTATGTCAAATGACTTCCTCTGCGTCTCCATCATAATAACTACGGCCACTAGAGGTCGCTCCTTGACACTTTTGAAACTCCCTGCAGTGATCCGGCTTATCAATTGATAATAACAACTCTGCACTGGTATATTTTGACCCTACCACCTCAAATCTATGGTAGTGATAACCACTGATGGCCATTTAATGGATTGATAACATTCAAACCAGGTGACGTAACGTACAAAACATATGAACTGATAGGAGCCCAGAGGGGTGACAGGTTATTTAAATTATTGAATTAGCCTGAGTCTGATTGTGACACACTTCACAATCTGGGTTATTAATGATCTGTCTTTTTGGATTACGAATTATGACAGGTACAGCATGAGTTACTTTTTTTTAATCCCCCAATGGTATCAACACTGAATAATTTATTTGTTGTCTTTTGCCTGCACTGCAGGACAAATATGGCGAAAGCATTCTTGTGTGTTGTTGATTCTGCTTGTAGACGAGTGACCGATGTAGGGTTCAAACACTTCACTGGTGGTGATTGAACCAGTCAGTCTGATGGTGGGAAAAGCTTATTGTGCATGTATTAAGTGGAACTGTGATCCAATGGCGCTTCTTGGTTGTGCTTCAATCTGATATGTTTGCACATCAGGCTCTTACATAGATACATGAACACCAGGGGACATCTGTTATAATTAGCAATGTGAATAATGTAGATGCTGCGGAAAAAAATAGAATGGTTTTGGTGATCAAGTTCAATTTATTTTCAGTCACAGTGTGTGTGAACCAGGGTGGGGCAGCGCTCAGCGAAGAACATCTTCAGTAGGTGAAGGTCGCCATCTTCTGGAGGTAGTGTGTAAGTGTACATGTGTGGTGATCAGTGGTCAAATCTGGGCAAAACTTTTACTTATTTACTTACTTACTTATTTAAAATAAGCTAGAAAAGGGTTGTCTAATCTGGCTTCCAGAGCATAATGTTCCCAGTGCTTTGTATGGACTGAGCTTCCCCTAATATACAAAAAATAATTTAGTTTATAAGAGAAATCACCTGATTCATCTTATTTCATCCCAGTGATTGTCACCTTCATTCAACCAACAAAATTAGCCTCAACAAAAGTTTTTTTTATTTTAGTTTAAGAGATGAACATAGGTGTTCATTTTGCAGAATAACAAAAATGTTGTGTTACAAGGCAATGGTTATCAGTCCACAGGCCTCACACTGAAGTTGCTTTCTGAACCTTGATGTAGTTAATTAGGCCCAGTAATTATATCCAGCTAGTATCAGTCTTGGTCCCCCAGGTGTATATAATTTTCTATTTATGGCTAGAATATAACCCAGTGGGATTTATGTCCTGATGTCCTGTAAATGCACATTAAATTAATTATTTGCAGCGTTAATTACCTGATTTTTTGTTTTTATTTTTTCAATTTATTGGGCCTTTTATTCCAACCCTGCAAATGGTTCCTCTTCATTGTGTTCCATTATTTTTAGTGTTTTTTTTTTTGGTAATTTGGCAGCTGTGGTACTGGTTCTGGGAGTGTGAATGGTTGTCTGTCTCTATCCCTATGTGTCCCCCATGACCTCATACAGGATACGCGTTTACAAATAATAGAGAGATGGATGCTTATATCCACACCATCTACTTTTAATCCAGTTCTGAGGAAGCTGACTGACTTTGTAATTCCCTCTGGTGCAAACATGAGCTGATACTGCCGATCACATGCCACAATCATTATATAAACTAGGGTCGAGGTAAGTCATTGTCAGGTAAGGTGGACACCTCCTGTCTAAAATGCTGCAGCTTTAATGCAAATATTTTTTATTTGTCAAGAGATTGTGGGACCACTCTCTGATATTTCCCCCTCTGCACTAAGACAATGGAGGTGAATGTTTCCAAAACACACATTTTCATAGGAGTTACTTCTTGGCACTTCATATTTAATAATATACAGTTAATTTGGTGGATCATTCTCTCATCCAGTCACTGATTCTGGAAAGATATTTTGTGTTGCTGTTTTTTAAGAATTCTTTAATGTTGTAATGTGTACACCAGCAGTTAAAGTCAATTGACCTCATATGTACTAAAGGTTGAGACAGAGATCTTATTTACATTCCTGTTTACATTCAGTTCATTCGGTTTCAATGCTGTCAACACACATACACATGCCCATCATATTTATCCCTATGTTCATCTAGCACCATTTGCTGTCTTAGATTCAGATTTGCTTGATTTCTTTTTCTTTTTATAGTTTAATGGGCATTGTTGGAGGGTGTCTAAGGCCTGAAATGTTATTGACAACAACTGCTTCCCTGTAATCATTTCACACATGATATGAATAAAGACTTCAGATCTCAACACCTAGACAAAACTATCTGCATGGATAGATGCCTCCAAAAATATATCTCTTTAAATTTCACAGGCAAATATCTGTGCTAAAATGTAGGGGGACGTGCAATAGAGTGCTGTTTGCATATCGTCACCCTGTTAAAATAATAAAGTAATAAAGTCATTTTCGTTTTGCAGGAAACACAAAAAACTTTTCACTCAAAAAGGATGCAACAAAGGATGGCTATTGGCATAGTAATAACACGGTGTGTAAATTATGCAACTTAAGAGAAATAAATGACTTAGGCAATTTTTTGAACATGCCTTTGTGACTTAAGCAAGATATAGTAACACTTTATTTTGAAGGTGTCTACATAAGAGTCACACAAGCCTGTCAGAAACATGACATGACAAGTATCATGAGCATTAATGTTACTTCAAAGAAAAAAAGAAAGAAAGAAAAAAGAAAAAATGACTTCGGCGATTATTTAACAGTGTGACGATATGCTGTCTACCAGTGTTAACTAAACACATTAAAGTCACATATTGATCTCAATGAAGAGCTCTACAGCCCTAAACAAACATATAGTTGACCAGTAGTTCATTTTCACCTCATTACTCTGCTCTGGGTTTGAAACACAGGTGAGACGTGACTGCAGCTTGACCCCTGTTCGCACACCGGAAGTTCAAGCGTAGTAACCGATCAGGACCCAGCCCTCTTCTGTGTTGCGGCTGCGCGCGATCAGTCGCTCAGTTGATGTTTTATGAGCAACAATGGCTCCTACAGCAGTCACTGTCGAGTGGCAGACGAGCAGAATTATTCAATGTCTGCTTGAGGACGAGGAGGAACTTGAATGTCGCATGTTAGATGCAGCTAGTTTGGAGGTTGACAGCCCAGCTCCGTGCAGTGGTTAGTTGTTTTTTTCTCTGACTGTTCATTATATAATATGCGAGTATGAGAGGGAGAACTGACTGTACTGAGTCAGTGTGTGTATGCTATGACTGTCAGTGAAGTTTCATTTTCTAAGGTAAGCTACAGAACAAGACAGACAGGTCAAAGTGCTAGGCTAATATTTAGGCTCTCTCAGGGTGTTTTCTGGTACCGTCGATATTCTGTTCAGGACAGATAGCGTTAACACGTAGTGTCCATTCCTTATGTTTTCAACCCTGAAACGGGTGACCCTTTTCTCACACTAAAGGCTCCTTCACATCACTCTTCCTTTCTCAGCACAGGTTGTTGCTTATTTTATTATTGTTCTATACTTTCTACACCTTTTAGTTTTGTCTATTTTTGCTCGTGTGCCATAATTATCGTCTTGGCTATGTGTCAAGTGGAGCTTATTTGTTTGTATCTATTTAGCTATGTCTGCTTGTATACAAAGACGACGGTGGTGTCTTAAAATGTCTTGTTTTGTCAGTCCAAAAGTCAAAGTTGTTTAGTTTGATATGATATAAAACGGAGAAGGCAGCAAATTTTTCATTTTTGACATGATGAAAACGGCATTTTCTGCCATTGTTGCATGAGAAATTGTTAACAATTGATGATCAGGATATACGTGTGTATTTTATCCTATATGTGAATCACTTTATACTTGTGTGTGTGCATATATTTAGCCTGCTGCTATTACTGACTGTTAAAACAGGATATTATGTTTTCATTTTCAGATGATGGTTTTGACCCCGTGCTGATAGCTGATAAACTGAGGAGTGTGGCTGATTCCCTGAATGATGACCCCAGATTCAGAACTGCACTGACTGAACTGAAGCAAGCAGCAGCTCAAGAGGTACACATAGTGAATGCTTCAGACAAGGGTTTATTTTAATTTTATATACCTCTAATCATTTATTTTAGTTTTTTTTTCTATTTTCCTGTTCTACCTGTTCTCGTGTGTGCTGCTGTGACAACTAAATGGCCACTCTGGGGATCAGTTAAGGCTTATCTAGATGTATCAGACTTTTTTCAGCTTTACACACACACACACACACACACACACACACATACACATACACACAGATTAACACTGTACAATAGATCTTTGATGACTAATGTCAGTTTTCTTACTACAGCTGACTATTTTTGTTGTGCAAATGCACTGTAAATTGTTTTTTTTTACAGTGATTTATACACCCAACCTCAGTGTTTCCCAGCCATGCAGATAATCTGGTGTTTGTCTAGATTTGGATGGGTTTTTCTTTGTTTCTGCACTTTAAAAAGAGTTATAGGTGTAGTCAGGACCCACCTTAAAATGTATTTGTATTGAGTTCTTTGCTGTATAGTATCTGTACTCCTGTCATCTCTCCACAGGCCTTAGAAACAGCATTTAGCCATGGTGTGGAAGCCTTGTGCCAGACTCAGGCCTCCCAGAAGGCAGAAGTGGCTTCAGAGATGCAGCTGATCAGGGCCTCAGTGGCCTTTGGACTTTATGTCAAGAAATCATGCCCAGAGCTTAAAAGTAAAGTCCAGAATGTCATGACTTCATTCCTCAACAGGCGTGTGGGCTCTTGGGTGACTCAGCAAGGTGGATGGGTAAGAATGTTTTTCTTTTCTAAAACATTATTACTCACACTGGGCAGAACAGCTGGAAAATAAAAATATAAAAGGTAAAGGACATGAGATACGATGTTTATTGTTGCAAAGGTCAAGGTTTGCATCAGCCCTTGGAACCTGACTGTTATATTTATGACATCTATTTTTATACAAGTTAAACAGTGGTGCACGCATTGCAAATACTAATTCGAGGAATTAATTAGATGAATCCAGGAAGTTTCCTTTCACATTGTTCAACCACTGACCTTTAAGTGCAATATAATGACAGTAGTGAAGAAAAAAGGAAGCATTGATTTGTTGAATCTGAAACAACAAACATCAATTATTTGATGACATCACTATTGGAGGTTTTGTATTCTCTACATGTCATGTAAGTTAGGTTCCTTTTTTTCTTTTCATTCCCATCCCTTACTTTACAAGCATTCCTAAGTCTACAGTTTTCTTCTTTCATTTTTGTTAACCACCCCACATGACTGGAAATCAAATGACTGAAAGAATGCAGCACTGTGCCCTCCTGCCACCCAGTTACAGTCATTCCACTACTTCCTTGACACCAGTTTAACTCTTGTGAAATCAAAATGCAATGCAGTTCTTTCACCAGCTGCATTAGGCAGATTTGACTTGACCGTCCTTAAATTTACAGGAAATAGTAGACAAGTTAAATATAGTTTTACTGTAAGTGAAACCTAACTCATGGATCTGTTATTCAAACTGCGTATCTTAGATCATACTTTTCTCTATATTACCAGTGCCGAAACAACAGACCGCAACCAACTAGGACTGCTCAGTTATGGGACAATTATTTTGGTCCATATGGATTATTTAATCAGATTACATAGTCTATCATTAACAGTGTATTTTGTTGAACGTTAAATCTAATTTATCTAATATGTGTATATATATATATATATACACATATATATACACACATATATATATATATATATATATATATATATATATATATATATATATATATATAATAAATCAGATCTAAAATCAAATGATCAATTATGTTGTAAGGCACTGTTACATCCTACTGAAAACAACAGCCCTGTTCTGGTTGTAACTCAGCAAAAATGGGTAAAAGTGCTCTTTTACAAAGGAAAGGGCTTGATTTATAACACTCACAAAAATTAGAGCATCATTATAAAACAGAATAATAATTTTATCTCTATTATCTTGTTTTCATTTTGGCTGGAAGCCAAAAATTGTAATGTAAAATAAAATTTGATTTCTCACGCAGCCCTATAACCAACAACCAATTTCTTTAGTTTGAAGGAACCATTATTTTTAGTCATTTTAATTTTGATCACATGTAGAATTTGTATTTGTGTTTATTGTGCCAAGTCTGCATTAATACTGAAGCCAATTACTTCTTGAATGTTAAGTAAACCCAACTATTAGTATGTTGCAATACAAAACTTTACTGTTTTTAGTCTTCTGCAAAATGTCATTTGATTTCTCCACAAACTGAGTAACCAGGAAGTTAAAGATTCAAACCACAGCCCTAAACCACTACGTGTTCATCTGCATCCTTCAGCTGTAGTTCTGTTTTGGGTCTTGAGGTCCAGTTTCGTTCTGAGTGACTTGTGAGTTCTTGACACAAATTTTGTGTTTGTTTGCTTTGTTTCAGGATAAAGTGGCAGACACTTCAAAATGAATTCACCAAACCAGCCTCTCTGTATGAAATGCACCCATCTGAAGAATAATATTTCACCAGATGACCTTGTTGAGCCAGAATCTGTATCTGTCTGTTGATCACGTAGGCAGACATCTGATCACACACACTAAACTTCTTCATTAGATTTCCCAAGCGCTTTACACAGTTTCTGTTTTAGACAATCTGTGTTCTCGTGATGCAAGTGCATCATCTTAATGCAATCATGTGTGTTATAACCATAAATGAGAGTTGATTTAATTTGTGTCAGCTGCCGTTGAGAGAAATTGTTTCACTTCCCTCTGACTTGCATTTCTTGATATATAACATGAATTAATTGTTATTCCAAGAGGGTTATTATAAAGCAAACAAGCTTTCATTCATGTCATGTTATTTGTCATTAGAAGGCACTTAATATCACACGATACTACTGGATTTATTCTCCACTACGACACTTCCATGTCACACGAGTATACATTTTTGATTGTCTTCAGAGGAGTTTTCTGAGTGATCAGGCTGCAATTTCATGCATTTTCACACATGCAGGTTAATTTATGGTGCTCCTACATTTCTCACTAATTATTTAATTTTGCTGATGTCTCTTTTTGCTTGCCTTTTTATGAACAAATCACAGTGCCAGCAAAGCTCTAGCCAAGTCATTGTAATTTCTGCAAGTTGCAGCAATTAAGCTGTTAAACCCACCATGTTCACACATCTGTATAAACTGTGTGACTTCAATCAGGTAAAGCCATTTTGGGGCTGTGATTTCAGTGTGTTTTCTGTGGCTTACCTTTTTTTTCACAACACATATACGGGTATTTGAATATGTCTTGAGCTGTTAAATGCTGATTTTGAAATGTCTTAATCTTAATCACATACAGTTATATTTGGAATAGTGCAACATTTCAAACGTGTTTACATTCAATGAAACATTTTAAATGAAATATTCAAATATAAATGTGCACTTACATCGTTTTATACACGTTTGTTTCATCAAAAGTGGAACACATTTGATATATCTGTGTGTGATATGTGATATCTTGCTGTAGCTACAAGTTAAACATTTTGTTCACACGTGCAGGGTTGAAAGAGCACAAAGACCATTCAATGTTTTATCAGCAGCTTTGTTTGTCCTCGCAGCTTGTTAAATACGTGATTAAAAGGGATCCTTTTTTTTGTATTTTTTTTAATGATTCAATAAAAACTTTGAGAATGGCTAGTGAATTCTTACATTCTGGATATGACATTGAGGTGTTTTATGCTTTTATATATATTTCAAACAAGCATGTTTTAGCATTTTATAAACAAAAAATGCCAATACATGGATGGGCTAATTTCTAGAGTAACATGTAATAGTTTTACTGCAGGTTTGGAGGGTTTCTATGAAAACTGGCTTAACTGAAACCCTTTGTTTATCTGTTTAAGATGAGAGCAAATTTTTGGATCTGTAAAGATGAAATTACTGCAAGCAGATGTGTTTTATCTGATACTGACTTCTGACATCACCAGTCAGTTAAATCTGTATTCTCCAATATGTGATCACAGAACAACACATATTTGAACACATGGAGAGTGAGTAGGCTACTTTTTAAGACCGATGAAGCATATATTCTTCAATTAGTTACACAAATAAAATTTGAAAATAAGAAATGTTGGCAGTATTTTATTCTACACCTGGTAGTACACACACTTGCACAATATTGTACCAATATTCATGTATTTTTACAACATTAAGTAAAGAAAGTATAACCTTGCTGAGGCTCAGTGAGGTTGGATTTGTGTGTTTTTTTAGAACTGAGTTCATAATCTTGATTTAAAGGCCCATTGGACATGTATTACACAGTTCAAACTAGCGTAATAGGGGACCTTTAAGCGCTAAACTCCACATCCCTGCCTCATATATCATTGCATTACTGCACAATAACCAGCAGAGTGCAGCACTGACCACTTTCCATCACTTGATGCCAGTGTGTAAGAAGCCACCTATATTTAAAAACCAGCCATAGCAACATGATGTACATGGAGAGAGTGATTGTTTGGGAAAAGAGGAGGAAGCTGGATCTCATTTTATATGCTATCTGTTTCTCTTCCTTTAACAGAATGTATGCTTGGAGGAAAGGACGGATAAAAAAACAAAACCTTTTTGTTGTATCTGTTTTTCTGTGTCGTGATCACAGAGGCTGCAGCTCTTTGGCTGCCGTTCACACTGGAATGTAAAGGCATCTGCTGTAAATTTTCACCTCTGTGAGGAAGGCTGAAAGTCAAGCGTGCGTAAATATGTGAGAAATTCTTGCTATACCTTCTTCACAAAACAAGTAATTTGAAGTAAACATGAATTTTCTTTGTTTTTAGTAATGCACAGCCAATGCATTATTTGTTTGTAGCAGATCTTCATGACTCCCAGAGTCAAGCTGTTGGCACAGTCACCTCATTCTCCTGCTGCTGTTTGGCTGTCTGCGTCAACTCAATACTAACTCTGTGAGACATGGCGGGGGAGTTCTGGACCAGGCACGCCGCCAGGTATGAAACCAACTGGGAAGCAGATCCACAGCTAAAGGCTCTACAGGATGAAGGGGAAATTAATCTTTGACCCCAGACAGAGCTGGAATCCATTCTCTATCCAGCGGATAGTTCCAACAGACAGCCTTTAAGTCTATGTTCCATTTAAAAGCACCATAATAATCAAGGAGCTGATTAGAAACACCTCATTTATATATGGCAAAACTCCATACACTCTGCAGACATGCAGCAATTCCTGGATAAAGACTAAGGGGCCTTGAAGAGATGTATTATACTATGAAGCTTCACTTCATTGTCACACAAACAAAGCTGAAGCACATTCTTGTGT
This sequence comes from Centropristis striata, assembly GCF_030273125.1. Taxonomy (NCBI): domain Eukaryota; kingdom Metazoa; phylum Chordata; class Actinopteri; order Perciformes; family Serranidae; genus Centropristis; species Centropristis striata. Next base: position 12,387,817 of record NC_081519.1, on the reverse strand, counting down.
CTTTTTTGCTCCTAAACAAATGAATTCTTGCACCTTTTAACAGCAGAACTCATCGACCCAGGAATATTACATTCAAGCACTTTGAATGACCTATGTCTATTTATCTCATCGGTTTCCAAAAACTTTCAAACTGTCCACAATTTCAAGGACCCGTGGGAAACATGGCCCTGTAAGAAATGCAGTGCCACAACTGATTAAGTTATTGAAGACAGTAATTTAAAATGACTGCTGTGAAAAAATCTATTCAATTTACATCTTTCTCCTGGAAGTTTTGTAAAAAAAATAAAAAAAAATACAGACAAACAAAAATGTCCTGACATCAATTTATAGATTTCCAGTCTATAAGTATTTGATGGACACTGATCTGTGTGTTTGTATCATACAGTAAGTCATATATGTTGATAATTGTGCAGCCCTTTGGGACAAAGCTGTGATTTCAGATACATACATAAACTTTTTCGCCTGTATGAGTGTGTGAGGGACAGAGAGAGATAAGAAGACATATTCTTATATTTCAAATATGTTCTTACAACTTGCCAAGATCTTCTGAAAAAGTTTTGTCATCAGATTCTGGGAAGTCAGGGTCCTTTATAAAAGCAGCTTTATTTTATTTCTCTATTGTTCAGTGTAAGTGTATTCTCCAACAGCACAGCAGTAAACATAAACTGCATTGACAAAATGTTCACATTGAGCCAAGATTAAGAGTCCAATTTCCATGTTTTGACTCCATCTAGCTCAACATATTAGCACATACTGCCCTTGATTCTGATTAACAGTGTCTACATGTACAACATCTAAGCTACAGATTCTCTTTTGATATCGTTAATGTACATCCAAGAATATTGCACAAATCATTTTTCACACCAGTTCAGTCAAAGTAAACAGATCAAAACTTAAAGCCACTATGTGCAGAATTAATAATGTCTGACGTTGGCACCAACAGTGGTAGAATCAAAAGAGAGACCGTGTTAGATATGTTCAACCCATAGACTGTACATAAAGACAGATGACATGACAGCTCCATGAAAGACGAGCTGCAGTATAGGTCATAAACCCCGCCCCCTCATGTTTTCTGATCATTTTCTTATAATTTACAAATCCAATAATTTCTGATGATTGACAGCTGCGACTGACTCGCAATTGCTAGAGGGTGTGAAGGCGGGACTTCGATACCGCAGCTCTACCACCAGAGCACTATTGCACAGATTACCACCAAGATGGCAGTGCCACGATCCAGGATATTTTGATCTTTGTATAGTGGGAGGCAGCGGAGACGCGTCATACATCTTTATATACAGTCAAACCCCATCCCCGACACCTTGTCCAGACTCAAGGACACAGAGTGAATGGGCTGAAAGCAACATGCTAACCAATTTCCTTCTGGTTTGTCAAATTTTTCTACGAACTCACTCAAAAATAAGTTTAAATATATTATTGTTGTAGTATCTCATAGCTTCTATTAGCCTACTAGCCTACTTCTACACATAACGGCTTTAAAAGCAAACCACAAGAGCACAAAGTGAGAAAAGAATAACATGGAAACATTATTACAAGAGCAGCATTGGAAATACAATGAGTACACGTGTGTGTGTGTGTGTGTGTGTGTGTGTGTGTGTGTGTGTGTGTGTGTGTGTGTGTGTGTGTGTGTTTGTTGTAAAACATAGTGTCACAGTAGGTTTAAGACAGAGATCACCGGGGTCACATTAACAGGCCTGTTTGTTTGATGGGAAAGCATCAGAGTGAACTTGATGCTGACCTCCGCAGAGCCTTCTGATTAGTTCCTCGGCTGCACTCTCGCCTTCCCTTGTAAACAGAATAATCCTTCCACCCAGTCCCACCTCTCCCTTGGACTCTTTCCCCATAACCGTTTCACTTATTCACACACGAGCACCTCTCTGCCAAGTGACAGAAGATCAATGTATGCACATGAGAAAATGCCCCCCACAACTGATGGTTTTAGCCTCGATACAGAGGAGCATGGAGACAAAGTGAGATGCTATTTCTGTCATAAAGCGCAGACTGGATATTAATGCTTCCACCTGCTAGTGCATTATGAATTTAAATCAGGGCTCGCCATATGCTGTCACATTTTTGCTTACTTTACTGTCTCCATTTGTCTATATCATTAAAAAAATCTAATGAAATGCTTGATTTTGAACAGCCTACTAAATAAACAGCAGTAAGAGGACGTGACAGATATAAACAGCTGTTGGCTCAGTGAGGTGAAATTTATACAGTATCTCCGATTAACATTTATACATATATTAGTTACATACAGTACATATTGTAAGTGTCAGCAGTCCTATCTCAACATGTACTCTATTTATGTCAAATCTTGCTCATTTTATTGTTGACTTGAGTGATTCTGAACTAACCCTCAAAAACACCAAAGTCACACAAAAGCACAAGCTATACGATCGAGGCAGTGGTAGACCAGGGAGGTAAAATCTCTTTTTTCATCAATGAAGTTTGGTGGCTTTTATGTCAGCCCTGGAAATGACAGAGAGGTGATGTTACATTGGTATACCTACTTCTAAGATAAATGTTAAAATACAACTGAAAAAAACTGCTAATCTTGGAGGAATACCTGTTAATGCATGTACAGTAGAGGTACATAATAGGATTAAATTATCACCCAGATCAAATGAGGCTTATTGGATGGAGGAGGTCCGGCGTTCCTTTGATTCATAGTCCTGCAGTTACTAATAATATTAATAAGTATTTTTCTTTTATCTTGCATGTTTTCAGTTATGACCAAAAAAACATAACCTTCACATGCATCTGTAAAGGCCATGAGTCCACATGTTTATCCCACCAAAGATCCTGGGTTGTAATTCCAAGTGATTTTATGTTTTTTCATCCATGCAGTCAGCATACAGTCCGTCCAGTGTCCTGGTCTGTCTCAAAGCACCAAGCTGGTTGCGCAAACTTCCTGCTTTCGTTTTTTTTTTATCAGATTCACACTATCATCAGAGTCTTAGTTCCTCTTAATCACATTTTCATTTCCATAAGGCCACAGAACTAAGCATGTAAATGTAGCACATAATACGATGCTTAACTAATTTACATAAAAAGGCGAGTTTTAATTCAGATCAAAAATGCAATACAGCATACACTACTGTTGTACCACGTGTGCTAACTTACTGATTCAAGTTTGACAGGTTTGTGTTTGAAAACTGATGAGAATCCCCTTATCTCATATGACATCATCTTCATTCTATCAGCCAGTGGAGAAATAAACAATCAGTCTTATCGAGGACGTTTATTCCATCTCCATGCTGATTTGTCATCATGCCTTCTTAGAATGAGTTGGACAGAAGAAATCCATCAGTCCATGATGGAGTTCCCCCCTTCTCTTTCAATCCTCTGATATCCGGCGATGCCATTAAGGCCGATCTGGACCAGTAATCCCTCGAGCATGAAAATAAAGCCAGAGTGTTTTCCATTCTGTGAACCAGTGGAGTGAAACTTAACAGTTACACAGCAATCCAATTAGTTGCCAAGGGTCACACATCATCATCGTCATCATCATTCTGCCTCAGCCTCCTCTCATGACTCTGTCCTCTCTGGCTCCCTCTTTGAGGAAGCCGTCCAACTGGATCCTGACAAAGCACGTACTGTTTCCAGATTTTCCGAAACGCTGTGCGGAATTTCTTGATGCGGAAAGCATACACGATGGGGTTGACGGCGGAGTTGCCATGGGTGAGGATGATGGCGATGTAAATGAGGAACATTGGCTTATCGCAGGCAGGGCAAAAGAGGGTGATGCAGTTTAGGATGTGAAGAGGAAGCCAGCTGACTGCGAAGAGGAAAAGAACGAGGGCGAGTGACTTGGCTAGCTTGAGCTCCTTGCCAAAATAACGGCTGGGGTCCGTATGGCTAGCTGTCACCTGCATAGAGATAAAGGAGAGGATCGTCAGCGTATACATTTAGATTTAGTCTAATCAGTACACATTAGGAAGCAAAATAATTGTCTTTTTTAAATGTCTGCTTTATTTTTGATAGTGAGAGACACAGTTAGAAAAAGCAGGGAGATAGAGGGGTTGACATGCAGCAATACACCCCTGACTTGACCTGAACTCCAGCCACAGCTTTAGCCTTAATGATACGCGCTAAACTTGGTGAGTTACCAAGACACAAAAAAATGTGTTTAATTTGCAGCATATCAAACAAAGCAACCACAATAAGAGGAAATGCTCACCTTCTTGTTGAGCTGCTTATGGATCATATAGAAAATCTCAACGTAGATGGCCAGCATGAGGAGCAGCGGGGGAAGCACCCAGCCGAAGAAGTTGAAGTAGACCATGTAGTCCATGCTGATGACCGTCTCAAACTCACATGTCACCAAAAGGTCATCGGTGATCAGGGAGTCATTGTCGCGGAGAAGCTGAAGGTTATTCCAACCCAACATGGGCGTGAGGCCCACTATGATGGACACCAGCCAACACAACAACACGGCCGTTCCAGCTCGCCGAGGAGTCACCACCCGCTTGTAGCTATGGCAACAAAGGAGAAGATCTTGTTTTTAATTCAGTCCAAAACATCATACAAATAACTACAATAGAGATTTAAAACAGATACTCTCTTTGTGATGCTAATAATGTCAGCAAATCTATCTAGGGCTGCTGTTTCAACTCTTAAAGCTTGACAATGTAACTTTTATTGAACAGTGTCCAGTGTTTCCCCAAGTGATGGTTACAGGATAATGATAAATGTTTACCCTTTGGAGTCTTGGGCTATTTTTTTTTTTTGCTGTTTTTGAATACTTTTTTTCTGCCTGTATATACCACTGAAAAAAATGTTTACCATGCCATGTTGGCTTTATTTCTTCCAGCACAACTTCACCTTATTTTCTCAACATTTTGAACCCCAAAAGCACAAAAAAATAAATGGTTTCTTACTTTCAAAAATGCAATTTTGCTCAGTGAAAAATTTTAAATATTGCAAATGTGAAGACAGGTTGTACATAAAAGATAACAGCTAAAATGAGGGTAACATCTAGTTATATATCTTTATTCTAAATATATTTCACAGTATCTCCAGTTTTCCTCGGCCTATCATCATCAAACAAAAACTGGCATGAAGTTTAAAGCCAGTACTTTCGAGGGAAGTTGATGGCAGGGCACAACGTTGCTTCGTATTTTCGTTTTCACTTCATGAAGAAGTAATCTCATTTGATTACGCTGGCGTGGCAAAAGCAGACAAGGGTCAAGGCCCTTTTAGATAGATAGATAGATAGATAGATAGATAGATATACTTTATTTATCCCAAGCTGGGAAATTACAGTTAATTAGACATGACGTAGTTTTGCACATGGCTTTCCACTGGGTTTAGCACATATCTGACTTAATATTTTGGAACGTTGTGGAGGTCCAGGCATAATAGGTGGAGTTCTCAGATCCACATCATGTCCTTGGAAGTCCTTCTGCACAGAAGAAGGGAAACTGGGCATTGCTAACTTCTAGGTTGGCCAACCAAAATGAGTTATCCCTGCAACACCACTCCTTCTCTCTTTGTAACTCTGTGTGATGGCAGCAGGTGACGTTTTAATTTGAACTCCTTTCCCTGGAAAGAAACCACCAGGAAAGCGTGGGAGTTGTTGGCTAATACATCTGCTGACCTTTTTTTTTTTTTTTTTCGAAGGATGTCACTTGTCCTTTCTCTCCCACACAATGGTCTGCTATTGGATAGGTCTGTGATGAGTCACTCTCAAGCGGACATGAAAGATTCCTGTGGTAGACTGGGCTGTTGATTTTGGTAATTCAACCTTTTTTTTTAACAGTGAGTGCTGACTCAATCAGACAAAGGGGTGAGTAAATATTTTCACTCTCTTTCACTTGTGATTCACATTTTTTCCCTCTTCATATCATGCTTGCTCCCTGGCTATCCTCGCTAAAGGTAACTCAGAGACACACAGAGACAGGTGGCAGAGCCAAGCTGTCATATTTCTTCTTCCCTGTGTGCTTTCTCTAAGGTGTCCCTGCCATTTATTCTCTATAAAGGACACACACACACAGGAGTTCAGACAGGGTGAGACAGACACAACACAGGAGGTATGAATGAATACTCAAAGGATCTGTAGTCTGGAGTATTTCCATATGTGACGACAGTTTTTATCTCGACTTGTATATTTCTAACTCTCTGTCCAGCCGCTCGTGAAGCTTGGCTGACTGTCTGCATACAGATTAGCTGTCCATCTGCCAAAAAATCACTTTCTGGACACAACTGTCCTCCATCTATCTCTACTTTCCTGTGGGATTTCCGTCTCCATCTCCCACCTGCAAAACCCCATCATCCAACTAAGCACACTAACAATACTTGTGGCATTTTCAAATCTCAGACACACCACCCTTATCATGACTGCTTCCAAACCACCTCCGCTATAAAAAGCAATCAGCGTCTGTCATACTGTGTTCCTCTAGAGTCTCAGGGGTGGTTTAGGGAGGGGGACTTGCTCCATTATCACTTAGCAGGAGACAGAAAAAAAACAATTCACTGGTGTTTAAAATTTTTCCATGTCCTGATGGGAGCGTCTTGCAAAAAAATGGATCAACAGTAAGATGGAGGGGATTTTTTGTCAGATTTGGGATAAAGTGTTTTCTTTGTGGTGGGGGTGCAGAACACCTTTTCAGCTAATCCTGAGGAGAAATATTATATGGCCTCATACAGAACATAATTCAAACCAATATTTACAATCATTACAATACAATATTTTTATACAATGCACAAAGTTGTCCCATTTATCCTGTTTTGAATTGGAAAACTGTAAGATATTAATAATGTTACTAAATCCAGTAGAGTACAATACCACTTTCACCAAGAAGGGGGAGTCATGGCTTTTTGTTTTCTGACATTACAGGTGAAAATAACCATGTAAAGAACTGTGCAAAACACAGATTTTTAGGTATTAAAGTAATTTGTAAAAGACAAATAAGAGCACTTTGTGTCAAAAATTGAGGGCACCTATAACACTAACACCCCACTGTGTGGAAAACAAGGGCTGAAATGCACCCTGATAAATAACAGGAACACCGGTAGTGTTGAAATCATACTACTGATTGTTCCTGTGCGGTGTGTGTGTGTGTGTGTGTGTGTGTGTGTGTGTGTGTGTGTGTGCGTGTGCGTGCATGCGTGTGTGTGTGTGTGTGTGTGTGTGTGTCTATGTGTGCGTGCGTGTGTGTGTCGGTTGCCAGCTTGGGAAATTATGCAATCCATCAAGCAGCCACCATGAGCCTATTGACCAATCACGCATTCTCTGCCAGACTCGTCCAGGCTCACTGTCCAATTAAGGAACTGGAAGTGGAAACTTGAGTTTTCACTAAATATATGGGTAAAGCAAGCTGAGTGCCAATTAAAAAAAATCTGTGTTTCCATGCAACCAAAATGTCTGCTTACCATCAAGTTAGTTGATAACAAACCTGATTGTAAGGAGTAAAGAAAGAGTTACAACATTTATGACCTCCACGTGCTTCTTGTGTGTGTTTAGCTCAGGCTGGAAAACAGCTGGCTTCCAAACAGATGTGAAATTCAACAGCTTTAAAAGTGCCGAAAGGACCTGGACCTTTCATCAGAATCTGAGTATGCCAATATAAATCCTAAATATGTAGATAGAATGAACTGTCCTTTTATTTTACACCAAAGTAATCTTTATTGATCTACATCTGTCTGTATGGAACTTCCATGCCTTGTATAAATAGTCTCCATTTGCAGCTAAAACACATAATAAGGCTTCATATAATTATGTATAAACAACCCTATAGCCTAATTATTACAATCTGTGTTAATTATTGATTTTAAGTAGATTTTTCTGATTAATATGTTAATTATTTTGTTTCAGTTTACATCTTATAATTGGGAATATATAATGAATGAATTCGTGGACATGAATAAATAATGATAAATAGGTCTACATATAATTAGAACCTCTATTAAAAACGGTTTTATAAAATGGCATTGACTTTTATCACAGAGGCAGTGTCATCTCCAGCTGAGATATCACAGATAAGTCAGAGCAGATTAACGCAGCTCCACATTAAAGATATTGTTAATTAATTAAAATGACTAGACACACCTTTACTTTACATATTACAGTCATTTATCGTTGGAGCTGTAATGAAAATCGTGCATGACCGCTCTGGTGGGTGCCCTTGGTCCGAGCAGCGGTCCAGACACAAAGGCTTCTGTAAATGAGACAAGATATTGGAAACTAGAAGAATTCACCTTTCGGCCTACCTCATGGGTATTTTGACTCTCAGATAGCGGTCGATGGCGATGGCCAGGAGCGCCAGGATTGAACTTTGCGTCAGGACGAGCACTGTGCAGGCGACCAGCAGGCAGCTGTAGAAGTGCGTCTGGAGTCCGATGCTGATGGTTATGGCGAGGGGGATGACAAGAGCCCCGACTGCAATGTCAGCCAAGGCCAGGGAGACGATGAAACAAAACGTGGTGTCCCTCAGAGACCGGTTAATACGCACAGCCCAGACCACCATCACGTTACCGATGACCGACGACACGGCGATCACTACCTCCATCCCGATATACAGGGCTTTAGAGGAAGGCAGAGACGACGGCATGTTCACGGATGCTGGAAGAGTGCGCGCTCAGCGGAGAAACAGTCCGAACACGGCGAGGGAGTTCCCTGTTGGAGTTTGTGGGCACCGACTGAGACACCCTGACTTGGCATGTTTTATGTCCCCACAGAGGCAGAGGTGTCTGTTGCTCAGAATTATTTTAGGATCAGATCCAGGTCACGGAGCTGGCGCGCAAGACGCAAAACTTGGTCTCCTCCATATGGTCCGATTCCGAGAATGAAGTGGCCCCTGCGGGCGGAGTGACAGGACGGACCCCGGAATGAGTCACAACCGGGTTCCCAAAGTGCGGATTAACAGTCTGACATTTGTCAAAGAACGGAACAAATAAACAGAATTTGTCCAAAATAGTGTCGTTTCCTGCTGAAGCTGAGCCATTTTTATAATTGCGCCATCACCCACAACCATCAGGGGTTATCTCCTTTTTATTTTTACTTGATTTAGTTGGCCCAAGACAGGCAAATGTTTGTTTTCCTCGGGGTTATTGCTTCTTGTGAAATGATTTCAGATTAGATATGTTTCCTTGGGAGTTCAAATTATTATTAAAAGTATCTTCTCTCTGCTAAGTCACATGTGCGACTGGAAGCTCGCCCTCTATGGGAGTGGACACATTCATTCACATGACAGGTGCATAGCCAGTGATGCACGACGTTACTGCAAGGCAAATCACACAATATTTCCCTTTTTTCCACTAAGACTTAATTATATATGACAAAAAAAAATACTTATTTAGACCACTAAGTTCCCAAATGTGGTTTTAACAGAAGATTTGACCACTTCTGACTGTTCTTGCAGCCTGAAGTGACGATTTGGTGAAAAGTATTAAAGCCTTGACATTCTGGAGAGGCTGCATAGAGAGGAAACTGGATGAAGACAAAATGCTTTATGTTGGAGGGAGATAATAAAACAATACTGGACAACATCAGATTGGAATCAGTGGAGAACTGCAGCTGGAAGACAGATGTGCACACAAAAACCTATATAGATGCAAATGAGACTCATAAACAAGTTGCATAAGGCAGGATTTTGCATACACAGAGGAAGCATATATACACACATGTTGTTAACAAAAATTGAGTACATGTAACGCCTTCATATGCATTGCATGTGATTGCAAAATGAAGTGCAGTTTCTGGACAAACTTGCCATCTTCTCAAATCTCGGTGGCAAAATTACTCTGACAGGTTGTTAAGAGATAGAAAACGATCAATGAGGCTTATATCCCTCTCCTTGAGTCCAGTAAAGGTCAGAAAATGAATCTCTCTCTCTCTCTCTCTCTCTCTCTCTCTCTCTCTCTCTCTCTCTGTCTCTATCTATCTATCTATCTATCTATCTATCTATCTATCTATCTATCTATCTATCTATCTTTAGGGTACAGACCAGGGACACTCTAAGCTAAATTCAATTTTTTTTAACAACCTTCTACAGAAAACAATGCAGATGTGCCTGTAATCTTTTGGCTTTATGATGTAAGAATGTCAATTTGTTTTAGAGATGTAATTCACATTTTTCACAGTCAAAAGTAAGTAAGTAAGTACATTTTATTTATAAAGTGCTTTTCACAGGAAAAGAAAACCACAAAGTGCTTTATAAAGGTATAATACAACATACAGGCAAACACAGAAAAACACAATACATCAAGAAAACATAATTAAAGCCTGGACATCTAGTTGACCAGTTACATATAGTCAACTAAATGCCTGTCTAAACTGATATTTCTTGTTGAAATTTAAAAGAATCCACAGATACAGTAGACTGTAAGGGTAAGAAACTGGCTAAACTGGTGGTAGAAGCCTCATATTGACTTCAATTGACCGTTGTCTACAGTTGTACTTTCTTCTCTTTTCTATAAAAGTCTGTCATACAGTAAACACTGTTTCAGAGATTCAAAAACATGTGTGTACTTATTTTAAACAGCTCTTTATGTGTTTGATTGACTTTAAGAGTCTTATATACAGCAGTAATAACGTTTATGGGGGGGGGGTTTTTTGTATGTTGACTTTTTGTATTCTTCATATTCTCTATATATAATACATTTTATTTATAGAGGGCTTTACATGATACTCACAGACGCTTTACAGTTAAAACACAATGAAAATTACTAATAAAAGCAAACAATTAAAATCAACAGCATTGGTCATACATTGAAAGCCGTTGTAAATAGGTGGGTTTTGACAAGTTTTTTGAAGGTGGGTGGATGTTAGTAGTCTCTTATGTTTTTTGTGAGAGAGTTCCATAGGGAGGGGGCCGCTATTGAGAAAGCTCTGTCACCCCAGGTTCAGTGCTTGGTCCTGATGAGAGAGGACGGGAGATTGGCCTCAGAGGAAGGGGTGTGGTGGTGGAGGAGGTCAGTGAGGTAGGAGGGGGCCTGGTGATGGAGGGCTTTGTGGGTGAGGAGGTTGATTTTGAAGTGGATGCGTTGTTGGACTGGTAACCAGTGAAGGTTTTGGAGGACATGTGGTCACGGGAGGGGGTGCAGGTGAGTAGGCGAGCAGCAGAGTGCTGAATGTACTGAAGTTTGTTGAGTAGTTTGGTGGAAATGCCGTACAGGATGCTATTGCAGTAATCTACTCTGGAGGTGAAAAAAGCGTGGATCAATGTTTCAGAGAGTGAAGAACGAGAGAAGGAGAGTGATGAACGGAGACGGGCAATATGTTTTTCAGGTGAAAAAAGGCAGAAAATATGCTGCAGCATTTACCTTAATCTCTATATATTTTAGCACTTTGTTTTTCTGCACCAGTATAACATAGCAAACTCTTTGTACTGTATGTTTTTTGTATGTGAAAACCTAAATAAAAACTGATTCTGGCAATAAAACTGATTCTGATTCAGAACATAAATATAGCAGCAAACGATGTTCCTATGTCAAGATATAGTGGAATAATGGCATTGTGAGCAGTGAATGAAGTCACAATCCTTGTGTGTTGTAATCCGAATTTCTCTGTAGCCTGGCCAGTGGCTCATGCATGTTTAAAGTGTGAGCTAACACTGTTAGCTTGTCAGCACTGTTTTCATCTTTAGCATGGTTAACGCTGTTAGCACTGCTGATTAAAACTGACTGTGGCAATACGATGTTACCTCCGTGTTTGCCTGTAATGTCAGCGGAGAGTCCGGCCCAGACTCTGAATGCCAATCAAACTCCAGTGGGAGCCGTGTGGAGGAATATTGTGTATTCTGAAAGTCACAGTGTACAACTCCTTTAATAAGCAATGTGACTTGATTTGGGGTGGAATCTATTCCCTATTCTATTCACAGTAAAGGATTGTGTCTGGCATTTTAATTTCAGAAATTCAATATTGTAGAAAAAGTAAACTGACTTGGAATTCGAACTAAAAAAACAAGTCAGAGCTTTCATAAAAACGGGAGAGTTTCAATTTATTCACCATAAAAAAAAAAGATGCTTAAGATAAAACTTTACAGTTTATCATACTCATATATTGTCATTTATTTTCATACTGCTTAAATTAAATTCTTAATATTTTAATAGATCAATGGCAAATAGTATTTGCCAGGAGTGCTGGAGAAGTTAACTGACTTTGGATCATATCTGACACTTGAAGCATATTTGCTTCCCAAATGGACAAAAGAATGACAATAGGTCATCCTGTTTGGGTACTTATGCATTTTATTTGCTGTTCATTTGTTTAATGTTTGTTCATATTTATATCATTTGTAATCAGAGTGAATAACAATCTGAATTTAATGACATTTAAAAATAGAACAAGCTGAAGATTAATTGTTTCCTTGTAACTGAGGGGATCTTTGTCGGCAGCAACCGGGTGGTCTCTATCAATGGTTTCCATTACTCTGACTCATAAACATTAAAAACATGAACAGACATAAACAAACATGAACAGTAAGTTACTACCATTCCTCCTCAAAAAAAAGATTGTGAGAAATGTGTGAGAGTGCTCAACTGGAAAGACTGTTGACTTGTTTCTCAGTCATTACATTTTAAAGGCCTTATCTTGGCTGAAACAACCTAATATTTATTTAACATGGCCATGTCTTTTATGTGATTCATTGAGACTGTCTGCAATCAGTCACAGCAGAAATATCATAAAAACTCTTGTTTTTGAGCAAAGTCTTCTAGGGAACTTCTAGGGAACAATTCTTCACTCAGTGACAAAAACTCCTTTGAGCCATGAGAGAAATACCAATAATGTATTATTTTTTACAACAGCAAGGAAGTCTCTTCTACACACTGTATGCAGATGTACAACAGCATTGCCTGGAATCCAAACTTCAATAATCACAAGAGTGTAACAAGTTATCTGGAAGCTGTTTTAATTAAAACCAGTCCCTCTCTAAGAATAGCATTCCCATACAAAGAAAACTTCCAGTCTCAATTTCAAGAGAAACACATTTTCTCCTTGGTTAAGTTTACTTTTGACTTATCATAAAACATGTTTTGGCTGTAATGGTAAGCACTCTTGCCTGCGGCTCTTCTGTGTGGAGTTTACATGTTCTACCTGTGTCAGAGTGGGTTCTCACCGGGTACTCCGACTTCCTCCCACTGACAAAAATTGCACGTAGGAGTGAATGAGGGTGTGAATGGTTGTCTGTCTCTATGTGTCTGCCCTGTGATAGTCTGGTGACCTGTCCAGGGAGTACCCCGCCCCTCACCTAATGTCAGCTGGGATCGGCTCCAGCCACCCTCGACCCGAGTGCGGATAATCGGTGAAAGATAATGAATGAATGAATACATTTGTTTCTAATCGAAAAACACACAGGGAGGAGATGAATGGATGAGAAAATAGAGGAAGAAAGAGAGGGCTTTCACCCAAGAGTGCTGTTTGTGTCCCATGTTAAACCAAAATAACACATACTTATTTAAACTTATGCTCGTGAGTTAATTTACCTTGCAAACTTATTTGAACCTAAACTATGATCTTTTCCTAAACCTTATTGTCGTTTTGTTTCAATTCACAACTTTAACCAGGTGTTTAAAACTGCAAACTGAGTGTCCCACGACATATAATTGAAAATGCAATTTTGTTGTATGGGAATGTAATTTTTCACGAGACAGAATTGTTAAGCCAATTTTTTCCCCATGGCCCACTTTAGCTGCAGACTGTCAGCTCCAGTCTGTGCCCCCACACAGACAGGCAGCAGGTGTAATAGGCAGCTCTGGCTGGCTGAGGAACTGAGTCAGTTCCTCTGTCACAGATCTGGCTAAGACAGGAGACTTTGTGTTTGGATAAGTCCTTTCTTCAGGCAGAGCCAGGCTGCAAAGACACTACAGCACCAAAAAGCTCTGTCTGACATTAACTTCAGTGTAAGCCCATGCAATTGTTCAAAGGTCATGCAGAGGTAAAAGGAAACAGCTTCACTCTGAATGTTGAATAATGAAAGTTTATTCTTTATAGTGCAATCACATTCTTTTGTATAGCATTACACTGCCAGACTAAAAGCAGCAATGCTCTCATACAGATAACAGTCTATAAAGATCACTCTGCTCAAACTCCTCTTCAGTACTGAGGGGAGGGCCGTTTTATTGGACTGAAGGCTTATATAATCTTAATACAAGTACAGAGGCCATAAACCCTGAAACCAGTGATGCAACATTATTACTTGAATTTGTTATTGTCTCATAGAATTGCACTCATTTACTCATGTAATACAGCCTTTTTACTTAATAACTTTAAACCACATGTTGCAATTAAGCAGTTGCTTTACAAAGACTACTCGTGGTGGAAATTAAACAAGAGTGCTGTTCATAATGATGCTGATCCACACTCTGAAGCCATTACTGTGCCCTGTTTGTTATATCTATACAGCATGTGTCATTGAGACACCAGATGGGATGTGAAAGGTTTGATCAAAACTGAACTCAACTGAATTAAATTCCAAACTAATGTCACTTTGAATATATTTTTTAATGTCACTGTCCAAATAGAGGCGTCAGTCTGTTTTTGAGTAAAAGTCTGAATGTTTTTATGTTATAGCTGCAGTGATCATGATTTCAAACAGCATATCGTTTTCTCTGCTCTGCAGGTAAAATCAATATTCTGTCTAAAAGCAACTTTCTGTCTCTCTCTGTCTCTCTCTCTGTCTTTCCAAGAAATGATCCTCCACAGGCCTGCTGGATGTTTTCCAGCGTGCATTGGGGTCTATTGTGTAGAATCTGTGTGGCGGCTGTTGAAGCATGATAATTTAAGGAGAGAACGTGCAGCTCCTCATCAACCCTCTCCAGCCCTGTGTAAATGAGGGGAATTGTTCAGACACTTTGCTGCAGGGATGAGCCTCATATTACAGCGCTTCATTTGCTGCAGGATAAATCAAAATATGAGCTCAAATTGAAAACCTGTAATCAGTGCAATAACTAAAGCTGGTGTTGCTGCCTCCCATCTCATCAATATTACAAGTAATTAGCACAATTTGGAATTTTTACTTTATTTCGGTTTGAATAAACCTTTATATAGTACTGTATGTGCATTCACACAAAGAACAACCACCTTATAAAGATGTCAGAGCCCCCAGTGGTGGAATGTTTTTTAATACATTTACCCAACTGTACATAAGTACAATTTTGAGGTAGTTGTACTTTTCTTGAGTATTTCCATTTTATGTAACTTCATACTTTTTACTTTACTACATTTAGTTGCCAGCTTTAGTTACTTTTCAGGTCAAGATTTATGTCATTTAACATGATACATTTAAATTGAGTAGACTTTTTTTCAATTAAACCTCATGACAGTATGTTAAGTAGTTAAAATTAACCCAACCTTGAGAAAATTAAAACGCTGCTTACATAAATGCATCAATAATAATAATAATAATAATAATAATAATAATAATCCAATAATATATTTGGAATATATAAAACAATCTGAGTGGGTAATTTTGTATAATGAGTACTTTTACTTTTAATACTTTAAGTACAATTCAATGCTGATACTTTTGTACTTTTACTGAAGTAAGTTTTGAATGCAGTAGAGGAGTCGTTTCACTGTGTGGTAATAGTACTGTTACTTAAATAAGGGACCTGAATACTTTTTCCACCTCTGTGAGTCCCTAAGATAATGAATCAAAACTTGACAGTGTGCTTAAGAGAAGCATTCTTATATCTGAACAATTAAATAACACAAACTGTTGACAACAAAGCATTATAAAGCAACACAGAAAAGCTAAATGCTCACATGATAGAATAAATACAAAGACAATGCAATCTGTGAGTATATTTAAATAATTAATTCACAATACCAAAAGTTTACAGGGGCATTGCAGTGATTTAGTATTATTATTCCAAAGATCTGGAGGACTTAGTAGAGTAAAATATTTAAAAAGAAATATGTTATTTTTATTTAAAAATGATCATGATCAACACAGAGGCTAAACACCCCGATGTCCCAAGATGATACCAAGTTATAATAATAATAATAATAATAATAATAATAATAATAATAATAATAATAATAATAATAATAATAACAATAATAATATAACAATAAAAATAATAATAAGTATTATTATTATTATTATTAATAATAATAATAATAATAATAATAATAATAATAATAATAATACATCCAATTTTTATAGTGCTTTTAAATGTTATGGGCCAATTATTATTATAAATACTTTTCTAATAGTGCAACTGAAAAGTGTCTTAGTAACACAGGCTTTCTGTTAAAAAATATTTAGTCTCAAGCTGATATAATCCTGATGACATAATTGCTGAGCAGATTCATTAGCAGAATCAGTGTCATACTGTAAGTGTCGGAGCTGTCACCTCAACAGAAAATGTATTTAGGACATGTGAAGTAATACTGGCTGATTAAAAGGAATAGAAGTGAAACTAAATATGTAATGTTATGGCAGCCAAATACTTGAGTTATGGGTCTGATGTTTCCTTCATTATGTCCTATATACTGAATACACAGCAACAAACAAACATTACACTGCTGTACTATTACTGGGTCTAGTCCAGACCATTATCAGAGGAGAAAAATATGATAATGACGTTACGGGTTTTTGTCATTATGTAGCATAACACAATTAAGAGTTTTTATTGCTGTCTTCTTTATTGTAGCATCACCAAAAGATGGTCTTATTACCTTCAATAGATCATGTGACGACTAAGTGCTAAGTCACTGTTTATTTGTTGTTAAATTGCTGTTGAAATAACTAACTGAATTCTGAAAAAGCTCCATGCATATTTCGCAAAGCTCGATCATCACCATTCCCACAAAATGCTGAATCACCATCTCTGTCACATCAGAAATTCATAACCCTTCTGTTGTTTTGGGATTCCAGTAGCGGATTTAGAGGTAGGAACAGAGCCGTTAAATTGGCGGGACTGGTTGAGGCTGGATCGATGTGACCCGACGGAACCGGCAAGTTGTAAAATACATGACATATGTTATTTGTGCAACCAACACTCCAGTAATAAGAGAGGAAGACACATTTGCAGGAAACACAGAATGAAAAAAATGAATTTCACTAGGCCCCCAAAGCTTGTTTACCAGCCATATGTGTGGTGTCTCAGCATATCTGCACTCCCACATCTGCAGTAAATGCCCTGTGTCTCACCAGAAGCTACTAAATAGACCTTCTGCTGAGAGTATTTTCACATTGCAGCAAAGCAACAACCTTTGGGTCTGAAAAGTGATGGAAGTGCCTTAGTGAAAATATAAAGTCTACTATATTTGGGGTTGAGGGTAAAAACATGATGTCACATAAACAGGTTATGTGAGGAACAGTCCCCCAACACTGTGCAACCCTGCGGGAAATCACCACAATCTGACCTCACAGTATCATGGCCTTAAAACGGCATTCTTCTACTGAGCAGCTGGGGGCGACTCCACTGGCTGCCAAAAAGAAGTCTATGAGAAAATGACCACAGTTCTCACTTAATTTATTTCTTCACTAAACATTTTCTGAACAAGTTTATGTACTCAATTGCTAGTTTTAAGTCTTGGTCAACACAGCATTGTGTTCATTTTGTAAATTATGGTCCTATTTAGAGTAAAAAAGATGATAAAGCAGGGTATACTTTGGGGGTGTGGCTACCTTGTGTTTGACAGGTTGCTTCCACAACATCAGCTACTAAAATAACACTAAGGCATCGGCTGTTCATTTTTAATTGCAGATGCACCTTGCTAACCAAGATAACGACTGCAGCTAGTGCTAGCATTTAGCTAACTATTAAGCGCCTTGTCCACAGCCTCTTGGCTACATATGGTCACTTCTTGTTCCAAAAAACAGCATGGAGATGACCAGAATGCCAAACTCGAGGCTTCAAAACCATAATCCAGCACACACCAATGGGTGACGTGACAGTGGCTACCCCCACTTCTTTAATACGTTCTATGGCTGCACTGTCACTCATAAGTAAAAAAAAAAAAAAAAAAAAAAAAGATGAAAGATTATTTACCTACAATTTTCTGATAATGAAGGCAATTCACGATTTATTTTATGGGTAAAAGGTGGATGGAAGAGTGCCCAAAACAACAAATCCAACACCTCACTCTCTCTCTCAAGATTGGCTTGGCAAAGCTCCACTCAACAGCTCTCAGGTGTGCTGCTTCAGTAGGTAAAGAGCCAAACCTCTCTCCATGCATTATTTCAGTTCTGGCACCCCAAGGTCTTCCTAGACATTACGGTATAAAGATATTTATCATTACAGATGGTGTATCAGGGGGTCCTCCAAGGTGTTGTTTTTCAAAAAGTCAATAATCTAACCTCTCCTGTTTTCATGTCATTTAGTTGTCTTTTTTACTGCACAATGTCTCCATGGAGAACTTTTTCTACACTACTCAAGTTGGACATAGTAGTGCACATACCAAATCAATAGATAATGACATTTAGTCTCTGGAGGCTGTATTCAAATGTACCAAGTTGTACTTCCACCCACTTGTTTTTATCTGGAATTCCGTTGGAACTAACTTTGTTTTCGTTAACCAGTGTGAGAAAATTCCAGAGTCTAGCTGTAATAGAACGACTGCACCGATCCACTGCATCAAATCCGGTAACAAAAAAAGGATACAGTATGTACTCAATATCAGATGTATTACTGTGTTCTGTGACTCAGCACATATGTACAAAAACATGCTATTTTCAAACCTCTCCCTAAGAAATGTTCTGATACTATAAATAATGGCATATTATTCAATCTTGCCCTTGTTTGATGTTGAGTTTTATGTCTCTTAGTGATTATCTGTTATTGATTTTTTAACTTGTATAAAAAGTATTTAAAAAAAACTTGCAATGGACAACAATTGTCTGGAATATAATAAAAAAAAATATTTATTAATTAAAAGCATTTTTAAAAAAGATTCAATGACATTTTCATGCAGAATCTGAGCAAGATATAAACCAATCCTGATGACCTCAAGAGGAACAGACCAAGGACATACAGGGATCTTCCGTTTCCCCCCTCAGTGGGAAGATGACACATTATATAATAATGACCATTTAAGATGCATCACCTCTACACTTCATCTAGTGGGAAACTTTAAAAAACATTTCTCAAGTGCCACTGTGTGACCTTGACTGTTGCACAGATGCCCTCGTGCAATATTAAAGGAGAGGAGTAGAGATCAGGTAGAAGCATCAAGCTGGATTAAAGTGAAGATGGAATAGAGATTGAAAATGCCAGTGATGGGAGGAGCAGATTGGTTCAAGTTCAGATGGTGAGTGAAGGGATCACTGATAACAGATGCCTGTTTGCCTTTTTACTGCACACACAGACTGTAGAGCCACAGTAACTGCAGAGACTTAACTGAGTTAATTTAATTCCTTATTTTGGGAACACAAAGCCTTTATTTTCATTACAGTTATGGTCCATAAAACACTGGCATGGCAGGTGTGTGTGTTAGTATTAGAAACAGAGCTAAATATTCAGTGGAGCGTGAATGTTTGAGGCAGGGGGAGGCTTGTTAATCCTGAGAGGAATGTCTGCTGCTGACGTGATAAAAATGACATATGTGAAACATTCCTTGGTTGTTTTACCTTCCAGTAAAGCTGTATTTTTATTGATTTTAAAGGGGCATTCCACCCATTATACTCTCCGCAGAGAATGCTACCAACCTTTGCAAACAGTTGTATAATATAAACTCCTCAAAAAAGGTTTAGAAACATTATTTTCGGTCAACAATTCCTCGTCTTTGAAAATACCAATTGGTATAGTATTTTACGGTGTTGGAAAACCTGATTAGTCACCTCTACAATGAGGTACAACTCGTAAGGATCGTGCATTCGTGGAATAAGCAACACAGCTAAACATGTGGGTAGTGCTCAAAGAAATGTGTCGAAATCCCCTGCAATATTCTCCTGCTGGTGTTCACTCTTGTTCTGAGCTTCAAGTGCTGCCAGGTGTGTGACCTGATTGGCACCTGATTGACAGCACTAGTGTGCATGAGTGCAACCTTGTGCTCCAAGCATGAACATGCTATGTTTGTCCCTTCATGATAAGGCCTGTGCAATAGGGCAACTGGAAGTTGGTGTTCCAGTATGCAGAGTGGCAGAATTATTTAGTGGTCAGACCTGGTACCATTTCCAAACTTAGGTCCAAGTTCTGTGAGACTGGTGAAATCAAAGACCGACTGTGAAGTGGGCGTCCCAGAAAGACAACACCCCAAGAAGACCGGTTCCTCACCCTTGCTTCACTGAGGAACCGTAGGCTGTCTTCCAGAGATTTTTTTTTTTTTTTTTTTGGGGGGGGGTACTATACGTTTTGCTATGTTGCTCATTCCATGAATGCACGATCCTTACAAGTTTTTCCTCGTTGTAAAAATGACTAATCAGGCTATCCAACGATATATAATACAACACCAATTAGTATTATTAAAGGGGGGAAATAATTTACCTTTATTAGGTATACCTGTAGAATCCTATACAATCCAATACAATACAACTATTCTGACATAAAGTCGATGCCTATAATGTCACTGTCATATAGGTGTCAGTTAAATTATAGTAGTTTTAGCATTCAGTTCACTGTTTTTTGGTGTTTCTGCTATGCACTAATATGGTGTTTATTTGAACTGCAGCATCACAGGCAGAAGTCAGTAAGGCTTACATTGTCTCGGCCAAGCATGCTCCTCTCCCTCCCTAATCATCTGCATTCAGTGCTGAAGATATGTTATGTTTTAATTTGGAAAAAAATACTTTGAATGATGTCTGAACATGAAAGTGAGTATTTTCTCCTCTGAGGTTTTCTTCTTTCTCAGTCAAGCTGAGCGGAGAACCAGCTGGTTTTAAAGTATTACCATGATGACCATTTCAAGTTTAAGAGTTCAAATTGAAATCTCCACTTCAAATGAAGCCCTAAGAGAAATGTCTGGTAAGATATTCAGAGCTTCACTATGATTGTGATGAAGACTGGAAATGTCTTGCAAACATTAAAGGTTGAGACAGATGAGGAAAGCATGTCTACTACAGTAGTCCTTAGATGTTATGTTTGTTTTATTTTCTCTAAATCTGAAGACACACTAGATCAAATATAACTGAAATGTAATATCAGTAAGATAAAAACTTTGAATATCACATAAGCTTTAAAGGGAACAACAGGATAGCATCTTGATACACAATCAGTAGATTCTTGAGATTACATACAAAAGTCCTGAAGGGGTTTGAATAGTTTGGATCAGATTTCAACATAATTTACCAGAACCTCAAAAGTTAATTGTTCCAATATAACCCTGACAATGTAATCCAATTATATATTATCACTTTTGGAATCAATCGTGCATGCTTTTGACTTTACACAGTTTGACTTTGACTTCAACTTTCTACTTTGCAATGATTAAATGATAACAACTTTCTCATGCGCAGCAGATCCATGGTTATTACATTTCAGACAAAACTACAGTCAAAGTATGACATACAAATACCAGAGCTTGAACAGAATAAAATCACTCGAGACAAATTCAATAATATACTCCACCTGTTTTTGGCCGAAATACATTGTGCATTACAGTACATTAGCTAATGAGGTTGTGTTTCAAGGAGAAATACAGTACGTGCAACAGAGATTAGATCATGTTAATCATGTCGTGTTTTAGAGGCCCATTGATGCTATTTAAGAGCTGATGGCTTCACAAGTAGACAGCATTAAATGACAAAACACATCAATACTGCATACTGAAAAGTAACAAGTGTGCTTCAATTATTTATCAGAAGAAGCAGCACTCAGGACCGCTATTATGACTCTGCATAACGCCAAGACTGTAAATTAAACATAATAATCAATCACACAAACTCACCATCTAAATGTTGCCGCTGTGTGTCTGCAGCGTCCTGCGTCACAGCTGCACGTTACCAAAACGGAGGTCACGTCACATGATGACCTTTCACCTGCTGCAGGTCATCATGTGATGCAGCCAGGTCATGTATGGGCTCTCTCTGACTGAGTAGGAGGGTTGGGGGATGTTAGATGAAGAGGATGAGTGGATGAGAGAAGAGGGGAGGGAAGGGAAGGGTTGTGGGGATGAGGGGGTAAGGGTCAAGAGGGATAAAGGTGTAGGTTTGGGATCGGAAAGAGGTACGATGGACCGGGATCCTCTGAGGTCGGATGCTAAGGTAAAACTTGGGGAGTCCTGTGGGGGAATGGAGTTGCCTCTGGCCGAGCCTTTGCACGGGAAGAGTTTCAGGTTCCGGAAAACTAACAAACAAAGAGAGGAGTTAGTATGATGACAAGAGATGGCATGACGAAGAGAAAGACAACGCAAGGAAGAAAAGGGGTTCCTTTGGGTGGGAAGGATATGACAAACAGAGACCAAAACGAATGGAACAGATGAGGTGTGCTTAAGTGGCAGAAATTGGGTGTGTTTAAGGTGTGGTCATTGTTCCTGAACTTAGTTATAAAACTTAATTTTTGATAAGGGCCACTGACAGGCCTCCATAAAAATAAAAGGACACTTGAGACCTCATAATGCAGGTGCCCCCTCTGCACATGGCTAAAGAAGGCTGTGCAGACACACGGCAGCAACTTCTACTTGGTGAGTTTGTGTGATTGATTATCATGTTTCATCTTCGGGCTCCGGTTTCCTCCCACTGTCGAAAGATAAACTCTTAATTGCCGGAAGGTGTGAATGTGTTTGTCTTTTATTATTTGTGTTATAGCTTCTGATGGATGGCAACCTGTCCAGTGCATGTTGGGATAGCCTTCAAACCACCATGACCCTGAACAGAATAAACTTAATAATAAACCAAGTGATACAGCTGCTGGTTAGATGTTATTGAATGGACAGTAGGGAAGAGTTTGTGCATGAAATCAGGAATGTAGTGAAACGGTGAGATAATGATTCTGGGTGTACTGCTGCTTTTCTCACTTTTGATCATTATACCATTTCGAGCAATAACACACAGATACATTCTTACTACACTATATAATTGTGTATTTGAATGTATATTTAGATGCAGATATCTTTATACAGCATTTTCAACAATACATTTCATGTATGAGTATTTTTCCTCACCACATTTTATTTCTGATTATACAAACCCAGGAAATGGCTTGTTTCATGTCTCAGGTTCTGGTAAACAACATGCTAATTATGCAGCCATTCAGTGTTTACAGTATCTCTTTCAGCAGATCACACATGGAGCACAATAATGAGTAAACATCATCTTTTTGTGTGCAAAAAATGACTTAATTGTTTGAGTGTGTGTTTGTCTCACGTCTTCCTGCACCTCAGGCGTCCTTTCAACCCTGTCTCCTTTTATATTGTGCTAATTTGTTTTGCATAGTATGCTGTGAGAAGATTATGTGGCTTTGGTGGGAGCTGTGGTAATGTAAAATATTACCAGAGAGGAAGCTGCTGATTTAGAACAGAGCAGCAGCTCAGCGACCCGTAGCTGAAACTAGTTCCATTTTTTCCAACATCAGAAAACATTTTTTTTTAAACTGATGTAACGAGAGAGAAGTCATGCATTTTCGAAGATAGGTAAACACTGAGGTCAGATTGAAGGTTTAGTTTGTGTCCAGTCGGACTGGGTAATGACATTCACCGGTGGTCTCTCTGGGCCATGAAGCTAATGCTCTGGATCAACGGTCTGTGGAAAGGGGATCTTTAAATCCCTCGAAATCTGTTTTCACTCCTCTACTGAGTACCTCCTGAGAAGATAAGAAACATAAACACACATATCTGCTCATTATCATTGTTCAAATACTGAAAGACATCCACGTGAGAGTCTGCAGAACTAATGAGTGGCTGACATTTTAAAACACATTTTTTTTAAAGTGAGCTTTCCATGTATTTTATGATTATAAAGCAGGTCAATGTGCTTTATAAATACTGTTAAAGTATCAAAAAACTCAATTCACAGAGAAATACACATATATGTGTTCAGAAACTGCTTTTAAATGAGCTGTCAGGACCTCTGAAAGGTTGTGATGTCACATCTACACTATATTAGGGTAGAAAGTGCAGCTGCAGTGCTGTTACAGTCATTCCCCAGCTGCAATGACAGTTCAGGTTACAGAAAGTGCAGATGCCTGATATCAGGAAACACTGACCAATCAGAGCGAACTGTGCTTTTTTGAGAGGAGGGCTTAACAAGACAAAAACAAATAGAGGGTGAAAACATGTATATTCAGACAGATAATGTGAGAAAAATATTGTGTTTTTTGAACATTTAAAGCCATGTTCTTGTAGAAACATACAATACAAAAATGAAAATGGGCATAATATGTACTCTTTATAATGCAACTTTATTTGCTGTACTATGTAAGATATTTAATTTAATTACAGTCTCTCTTTATCTAAGCATTCAGATATTTACTTTACTTTACTCATTGCTTTAATCATTTATTTATCTAATTTAGTGAAAAACACAGAAGATACATAGATACATTTACTGTATGTTATTTGAAACAGTCTATCATCATACAGCAGTTTTTAAGATTTAAAGTTATGCACCACGCTTTATGCATTACATTTTTGTGCGCACACTGTGTCTGCACAAACCCCTGCAGTGCAAACCTTTGCAGGCAAAAAAAATCTTCTTCAATAGGTTTAGGATGCTTTTGGTTCATATAAGTAAATTTGAACTACTTGATCAGGTTTAGGCAACAAAAACAATGTGGTTGGGTAGGAAAAGCTCATGGTCTGAGTCACAATAACTAAGTTTATTACGTAACTTGCATTAACCCTTGTGTGGTGTTCGGGTCTGTGGGACCCGTTTTAATTTTTTATTAAAAGAAAAATGATACAATTAATTAATTTTTCAAACTGAGACTCACTGACTTTGGCTCATTTTCTGTGAAGAACATATATCAGAATACATATTTAATGACCACACACCATACACCCCCCCTACACATTTCTATTACATATAAGATGTCCGGGTCCACTGGACCCGGGGAAAATAGAAGTGTGGAAATTGATGTTCTGTGTACCACACACACACACACATGCACACGCACACGCACACGCACACACACACACACACACACACACACACACACACATACACACACACACAGCAGGCCTAGACAGGAGGAGGACAGAGTGTAGGTACACAGAACATCAGAGGGTCAAATGTGCGAGAAAATGAGAGCAGACAGTGTTGACAAACAATGTTGCAACCTTGTGTGGGAACCGCGAAGTGTGCGGACCCAAGATGGACAGGAAAACACAATATACATGCATCAAGTGCAAAAAGTATATCTGCAACACACACACAGTAAAGCTCTGCCCCTCAAGTGTTGTATAGGCTAGTGGCTAAAGGCCATGTGTTCAATGGGGCTGATGTGTTGTCTTGACTGATATATTTACTCTGTGTTCGTGTGTTCAGCTTTTGTTGTGCATCATCTGTTCAGTATTTTAACATAAAAGTGTTTGATTGTGAGGCATTAAAAGCCACAAAATGCAACGGGTCCATCGACCCACAAATGTTGGCTGAGTAACAACAATATGAACATTACACAAGGGTTAAGTTATGAAATATGTCTTGGATAGAAGCCTTGTGTTTGTTTAGTCCGACCAACCTCCTTCTTAGTTGGACTTTGTCATTCTTTATACTGCATCACCTGGCCTCCCCCTCCCCCTCATTAGGCTTCATTTCTTATGAACAGTGGATGAGAACAGCCTTTTTTTACATGGGTTGATTCCCTCACAATATAGGAAGTATCCCATGTGTAAATGCTGCATAAAGTCAGCCTCTTTCACAGCCACAGCTCTGACAGAGCTGGGTATTGTTCCGACAGCTGTGCCCTTACCTGTCAGCTCCTCTCCCGGTGAGAACACTGTCTTCGGTGTGTGTGTCTTCTCTTCATTGTTTTCTCCCTGAGCACAGTGCACCTCTAGTGACCTATCTATCAGTCTACACCGCCTCACTTCCACAGGCGTGTTAACAACAAGCAAACAAGCGTGTGGAAGTGAAAAGGTTCTGATGGAGGAAGCGAGCTACATAATAATCAGACTGTGATAGTCTCAGCAGGACCTGGGGGATTATTTTGCAGCAAGCATGCCGACATGTATTGGACATATTTCACAGTAAGATGTCTCACAGCAGTTGGGATATCACATCATCATCATCAATGAGATGAGAAAGATTGTTGCTTAGCCTGAGATTTCACAGGTTGCATACAAGAAAGCATCTGTCCAGCTGCTGCTGTTAGCATGATTCATTAAGACAGTTGAGCCGTTAGCATTGTGTTGTCAGAGGGTTCAGATATACGACTATCACTGATGTGATGTACTGAGCAAACACTGAATCTCTGCTTCACATTTAAAATGACGAAGTGTGAAATCTAGTCCGTTCAGAAAACAGGGGATTCAACAAGCAATTCAGAGTTCGCATTTGGCATTTAGAATTTAACACTCCCCATTTTAGTATCAATAACCACAGCTTGAGAACTGCCTTTGCACAGGTGCCCCATATTTTTCTTGCTTGAACCTCATGCAATAAACCTTGAAGGTATTAATCAGATACATGCGGAACACAAAATTGAATTTAATCTGTTGAATATTGTGATGTCCCGCACAGTTGTATCTATTCAAGAGACTGCCTTTAATTTAGAAAATCAGTATGGTGCCACAGCTGTTCAGGGCAACACACACACACACACAATAAACTGCTGTGTGTTTTTACAAAAGGTGTAAAATACCTGGAGACGTAATTATTACATAGGCCATTAGCTTTTGCTGTGTGTGTGAGTTTCTAAGTGTGATGAACCAGGAACTTGGCCAGCATATTTATCCCAATTAGTTAATGGAGAAAACTATAACATTGCTCTAACAATGCTGGTTTTGATGATTCCCATTACATCATCTGAGTTTGGCTCATTGGGAAGAGAAGCAAATATGAGATCTGCTCCTGTGCTGTGGTCTGGAAAATTGAAAGGCTTCAGCATCAGCTTGGGGTCAATAGTATAGCTTTGATTATTACTTCTTTTCAGTCCAGGACTGTGGAACAGAACAGTGTTTTGATTGCAAAGGGGTTTTTTTGATGGGCACAGGAGGTTTGTTCCAAACAACCAGGACATGGTGAAGTCTTTTGAAAAGTAACTGTAGTAAATAAGTGTGAAACAAAATGCACTAAATCTGCAATCGATTTCAAGCTTCTCTGAAGACAGAAGAAAGTAGTAGATTAATTTTAAAATTACCAGTGTGCACATGTCAAATAATCAAATTACATGTTTCATTTGTCAATTTGGCCCATTATGACACCTTCCGTTCAAACTTCCAGTTGCACTTTCCTCATCAAAGCTTTTCACCTGACTGAACTAATTAAAAAGACTTTACAAGCTCAGTCACACTGAGACATGCTAAAAATGCTGAGGCAAAGTGCGTCAAGCGGACAAACTGCTAACTAGCTAGCTATCCTATTTATCAGCATAGAAAACTACATTATACTCACCACATTAGTATTTCAATAATGGGGTGACCATGTATTATATAGTTCATTGTAATTAAATACTACCAATATCAACTTTTGATATGTCCCAGTCCCAAGCTCTGAGTATGTACATATGGTCAAGAATATATAAATATAGTGCTTATATACAGCTTTGCGGCAGCAGCAATTGCAGGAATAAAAAGTAATTGGTGTAATTATGTAGTGCATGTTTGTTAAGCTTTGTATGAACAGTGAGTTATATAGTGTGTGTGGAAAATTATTAAATTTGGTCAACATTACATACAAAATAAACAGCTGGATGTGAATGTACAGTATTAAGACAGTATAAATTATGGTGTGTGAGGGCAGGCTCGATGTACCATAGGAAAACAATGTTGTTTTTTTCTGGCAACACATTTCTACCATCATGATTATTGTATTTGTCATAGTATACAACAGGTTTAAGTAAAGTAGAATTCTCCATGACAAACTACTGAAACTAAAATGAAGTTCTGGTAATTATTAAGAACTGTAACCCATAACATTTTCTTTTATAACTTACTTACCTCAACATCATAATATCATAGTGGAGTAATTTCATGCTCGTGATGACAATTCATTCATTATCAATGCATCAGGTTTTAAAGTGGAGAGTCATGATAGGATCTGAGTCAGTGCATGACTTCATAAAACTGAGCTCTGCAGTTGCTGGAGCCTGATCACAGTTAATGAGACCAGATCAACTCTTTGACTGCAACAATTTTTTCCAAATAGCCAGCAAACACTGATATGAGAAAACATGCTATAAAACATGACATTTCCCCACCCTGCCAGGCAAAGTTTATGCTTTAGCATTCCTTAAATAGATGTAATATTTCTAGTTAAATTCTGCACCACTCTGTCCTCTCCCTCACATCGCTATGAGCTACGAGTCTGTGGTTTACCTTGGCACCGTCCATCTATCATTCAGATGAGTCGCCAGGGAAATGAGTTTGTTCACAACAAAAGGATGTTGGGCATTAGGGGTTGAATGTAAATAGATTTATATTCTGATTGATTTTGTCTCATTTCTCCACTGAGCTCGCCAAAATCTTAATCTCCAAACTGTCAGCCACAAGGCTGTGAAGTTCCAGCCCAAGACGTCTGTAGTAAGATGCTTCAGAGCGTGAATGTTCACATTAAAATGATGGAAAATGATTGTTTTTTCTAAGAATGATGTGATTTACACACAAAAAGGCAAATTGACATTGTCAGAATTAAGTTGTGTTGCAGTTTTCAAAAAAACATAAACAATAGGCCGTTTTATCCACAGAAAACAACATGTCCATCTACACAACAGAATAGCTTGCCAGTGAGTCTCAACATATGATATAGATAGACATATGATTGTTCTATGTGACGCTGTTGAACAGTCATGAATTTACATAGTTACGTTAGTTAGCTAAACATGTGACATTAATTCAAATAACATTGCTGAATTTTGTTTTCACATGGGACCTGAACCGTGGTGTCCTGGGTGAAAGACTCATCCACATCCTCGTCCACCTGGAATTCGGTACCAGTACATAACAGTACCTTTTTTCTAGACATTACTCTCTGTGGTAACAAAAAACTTTTTCAGTTGTAAAAGTCCAAACTTTTCAATTTCATTGTTGTTCTATTTAACATTTTCTTAATAACATAAAACATTCTCCAAAATCAGGTACCGATTGTTTTAAAGTGAAACTGTACTGACATCATTCGGTCAGTACCTTTAAAAGTACAGAGTTCTGTACCCAACCCTAATGAGCTGCTGGTGGAGTAGGTCCCTACTCACCCATACATACGTGGGATAATAACCGCTCATAAACACCCATTCAATCCTGTGATAACATCCAAAGCGGCAGGTTAATATTATGAAACTATTTGGGTAGGTTTAGGAAAAGATCATGATTACAGTAAAAATAATATCTGGCGTAGTATGTGATATGGTTGTACTCAAATATTTACCTATTGAAGTGAAAATGACTTAGTGTTGACTTATGATGTTTGAGCAAATGTTCAGTAAGGAATATTATTCTTTTGCATGCTTTGGCCTGTGTCTTATTTCTCATACATCCACTCCCACTCCCACGCTCACTCATAGCTTCCTTGCTGTCATTGTCTGGAGCTGTCAGTCTTGTTAGGAGCGGTGCTGGTCACTTCTATCCAATAGTATAGGGTTACACATACATTGTTAGCCTATCATCCTGCTGCTGCCTCTCTTTATTGTGATTGACGGACAGATCTAGGGTCAAAGAATTCCTGTCAAGACTTAATTATCATCTGTTTTTGGTCTTCTGGGTCAAAGTTAATTACTACAGCCAGAGGTTGTTACCTAGTACCAAACATAAACATGCTTTGTAATAAGCTGCTTGCACAGGTGATCTACTTGATTTTTTTTGGATGAGGCCGGTCTGCCAGAAAACAAAACACAGTGATTCAGCTACTTGAAAGATGAATTCAGATATTGTTTCGACACCTAATCTAAGCATCATGTCATTTTGGGGGGGAAAGCTTGCCTCCTCATGTGTAATAAGAAGAAAGGCCGTTATTCGGATCTAATGCTGCTGCTGTTTTTCAGTTGCGACTAAAAATAGTAATTTCCTTCTCCCTAAGACCAAATCACTATTTGTTCCCTCTCAGTGGTGTACTTTAAGAGCCCTGCTGCTGAACCAACATATCGTCTTCTGGCTTAGCATGAAATCCTGCTGCAACCTTTCTCCTTTGTGTCGCATTTCTGTCTTGCTACAAAAAAATAAGCTTGTTTTGCAGGTCTTTTAAAGTGAGCAAATGACTGGAACATTGTGACAGTTCTTTAAAGAGAAATTAGTCAAAGGCAAGAAATAAAAGCATCCTTTTAAACTAAATCCCTTTATCCTCCACTTCACTGAAACAATTCTCCTTCTGATTCTGTGTTGTTTGAATAGAAAACAACCAACTTTCCATTTTAATCAGAAATGTATTCAAATCGAGATGTAGCACAAACAAAATCTCGCTCGGCATTACAATATCTCTACTCAATCACACCTCACAAGGTCAGTCTGTTCACAGCACCTTTAGAGGGCTGCCAGAATTTAAATGAATTAGAAACCCACCAAAAAGCCTTTGGCATTATATTGCCCTCTAAAAGATATTGCAGGATGGAATACATGTTGTATTTTTTCACTTTTAATAAGGTCAACCTCAATTTACTATGCGTTCTTAGTACGCAATGTGACATTCACGTTGATCATAGACTAAAAAGACCACAAAGGCTGTGCTCCAATCCAAAACCTTTTACTGCTCGGAGCTTTGACTTGTTCCTCTTGTCTCTGTCTCTCTCAGACAGTTTGTGAAGAAAACTATTTTTTATAACAATTCATACCACAAATGTAAATCTTCTTGGTTAATACAGACTTAAATGTATTGAGATAAAGCAAATTGTCAAAAATAAAGTTGTCATGAACAGAAACACTTTTTTTTCAAGGGGGGCTTGCTGTGAAAGTGAGCCATTGAGGGGAAAAAAATAGGATTAGTGGTTCAGATGCCTGCAGAGACTTTGGAAATTACTTGTAAGTTCAAAGTGAAACCAGTTGCATCAAAAGGGAACCTGATAAAACCGGTTTTGTTTGTAGCTGTGTATTTTCTGACTTCATAAGAATAGTTTGACATTTTGGTAAGTATAAGCTGGAGTCAAGAGACATAAAGAGTGGAAACAGGGGGAAACAGCTTTGGTGTGTTGTAAGATTATGAAATCCGCCCAGAAGCACCTCTGAATCTCACCAATGAGAGCAACAGTCCTGACATCATGGCCAGGCTACAGCTTCTGTTCCACGAGCTTCTGTAACACAATGCAATACGCCTCTCAGCATTACTTTCATTGATCTAAAAAAGAAGCATGTTCTTCAGCCCTACTTTCCATCTTCTAACACATTAGCACCCACGACAAGACTTGCTATTACACATGACACGTTGACTCTGTCCGGTAAGATTCTGGCCCCGTTTACACGAGGACGCTCGCGGGTAAAAATGACAAAATATTTTATCAGAAGTGCCTTTCGTTTAGACGGTGACGGCGTTTTGGGGGCTTAAAGACGCAAAAATCTGAAACCACCTTCCAAAGTGGAAAAGTTAAATACGCTCCGCCGTAGCGTGTCGTCTACACTGACAAGACACAAAACTCTGATCTGATCTGCTCACGTCACGTACGTGTTTACGTCACATACATGCTCCAGTACAGGAAAACAAACAAACGTGGGATTATTTCCATGCGTCGGACCTTCAAGCTTCTCTGGCAGCTCTAATAAACTTACAGGAGTCTTTCCACAAAATGTACAGGATATGTAGAGATAGTATTAGTGAACAGAGAAGGATCTGGAATTACCTCTATCATATTTTGGATGCAGCAATTCGTCGGAGGCGAGCCAGACGGCTGTGAACGAGACCTGGGAGATCTAGTGGATAACTTTGTGGAAGGAGTAGCTGATGAAAATGTGTGGCGTGAAAACTTCTGCATGCCCAAAGATGCTCTTATCGCTTTAAGTAATGCCGCCTGGCTGCATACAATCGGATTTCACACACTTTTGCGTCACCGCGACGCCACTTTTGCGTCTTCTGTTCAGACCGTCCTCGTGTAAACGTAGCCTCTGTCTTGAGGCTGCAAGTGTGGCCTGAGGGCCAATGACGGCCCTCAGAAACATGTTTTGTGGCCCCTGAACGTGGCATGAAATGCTTGCATTATATTTTAATCATGTACAGTCCCATTTCAGCTCTTTCACTTTCAATATATTATATTTAATACAATACTCAGCTACTGTGCCACCTTAACAGGTGTCTGTCTTGTTGGAAATGACACATCCTGCCTTCTCGTCCTCTGCTGCTGAAACACTCACTCATGCATTTATAACCTCCAGACTGGTCTACTGCAATAGCATTCTAAGCAGCCACCAACAAAAACTACAATACGTTGAATAAGCTACCTGATTGCTCACCCACTCCCACTAATAGTAACACATTACGCCCATCCTTCAGCACCTTCAATGGCTCCCTATCCAGCACCAAATCAATTCCAAGATCCTACTTATCACCTACAAAGCCCTCAATCACCTCCTCCAATATCACTCCCCAAACCGCCACCTCAGAACTTCTGACGCCAACCTCCTGACCTCCATCACCAGGACAAAGCACTGCACCGCTGCGGACAGAGACTTTTCCACTGCTGCCCCAACCCTCTGGAACTCTCTCCCTCCAATTCAGACTCACTCCACTCCTTCAAAATCAAATACCCTCAAATATCCCTCAAAACCCACCATTTCGAGACAGCTTACAAGACCTGACTCCCACCGCCAAACCTGAACTCATAAACTCTCATTTCTGTTTTTGCTCTCTGAATTTTGTATCTGTATTTGTTTCATGCCTTGTGTAAAGCAACTTTGAGTTCCTATAAAAGCCCAACATAAATCAGTTAGTGGTACCTGGAATTACATTCTCTCATCAAGGCTAGTGCTGTTAGCTAAAGTTAACATTTGCGCACACAGCTTGGCGGTGTAATGCCGAAGTGAGATGTGTGCATTTAGCACTGGGCAATTAGTCAAAGACTAATTGAAACTGACATTCAAAACCTCTAGCTGATGTAGTTTTTCCCCTGGCCATTAATTTTGCGGCTTGTACCCAAGAGAAGTGCCATGACACATTTTGTCTTTAGGGAAGACAACATCAAACAAAATGAAGTCAAATGTAAACACTGTGGAAAAACTTTTGCAAGAAATGCAAGTATTTTTATTTACTACTAAAAACTAAATATGATGATTTCATTTCAAGTGATTTGATTTAAGTTTGAAATATTCAAGAAATAACCACAAAAGAGATCATCTGTGTATGTTTCTTAAATTTCTTTAAAATCACAAAGTCTGCACTATTTCAATAGAAAAAATACCCCAACTTTAAACATTGTTTGCATGCATAGAGACCATGTCAGTGATCTATGAGAATATGGAAATAATAGTACATTAATAGTCTTAATTAATAATCAAGGTTCAATTAATCGTAATTCTGTCTTCCTAAATTGGCAGTCAGTCATCAAAACTTTGAGAACCCTTGATTTAGGTTATTAGGCTACAATGATGTTTAAGATTTTCTTACTTCTGGAATAAAACAGAAGTTCTGGTTTCACTTCAGCTCTCTTTGTTGTAATCCATTTGTTTAATGTGTTAAATGTAAAAAGGACTTGTTCTGGTTTTTATGTGCTGGAGTATTCAAGGAAAGTCAAGAAAAAATACTCCTGCACACAACCACAGCGTGTCTTTTTTACACCATATTGTTTGTTTAGGTTAATCAAACATTCCAAAAATGTGAAACTGTTGCTTTAAATCCATGCAGCAACTGATTGAAGCAGAAGAAACAGTGGGCTTGAGTAGCAATTTACTGAAGGTCAGTTTCATTAAGAAAACTGCTTACCTAAGAGGCAAGAGCACCAACACACTGCCTAGAGTTGCCATGTTATGGCACTCGGATGTAAGATTAATTATAAATTGCAAACGTGCCCACACAAGTCCTTGCTGTCAGCAGATCTATGGTGTAGAGGTTTGGTTATGGGGGTTCACTAAAACCGATACTGTCAAAATTAATTTTCCAACAGTGTCCACCCACCATCAAGACCCCGTCAGAGCCAGTTGCACACATATATCAGAGAGTCCAAAAGAGTGAGACGAGCAGTGTACCGAAACAAGCTTTAATTAAGGTATTTAATCAAAATATGTAATAGGTTAAAATTTAAAAACTATATTCATCACAAGAAATAATTTCTAAATCTCCCTCCACACAGGGCTAAAAATAACATGATTGCAACAATCAAGATCATTTCCATTATTATCACATGGAGGGTAAACAAACAGATATTGACATGTTGGAGTTTCTTTACCTCTGCTCACTCTCTCACTCCTAATCTACCTTGTCGTCTCTCGTCTGAACCCTGTCCCTATATTTTCCTTCTCCCTTCTGATCTCTATTTCGTCTCCTCTGGCTCCTGTATCGACTCAGACAGACTGAGAGCAGAAGCTCATTGTAATGCTGCACAACGCAGCACTGGAACCGAACAGTGTCTCTCCCAACTGAACTGTTACAACGACCTCCACATAAATCTGTGGTCGACCTATATACTGTATGTGGATGTCAGTAATCATTTTTATCCTTCTACTCCTGGATCCAATTGCAACAAAGTCATTGCTCTATGATTTTAGAATTCAGAGTGAGAGAAATTATTTCCATACCTTACAACAGAATTTATTAAGCTACTCAAATCAAGTGTTACCAGGTTAAATTTAGGTCGATGCAGCCTCATGTTCAAACAGTATAGAGTCACACAGGAGGGTATATGTCCTCTTGAGATTATAAAAAACATGCATGTCACTCACTAAAAGGAGTTTCGCTGACAGCATACCATCACTTATGTATAGTGCTGGCGGTTGAAAGGCCTTCTGTTATTTTTATACTTGAAAGGACACTAAAAATACTGAATGTCACTATATGAGGACTCTGCTCAGACCAAGAGCTCATCAGCTGAGTGGATATTTGGCATGTTGACACTTTGCTGCCACAATGTCTTTAGAAACAACTGTCACAATTAACACTAAAGGTGTAGTGCAACTTTTGGGAAATCATTAACTTTATTGCAAAGAGTAAGTTGAAAAGTCAAGTGGTATTGCTTAAAGTTCCTGTGAACATGGAAGTTTATTTTGAAACCCACCCTGCATATACATGCTTGCTCATAAAGTTGGAATAAAATATATTTTTGTGCCTCTTTCCATGAAGTGATTGTGACAATGTGATTTATTCTTGACAGATACAGTTTATACCTTCTCAAAACTTTATTAATCAATCTCTTCAAAACATATCACAATGAAAAGGACGGAGAGATACAAAAGATCCTTCGCTCCTACAGCCATCAGGCTGTCTCATTCTTCAAGAGATTCTACCAGACTAACTGAATTTCCCCTTGGAGATGAATAAAGTAATTTTGATTTTGATTTGATTTTGATTTTGATTTGAAAATGAAACCACAGTTAAGGATTGTGTCTGAAAACAAATTATTCCAACTTTATCAGCAACTGTGTACTAGCGAAAAGTGACACATCATCGCTAGTCCAAAACCGAAGCAAAGTGGTGCCTACCTGATGAGTTAGGATGAAAATGCGTTGAGAAAACAGCTAGCCAGCAAGTTGCAGCTTGGTCATTGGCTCCATGCTTCAATTATGGAAAGACAATGTATGCATGTAACGTGGGGAACCTGACTTGCAAAAACTGGTGATAAAAATGTAGAGAGTCATTTGATTTTGATTTTCACTTTGATTTTTTGATTTGAAGCGTAAGGCCACTGTCCCAAGCTATATTTGAGGTGGGAGTGCGAACCAAGTGGCAACCACCTGGGCTGAAAAATGTTGCACGAATGGTCGCTTGAGGTTGGCTCCCATATATATATATATATATATATATATATATATATTATAAACAAATAATGTGCATCTGTTTATTGATCAATTGTTATTATGACTTGTCTGTTTGAAACTGTTGTTTCTGTTGTTTCCCTTCATTTCCTCAGCCTCCACTGGCTTTGATTGTACTGTGAATGCCATGTTGCTCTCAGTGTGTAATGATTGTTATGTTGTGTCAAACCATCAGGAAGCTCTATGCTCTATGTGTGCCTCCCTCTGATCTGTATGCAGCCATGGGGGGTTAGTGTTTGTTGTCCCATCAGAATATTTTGGATACGTGCAGCTGAATTCCACAATGTGATGTTTGCTGCATTTCACTGATTTACATCATATGACACTGACACAAATGTTCTTCTAATTGACTGTGCCTGTCTCTCTGCAGGTAGGTCATTGTGTCTGTGATACACTTTTGCAGTGACAAATGTCAGCACTGTAGGGTTTCAGACACCATGGCGGGTTGAGATCGCAGGTTAGGAAAACATGATAACAGGACATTAAGACTGCAATGAACATATAACATCCATCCAGGTGACCTTTTACAAAACCTTTCACAAAAAGGTTGACAAGAGAAAGGAAAAAGCATAAATCATATCTTGTTTACGCACTACACAAAAAGAGGCTTATCTCAAGCATAGGAAAATGGTAAGCACTATTTTGCCTTTCATATTGTGTCCCTCTAGAGCAGTGCTTTTCAACAGCAGCGCAGTTTGGAGCACATGAAAGAGAAGTGTGATATTATTCAGAGAGAAGAGAGAGCTGAAATGCTGTCGCTTTGGACAGCTATGGGCTGCAGCAGTGTTATCGCTGTAAATGTGGTGGTCGGTGCTCTGACATTTGTTTGAAACGTCACTGCCTCAAAGAACAGTCTGACCAGTCATGCAGAAACCCTCCACCATGACTGACTGCTCCTCTCCGAGGAACCGGGCCGAGACGCTCGCAGACTCAAAGGATTCCGTGTCTTGGCTTCAGCTTGCTCCTGCCTTTCACTTTTGACATTTTGATAAACCTAGCTTCATCACTGACTGCACTAAATGAAGAGTTACCTCTGAGGCTGAGGGATGTTTGCATGGATGTGCCCAAACATACACTTTAATCAAGATTATGTTTTTTCCTTGGCAGCTTGTCACGTTTTCACTGTGTGTTCACAAAATGTTCCAAAGTGTAATGTAAAAAGCTCTAACAGCTGAGGGGTTTTCTTCACATTTTGGTATCTCTGGGTTCTTAAGAAATACTTATCTGACAGGTAATCTGTTCACCCATAATTTCTATAATGTGTACTGAATAAACTGGCAAACGTTAATCTAGTAGTTTTAGTGAGAGTTGCCAATTATTGGAGAAATGCCTGCCTTCTCTCAAACATAATGGAACTAGATGGTACTTGGCTTGTGGTGCTCAAAGCACAAAAAAGAAAAAAAAGAAGCTAGCTAACTTTAGCTAACATTACAGATCAGCTGAGGAGAATAATGTTTACATCGTCTGCTGTCATGAGTACAAACCCCGGTCCATGAGTAGATGCACCTTTCTTCTGTGCAGTAATAAAGTTGGCAGGTTTAGTTCTGTAGAAGGAAAATGGTTACTCCATGAAACTGCTCACAACAATGGGTGCGGATCTTGAGTAACCAGGTCATCATTTCTGGGAAGAGACATTGCTGTTGAGTTTTATTATGTATATTTTGGGACCATAAGCCAAGTGCCATCTACTTCCATCATATTCAAGAGAAGGCAAACATCTCTACAGCTGATATCTCCAACACTGAGCAACTCACAACGAAACAATCTGGATTCTAGATTGATAAATAGCATCACATACATGCAACAACATATTTAACCTATTTAATAGCTAAAATATATTTTCTCCAATGTGTTATATCTGTAAAATGCAAAGTACTTTCAGGAAAACAAACTTTTTATTTTTATTTATTAATAATAATAAATGATAAATAGCAGAAATGTATGTATTTTTTTGTGTCTGTATCTTGAACTGCTGTGATGACAAAATGTCCCCACTGCGGGATAAAAAAAATATAGTCATATATCATATATCACAGGTAGGAGGAAGAATAAGAGGAAAAATATGGATTTTCTGATTTTGGGGTGATTTAAGCAAAAACAAAAGATGCCTTGGTATTGTTAATTCAAAATGCATTCAATACAAAATATCATGAAAAATATAGCATTCTAATCATATTGCAACTCTGCAACAAAACTATATTGGAAAACAAGGGTAGATATCAGGGGCATATATTATGTTTCCGCCATTTTTCAGAAGGAAAAAATAGAAGAAAGATCTCTGATAGATAACAGCAAGACTGCGTGCACACAGCACAACCAAACTGAATTACACTCACTGTACACTCACTCACCAAGGTCACTGTAAACCTGCAGTGGGTGAGTTTATCATTTCCAAATGCACATCTCTCCAGAGCTCTTACACAGTAATGAATAATAAGGCATTTGAGTATCTGGAAATGATGCAGCGCACCTTGAAATTGCATAGAGATGAGGGTGAACGAGAGATGGTTGTTTAGATGGAGAGTGGAAGAGGGAGAGCTTTGATGATACACTCAGTATCTTATTGATCTTATCGTTTATTCTAAACAGCCTCTCATTTCATTTTATACTCCACAGATGCATGACTGGTATGAACCCTGCCTTCAAGCTTGACTAAAGGAAGTCAGTGTCTAGGAAAAGGCTGTGGAGAATAAACTGTTATATATTTCAAAAGACAGATGAGCCTATTCTAAAGGACAGGTTTTTCCCCAGATAAAGTTTCAAGATAGCTGCTATCCCCAAATTCACTACAATTTTCTTTTATCGTGGCAACAGTAATGAAATGGCTTTACGTACAGGATGGATACATCTTTCTGGCTTGAGAGTATTTATTGTCTTCTAATAATCAGTCCAGCTTTTGGCAGGATGCTGGAGAAAGAGTGCTGTAAATCAATTCCATCACTTGCCTAAATCATTTCCTGGAGCTCGGCCAGTTCGACTAATGGATGAGTCTATTAATGTTACTGATTTTCAGGGTAAATCTTTCATCAGGATAAATCTTTTCTAGGAGGGACAACAGATGAACCCCAGCGACCCAAGTGGGGCACCCCTAATCCTGATGTATTCATCCAAGCCTGTCATCTCTGCACCCCGTCGCCTCACTGGGGTCAGAGCACCGAGGTTGTTAGCAAGTATCCTCTATTATAAAGCTTCAGCTCTAATGAGGCCCACTAAACTCAGCGCCCAGTCAACCAAGACTCCTCCTCGTCATGCTCTTGTTTGCTCTCTCTTGCCCCTTTTTTCTCCCTCTGTCAACACAGAGTAGTAGCCAAACTAAAGTACAGTAATTCCAAAAACAGTAAAAAATTAATGAAAGGAAGGATGACGCATCTATAAAAGTTCTTGTAGTTACTTATGAAAGTTGGCTAGAAAATTGGTTCCTGTGAGTGAAAATGTAGATGAATCTGAAGCCAAATTCAATATTTCTGGACAGAATTGATAAATGATATTCAATTGAGCAGGAATTTAGTGGATATCACAGGCAAAGCTACCAGATCAAAAAGACAAACAAACAAACACCTAGAGAGAGGGCAGATGTGAGGACTGATTCATGTAACTCATATGTTGCATGTCATCCGTTCATTACTCATGTGATTCACCACTTAAAACTGTCTGGTGAAGCAGAAAGGCCATAAAAGGATCTTGTAAAAACAGCATGTGACTATAAATACATAACCAACAAGTGCTGGACAACAACAGGAAGCAAGCTGCACCATAACAGGTGCTGGTAGTAGTTTCCAGTATGGAACAATAAGTAAATGATTCAACTAAATTCAATTAAATTGAAAATGGTTTCAGTGTTGCAGGGGGCAATGTGAAGAGGCACACATATATAGGTCATAGTAATGATAATGACATTATAATAATATTAGTGGGAAATGAGCTGTTCACATCAGGGTTTGGGTAGAAGTAAGAAAATATTGCAAAGATATCCTAGCAGACCCCAAATGGGGTCATGGTGACATTTAAAGCTAAGTGATGGAAAATATAAGTCACGCTTCTGTATTTGCTGTTGCTACGCTGTTGCTATTGTCGCTATACCTATCAAGCCTCCCATTCTCACAAGGCACATGCACATTTACAATCACTTCAGTAGCAGATTTCACTTGAAATTCACAATAATTTTTTAAACAATGGGTGATACTATGGTGTTTTACATAGGAGAGAAAAAGCTTCTCATTTGTCATTTAAACAGCTGTGTCAGCTAGAATGATAACTGTTGCGTTTATGCCTGAATTGTGAGTTGACTGAAAATGCTGTCTTTCTAATGTTACCATCTGATTTAATTTTTAAACCAAAAAAAATGTCAAAGGGTCTTTAATATGAGGGCTACATGATAAAATGCTACAAGGCTGAAGCTAAAGCTACATTTCACAGGTAAAAAAGTTAGCATGCTCACAAGTTGATGACTCATAGAAGACATGGAAATAAAGGAGTAGCAAGGTTTTTGTAGGGTAGAACTAATTAGCCTCAGTATTATAGTATGGCTTTGTGACTTTGAACAGGGTTAATTAACCTGTGGAGTCACAAAAATGATAGATACTATATGCTCCTTGGGTTTGGAAGTAATGGTATTCACATGCAGCTCA
The DNA here is from genome assembly GCF_030273125.1 of Centropristis striata. NCBI lineage: Eukaryota > Metazoa > Chordata > Actinopteri > Perciformes > Serranidae > Centropristis > Centropristis striata. The sequence continues at coordinate 12,347,308 of NC_081519.1, read as the reverse complement.
GATGGTCCAATTTCCCATGTTGGTACGTCATTTAAGAGCTTTAAGTCATACCGTAGACACAACATGGACTCTATGAACAAGAGCTCAATCACTCTCTGTGGGCAGAAACCTAATACCAAATTACAAAATATGTGAGCAAACCGTTGATCCACTATGTCGACTATGTTTCTGCGTAATATGATGCCGAGTCATACAAAACATTTCACTAACTTTCTGAACTGTTCTTCACACTTTTGGGGGCATGTGTAGTTCCAGTCAAGAACTCTTTTTTGGATTATTCCCACACCACATGAACGCAGGGTAACACTATTAAAGTGGCTAGCTAGCTAGCCAAGCATGCTAATGTTTGCAGCTCACATTGAAGCAAATAAACCCACTGTTTAATCCTTTCCTTTCACTTTTTGTCTTGTTTTGTGTTGTGACAGCTCTTTTAGAGCCTCACACGTTTTGACATATTGAGAAACACAAGCTTGACAAGCCTCAGTGTCTAGTTACAGTTGTGAAGCTACAGATAGCCACTATTCTAGAGGCAGGGGTTAGCAAACGGTCAGTGGTGAGATTTCTCACAACATCTTCTGTGTGAAATATGCTCTAGGCATTTTCATACATGAAATTTTAACTTCATAGATTTTTATTCCACAGTGTCAGATACACCCAGCACACCTCTGATCTGTTTTATCAAACTGTGGTCATAAGGAGAGCCAGCAACATGTGTGTCATCTAATGCCTATCCCTCACAGCATCATGAAATTCAAAGCTGGGTGATTTATTTTGCCACTTACAGGCGATCACAGACAGTAGGTGTAAAAAGACACAGATTTTCCTGTTTGCCTGGGTACGGGGATCAGAAATACAGCTGGCCATGTAATCCTGAGGACTTATGGCAGTGCATGTGCACCTCGGCTGGCATCAACATTAAAAGGCCGCCGTGAAATATGATGGCAGGGCCAAGAGAGAACTAGGCTGCAGGAGAGAGTGGGAGCGGAGGAGGAGGTGATAGATGGGGTGGGGGAATGGAAGGAGTGAGGTGTGCAGAGGTGGAGAAGGGATAAATAAACAGGATATTATTGCGTAAGAAAAGCGGTAAAGATGAGTTAAATAGAAAAAAGGAGGAAGAACAGAGGAAGGAAGATGAAAGGATGAGACCCAGACGCATGACTCATCTTCTGGGCATCTGACTGAATATCCAGACATTTGACTGTAGTGCAATAATTCTCTAAATACCTCTCTGATCTACCTTTTTCTCTTTTAAACTTGTTCTCAAACTTCAATTCTTTTGTTTCTTTATATGTGTATCACCCTTGTGATCCTTTGAACAACTCAATTTCTAGAAGAATTTTATGTCCAACCATTTCCCTCCAGCCCTTTCTACAGCTGGAAGTAAGAGGGGGAAATAAAGGTGAAGTGGGCATGTAGCCTACTGTTGATGGTATTTGTGACTGAGGTCTGTAATCCTATTATGGACAAATGAATGCCTCCTGTGAGGCTTATTATGGATTTTCCGAGATTATATATAGTAATTAGTCCACATGGCAAATCATATTAGTGTAAAGCCACAACTCTTAATGGCACAAGAAACATTGGCCTCATTGACTTAAGAGGGAATGAGTACTTAATAGCCTTGAGTTTTTAATATGTGGCACTTCTGTTTCAAGAAGGTCAGTTTCAAGGGGAATTTGAAGCAGAAATACAATTTCCTAAATAATGAAAGTATTACATAACATTTACAGTGTATAATTTCATCATTGAGTTAAATTATCTATCTGTCAAGACCTTCTACATTGAAACAACTGATTGTTGGATATCACCATCGACTGTATATAAGAAGTGGATGTAGCCTCCAGGTGTGAAAAGTGAAGCCAGTTCAAATGAGCCTAAAGTTACATTAGTCTATGAAAAAATGATCCTACTTGTCACTTAATTTATTCCCTCAGTAGACATTTTCCTAACAAGTTTATGTTCTTAATCACTAGTTACAATCTTCTGCATTATGTTCACTTTGTAAATTATGGTCCCTTTTAGAGTAACATAAATTATAAAACAGGGTATACTATAGGGCGTGGCTACCTTGTAATTACTAAGCCACTACTACAGGAACCTGAGGATAGAGGCATAGCAATGCCATGCAGATGTGGGACTGCGTACATTAAATAGCTGGTTTTGGTTTTGGTTTTGGTTTACCTCAAATTATGGAAGCTAACTTCTTAGCAGAAACTTCACACAGCTTAGCCAGAAGCCAGGAGCAGTCAGGCTGCCAGTACAGACCACCAGTCTTGTCCAAATATGGTCACTTCTGGCTCCAAAAAACAAGTTAGTGATGGCAGAAATGCCAAAGTTGAGACTTCAGAGCCGTACCAATGTGTCACTGTGGATCACCCACTTCCTTTATAAACTCACACTAACATCAGCTACAGACCACACTAGCCACACATTACTGACTTACTGCCTCTGTAGTTACTGAGGAAACATTATTCATGCAGCCAGCCACATCTTTCTGTCAGGCTCTCAAATCACTTAACCTCCTGCCAACTTACAATATATACTTTAATTTTCACAGTCCTCCAGAGGCGGTGTTGTATCTTGAGATGAAACAGGGATCATACAGACACAGGCGAAATCCTGCCGTCTCCTCTCTGTGAAGAGCAGATCAATGTCGGACAGAAGCTGCGGGATATGCGAGGTGTGAGAAAATATTGACCTATCATTAATGTTTTCAGCTTGCGCGTGTATGTGTGTGTTTGTGTGTGTTTGTGTGATGGTTTGGGGTAAAACCAGAGATAGCTGAGAAATGAAAACATCCAGAGCTATCATGTTTGCCGAGAGTACCACTGAATCGATTAGATCATTTTCGCAAGGTAATCAGTCATCATCACCACAGACAACATGAACCTAAGAGCAGAGCTGTAAAGCAGAATTGTAATCTAGAAATCTGTGGTTTTATATCAAGGTTTTGTCAGCCTGTGATGTGTGAATGTTAACTGTTTTCAAGGCTGACCTGAATCTTCTGTTCAGTAACTCGAAAACTGATAGCGTCAGTGAAGCTGCAAAAACTCAGAATCAGCCAACCGTTAGTCTCGGCCAAAATCATCATCAGTCTGCTGTCTGACATTTCTGAGAGAGGTCTTTCTACAAACATTCCTCCAAACATAAGTGAACATAACTAACACAGTAGTGTCTCTTCTGCATGAGATTATTATGAGAAGTGAGAATCAATATATAACGAGAATGACATGTTGTTGGCATTGACTAAACATAACTTAACAACTGAAGGGAAACTGAGGAAATATTTGACAGCGTAAATATTTTCATGAAACATCTGCTACCATTTTTGCAAACCAAATTCTGAGCGAGAAATCATCACTCCGTAGGAGATGTGAGAGCATCGTTTGACTGACTGGCTGATCTAGATTCAGCCCTTGAATAGAGGTGGAACATCAATATTGCAAGATTTGATAAAGCCTCTTGTGATTTACTAAAGATTGACTGACAACAGTATGCTCTGTTATAACCTTTATACAGTCTATGGTTATAACACTGAGGCAGAGGTAGTTTCTTTATGATAACCCTTAGCTGTAATTTCTCTATTATGTTTAAAGGGAAATGTTCTACCAAATTACGGCCACATTTTTAAACACCTGGTCCATGTTGCAATTTAAAACAAAATTAATACAAATTTAAATTATACAAATGTATTGACGTTGGTTAGGTTTAACCAACAAAATCAATTGTGATGTTTAGAAAAAGAAAAAAAATGGTTTTGATGAACACATTTGTTAAGCAACTTGGTTAGGTTTCGGCAACAAAACCATATGGTTAGGTTTAGTAAGGTAAAATCCTCGGTGACAGTGTGTTTGTTGCCCATCCAACCCCAACCTTACGGACAGAAATTTACTTGGTTTATAAACCTATTTGCGATATATCAAGAACAAACAGAATCCGGTAGACCAAGGCTGGAATGTAAATTAAGCTTTTGTTTGTTTCCACAAAAACTCCACAGAACACCTTTATCTTAGAACAAACAGTGGAAACTGCTCCCCTGGCTCTGTCCAAATGTTGCAAAATGCATCTACCATCATTCTATGATAAACATGTCACATCTCATTTGTTTAATTTGAAATGTAACAATAACAAACTTGTTTATACAAATTTTACTATTTCTTGGCCAGAAGCTGCCACTTCCTGGAAAATTCAGTCATTTTGTGGTAATCTCACAGTGACGACAAGAAAGTGAATATACAAGTTCCCCAAACTGTCAAACTAGATTCCCTGTAAGGGATGTTTGACATTTAAACGATGACTTACATGTTTATGATGAAACCCATGCCATCTGGCACACACTGCTTCCTGAATTACGCAAAACAATGTTCCTTTTTTTTTGTCATTTATTGAAATTTGCTGATCATAAAGTTGAATTAACTCTTTTTGCTGCAAATAATTGAGCATCATATCAATGGAATTCAGTATCACGAACAAAGAGTCTTCATTATATATTATTAATTTAAGTGTAAGTTAAGAAATGGCTTATTATGAATGAACAATGTCAACACTGATGCTATTTGCACCTTAAACCTAACTACTCAAACTGTGTCTGCATCATCTCTCGCTGGATTTCGTCTGGTCATGTTGTTTAACTATATGCTTTTTACCCCAATGTAGTATGTTTTTAACAATTGTACATTTATTAATATAGCTTACCTAGCAACATCAGACAAAGGGACAGCAGATGAAAGTTAGCCTATCAGCTACATTTACATTTGTTTGAATGTGGATCCCTTTTTCAAATAAATCACTATTTAAGAGAGCTGCAAAGACTGAGCTAATAGAAGCTCTGGTGTCCTGGACAGGCCCTGAGTGGCTGCCTGCGGGCCACAGGAATATAGTGTACACACTCCCTGCAGGCGGCTCTGAAGAGATGAAGGCTGCTCCCCTGGAGTGAAAGAAAGTCAATAAATGTCCAGAAGACGTGTGTATCTGAAACATGAAGCAGGATCTGTCAGTCTATATATAAGTCAGACAAACTGCTTTCTTATGTTCCTTTTTCTCTTGCACTTTTGATTAATTTGGTAAAGATAAGATGCCGCTTCTTATAATTTACTGTTCTGAGGGTAAAATATATTCATCTAAGGTCAGAGCTCTGTTTACAAATGTGGTGTAGACACTTGTCCAGAAGATATGAAAGCCCTTCACCGATGCCCTCTGCCCTCAACTTACAAGCAGCTACTGACCAAAAACTATATTTCTGACAGTTAATATTCATGGCAGCCTTGTGGGTTATGAACAGACGTCTTCACTGAACGCTTACACCGGAGATCCATCAACATTTGAAGTGACTTCCCTGGAGAACACTCTCATCTCACTGCTAAACTCAATCGATATACAGCTGTCAGACAGTGAAACCTCTGTAGCTCATAAAATACTAATGCTCTCTGCTATTTTTAGATACTAAGGATATGGTGATTGCTCAAAATGTCCCCTTCGTGGGAAGTTAGGAAATAATTATTTTGGATAAATTGTCTGACTTGGGTGTTACGTTTTAAGAATGTGAATCAATAAACATCAGATAATTTAACATATCAGCTAAGTTGCTGCATGGATATGAAATTCATAGTATTTCTTTCGATATTGCTGCTGGACTGTGCACATCAACAAAAGGGGATGTGGAAACACCAAACAGGCCTGACTAATTCTTTGGAAGAATGTAGTTCAACTGGAAAATGATGATCATTTATCAGTTGAACTAAATTTTCCAAAGAATCAGTCGAGATGAAAAGATTTAACTGCAAATCTGTGCATTTGGGTGGAGTCAGACTACAGTTATCATAGATGAAGACATCAAAGAAAAGTTATGTTATAATAATAATAATAATAATAATAATAATAATAGTAATAATAATAATAATAATTATTATTATTATTATTATTATTATTATTATTATTATTATCCAAATTATTATTATTATTATTATTATTATTATTATTATTATAATGACCTACGACCTAACAACCTTCTATTCAAATCTGTTTAGTGCTATGTGCTTGGCTAGATACAATGAGGGAGATATTTTTTTTTACATTTCAAACCAAATCCCATATTTATGGTATTAATTGTGAGTGTGTTTATAATTAACCCCTGAATAGCCTTCAGATAAAGCTAACTGTGAAATCTAATCAAACTTTTTGTCATACAAGATTAAATCATTTATAAAAAAAGAAGGGGTATATTTTACAAATAAAATCCTGAGGAAAGTGTGAAAACTTCTATAGTGATAAGGACTTTTATAACAGGTGAAATGCTGTATTTTTTGTCTTGAGCATAATGTTTATTTAATATACAGAAGGTAGATGAAGGATCAAAACATGAATCACTTTACACGCATCATGGTCTGATTCTGATGGATAATTACACCACAGGGTTCTGATTTGATTGCCTGTGATTGAATAATTTAATCATGCAATAATAGAGTAGATATCAGGATCTCGTGACACTGGAGTGTCAGACTGATTAGCCTTGAAGGTGAAGTACATCTCAATAACTTCTGTTTGGCAGCTTCTGGCATTTGGTATTAGAAAAATTAAATGTAGCATATCAACTGCATCTCCGACCGTTTCCTGGCTGCATAGCCTCAGACCTCCTAGCGCTTCCTGCCGTGTGCATTCACCATTTCCTAAACCCTGCCTGCACGCAGGGCTGTGTCCAAATGTGATCTAAGTGCTAAGTCTAAATGCTAAGTCTCTTTGAGTTTGTAGTTCATCTCAATACTCTTAGCCGCTGGCAGACATGCATTTGTTGTCGACACAGAACCAGAATACATTGTTAAGAAAGTGATAAATATCACATTGCGGTGGGAGTATTCCTTCATATCTCAAGAGGCATATATCACGAAGATGTCATTGGAAACATATTGTATGAAAGATTAACTGGTGCATAAAGTATGTCCCTCTATGACTGATGAACTCTCTCCCAACATAAAACCTGCCATGTCCAGGCTGAATATATGGTCCACGAAAAGATGCAACCAGGAATATTTACTTTGGCAGCTGCCAGTAAATTTGTAAAATGTAGAGAAACTGGAATTACTACAAGACTAAATAATCTTATGAATTCTAGTTGTTTCATTATTCATCATTATTCATCTTTTCTTTCTTTTCATTAGTTGAAGGGCCACTCTTTGCATTTAATCCAACACTTGTAAAAAATTGTCAAGTTCAGTCATTATAAATACTGAAATGGAAAGTACCCCACCATGTGTTGTACAGCTGTTACTACAAATAGAGTGTGGTTCCTTTACCAGGAACCAATCTTTTTTTAAAAACATTGCTCATCAAATTATGTAGTTTATGAGGGCACATAGTTATTTTTACTTTATTTCTGACTACTATATATGTGGAAATGACAAATAAGCAAACGTTGAACATGATGGGTTAGATGATTTAAATGTGCTTTAAATATTATTATATCATACAATTTGGAATTAAATAGGTGATTAAGTATTAAGATAGGTGGTTAGCACTCTTGCCTCACAGCAAGAGGGTCGCCAGTTCAACCCCGGCCTGTGGCTCCTCAGTGTGGAGTTTGCATGTTCTCCCTGTGTCAGCGTGGGTTCTCACCGGGTACTCCGGCTTCCTCCCACACAGTGGCGGTTCTAGACTAATTTTACTGTGGGGGCCAAGCAGGGCCAGTGTTTAATCAGAGGGGCACATTAAAAAACTAAGCAAAAGATTATATTTAGGCATTCAAAACCTTTATTTTAGCTCATTTAAAAATCTAATTTAAGTATATTTGGAAGATACAAATACACCGATTGAAACAATGAGACTTACCAGCAATAATTATTTTTGCACAATGAAATTTCTCATTTTTGTGCACAATTACTTTTTTTATTTTGAAAGTGCAGTATAGTGAGAATTATCTTCTTTGGGGTCCTTTTGTGCACAATGAGATATTGTTTGAACAAAAAATAGGTAAGAATTGTTCCGTCGTTCATCATAAAATTTATTATAATTTTATTATTAATTTGACACAGGGGCCACAACAGGGGCCAAGGGCTTCTTCACAGGGGCAGTGGCCCCTGTAGGCCCCTGTGTAGAACCGCCACTGCTCCCACAGTCCAAAAACATGCACTTAGGTTTAATGGTGACTCTAAATTGCCCGTATAGGTGTGAATGAGAGTGTGATTGTCTGTCTCTATGTGTCTGCTCTTCGATAGTCTGGCGATCTGTCCAGGGTGTAGCCCGCCTCTACCCCAATGTCAGCTGGGATCGGCTCCAGCCCACCACGACCCGAGTGCGGATAAGCAGTTAAGGATAATGAATGAATGTTTTGGAATTAAAATTGCATTGCATGTTTCTGTTGTATTCAAGTGTTACAGAAAGCCATGACAATGTGACAAATAACTTTTTACACCTGTGCTTTGCCCACTGTGACATGTTAAGATGCCACTTAGGGAAAAAGTCACATTCCCCTCAAACATTTATTAAGTAAGAAATATTAAAAGTTATGTGGCTACATTTAATTTAGGAGTTCAAATGTGACCGTGAGCTAGCTGGCTTACTGTCGCGACTTACTGGGACACTTGAATACAGAAGCAGTAAGAATGTTATTAACACCTGAGCTTTATTTAACATAAGGGTTATTTTTAGATTTAATTTTTGGGGTATTTTTTGCTTCTTTTTTCCCCTCAAATTACAGTATAACACCATGTATTCTGATATCAGACTTTCCAACTAGAGCCCTCATGGTTTTTTCCATGTAAATCAACAGTAGCATTACTACAATCGTGGAAATTGATGAATATTTGGTAGATATGATCAGGATCGAAGTCAGTTTAAGCATATAACTAGTGTAAAATAAAATTAATATACAATTTTATGGCAGTTCTGTGACCAGGTCATTTTTGTCCTTAGAACATCGATCAACCTTTTTTTAAAGTGAGGCACAATTGTTAAATGACAAAGATAACCAGAATAAAGTCTGTAAGGAAAGACCCACCCAGGAAGTTATTCAGTTTGCCTCTATACTATAAATATATAAAAGGAGTATAGCTCATCAACAGCACCATTTCATGTTAGATTCTAAAAGTTAACTCTATTTTCATGTAATACAAGACAACTCCAGTAGATACTCAATTACTACTTTATTAAAAAATAACATTTAATACGCAATGATATACCACTGTACATTAGAGTGTGTGCAGGGGGGAGAAAGTGTGTCCCAGAGAAGACTGTGAGTGAAGGGCTGCTGGTCAGCTGTGAGGACGTGTTGTAGTTTTTTCATGCTGCATTCATCACACATGGAGGCTCTGCATCCCAGAGCAACAACTAAGCTCTGACACACTCTGAAGGCATCTATTCCATTTAGTTTATCTTCTTTCAGGACATTCAGAAGCAAATTATTATCTTTTTGTTTTTAATGGTTATTGTCATCTTTATTTCTGCAACAGCAGGGACAAAAAACATGAGAAAACTCACAAACCCTGAGTTTCTGACTTTTATAGAAACCGTTTCAAGTCAGATATTAGTATTTCTGGTATGCCCTCTTGTTATGAATGAATGCAGCATTAGTCCTGAGAGGAGAAATGTGACTGGTTGGGTCTATTGTTCTGGGGATCAGTCCAAGATGGGCAGAGGAAGTACCTGATTCCTTTATAAACCAAACACCACAACCAACCACAACTGAGGTCACTCCAAAAATGCCTCACATGTGGCATTGTGGTGGAAACACAGGTGAACATAAATCTTTGCAGACTGCGACCAGTGAAAAAGCACAGATAGGTTTAGGTAATACTGTATGGCCCTGTTGTAGAGTGAATTCCTGCACCGTCTTAGACAGATGCCATAGTGCATGTCATTAAAAAAAAAAAAAAGACACCACAAACTTCCAAAATGCATGGTCAAGATCAAGACTAGTGGTATTTTACAGAATATCACATTATTTCACAAAATAGTGGAGCTGTCTCACAATAGATTGATCCATATTTCAATGGACAACATGAAGCACTGACGATGTGAGATGGCAGTATTTAGCTCTGCAACAACGTAACAGCACTAAGAAGAAAAAAGAAAATAAAGACTAAAATGGAGATAAGTGAGAGGTCAGACTTCTCCGTGTAAGTCAGTCTTGTCCTCCCGAAAAATTTGTTCTCCCAAATTTTGTGTAATCGTTTAGATGCTACAATTACAAAAAAACTACTGGCAGTGTTAGACTGAGCCGGATGACACACAGGCTTCATTTGTCAGGCCATCAATTCTCTAGTTAATTAAGAAAATGGAGATCATTTCATGCACTGACTCTTAAATTTAGGTCCAGAAAATAATGACCACAATGATAGTTGTCAAGTCTGCAGAGTTTAAACTCAAGTGTGAACTGATGGATATGAAGTGATTGGTTCATAATAAGCTGTGACCGTGTTGAACATTGTTGCATTTCTTAATGCATCTCAGTTTCAAGGCATGTGTGGAAGACTTTATCATGCTAATTATATGACTAAGGAAGGCTAGATAATTCAGAAAGGCTAGCTAATAACTCAAATTGTGTCTTAGAGATTTAAATACTCAGTGACAAGTACAAAATTAAGTAAATGGCATACTAAACTGGCTAATACAAATTCTATTGAGGGACTATGGTTTGGAGAAGTGTTAGGTTAGATAAGAAACTTTCTCTATGAGTCGCAGAATCCCTATTTCTTGGAAAGTAGGAAGATAAAAAGCCTTGTTTTAATGGCAGCGATTTTAGCTTTTTATAGGAAAGTATCCCTCATCAACATGATTCACAAACTCGGTTGTTTAACAACAAGACCTTCATCATTGCCCTGAGAAATATGTTCCCTCACGGCTATGGGTCTGAAGATGCCTTTTGATTTTGTCAGAACGGCTGAAGCATTTGCCACACACAGGGCAACTGTATGGCTTCTCCCCAGTATGGATCCTCATGTGTACCTTCAAGTGAGCCATCTGTGTGAAGCCCTTTCCACAAATCTGGCAGCGAAATGGTTTTTCTCCTGTGTGGCTTCGCTGGTGCTCCTGCAATCTGCCAGATGAGCTGCAGCATTTTCCGCATACTCCACAGCGGTAAGGTTTTTCTCGAGTGTGCACTTGTACATGCACATGCAGGTGGCCAATGTGACTGAACGCCTCACCACAAACTTTGCAGCAAAAGGAAGACATGTGACCTTGTAGGGGGGATTTTTGATGCGGGCAGTCCACTGCATTGGCGGCTTGGTTGCGCATGTGAGAGGTTTGTCCTCTGTTAGCTCCAGTTACATTTCCCTTAGCACCAACCATCTGTCCTCCATTCTCCACCCCAATAATATCAATGTTATTCTCATTTGAGCAGTTTGGGTTGACTGGTGCGAGTGGCTGGGCACCACTGTTGGAGGACGTGGAACCTCTGTGGCCCCCTCCACTCTCTACCTTCACATGCCTTGATGAGCCTCGAGATGCTGGATCCCTCTCCCTGTTCTCCACACCTTGACTCTGAGGGAGGTTGGAGGTATGGGGGCCATCCTGGGGATATTCATTGCCAACTCGCGGGGGAGTAAACATGTTCTCCGGTGTGCTGCAGGAGCCATGGCCGCGAAGCTGATCATCTCCTTGATTGGCCCGGAGATCTCTTTTATCCTTAATCTGAATAGGGATGCGCTCCTCATGCCCCATGCTGGGACTCCACTCACGCCGTGGATGTTCACCATCCTCCTCATCTAACAGCGCCATGGACGGACGATCTGAGAATACAACAGGAGGAAGAGGCTCAGATTAAAATATGAACTTAAATGCTGCAAACACAACTGAGTCTATGGCCTAGTGCAACACTTGTTTAGCTACATATGGCACTTGCAGTTCACAGAATTTATGAGACTTATAAAGTAGTGATGATTGTGTTTAGATGTCAAAATTGACTTCTCAACTTAGTTGTGGCTAAACCCAAAGAGAGAGGAGTGTAAAGCTACGACAAAGCCACCAGAGCAGGTGGAAAAAGTAACTGCAGTGTTGCTGAACTCACTACCTTGTAAAATGAAACTCACAGAAAATTCTAATAGAGCTGTTGTGCATCACTGCAGAGAAACATAACATATGTAAATTCTAACAGAGCTGGTCATCATACAAAACAGTGCCAGTGTTTTCAACAAAATCTTGACAACTTTTTGTTTCATGATGTATTTAGTTACACAATAATGGCCTAGGCAATGGACTCTAATGCATTTAACTCTGCTTTACAACAGTACAGAAAATCCTGATATGTAAAATAGTCAATAACACTGCATGTGAGGCCTAAATGAGTATTTACCCTCTTGATCTTCAAGTGTTGTATGCCATAACTAACACTGCCAACAGGAAAAACGACTGATCTGAGTGAAAATGTACGTAATAAAAATCTCCCCAAATGGATGGAAACTAAGAGAGCATGGCGTTATTTACACTCATAATAAACAATGGCACATAGTAACACTTTGAAGCAGTTTCAGTCATGTCTCTACTCTGCAAAGTGGAGTAAACATAAACAAACATGACGACACAACAAGTGTCAAGTCGTTTTGTCAATGTTCACTTTAACTGTCCGATAACTCGTTAATTAGTACACTGATTACGTCAAAGTGCACACTTAACAGCTTTTATAGCTGATGCTAGTATGTAGGCTAGTCGGCTAACCTAGCTTGTTGGCTAACGAACAAAGGTTGCTAACGCGGTAGCCGCTCCACCACAACAGCAGCTAAAGTCAATTAGCACGCTAACGGCTAAAGTTAACTTGTTTGGAAGTGAGGCAACAATATTCTGAGACTATCTGTTGTGCTGTTACATTAGTACTGCAAGGAGTCATTTCTATTTCACCACCCACTGCCACCCACAGGCTCGGCAGATGGAGCATAAAGGGGCGCAGCTGCACCGTTAGCTTTTAGCGGAGCTAACCTGGCCATATTTCAATCCCAGCGTCTCGCAGCCTGCGTCTCAAATGGTCGTTCTCCCGCTCCCTGATCGCTATCTCCTCCTGGTACTCCAAAATCGTGTCCTCGACAGATTTGTAGATCTCCTGCGCAGCAAGCATGAGACGCTCAGTCAAAAAGACGTTTAAAAACTGCAGCTTGGTCATTTTCTTGGGTTACACGGAGCTCCTGCTATCATCCAAAATGGACCAAAAAAAGATGCTCGACCCAATCACGTGACCCGGAGTTATGTCTTCTTCTTCTTCTTCTTCTTCTTCTTCTTCTTCTTCTACATCACTCCCCAAGATTTCCTGTGAGCCCGGAGATGTTAAGTTATATTTCGGGGTTGCAAAGATAACTGTTTGGGGTTAGATGAGGTAACACCACTAACAAGGCCACATAATATCGTGCAACACCTGCTTCTCGCACCGTGAAAGGAGAAACTAGATACACAAATGTTGTGAAAGTCCAAATGGAAGATATGCAAATCTTTCCGAATGAACAGTTGGCCTATTCAAATTACCCAGGCGCAGTATGCACACTACTATTTGTTTACATTTTTGTTGCTGCTGTTTTTTAATTAGAGGCTGCGTTGACTTTGTAACACAAGATGAATACTAAATCAAAATGTTCATCTTCCATTTACATGGAAATAAAATCGAACAAGAAACTATTTTCCAGAAATTATCATGAAAAAAACCCAAAACAAGTATTAGTGAAGTCACCATAAACAAACCTGGAAACCTTTAAAACTGTCAAATTGTAAATATATAATCCAAATTGTACTCAAGCAATCCTTGACATTGTAAATAAAATCTAAAATCCATATACTTACTTTATATACACAACCCTGGAAATCAGGAATGCACACAAAAATGTAAAAGCTTTCCTTACTGTTTCCTGACAACCTCTTCAATTAGATTTCCGTACCATACAAATTTAAATGAAGCCATCATACATATCAAATAGATAGAACACATAAAAAAGTAAACTCACATACTCATATAAGTCTTCCAGATTTTTAGTAGACTCCTGTGCCAGTCCCCAATATCTGAATTATAAAATACTGTTCTGGTATTATTTACTTCATATATTTATTGTTTGACATCTTGCTCAGCAGTTGAAAGAAAAGTTAGACAACTTATGTACCTTAAAATAATAACCTTAACAGATGGTTCTCATTGTTGAAGTTCTCATCCTAATGCAACCATCCAACGCCATCCAGCTTTGACATTATTGCATGAAGCCCAAACAAAACATTCTGCATCTTTGTGTGGAAAATTTCCATCTGATGTCCCAAATATAAACGAGTGGGATCTAGATACATGTATATTCTGTGTGGATTACACTACTGCATCATAGACTCATGGAGAACAATATTGGAGTATGCAAGCATTCAAGACTGATTTTTTTATTGTCATTGTCTTTGACAGCAAAATAACAGTTACATTTTCAAAAGAAGTGCATTATCAAATCATAAAAAAAATCATAAACAACTGCCAAATCTGTGAAGTGAAATTTCTGACAAGAAATAAAGCCATTGAAAGCTATACCATGATGTGATGGGAGAAAGTGAGAAATCAAATAAAAATATGGTAATCATGAATTTGATGTATTGTGTTGTGTACATTTACGTTTTACACAGTGTTCCATTTTTTTATTGGCGCTGGAAAAAATGAATGAGAAAATAAATATATAAGTAGTTAGGCTCGACTTCTTTGTAATTTGTAAATTCTTTCTTTCTTTCTTTCTTTCTTTCTTTCTTTCTTTCTTTCTTTCTTTCTTTCTTTCCTATGGCTAGGGCTATTTTGTCCATTTCTGAATCCTTAAATACTCCAGCTCGATAGATGGCGATAGTTGCTCTGACATAAGCGGAAATGACGAAACATCTAGCTTGCACGATCCTCCACGTGCGAGAGCAGCACAGTCACATTGGCAGGTCCGCAGTTCCACCATGAAGCGACCAAGTAAGTGAGCAGTGATAGTAATGTTGCATTATTACACGAGTTCGTTTAAGAAATAAAAGCACTTTTAAGACTGGATTGTTTGGTTAACCCACCTAGCTAATAGATTTACTGTTTTAACAGCTAAACACCACCTTTGGTCTCTCCGCGTTGGTCTTTAACTTCGCTAACGCTACGCTAACTGTTTTTCAGCATACGTTTTACTTTTGTCTTCTGTTTTCAGAGTTAAAGAAAGCAAGTAAGCGCGTCTCATGCTCCAAACGCTATAAAATACAGAAGAAGGTAAGTGTCTGACTTCATCACCCATTATTTTATTTTATTTTATTTTCAATGCACCACGAGGCTTGTGTGGACTGCATGAGTCTGCTACTGCTAACATTACTCTGATTTCCGAGTCGCTTGAACTATTGTAACGGTCTGTAATGGAGAAACGTTTTGTGCTGTGTGTTTAGGTCCGGGAGCACAACAGAAAGCTAAGAAAAGAGGCAAAGAAGAAAGGAGTGGGCAAACGAGTGAAGAAGGATCCCGGTGTGCCCAGCAGCGCTCCTTTCAAAGAGGAGGTTCTCAGGGAGGCAGAGCAGAGGAGGCTACAGGTTAGCACTGCTTGATCTCATAATGCACTTCATCACAACAGTTACATTGGTATACATGCAGTGTCACTTTTCTAAAGGTCTAAGCTCTTCTCAGCCTTAAATGTTTTGGGGAGCTGGAGAGTGTTTTAACCCTTAATAGGGCACTCATTGAAATATTTGCAAATTTCAACCCTAGAGAATATTGGAGGATATTACAGTACGGACCCAGGGGAGGGGCGTAATATTTTGAGAAAATAGGTTGTGAGATTAAAGTGACAAATCTACAAGAAAATGCGCAGATTTGATATTTAAAGTGGTGAATCTGCGAGAAAAAAAAGACCTTTTCACCCATGCGCAGATTTTTGCCACTTTAAATCTCTTAAATCTGCAACTTTTTTTCTTGTAGATTTGCCACTTTAATCTAGTAAATTTGCAACTTTTTTCTCAACTATTACCCCACCTGGTTTGTATTTTATTCGTACTGTTTGTACGACTGTTTCTTGCAGATTTTTTTCAAAATTTTAAATTTTTACGTTGGAGGTCAAGGTCAATAAAGTTAATATTGTATTCTTATCATACTGATTGGTCAGATGTCATGGTGTCACCATCTGTGACGTAATCTGATCGTGGCTGATTAGCTGGAAGAAATCCATGTGGTTCTACGACCTCACAGAGAGACATGGGGGGCCCGAATCTGTGCACCCCTAATGGAGGGCCCCATTTTGATATCCACTGAAGTTACCAAATATAGTACTTTGCCCGATAAAGGGTTAAAGTGTCTTTGTGTTGGTCTGCTGTGATAGCTTTTATTCTCATTGGACATTTTATGGTCTTGCAGATTGAAGAAGAAAAAGAGAAAAAGAAACAAGCTAAAAAAGAGGAGCGAGCCAAGAACAGGAAAAAGGAGAGGGATGCTGCAAGTAAAGAGGAAGAACCCAAGGCTAAGAAGGCTCGGCAGGTAAAAAGAAAAAACTAACAAAAAATCCACTAGTTCAGAATTTAATCCCTTTACTGTTGACTTACTTTTAGGCTTTCTTGATTCCACAGGATGAAGCTGAAAAGCAGCCAGTCAAACCATCTGCCCCAGACAAGAACTCAAAAAAGTACCTTTGCTCTGAATTGAATAAGGTAAAACTTCCCAATTCCAATCATTTTTTTAACTGTAGAAACTTAGCTTTCTCCCGATAATCTTCAACCTGATCTCCTTCTCTCCTCTTCAGGTAATTGATGCATCTGATGTAGTTATAGAAGTCCTTGATGCTCGGGATCCACTGGGCTGCAGGTGTCCACAGCTGGAGGAGGCGGTGCTGCAGAGGGAAGGCAAAAAGAAACTGCTCTTGGTTTTAAGCAAAATAGGTAAATGGACATGAAATGCTGCCGTGTTAATTAATAGTCAAAGTAGATACAGTGGTTTGTTTTGATTTTGATTGAAAAATGGTTTGTCTGGACTCTGAAGCAGTGTTTGATTATTTTGTGTTGTAGATCTGATACCAAAGGAAAATGTGGAGCGGTGGATACAGTGTTTACAAAAGGAGTTTCCAGTGGTGGCGTTCAAAGCATCAACACAGATCAGGGACAAAACAGTGGTAAGAGGTGCATTTTACACAGCAGTTGTCAAAAACACATTTGATTTACAGCGTATGTAAACAATGTTAAACTCATGTTCAGCCTCACCCAGCTTTTTGGAATATAAGAATTTTCAGTCACAATTTAAATTAATTTCAAGAAAATGTTGGCTGGCCATGAAGATATTTATCCTCAAAACAATATAAAAATGTTTTGACATATCTTTCTATATTGCTTCTATGAAATTATCAAAAAAGCAAAGCAATATTTACATAATTTGACACATTGATTAACAAATGGAATGAACCAGAGGTGATATTTTTGCTAAAATAGAGTACGGAATATAAATAATAGCAATACCATGTGGTTATTTTATATAACCAATTTTTTTTTTTTTATGTTTCTGCATTGCTGTAATATGGAGGACTGAGAAGGTTAAGCAGCTTGTGCTGTTATAACTGGTTATGACCTCCAAGAGTAACATACAAACCACTCAACTGAGCGACTCTGTCATACACAGAGCTGATGTGTAGTGTGTTTGTGAACAAAACAAATGTTTTTGTATTTAATTCCAATACATGCAAGCTGTATTATTCAGACAGTGGGAGGGAGCTTCAGTCACTTCAAATGCAAACCTACAAACCCAGTGTTTTGTATGTGGATTTTACTCAAAGTAATACTTTACTTGTCTGGTTGTGTTCATCAGAAAGGCAGGAAGAGCAGGATAGTGGCCTCCAATGAAGTCCTGGACAAATCTCGAGCAGCAGCCTGCTTTGGAAACGGTTCTCTCACTGAATTCCTTTCAAGTTTTGCTCTAAGCAAAGACAGTGAAGCTTCACTCAAAGTGGGTGTAGTTGGTAAGCACTTTTTGTTGTTTTTCTTATGTGGAACTGCATTTTGTTTTAAGTATAATGTTGGCTGTATACTTTAGTATTGAGTTCTATGAGGGCTTAATAATTTACTGCTCCATACAGTTTTGATTCGACTTGTGTTCGCTCCTTTGTATTTGCTCAAAGTACATAATCTGAATGCTTATCTTTGATGCAATCTCCCTTTACCCGCTTAGGTTTTCCAAATGTGGGAAAAAGCAGTCTTATCAACAGTTTGAAGGGAATCCTTGCGTGCAATTCTGGCGTCAAGAGAGGCATCACAAAGTGAGTGACGAATAAAGATAAAAACACTAGCTCTAAACACAAATGTAGCATCTTCTCCTAGAGTTTTTTGTAGTTTATCCCGAAAGTTAAATGTATCTTTCATATCACCCATTCAGATCCATGCAGGAGGTGCACATCTCAAAGAGTGTGAAGGTAATGGACAGCCCAGGAATCGTGGCGTCACCATCCAACCCACCAGCCTCAATGGCTCTGAGGAGCTTGCAGGTGGAGGAGGGCCAGGAGACGGTGCTGGAGGCTGTCAGGACTCTGCTCAAACAGTGTGACCATAGCCAGGTAGGAGGAGGTCCCGTCACAGGAGACACTTGTTGAGTAATGTTTGATCTGATTAGATTCTCTTGAAAGTTTGAAGTGATTTAATCATTTCATCTCTATGATTTCAGATCATGCTGCAGTATAATGTTGCCGACTTCAGAAACTCTCTGGAGTTTCTAACCTTATTCGCCAAAAAGCGTGGATTTCTACTGAAGGGTGGAGTCCCTAACACAGAGCAGGCAGCCACAACTTTCCTTGATGATTGGACAGGGTGAGTGTTTGTATTCTCCTGGAGGATTGGGAAGGGTAGGCAGCTGTACTGCATCAGTGTGGAAATGAGGAAAAAAAACGCAAGTCTCGAATTCATTATGAAGACTTCTAATCCAACTCTGATCCAACACTGTGCCAGGATGGATACAAATATGTAAATTCATGAAGTAGATTAAGAAATGACATGTAATGTAAAAAAGAAATGCTTAGACTTTGATCTCACAGTACTGGTTTGGTGTCTCCTCAGAGCCAAGATGAGCTACTACTGTAAGGCACCAGAGAACCACGGCCTCCCTGCCTACATATCTGATGCTGTTGTTGCTGAGATGCAGAACGGCTGGGATCTAAACATTTTGAAGAGGGGCAACGAGGAAACTCTCAAAGGTACCAGTGTTTAATTTGATTAATTAAGCCTCTGAAATTCTCTGAAAGGCGCATTTTCTTTTATCAAGGACAAACTGTAAAACTTGGCATTACTGTTTGTTTGTTTTTTGGCCATGGTTGTGCCGTTTTCATAGAGTGGGTAAAATGTTAGTAAAGGTTTTGCAGTGTTGGAGAAAATGTAGGGCTCCATAAAATTGCACTGACTGAAGGTCAGTCTCCTGTATCAGCTGATTTTCTTTACTCAGGGTGTAAGGAGCAACATGACCTCTTGGGGCCACTAATGGGCTTTTAGACAAATCAATGTACTGTAGCTACTGATAACATGTGGTCACTTCTGTCCGTGTTGCTGAAAACATGTTTTGCTTTTTTAGGTGTTAAATTCCCAAGTCAGGCCAGCAGTATAGGCTTTGTGTCTAAAGGGCCGACTGCAGGCCTGCTGAGTGTCAGCGACAACTCTGAAGAAAAACCCTCTGCTGCAGACACAGAAGTTGAGCTGCAGAATGATGAGAATAATGAGGTAAGCAAAGATGTCGTGTTTCTTCTTTCTTTTGGAAAACTGCCAGACGGCTGCTTCAAATAATGCTCGCAATCTGGTCTGCTGGAAATGAGGACAAAAATTCAAGTCTTGATTTGTTTATGAAGACTTCTAATCCAACTCTGATCCTGCTGGCTGGACCTTTTTCTTATTGAAATCACTCTGTATCTTTAGGATTGTTGGACTTTTAAATTGAAACATCTGCCTTTCTTGCAGCCTGAACAAACTGCTCAGGAGGTAAATGAAACCGAAGCCCCAGAGAAACCCCAGGAGGAGCCACTCAAAAGTAAGTTTTTAAAAATGTACTTAATTTCTTTATAGCTAAAATCTCCACATATGAACCTTATTCTTACATCTTGCTTTGTCTTCCAGAAAAACCCAGCCGTGTGCAGTTCCAGTCTCTCCCCATCGACATCAGCCTGTCAGCAGCTAAGTCGGATGACGCCTATGACTTCAACACAGATTTTAAATGAGCTTTGCTGCCTTTTTGTCTGGAAGAAATGCAGACCTGGGTTCGTCAGCATACGCGAATATGCTGACGTGAGAATCACTGTCATGGTGCCTTTGACCAACTCATTACAGGCGTAGTTGATTCACAATCACAGATAACAAAATGCACTGCCTAGTAAAGTAGTTTCAGGCTAGCTGCTGGTGTTTGTGCCCTTCCTTTAATTTTTGAATCTGGAAGACAGTGGGGCAGTTTCCATACAAGGTCAGACCTTTTATCCTAGACAACAATTTTCAGTTGATAGAACAATTGAATGTTGTATGTCTAAGACTAATACCTGCCAACAAAAAGGACATTACCTAGAGTGGTCGTGTATATATCCCCTGACTTCTTCTCCCAAATGTTGGTGAAGGGTCACCCATTCAAATGTCCAGAGGTCATTTGTAATATTGTGTTCATGCAGAATACTGTATATAGACGTATTATATATGTAATAAACCCTCTACCAAGCCTAAATGTGTTATTTTGTTATTGCCTCCACCAAGGAGGTTGTGCTTTTGGCTCAGATTGTTGGAAAAATAAATGTCATCAAACATATTGAGTTGAGCATGGGCCAAAGATGAATCCATGGATACGAGAACATTTCATGTTCGTAAAATACAAATGGGTCATTCATGTGTCAGATACTGAGGGAAAAGTTATAAAGACTAGGGATATTTGTATGAACACCTTCCTCAGAGTAACAATTTGAAAAGGGTAAAGTAATATACAACTTAATTGTGGCATCCATGTTTCCATATTACAAAAAGTTCATGAATGAGTTGGAAAACAGGCTTCCCACCTTGAATGCATCATTGACCTTGGCAGAGGTCTGTACTGCGTGCTGTTCTAGTTCTTGCTGTATATTTCCAAAACCATACTAACATGTACAAGTTTCATACTGCATTTTCTTTGCTTGTGGCTTCTTTTCAGGAAGTATTACAGAAATGTAGACAGTCTTGGAAAAGGCCAATCTTCAGAAGTAACCAGGTTCATTACAGACAGAAGATAAAATGACAAGATTTAAATGATAAAAATGTAAGTTTTATTTCACGTACTATACAAAGGATGACAAATATTTACACCAGCAAGGCAAATGCTTTTCAGCATGTATAAAATCCTGACTGAGGGAATATAAAGCATGAGAATATTGTGCAAACATTAAATTCAACCTCTGCAGAGGTGCAGTTTGCTTAGTGGTCTGCATTAAGTAATGAAAAGCCCACTATCCTTAATATTTCAGCATGAGAGGCAGAACAGTACTCAATGTTCATTTATGGCAGTATTAACTGAGAGGCGCAATCAGAACAGCAGCACACCATTAGCTTTAGTCTTAATGTCATTAAGAATAATAGTATTATAGAGGAAGGGGGAGTTAAATAGCATTTTCGATCTGTTTGTGGTGTAAAATATACACTTAAACACACAGACTGCGGCTATAAAGATCTGGTTTTTAAAAAGTTTGTGCAATTAAGTATAAAACACCACTTTTCCACAGGAAGTACTGAATTGAGGTAATGACGAGGCATCTGCATGGCTAATGTTACAATTACGACTGACATGATAACTGAGAGGAACACATTAACTAGTTACAAACTGTGTGCTGTACCACTATAGCTGAGGTAACTATGGACTCAAAGTAAACTAGTCAGTATTAGTCTGCATGTTAACATACTTAAACCTTCAACAGTCTGACCATGGCTTCAGTTTTTATGTTTTAGTACATTGTAACAAGTTCATTACTGTTAACTGGGATTGATGCGTACAAGTCTATCGAGGTCATATTTTCCAAAACTGCTCCTATCATCGGTAGAAAAACAGTCAGAGTAGTGTGGGTCAAAGCAATCTCAGGAGCACCGAGTTTCTGGACTGAAGAAAGCACTCGAAGCAAAAATAAGATGCGTTGGTTATGAAAACAAAACGGTGCGTTCGAAGGGAATGTGAGAGTATACAGGTCTATATGTTCGAAGGATGGTGGAATTCAATACAAAGCTGGCAAGTGAAAGTCCTTACAGAGTTCCTGAGATATCGCAAGGCGTGGTCCTGCTGGGACAGGGCGGGCTTGGCTGCTCAAAAGTTCCTGAAATCAATTTTTTCTAGTTGTCCTCTGCGTGTTTTCGCACAGGATTAAATTTCCCTGTGGGGTCTGGAATGAACCACTTGTCCCACACGTCAGAAAAGGAGGATGTTCTCCCCCAGGGCTTGTAGTGTCCATTCCAGTGGAGGAGTTTGGCAGCTTTCACAAACTGGTAAGAGTAGCGGTTTCCAGCACCTGTCATGCCTAACAAAACAAGGTTTTGGACTCATGCATGACAACTCATATTGTCATACTGTATGATATTTGCAAAAACATTTGCATTCTTGCAAAAAGGTACACTAGCAGATTCAGTCATATCTGTCAAAATGTTGAACAATTTCTTTAAAAACTTAATTAAAAGCTTCTAGAAAACTTGAGAAGAATTCCAGGACTTACCAAGATGCCTGACGTGCCACATTGGGTCGATCGTAGAGTGACGTTTGTAAAAAACAATCAGAAGTGGGGGAGTGGTGATACTCTCTGCTAGTGTCTTACTGTACAGGTCCTCCCTGAGGAAACAAACAAATTCATCTCGACGTGAACAGAAAGTCTACAAGGGAGATTGCCTCATTTCGTCAGTGTAAGTAATGTACTTTGTGTTAAGTTCCATCCAGTTCTCCAGCTGCCGGGTGATGTTCTGGCTCCTCCACTCAGTCAGGTTGGCGATGATGACCCCCGGGTTGAAGGAGCATGTGTTGGCCCTCATCCCCAGCTTCTTTATAGCATCCTTCTTAAAGTCCAGGAAACCTATATAGTTATTCTAGTGGAGAGGATTCATTAGTCAATCAAATGGCACCATATTCATAAACAAACATTCTACATTATGATACTCTGAAAAAACTTAGCAAGAGATGCCACACCTGATTTCCAGCCCCTCGAATGATGCCCTTAGCAGATGCTGAATCACAGTCATCAGAAAAGGCAGCTGCATGGCCTGGTTTGAGGTTGGTTTCATAAAGGTCCTGAATGTCCCCTAAGATCCAACAGAAAAGGCAAAATCTCAAGTATTACCTCTCTGTTGTACTGTTAAAAAAGGTGTAGTTTTTAGACACATGACAGTCTGGAGGATTTACGGACATCTAGGGGTGAGGCTGTGGATTGTAGATGCTTATGTAGATAAGAAGGGCTGCTTAGAAGCTGCAGCAATTCTTATTTTGTAATTATACACGAATGAAAACATAATTATGATTATTATTTACCATTTCTGCCAATAGATCCCTCCTAAATCCTATACACCGCTCTTTTAATGAGTGCAAAAGGTGCATCAAAAATGTTTTTGAATGCATGACAAGCAGCTGTAAAATAGTCTTTTATGGCCAAGTTCATTCTTTTCCTTCATGAGGGTGTCTTACCTTGTACAATGACATCGTCATCCAAATAGATAGCTTTCTCTGCCTCAGGTATGTATACAGGTAGATAAAATCTGGCAAAAGTCAACTGAAAAAGAGCAATAAAGCAAAGTTTGCATGTGACGAACATTTGTACTTAGTACTATCAATATTTATCCTGGGACAGGGTTGAAAAACATTCAACTGTCTGACCGGTTTAGCAGCTTCCAGCGTCTCAGGTTCTTTCGATATCTTCCCATTGAGGAGTTCCGGCTTGAAAATAACAATTTTATATTTTATTTTTTTTAGCCGCGTCTTGCTTAGCCACACTCTGTTGGTAAAACAAGGAGAAAAGATTATGTCAGACAATGGACCTTTCACAAATTCCTCTTAGATAAACTAAAGACAAAGATGACACACCCAGGGATAATACAATGGAATGCATGAGTAACATGGCAGACATGCTCCATTGTCTTACTTGAGGTGATCCACAGTGTCATTCAAGGTCACTATAGTGAAGACGACATTGGCTTTGCTGTTCTGGTAGATGCTGTTCATGGCAGCAACCACAGCTCCGAGCCTTTCCCCAGCAGCAGTGATGAGGACAGGGATCTCCTCTCCTTTCCTCACTGACTCTACTTTGAGGTCCGGAGATAACTCAGATTCAAAGGGGAGAATCATCCCAGCATCTGGATAATAAAACAGACAGATTTGAGATTTCACAAATGACTTAAAGTGTTTAATTTTATTGCACTGAATTGGTCTGATAAGATGTTAACAACAATGGATATTCTGAGGAAAAGGTGTAGCTCAAACACAAGCATTAAGATAAACATACCTGGGTTTTCCTTGTGTAAAATGTCACTGAGGTTAAGGAGATTACGTTGAACTATAATCAGGAAGGCGACAGCCAGCAGCAAAAGGATTATTACGTTCACTGAAACACATAATTAAGAGCTGATTTTAATGATAGCTGTGGTACACAGTCCAAGTGTCAGTGTGGGAACTGTGAATGCTACAAATCTCAAGTAAAATGTAAATTGCATCCAGCTCGCCTCAGTATTAATCTAAACCCTTTTCTATTTAACTGTTTTCCATTCGCACTGTATTAATACAGACACGCTTCCTCTAGACTCACTCACCTCTCCTCATTGTCATGACAGCAGCTTCATCTGTTCCTCCAGCACGCCTGATAATATATATAAAAATTCAAAAGCCAGTAGAAAACTCTTCAGGTCGATCAGAGTGCAGCCCGAGATGTTTGAGCTGTCTCGCTAACGTGGACTGAAGTGAACCCTGATTGCTGCTGGTGCTGCACAGCTGCGGCGTGGCAACCGTACAAACACAAAACGGGACCGCCAGCAAACTAGTGGCCTTTAACAGCGAGTTGAAATGACAAAAAATAATTATATAACGCGCAGGCAAAGTTAGCTCTTAAAAGAAATCACTGAGGACAGTAAAAGTAATTTACGCTTATGCCAAACTGCCAACTCAACATCAACAAGTTTATCCGCCATCACAAATGCACGTAGTAATAGATGCCCGTGCGTTTGCCCGACTGTAAAATAATATTAGCATGATGTTTCAAGTAAATTAAAAAATAAACATTATGGGACTTATTTGGTATGTTTGCATGCATCTTAATGACTTGGGATGAAAAGCAAATAGATGTATGCTTCAACAAAATACATAAAGATCGCTAGATACATCGACAGGCAGTCATTTAGGCAGGCACGGTTTTCCACTGAGGCTAAACTAGTTTGTCATCATGTATGGAGCACTACACCCCATCCCTATCATCTAAAGGTCTGTGAACCTGCGCAGCTAAAGCAACACTCAGGAGCAGCCGTGTGGGTCCTTCACAACACGACGTATCTTTTTGAAACCGGAAGTCAAACTGCTTCGCGTTGCAGCCATTTGAACCTAATTTTGTCCGTTTATGGTTGTTCACTTCAAGTGTTAAGATGCTGTCTATATTCAAGTCCATTCCCTCGCACATGGTAAGGTATTATTAGTTTGATTGGCATGGAGCTTTATGGTAATGCTAGCTTCTCAAGCTAATGGTAATTCCAAGCCAGTTCAGCGGTTAAATTGATGTTGTGTTGCTAACAGCTGCTAGCTGACGTTATTTTTTCCTTCAAAGCTTTAAGTTAACCAACCATCCAATGTTTCTGATTGTACATCACACACGACATTGTCAGTTTATATGTCAATATTGCGACACGTCTGTGAGTGAACAGTTAAACGTGAACGCGCAATTCAAAATTGTTTTCTACGTTACTACCGTTAGCTTGGTGTAACTTTAGTGTCGCCAATATAATTAATTTTAATTTCTCTAACCTAGCGTTATTTAACTTGTTGCCATGGTTAGTGGAAAGCTATATACCGTTAGCTGGTAAAACTTAGGCAACAACTAAGTTTTACCAGCTAACGGTATTTATTTCGCTCAGGTGCACCCACTTTCCTTTTATTTGTAAGCCAATCTCCGCTGTTCTGTCAATATGTCGTCACCCTGTTAAAATAATCGCCTAACTCATTTTTTTCAAGTTTTGCAGGAAACACAAAAAACGTCCCCAAAAGTGTAACATATGACATTTATTGATCATTTCACTCAAAAAGGATATAGCAAAGGATGGCTATTGGCATAGTAATAACACTGTGTGTAAATTATGTAGCTTAAGAGAAATAAATGACTTAGGCAATTTTTTAACATGCCTGTGTGACTTAAGCAAGATATGGTAACACTTTATTTTGAAGGTGTCTACATAAGAGTCACATGACATGACAAGTATCATGAGCATTAATGTTACTTCAAAGTGTCATTAATGTTCATGACACATCCCATGTCATGTTTATGACACGCTCATGTCAATCTTATGTAGACACCTTCAAAATAAAGTGTTACCATATCTTGCTTAAGTCACAAAGGCATGTTCAAAAGTCACATTTTATTTTGACTCAGGCATAATAAACCCCCTTAAGTCACACACTTGACATAGGCCATTATCTTAAAGTGGTAAAATCACATCATCTGACCAACTGAGGATGTAGGCAATTTTACCATAGGTGGCCGGCGTCGTGAGGAGATGATTTAAGCAAAAAAAAAATATTTTGACAAAAAATTACTTAGGTGATTATTTTAACAGTGTGAAGATGTGCTACTTGGCGGTTCTGCACATGCATGGGAGCATTATTTGATAATTAGGTATTTAAATATGCCATCCCTGAAATTATATCTTGCTTAAATATATTATAATAGAGTATCAGAATATGCAGAATACATTAACCATTATGAGAAATTATATCAAAAAAGAATACAGTATCTCAAAATAATGACTAGGTATTTCACAATAATGAGTTAAATAATAAAAAATAACAGAAGAATAAGAAAGTTTCTTGAAATATGCATAAACCCGTGTTGTTTCCTTGCGATAAGTCAATATTTTAATTATATATAATTTTTTCAGATGCTTACATTAACTCATTATTTTGGGATAAGTAACTTTACTCTGAGATACTGAAATATGTATTCCTTATTTTGGGAAAGTTTCTTCTTATTTTTGAGGTACTACGTTCATTTTGACAGTTCATTAGTCTCAGCATCATTTTGAAAAGAAAGTCAGATTGAGAGTTTGCCATTATTTTGCAACACTCAGTCATTGTTTTTGCAATACTACACTGTAAGTTATTTTTAGATTCTTAAGTCAATATAATAGCTTACCTTAGGCAGGGTTTTAAAGAAGTGTTTTTTCTTTTACTGGTGGAAATGCTTCTGTACCTCTAACCTCAATCTGTACTGATATTGTCTTTAATGTTGCTTAAATTATGTCCACTTTTGTTACAGGATTATAAAGGCCAGAAACTGGCGGAACAGATTTTCCAAGGAATAATACTCATCTCAGCGGTAACTAGCCATGACTAATGCAAACTAGTAATCTAAACATCCTACAAGAATGCCTTTGAATTTTTACCTGTTGTTAATTTTAGTGATATGAATTGTGTTGTCATTCCAGGTGATTGGATTTGTGTATGGTTTGATCATTGAACAGTTTGGATGGACAGTGTATATTGTCCTGGCTGGTTTTGCTGTGTCCTGTGTGGTAAGTTTTGTTTTTTTCTTTAACATTACCAATTTTGTGTGCTTTTATTTGTTGGGAAGGAACAAGGTATAGATATGTTATTTATTCAAGATAATTGAATTTCTGCCATTGTACATTTTTAAGATGACACCATAGATCAGGACCATTAAATCAAATTCTTGCATAGTTGTGGCCGTCTTGTGATTGTTTAACATTAAAATACTTATTCGGAGGGGGGGCCATAAACATTATATAATTTCTTCTTTTTCTGTCCCTGACTGTAGTTGACGCTGCCTCCATGGCCTATGTACAGAAGAAGTCCTCTGTCCTGGCAGCCAATGCTACCAGAGACCTGCGGGGAGCCCAGCCAGAAACCTCAGGAAACTCTTAAGAAGAAGAAACACAAATAACTCAGAACTATCCTTGCACGGCTGTTCATACATCCTTTCTATCGGAGGCTAGCTTTTGTTTTACAGTTCACACATCGAAGAGTTTGGAAGGAAAAATGATCTACAGTACTTGTCAGTCAATAATGGGTCCAAATAATAAACATCTGATACTCCCTGTTTTATTAATGGGTGTTCTAGATTGGTGTTTCATTTATGTCTAAAATTCGGGGGTCATTGTGCACAAAGATGCAATATTCTTTTTATTGTCACAGTCAATTAAACATGTTTTATTGTGGTTCCCAACATTATAGAAAATGTTTGCAAACAAAAGATGCATTTAGGATTTATTATAAAAGATTCAAATGTTAATATCTACAATGTATCTACATTATTTTGTCTTTAAGAAAATACAATACAGCAGCAGAAGTGAGATCTAGTGCCTTCATAGATACAGCATAAGTAAAACTACTGAAATTCTAGCTTGCATTATAAACAAGTTTCAACTACAGAAAGTAAAAAGACAAGGAGTGCTTAAACATGACTCAAACTCTTTGCATAGACATCCTGAAAATTAAAGGAATATTAACAAACTCTGTTTAAAGAATAACAGGAAATTTAAAAAATGTACACAGTCATTTACATAAGATTGTTGTACAAGAGCAGCTGCATCGTTACAATTTTGTGACAACCTGCAATGGCACACAGGCAGGTTGGTGTTTTTGCAGAAAAATGAGTTCTCATGAACAATGTTTACAGGTTATCATTTCATACAAGTTTGCCTCTTCTCACACGTAGTGCCATGGAAATGCGGATGTGTACTCTCCCATATAGACAGCATTTTCTTTAAACCTTGATGGCGATATCCTCAAAGAATTTCAGCTGCCTCACCATCACTGCATAAGCTTGGTAATTCTCATCCCCCATCTGGTCACGGAGGCACAACTGCAGTGAGAAAAAGGGATGCAGAGTGTGATCATTTTGGAAACAAAGGACGGGAATTAACTGCTTGAGTTCTATACAAACTGGGTTGTTTGTAGACAAATTGATTGATACCGAGCATGGACAAGTGAATCTGTTCTAAGGTGTGATATGGAGGGAATATCATACAATTTTGTCCTTAAGGTACAATCTCGAAGATCTTTTAGTTGTCTGTGGCTGCAGCTATTGCAATAAATTGGAATTGCAGGTCTGTTTTGTAAGTTTTATCATCCATAGTCATCACTCTTTTCTTTGTTCAGCCATAGGAGAAGTTTACACTCTCTGGCAGGCACTGCTGGGTGATAGAAAAGGTGTCACTGCACTGTTTGTGATTGTCACAAACACCAAGTTTATAATACTGCAAATGCTAGGGCTTTCATCTGTGAGCCATAGGAACAGATGGTGACAAGACAGAATTATTGGAATTAAAATGATCAAGATTAATCATGAAGACTGTCTAACTTATTTAACTTGTAGCCCCATTAATTTGTGAATGCCAGAACTCAACGATCCAAAAGATACATTGCTCCAGCTCCTATTTAAGTGCTTACCCTGAAAACACTTAATGCTACTGAAGATTTTTCAGTTAAACCACGGATACAGCATAAAAAGTCATACTTCTCGTTTGGTGTCGTCCTCCACATCCATGATTTCCAGGACTTTGTCCAGCAGCTTGACACCCAGGCCCTTCACCACATCGGTTCTCAGGTTCTCTATGGCTCTCCTGAGCTTAGCTGGACCAGACGTGGAGCCTTTCAGAGAGATTGAAGCTGGTTAAACTCAAAGAAGCGCCAGAACAATAAACTGTGACGAGAGTTTGATCAAAGTACCTCACCAATTGGTATTTCACCAAGTGACAAGTTTTCAGCTTCCTCTTGAGCCTTCCCATGAAGCACCAGTGTGTCTCTGTACTTCCTGTTCAGTTTAAATTCTGGCAGTGCACTAGAACCAAATCTGCTTTTTTCCTGTTCACTCACACCACCTCCAGTATCCATTCTCAGAGTTTGTGTCATCATGTGAACTAAATCCTGCATGTCTCTGGATTCAGTCTTCCTACAGATCACGAACAAATCATGGATTATACAACATATTAACACAAGCAATGCGTGAGACCAGACTTTCCAGAGTCAGTTATATGAATAGCAAAGCAGTATGGTGACTACATTTAAGTTTGTGGTAAGCTGTTGTCTTGTTTGCTCTCACCTTTCTGTGCAGTCTCCCTCCGAACGTTCTGTAGAACTTGTGGATGAGCTGCACTCGTCTTCATCTGACCTTTGCTCCGGTAACTTATCCTGCTGTGATGAAACACATCACACGGTTGTTTTAAATTTACTCTGAAATTATCTGATGAGCTTCACAAGGCACATCCAGCCTGCTCTTGGTCATACCACAGATGTTCAAGAAGTGCATTTCTCTAGGTATGAAGAGCAATTAAATGTTACAGTGACAGGGTGTCCGTACCTTATAGTCGGTCTCAGTGATAGACTCTGAAACAGATCTGGTCACTGGAGCGTGGTAATGCTCATCTGTGTTAGAAGTAACATCATAAGATGCCCGTCTAACACTGACACCTGTGATCAATCAAAAAAATTTTTTTTTTACCAGATATTCATTTTTTGTCTATATAGAGCTGCTGCATTAATGCACAGACTTTTCCATCTTAAATTTGTATGTACATCTTTTTCTTGTTTTTTCAATGCTTTATGCAAGCCTCCTATGACTTAAGTTTGACAGTTTTTTGTTATTGATTAAGCTGTAAAGTTCTGGTTTTAGATAGAAAAAAGAGTAAGTACCGGGTTGGATGACACTCTCCTGGGACTGCCTCAGTCTCCTTCTCTCTCTGGCAGACAGAGGACGATCCTAAAAATAAAATTCACCAACATCTTCTTTAATTCATAAACAATGTCAAGTCAAGTCAAGTCAAACTTTATTTATAGAGCACATTTAAAACAACCGGGGTTGACCAAAGTGCTGTACAGATATCACAGTTGCAGGAAATACGGTAAAAACTAAAAAACTAAAATACATAAACACAGTGCAACAATAGAATAAAAGAAATTAAAAATATAATAAAAGAAATTAAAAATTTAAATAAAATTTTGTTTTTGCAAGATGTCCACTTAAACTTGATTAAAAGCCAGGGAGAAAAAGTGTGTTTTTAAGGAGGATTTAAAAACTTCAAAAGATCCTGCAGATCGAATGTGCCAGGGCAGGTGCTGATATTTAATATTGTAACTTTCGATATAAAATGGTGCCGATAGTAATTTTTGTTGTACCATAACATAAAATGTGTCATGATGGATGAAAATGTGTGACACAGAATGGATATATTAGGAAATACATGTTTTAGCAGTATTGTGGCTCTATACAGTGCATAGGAGTGTGGAGGAAGACTCACCTGTGGCAGTAGTAAGAATCCGTCCTTAGAGGAACTAACTGATGTGGAGGTTGTAGCTACACCAGCATTTTTGTCCTCTTTACTCCTCCTGCTCCTTTTCCTCCTTTCCACATGTACAATGTCAACAGGAGGTGGAGGTAAAGGTCGAGCTGCAGCCACCTTGGACTAAGAATAGATTAAAAAGATTAGAATAGATTAAAAAAAAGAATGATAGAAAGTTGTTTTATTGTAAAACTTTTTTGGTTATAAAGCAGGTCTGACAGGTATATAAAAAAATAAAAAGTTAAATCCACAGAGAAATTCTCACAGCCTGTGACCAGAAACCTTTAAACAAGCCACCAAGACTTCTATAAGGTTGTGATGTCATAACAATACTACAAATTGGCACAAAGTGACTCCTAAGGGCATAACAGTAAAACATGTTGTAGTAGAAACCCAAAACACAAGTATGAACCTTAAAATTAGCATAATTTGTCCCCTTTGAGTCCCATTTAGCATATTTACTGGTTGGCTGTAGTACTGCATAAAAAATACTTAATACTTAATACTTAAAGAGGATATTTACAACAATCACATCTTGACTTTAAATCAGCTTAAACAGTGAGTGTTCATTCACAAATAAAATACGAAGGCAAGTGTGAGGAAAAACACCAGTTGAGCAAAAAGCATGTTGTCCAATGGGAGAATAACCTTTAGGGTAATAATATTATCTTGTTAGTGAACTTCTCTAAGACTTGTTTATTTTTATATTTTGATTCACAGCCAAACAATCCTTGAACTTTAAGATCCTATTTTATAATAATTATTTCTAATATCTAACATTAGCTCCTGTATCCATCTTTACCTTGTCCTGACCTCCATTTGTCTGTCTTATGTCCCTTCCTCTGTGGTGATGTGATAGAGACGGTTCTGATGAGAAGTGCAGGGAAGTTTGACCTGGATTGGTCAGATCCGGCCTACTGGCTGGTAAGGAAGACTCTTCCTCTACAGGCTCCTAAACAGAAAGAATTACACTTTTTCCACAGTGGCAAAAGTCTACCAACAACACATGACAAACTTGCACTTTGTACCATTTGATGATGGCAGTGCTACAAAGTCAGCTTATGGGCTTTACCCTGGCAAGGATGAGATTTGACACAGAATGAGTCAAAGAATTTTAATTCTCACCGGTGTTGGAGGAAATGGCTGTAACAGCTTTTCGGTAGATTCTAGGCTTTCCTACAATTGCATAAAATAACAAACATTACAAAAGACAAGAATACCTAATGAAAGATTATGAGAAATACCCCTCTATTAATAAGAGCACTTACTTGGATGTCTGAGGTATGATGTGTTGTTGGAGCTCCTTTGAGAAGGGTAACAGTGTCACTTTTATCATTCATATTCTCTTCTACAACCAGTCCAATATCGGCTTTATTGTTTTTTTGTGTGGATCTCCTCTCACGGACAGAAAAAGTATCCTCTCTCTCCACTTCCAGCTTTGGGTTCTGCATGTCAGCCTCTTTAAGTAACTCCATGGTATCATCCTTAATATTCACATCTGACATCTGTTTCTCCCCACATACAGAAAATGTATCCCTAGCATGTGGCATGGCCTGTGGATTAATGTCTAACAATCCATTGGATGACCTCCTCTCGTCTACACCCCGACTGCCAACACCTGAGCCAGACTTCAGAGGGGGCTTCACAGGGGAAGGAGGGGGAGAGGGATCTGGTTTCCCTCGTCTCTTGCTGTCTTTGCACACAGTGTGAGTCACAGGTTCATTACTTGCACAGTGACGTGACTCAGCTGACTGGGGCCCCTGCACCGGTCTGTTCAACAGGTCCTCATCCTCCTGCAGTTGGACATCAATATTAATGTTGCTGATGGTTGCTAGGGATGCAATGCTGGCTCTTAGAGCATCTGGTGAGGAGGGTTTGGGTGGACATGGTGATTGAACTGGAGTGCAGTCTGGAACGCTGTTCCGAGCTTTATGTTGTTGTAATTTTTCTTCTTTCTGAGAATGAAGAGAAAACGAAAAACATAATAAACTGATGATTACCTGTCTGCCATCAGAAGTAAAGAAGTTGTGATACAGGTTAATCTGTACAGAAATTCGAGCAATCAGGAAAAATATTCAATAATGGAATTTATTCAGGATTGGTCATGGCAATTTGAAAAACCTGGATACAATGTCATGTATGTTATGAATCTAGAGATAATAAATGCTGATAGAACTTCACACTTTTCTGTAGATTCTGTGTCAAAATAAAAGGCTCTTTATGTTATCTACACAATTCTTAATAATTCCAACATCATTTGCTTGCCGGCTTTACTGTACTACAATGAAAAAATCAGTACAAGTCATAAAATTTGTTTTGCTTCCTTTTTTTAACCACAGAAACAATACAACAACTGCTTCTTGTGAAAGGAAACCAAGAACAATACTTTCATTGAGAAGGCAAAATAATGTCCCAATCAAACTGTGTACCAACCAGCATCTACTATAGGTAATACACAAAATATGGATAAGTACCTCATACAACCCCACTCAATAAATACAAACTATTCCTTTGAGGAGATTAAAAGACAAAACTTCCTCCTCGTACTGAAACTAAATTGATGACTGCAAAGAAAATACCTGCATGTTATTATCACTCCATTAAATATATGACACAAGAAAATCATTCAACACAATAATTCAGTGCTGAGTGACAGACATCATGACATACTATTAGCCTGGGTATACCCATACTGCCTTGCACGCTCGAATTTAATTTCGAACCTCCAGACGGTCTGGCAACCAGAGAGGTTTCTTAGCCCTGTTTTAGGGATCCAATCACAGAGCGGGGAGGGACGGCAAGACGATGACGCGTACTGCTCGGCAGACGGAAGCTTGTAGTTTTCTGGATCCAACATGGCTGCTGCAGACGCGAAACTCTCTTTAGCTGTAGATGGTGTTTTAAATAGTTTAGAGCAAAAGTTGAAAGGCGAAAGGTCTCTCAGTGGCTCCGCTGTCCCCCGGCTCGTAGCCAGATCACCGGTAGTGCCGGCTAGCGGCGCTACGTAACGTCGAGCCGGCGAGACCGCCGGTCACCGGCGGTGATGTGACTCCGAGCTGGGGGACAGCGGAGCCGCCGAGAGACCCGCAGCAGCTTGTTTATTGCCCATAAAATCAGTGGATGTGTGTGGCTGAATGACATGAGGGGGAATAAAGCGTGAAAATAAATAATCTTACAGAAAGCGAGAACTGGAGAAGCAAAGCAGCAAACAACACTCTCACAGACACACACACAACAAACATCCATTTCTGTTGCTCTACTACGTCATCTGGTATAACTGATCTGATTGGCTAAGAGCTACCTACAGACGCTTTGATAGACATTCTTAACGGCTCCGGAGGATCGTAAACCACACCTCCTCTACGGAGAAATGAACAGCAGGTGTCCAGACCAAATCTCAAATGAGATTTGGTCTGGTGTTAACCAGGCTAACATACTATGGGAATATTCTAAAATACTGTTACAGTCGTGTTGTCTGTGTTAAACCAGCCTTGCTATTCTCCAGTCACTCACCCGTTTTGCCCTTGCTAGAGGTTCAGGCTGGGGACTTCTCTCAGGTTTTGGCTGAGATGACACCACAGGCGATGCACTGTTGGCCCTAAAATCACCACTGCCACCCACAGCTTTCTTTCTTGACTTGGCAGCTTTTCTGGTAAAAACCAAAATAAACATAAGAAATATAAGTAAGAAATATTTTACCGTATTCTACTTAATGTTAGCAGCTCACTGTGGCAGAGGAAAAACAATGGACTGTAGAAAATTATTTCAAGTGAATCAAAAAGAAATTGCAGCAAAAAAACAAGAAAGCATTGGGTAAGGATTTTGCACAAAATAAATAGATTTAAAGGAATTAGAAATAACAGCAAGGCAGTCTACCGTAAGTGCCACCTACTCTTTAGTGGCCTCCAGAAACATCGCAATTTGTCGTTTGATGTAGGGCTGCCTTAGAATGAGTTTGACATCAGGCCTGTCTTCAGGTCTTTTACACAGCATGCTCTTGATCAGATTTCCCAGCTGGGGGTCATACCTACTGGGCATCTGTGGCAGCTGATGAGAAAACCAGAAAAAAAGGGTAAAAAATCATTGTGAACATATTTTGCCATAAATTAGCTTTCTAGTGTATTAACTAGAATATAGTCAATTAACTCTTGATCAAAGTGGT
This sequence comes from Centropristis striata, assembly GCF_030273125.1. Taxonomy (NCBI): domain Eukaryota; kingdom Metazoa; phylum Chordata; class Actinopteri; order Perciformes; family Serranidae; genus Centropristis; species Centropristis striata. The sequence goes on along the minus strand of NC_081519.1, from coordinate 12,311,733 downwards.
TAAAGTTACCAGTTGATAAACACACATGTAAAACCCATATGTAAAAAAAATGGAAATCTACCTTTCCTTCTACAATGCGATAAACCAGTGAGTTCATGTCCTTGGCATTGAAGGCATGTTTCAGTGTTGACATCTCATACACACAGCAGCCCAGGGCCCATACATCGGACTAGAAACAAATAACATCCATTTGAAAATCAGTTACAATGACAGTTCACAAATAAACATTACAGAGAAAGTGCAGACAACCAAATTACCTTGTGATTATAGGGTTTATTAGAAAAGAGCTCTGGACTCATGTAGTAAGGGGTTCCTATGAGTGTGCTGGCCATATCATTCTGGTTCTCCAATACCCTTGCGATGCCGAGATCCCCAACTTTAATGATGTTGGTCTTAGTCAGGAAGATGTTCTGTGTTTTAAGGTCCCTGTGGAGAATATTCCTCTCATGCAGATACTGCAAAGCAAAATCACAACAGTGACTTCAGATTTAGTCATGTAAAGAAAATAAATTATGTCTGACCTTGCATGGTCTTTACTTTCAATCAATACCTGGAGTGCCATGGCTATCTGGACAAACCACTCCACCACCTGCCTCTCAGGTAGGAGTTCCCCCTTTTGCTGTTTGAGTCGATGATAAAGGTCACCGCCTTCACAGAATCCCATCACAATGTACAGCTGGCAGTCATCTCCTTCCCAAGACTCTCTGTATGTCACAATGTTAGGATGTCGCAGCTGCGACAGAAGCTGTGCCTCCTGCTCTGCAGCACGCCGTTCCCGCTTGGAGGAGGTGGTTAAATTCAGCTTCTTAATAACATACTGGGGAAATAAAACGAAAAAGCACAATTAATCTCCCTTCAATAGGAAATTAAGAAAACATACAGAATTTGTCATTCTATATTAGTGATCATGAACAAATTAAGATACCAAAATGCTTTGAATTAAACATGAAAAGTCATCATATGGTGGAAAAACCTTTTCCAACCAGACTGCAATGAAATAAACTATTATTATAGCAAAAGGTCATGACTGATGAAGAACAGGGATTTACAAATTTTCCAATGGCACTGACCTACATATGCATGAGTACTTCAAGCCATAAACACTGACAAATGAACTCAGCATCTGAATATTTTTGTTGTTGGCTAAACAGTAAAAATAAAACTTCCTTTACAGGAGGGGGATAACAGTCACCATGACGGTCAGAAGTATGAATCATCCTGCTACAGTTTCTTCAGTTTGTATGGGTTAAAATAAACTGTCCCCGTTATCTCAAAATCTAACGTTACAAAGGTATCTCTAAAGAACGACTGCAGACAGAATACAACTTATATCAGCTGTCAAACTAAATGTTACTATGTGAATTACAACAAATATTATCTTCTAGCGCATTTGGGTGTGATAACAGTATTGTGTTAGTGTCAGTGTTAGTGTCATTAATCTCAAACATGTAAACACATCTGTGAGGATTTAGCCTACTTTAGCTAACTTTAAGCTAGTTGAAGCCTAGCGCGGTCTTTGTAGCGCCATGCTTGGGGATTATAACATTTCAAGCGATAACAGTTGTTTCACCGTCACATTACTTATTTAAACTATTCAGTGGGTTGTTGAATTCCACCCATACTATTATTACTTACCTGTTTTCGGTCTGTTTTGTGTTTCACCAAGTTCACCTCTCCATAGCTGCCTTTCCCAACGACCCTGATGAAAAGATAATTATTCATCATTCGTCAAAACGCTTCATAACGCGACCTGGAAGGCTGAAAAGGCTACACGACATTCACGGCAACATGTACGATTTCATTTCGGCTCATACTCCAGCTGCAGAGACGAAACAGACGTGTGAAATATGTTGGCTAAACTTCACACTAGCTCTCAGTGCCAGCGTTGAGATTTTGAAACGCAGGAAATCAGCAGTAGTCGATAGTTTTTCGTCACTAGGCAACTGTCTGCTCACTGCAGACAATAATGAGAGGGTCCAGCTGCACCAAAAACAGCTCTGTGTGCACCACAGCGCCACCTGGCGTCTATATGAGGTACTGCAGCAGCGTCACTCATATTTTGTCTTTTTTTTTTGTTTTGCCTAAATCATCTCATCTCCTCATGACGCCGGCCACCTATGGTAAATCGCCTACATCCTCAGTTGATCAGATCATGTGATTTTACCCCTTTAAGATCATCACTTCTTTGACAATTTGCCACATTAGGCATCAGATAAGAAGCCAGCAAAGAATAGCCAGAGGGATATTGTTTAGTTATCAGTTTAGTTTATCAGTGTTTTATTGTTGACACTAATATTGGTAACACTTTGCTCTAAGGTGTCTACATAAGAGTGACATGAACATGTCATAAACATGACAAGGAATGTGTCATGAACATTAATGACACTTTGAAGTAAAATTGATGCTCATGATACTTGTCATGTCATGTTTCTGACAGGCTTGTGTGACTCTTATGTAGACACCTTCAAAATAAAGTGTTGCCATATCTTGCTTAAGTCACAAAGACATGTTCAAAAAATTGCCTAAGTCATTTATTTCTCTAAAGTTACATAATTTGCATACAGTGTTATTACTATGTTGAATGCACTTATTGTAAGTCGCTTTGGACAAAAGCGTCTGCTAAATGACATGTAATGTAAATGCAGATAGCCATCCTTTGTTACATCCTTTTTGAGTGAAATGATCAATAAATGTCATATGTATTTTAAATGAGGAGCTATGAAAATAAATCTATTTTTCCCCTACGGTTTTGGATAAATTCTGTATTTGTATGACACATTGTTTTGTGTTAATCCTTGAAGACTTCAATTTAATCTATTTTTATGATGTTAATAAAGGATGGAAAGTAAGAGGTGTAATTAGAACACTGGTGTAATCAATAGGCTCATTTTAATTGTGTTTAATTAAGCCAGCACACACAATACAAGGCCCCAGTACAGAGATGCATTTCTAAAGGCATTTTTTTTTTTGTGCTTAAGTCCAAACAAACAAAATTATAGACCATATGTCACAGACCAAGTGCTACGCAATGCATAACAGAGATGTTATCAAGCCTTACATTTGAAAAGATCACAAAAGGCGAAACAACATTAAATATAGCAATATATGAAGGCCCCTCATATTAGTTGAACGACTAAATTCTCTAGACAATGTAGTTTCTGAGTTTGCAAGACTTTTTCTTCTTTTATATACTTGTATTCCACATTAATTGCAATAAACAAATTCCACTTTGTAGGCCTAGATCACCATTTACTGAAACAGGAGGAGGATTCTTGTTTTCCTTTTTCCCCCTTTGTTTTGTGTCAGTGGAGCAGTTTTATGTTGCATTATATTTTAATGCAAAGGGCTGTACTTCATGGTGTCGCTATAAATGTGATTGTATATCAACATAATAAATAAAATGTTATCCAAGCATAGCAGCAATAACTTTTAATATTTTAGCCCTGTAAAAATGAACAAAGCATTATTTAACCTAAAAATGCACTTAAATTGATGTGCAACGCCCATGGCTATGACTTTACAGCTACTGCTACTTTCATGCAGATCCTTTCTGTGGCCACGCAATCCAGTAGATGGAGCACTATACCACCACTGAGCTGAGACTGCACAAAATTCATTGCACTCAAGTCTGTTTGCGCCTGGCAGGGTGAACAATGGACAAGGAGAAGTCGTTTTTTGTGGACTTTATCCTGGGCTTCATTTTTGAAGCAACACAAATAAATAAATTAAAGCTAGTTTGGCTTTGCTGGTTTTATCCTGGCATAATCAAACAATATTCAAACAAGGCACTCACTCGTCCAAAAGCAACTCACTGAAGATGCAGAGAAGCTTCAAAGATTCAGTTGAGCATGAATATGGACAAATCTGATAAATGCAGTTAAATAAAGGGAAATTAAATCCAATAATAATAATGAAAATATAAAATATAAATAGCATGCAGGATTTACATATAGATAACATACTGTGTATGAAATAGGAGCATGACACAGTATAAACGAGCACCTCTATTACCAGCAGCTGGGGCTACTAGTCTATGAAATGCCATAATAAAGGAATAAATATATAGGCCTATACAATTAATAAGTATTTTCACAAATCTACTTAAATTTCATTTTCATTTCATGATCCCACAGTTATTGAGTCCGGGGGACTCAGCTAGCAAATTCTTGTCTCAGTTGTTGTCTGATTTAAATTGAATTCAGTGCCCCATATTCATATTTTTCAAGTTACTGTAGCTGTTATATTTCACAGAGACGGCCGTTCAGTAAAAAGCTGTGGCAACTCATAATACTTAAAAAAAAATTACATTCCTTATTTATTGCCTCAGTTATTAATTACACATGCCTTTTCTTTTATAAATTTCATATGCTTAGCCTACTTATTTATTTAAGATGGACTAAAATTGAATTCCATACTAGTCTATTCTATGCTTCGTAATGACAACCAGTACTGTGTGTTTGTGAACTATACAGCTATACAGCTGTAAAGTTCACAAACACACAGTACCGATACAGAGGCTGCACAATGACACCAACTCACCTCCAAGCCTTTTATTTTAAGTACAGTACGGGTGTCACGGGTGGAGAGAGGCGACCAATCGCGTTTCAGAACTGTTTACCTGTGCGCTCCAGCTCGAGCTGTGATTGGCCCGCCGGCCGTCCTGCCCTGGGGTGACGTCAGGATGAGTGCTGCTGGTGAGGTTGCCAAGTACAGATTCCGTGTGAGGACGCACAGAGTTGTAGAGACAGACAGACGGACACTGGACACGGCTGTTGGACCTTTACTGGCTGCTAAATTTCAGGTAGGCACGGCTGTAGCTACACTGTCATGACACCAACTTTAACCCCGACCCTTTGTCAAAGCCTACATGGATGTTTCAGCGCGGTTTCTTGCCAGGGGTTTTTGACAGCTCGTTTTCTAGCAACGTTTATCAGAAATGTACGCTAACCTTAACTGGCGCTTTACGTTCACTTCGTGTTAAGGGGACTTTTCGTTCGTTTTGTAACTCTTTGAGGAAGATTTAATTACTTTAAAACTGTACGTCGCTTCAGCTTTACTGTAGGCTACTGGAGGCTGCTGAAGTTACCCGTCAGTCTCGTTATGCAGATGTAATGTCATTCAAATGCAGAGGACCTGTATGTAACTGAAGCTGCGGTTTCGATGATCAGATACTGACATGGAATATGGACTGAGGGGACTCTTCCAAACAAGAATAACTAGTCTGCTTTCTGAATTTCTAATGTAATAAAGCAAATTATTCAGTGTGGTCTGACCAAATGTAAATTACTCTAACTAAGTCTCTTGAGAGAGCCTTGGTGGTGTTATTAATCTTTACAGTATATATGGCTTGGAGGTTTTCTCAGTAGTTTAACGTGCCATGACGTGTTTTTAGTTTTTTTTTAGTTTTTGCCCCTTCCCTCATTTCTCAATTCTCCTTCCCTCTTTCTGTTTCCATCTGCCGTTCTCTCTCAACTCTCTCTCTCTCTCACTCACACACACACACACACACACACACACACACACACACACTCACACTCGTCCTAGCTTCTCTTGTCTACGGGATCTTGTAAAGAGAAGTCTGCTTATCAATTAATAAGCTCACTTTGAGAGGAGATTTGTTGTGCGTCACTGACACCAACTGACCAATCAGAGGGCTGTTAGTAAATCTCTCTGTTAGCTAGTGGATGCACGGGGTTGATGGATGCAGTTTTGCATGGGACAAGTCCTCTGTTGAGGGATAGACGGTGTAGATTAGTTGCATAGTTTTCTGATTCCAATATTAGTTATTAAACAGGGAGTCACAAACTGCCTCTTCACTTCTCTTTTAAACATTTTGCTCTCGGCTCACAGGAAATAAAACACTCGCCCACCACTGCAGAGACCCTTTGTCAGTTTAACTGTTTGATCCAATTAATCATTTTTATTTGATGTACAAAATATGTGAATGGAGTTTTGTTGTTCTGGCTCCAGCTTCTTTGAGCTGCATGCATTTCACTGTGGTCAGTGTGTGTATCTCTAGTGAGATACCCCAGAAATTCTAAAGGGACAATAAAGCCAATAAAGGAGCTGCAAGGACTTGTTAACTGGTCATAAAACAATCTCAATTTAATACTGATGCCTCTCTATGACCTACATAAGCAAAAGAGACCATCAGTCAGATGATTGGCTATTTCCATTTCTATTTATATAGTTAATCTTAATGCCTGTCACCGGATCCAATTCCTTGTGAAATCAGACTAAACGATTTACAAAATGTAGACTGGAAAAGCCTATCTTTGCATATTCAATTTGGTTATAGCTGATTCTGGGGCAGAATTAGCAAAGAGAGAAAGAAATGATTTGACCAAAGAACAAAAAAAAGCTAAAAGGGACAGCAGAGCATGGGAGAAGACATGAATAAACCTTGGTTGGACATTCAATAGATGGACAGAATTATGGGATTTGAAAGAATTCAAAACTGATCCTGAATAGCTTCTCTTCCTCCTAGACAGATATGTAATGTGTCTGTTTTATCTGGCAACACATTGCAAGAGGTGGTTTTGCATTAAAATATGCATTAAAGTCCGTAGCTAAAACATAGTTAACTTTGTTTCACCATCATCAACTAACAGTTACTCGCCTTACATAGCTAAAATTAGATACATTACCTCATCACTGCAAGCAGCTGTGTTTAAAAAAAAAAAAAAATAGTACCAAAAATTAGCTGCTTTTTCATTCACTCACTTGCAAAACAGATGCACGTGCTGGCCAGATTGATCTTTACATCATGAGGTGATGGTGCTCCTGAAAACACTACTGCTTTTGTCCTCAGGGGCCGCCCAAATCAACACACAATGAAAGTTCTTGTTGTTGCTTTAAGGTTAAAAATAGACTAACTACAAACAAATCTTGGGAGTTAAAAAAAGGATTACTGTCCTACAAAAATGGATTACACTTTATGAAATGTGATCCAAAATGGGCAGCTGGATGTAAAAAAGACTGATCCAGAGGGTCCTGGCCTCTGCATATCTGAAAACTCTAAAAGATCATAGATTTCACTATGTGCCTGACCGAACAAAGCCCTAAAATATGTAGTAAAATAAAATCATTATAAAAACTATTTGGCTTCTGATGTACACAAGTAAATCTGCTTTAACAGGAGTCTTTTCATAACTTGCCAGCGGAATTTCTCAGAACTTTGAGCTGTGCAGAAGATTGTCTGCTGAGATATGGAATAATAGTAGTAGTAACCACAAGCCAAAATCAATATTTTCAAACTTGTAAGTGTCTCAGTTTGTTTTTGGCACTTTTCTAGAGACATGTTATGAAATTATAAGTGTATTTGACCAGATATGTGTTCAAGATTTGTCAAGTTTTTATTTTACTTTTATGCATCTGGTTTTAACATTACCTCCATAAGTTTGTTTCTCTGTATGTTTATTGTGTCTGTGTGTTTGTAAGTCTTGCTGAAAGTTTCAACACCAATGCAAAAAATAAATTTCACGCTCTTGACACCATAACCACAAGTCATTTCGTCACATTTAACTGTGGTCGTGTGTACACTGTGTGTTTCTTCTGTCTACTGCACATCACAGGAATGGGAAACCAGTGAGTACAGCGACTCTCTTTTGTGTAAACCTTAAACAATAATGAATGCTGCATGTCACATAGTAGTCAGGGAATGTGGTTATGGTACTGTGCATCTCCAGCCTCTTCAATCCTTTTGCTTCTTCTTTGAGCAGCTTATATTCACCCGTAGGCCAAAATTCATGTCATCAGTGGACATGAACGGCAGTTTTTGGCCTTCTATATGCTCATATGATACCTGCATGTGTTTCTCTCCTTTACTCTCCTACATTTTTAAACTCGCTCCAATCTGCCCCTGCGTGTTTTAAACTTGAACCTTACTGTGCTGTTTATAGCATTTCCCTGTTTGATAAACAAACACCCTTGCTCAACTTTGTCATTAACCTCCAACTGCTTGAAATGTGTTATTAGAAATGTAATAGGAAGTTACCTCATGTCAAACACATCGAACTGTTTGTGCCACTTAAGTGTTATCAAGGAGATTTAGGTGCATGCTAGTATTTCCTGTAGATTTCTGGCATGAACAAACAAACTGACCGGTAACAAACAAGTGTTAATGCATTCATACAGTAGATTTTAAATGACTTTGATGTTTAATATCACTCATTCTCAGTGCATGAATTAACATGAATCTCCATGAATCTCCATAAGAGCAAGGAGAGATGCTACAAACAAGCAGTATGTGAGAGGTGTTTTCATTGTTTCTCTGGCTTTAGTGTTTCCTTCCAATGGTTTTGTGCTGTTGCAGTTATTTTTAGCCTAAAGGTTACTACTTTCTGAACAGGTGTACTATAATGCCCTCCCTAAATAATGCTGAACAGGAGATACGGTTAGAGCTGCAATTATTATTCTTATTTACAATTAATCCTTCTTGATACATCTTAAAGGGATAGGTCAGAATTATTAAAGTGAGGTTGTATGAGGTAATTATCCATAGTCGGTGTGTTACCTATAGTAGATAACAGTCGGCACGTCCCAGTTTGGAGAAGCAGACTGTGTACAGACACAGAATCTAAGCAATACTGCTATGGACGAGGGCAGCAGCAAAATGTATTTATACCTTTAAAAAGGTCCACCTACAAAAAAAAAAAAGCAAGATCAGTTTCAGTGTTTGCTATATTTACAATATGCTTTACCTTGCTGTCAGGCGGCCCCTGTTTGAGTTTGCGCAGGGGTTATTGTAACTGTTTGTAGCCTAGTCTGGCTTTTGACAAAGCTACCAGACTCCTTTGAGAAAAAACAGTAATTTTAAAAACAGGATTTGCTGGTCTGCTGCTGCCTAGATTGCTTAGCTTGGCCTTGGCCTTTTAAAGGGTTAGTTCAGATTCACAAGATGACACTTTTACACAAACAAACTAAAAGATAGAGGCAGCAGTAGACCAGCAACTTGTGTGTTCTGTGACTGCAATCTATTGGTAATACACTGACAATGGATGCCAGTGGACCTCATACAATTAAATCCAAACTATTCCTTAAAGTATAATTTAGTCTATAAATGCCCCAAATGTATCACAGTTTACCAGAGCCCAAAGTAATACCCTCCAGTGGGGTTGGTTGTGATACAGCAATCTAAAATAAAGAAAATCTTCATTTTTAAGAGGTTGCAGCAAATTATTTATATTTGTACTTAATGAATAATAAACCAATGATTATTTACATAATTGTAAAATATTTCTGTGTTGACCAGCTCATCAGCCTCACCACACTAATGAATCTCAACATGCCAGAATATATTACCACTCCCATATTCTTTGTACAGAAAATTGTCTTTATTCTTTTGTATTTTCAGATGTTGATTTGATGGTTATAAACCTACTCTTGGTGATTTTTCAATGAGAACATTGGGGGGAAAAATCATGCTTGGTAATGGATCCTCAATTCCCAAAGAGAGAGACTGGTGTCAAGTTGAAGATGTACTGGGGACTAGAGTTACAGTCTGCTGCGTATTGTTTGTTTGTCCCCTACAGAAGTTATAAGACTCCAGAAACAGACAGAAGCCCCAGTACAGAAGACTAACTGGCAAAGCCCTCACACACATTAGACTGGACTTCCTCCTTCTGCTTCCCCTAAGCACATTATTTTGCATGCTGCTTGATCATGAGAAGTTTAGAGATACTTCCGTTTACTTCAGTTGCTACAAATGGCATGCAAAATGCAGTAGAGGAAATGATGGATGATATCAACTGAAATGTTCAACTGTATGCTTTGTTGGTGGTACTTTTGTTATATCGTGAGTTTACATAAGATTGTGTCTGTCGTGTATACCTAGATCAGCTTTATCATTTCTCACCAATTCTTGTGTCTGACATGTCCTTCTAATCCCACCACCACACAAACGGATGCTTTCGTGTTCTTCTAATATAACACATTGCAGCCAGCCATCAAAGTGACCAGAATGATTTCCACCTTAATGTGGAGTAATGTCAACTCTCAGAAACAATAGCAGCTCCTTTGGCTATCCATGACAACACGCATGAAGCCGACTTCTGACATTAGTGAAAGCGGCGAGAGGGCCACCATGTTTATGTTTGTGACTGTGTGTATGTTTGTGCAGCTATCATGTGAGTGTACCTCAATGCAGCTTAAAGAGGCCATGTCCTATTAACATTTATTCTGAGATAACAGCAGTGTAAGGCCCGCCCCTGTCTGTCACTTAATGCCACTCATGCACACAATGCAGCATTTAAATGAGTTGTCTTTGAACTAATAGGGAAATGATTAACTGAGCTATTATCTAGTCTTGTACAATCCAGAACAATACATTACATCATCTCATATAGACAGACTGTGAAGTTGCCAGGCAGGCAGCAGGAACAGAGGAGGAGAAAGGCATGCTGATATGAACAAGGCTATTTTAGTCTTCCAGGTCTTGAGTTATAGGCACTTTCTGGGTTTAGATGATGATAGCTTTGACAGCAGGCTCCTCTGTGATAAGTCCTGCTCTTGAAAGCGTGGTGAGGACAAACTTTTGAATGTAACTTCTTCTGAAAGATATGAGCGAGTGAGGTAAAAGTAGAATTAACATTGTTTTTATCTTTTATTTTAACTCATAAATATTTTATACTTTACACATTGGCATGGTTTTTGATCTGGCCCAGTTTGTGAAGTCAATTTGTATCACCTTACAAAGATAGTTAGGATTTATTGCAGTTGGGTTTTACGAGATACTTATCCTTAGTCAGTGTATTACTCACAAGTCGGAAGGTTCCCAGTTTGGAAAACAAGGCCTGAGGATAGGCAAGCCAAGCAATGTCAATATCAGTTAAAGTGTACATTATATTAAGAATATTTTCAGTGCTTTATCTTCCCATCAGACTGCCCTATTGTCTATGGGAGGGGAACTGAAGCCGTTCTATGCTCTCAGACTCCATTGACAAAACAGTAATTTAACCCGGCAAAACACTGGAGTTGCTGGTCTATCACTACCTCCGCATCAGTTAGTTAGTTGGTTTAATTGTGTGATTTGGTATTTTGAAGGGTTAGTTAGGATTCACTAAAGTCACACAATAACGCAAACAAGTTTAACATTTTAGGCAGCAGTAGACTAGCAACTTCTGTTTTGAAGTAAAATTACCATTTTTTCTCAGTTGGTTCTGGTAGCTTAAAAAAAAAAGCACCAATAAAGGCTTCAGTTCCCTCTGAGTATACTTATACAGTGCTGTGTGACAGTCACTATCTCCTGTAGGTAATATGCTGACTATAATTAAGTACCTCATAGAACCCCCTTTTAAAGAAAAATCTAGACTATGCCTTTGAAGGTAGGAGTGTTTTTACACTTTGGGACCTTGGGACCTTTGCAAGATTTTGAATGCTGCCCTGTTTGTGAAGCTAATTGGATTCACCTCAGTTAAACTTGAGCATTACAAGCTCACTAAAAGTACACCACAGATAAGCTGACGTTTTATAGACGGATAAGCTTCTGAGTTTTGACTCTTCACAACAGTCTGGCTTTTCAGACAAAGTCCATGTGGTATAAAATGGTGGACCGTTGCATACTTGTATATTATAACTCATTCTTCTACAGTAAAAGGTGTCGGGTATCGGGTTATCAGAGTGAAACAATAATTTACTGATTAACCTAGTAGATGTTGGCAGTGGCCTTTAGCCCTGTGGGCCATACATTCCATTCTTGTAGATCATAAAGATATTTGACTACAACACATACATTTTCATAACATGTTGGAATAAATTTGATGCGTTTCAACCAGATCCAGTCATCCATGTTGAACTTTAAAGTAACCACAACATTGCAGGAGCCACCCTAAAGTTGCAGGACTCACACAAACTATATTGACTGTGTTTACCTGTGAGAAGTATTTCAGAATAATGGATGAAATTCAGCCTGAGCTTGTGTTCAATAGCCTGTGCAATATGATATGTTTTTGTGTAAAAAATGGTTTTAGAGAGGAAGCAGGATTTACCACATTCTTAAGTCACCTGAGACACGTGCAATTGTCTATGTGTAACAGACCAACACAATTTTGTAAGAATTTGTTGTCAAGCTGCTTGTCGTATCATGTCTGGTAAGTTTAGGCCAGTTCCTCGCCTGAATCTAAATTAATCAGTTAATTTTTTGGTATCATGACATTTGATTGCAGTAAACAATTAGTGGGTTACTTCACTTCCGTTTGTGACCATTAACTGCTGGGAGTGCTTTTTTTTTTGGTTCAAAACAACTTAATAATGCTCACACAGCAATGGGACCTGACGCCAACTTGTGATTTTTACACACTGTTAATGCCAACCACTTTGAATTGCCTGTGTTTATAAGATGCATTAATCGTCTGTAATGTCTGTATTTCCCAACATTACATCATGTATTGCATACTATTAGTGTTTTGTCACAAATGGTCAACACTACGAAATCCACAAAGTTATGAAATACTGTAGATTCTTTTTCATTACCTTATATTATAATCATCCTTATAAGAAAAATAAACAGTATTGTATTTACTGTAAGTGGGGGTAAAAGCAGTTAAACTGTAGGTATTAATGAGCTTCTCCTTCCTATCCTCTTTTTCTTCACTAGTATTGTTTCTGACCGTAACAACAAGAAGATGCCACTGGGTGACGATTGCCATGCCTGGAAAAAGAAGACCACAGATGTGAAGGATCAGTATGACTTCAAAGAGATCCTGGGAACGTAAGTGTGTCAGTGCCAGCGGCAAAAACACTTGTGAATTTTATAAGTTATCATGCAGGTATTTGGGCAAGTAATTATCACAGAGTAATTACTGGATAGACTGTTTGGTAAGAACTGACTGGCCATGAATTTATCACAGTACAACTAGCCTCCTGACAAGGTTTTGTTGTATTTTGTAAATGTGTCACTGCTCAGAATACATTTATGCTGGGCTGTCCCTGTCAGTTTCCCTATAAACAGCTTGATGCTTAATCGAACATAACAGGCTCTAATGGGAACCTGATGTGGTGCAATCAGCATACATGTGGTAACTGTGTCAGTGGAAAGCCAGCAGTAGCAGCAATGCCATTTATGGACCTTTACCAGTTTGGTTATTTCGTGGCTGCTAACAGATCTGCTTATACCAAGGTAGGTGGTGTGGCACAGATTAGTTAAATGCAGATCAGGTGGTGCAGTCAGCAATTTTGTGCTGCATTTGTTCTGGCATGAAATTTCTCTTGCATTATCAGCAGACCATCTCTTATTGTAACGTTTACACAAACAGCTATTTTTGTGCTTTATTTGAAACACACAAATACAAAAAACACAATATTTAAGCAAATAAGGGTCTCAAGTATAAGTTTTAAGTCTCTCCATGCTGGTTAACAATTTCCTTCAGATTCCACATTTATCCAGTAAAGTCATTTTAAGATCTTTCGATCCATCTATTTCTCTTGGTAATTAAAAGGATATTTGCTGTCAAGGAAACAGGATGATGTGGGAGTGGTGGGTGTGTGCAATTTAAAGGAAATTACTACAACAACCCTGCAGTAGATCTTCAGTAATAGAATAGCAGTGTGATATGTCTTTGTCATGCTCTAATGCTCACTGTTGTTGACGCTGTGTCATCAGAGCCCTGTTGATGTACCTCGCCAACACTGTGTCAACAAACCAGCCACAAAGAATGACACTGACAGTCTGATATTCTGCTTCCTGCATGTAAATTATTGTAGATAGGACAATAGAAACACTGGAAAAGCAGCGGCACTAAATATACAGCCTCATAAAGTACCGTGGAGGTAACACCTTTGAACTTGATACACTTTACAAAGATAGGACTTATTGCTCCGCTGCTGAATTAAATTACATTAGATTTTATGGGTGATTTTTAAAATTTTGTATTTTCCATTGATCTGAAAATGAAAAATGGGTGACAATGTCTTAGTGTTTGTAAATCCGTGTATCATTCGTTCTTTCCATTTTTAATTGGCAAATTATCAATCAAATAATGAAAAATTGATTGGTTATTTTGTTATTTGATTTTTATTATAGCACAAAAAAACGAAAAAAATACTTGTTTTTTCATATTTCAATATTAGGTTCAGATCAAAAATACAAAATGGAAAAACGGGCTCCAGGACTGAATTTGATTTTAATATTTAATTGGTCGGGTTTACATGACTGCGGTCAAGTGAGCCGTCACTCGCTTCTCCGTAGTCAACCAGCCATCCCCTATATAATATAGTGCGCCCGTATTGTGATATTTATGGTAAATTCATTAAAACTGCTCCAAGCGAGCTGACATGAAGGATAAACACTTTACTGTCATTCTTTTTCACTTTATTTCAGTATAAAACTCTTACCCGTAGAGAGGAGATAAAGTATTACCACGTGAAATAATAAATTGCGTCATGCCAAAAACGTATTTGTTGTGTCGATGTGCGGTTTTCAGTTTTCAGAATAAAGTGTTACACAACCAGGCCCAAATACCAGATAAATATGGAAAGAAGATTATTGCATTATATTCACAGAACTGTTCACTGTGGATTTAAATAAATAAATAAAACGCCTTTGGATATAGGTTGTACAGTAAAATATTACATTACACTTCTGGGTCACGTAAACCCAACCAATATACGTATTTACGTATATATTTATTCATATTTTTGATCTGAGCCTAATATTGAAATATGGAAAAACAAGCATTTTTTTGTGTTATAATAAAAAACAAATAACAAAATAACCATTAAACTTCTCATTATTTGATTTTGATTGCCAATTGAAAATGGAAAGAACGAATGATACATGTTTTTTTGTAAGACATTGGCAGGTTAAATCCCATATAATAATAAATACTGGATGTCTTTTCTTTTCTTGGAATCTCGCTTAAACCTCTTAACTTTTGTGTGTGTGTGTGTGTGTGTGTGTGTGCCATCCATTTGTCTCAAGAGTGCCCGATGGCATGCCTTCTGCTTGTCATTTGTAGAGCTGTAACTAATTTGCTGCATCTCTCAGGCCTGACTTATATGGCAGTACATTCTATATTTACTCTAGTGAACAGGGACATCATTCTGGTAGCTATATAATACACTTGTCCAAATCCAAAAGTTATTTGGCACTCGCAGCATATTCCATCACCAAGACAGGACCATTTCTGTCCTCTTGACCCCTCCGGGGGTCAACTTGGTCCTCCTGTCTAAATGGTCCTGTTATCCATCCACAGTGAAGCGTTTGCCCAGCTTTCACAAATTGGCAGAAGCAATTTGGACCCTAGTTTGCTCTCGAAAACAAATTGCCCACTGCAGTTAAGTATAACTTTTAATCCTACTACTCTCTGTTTTATGATCCATCATCATGCGAGCAGAGTGTCATAAGACAGGATGTTTATTCAAGGTGTCTCTCTTGATGCACCTTTTACACACACCCACATCCTTGTTAGTTCTGGATCAAGTTGCGTGAACACAAACTGAATCCAAGATCAAACCTAAGTGTGTTTTGTGAGGTTGAAGCTCTCCCTAGCCACTCAAGTCACTGATGCATGGAGGGGTAGAAAAAGTATTGTAAGTACCTCATGATTAGGACTGAAGTAAGTTAACCACGGATACAAACATTGGAACAAAAGTCTGACAGCTTGATGGCCGCGTACTTTCTTTCCTGGAGGTATCTTTAATGTAAACACTCTAATAAAGGCAAAAACTCACTCAAAATGTGCAAAGGCCTAATG
Organism: Centropristis striata; assembly: GCF_030273125.1. Classification (NCBI taxonomy): domain Eukaryota; kingdom Metazoa; phylum Chordata; class Actinopteri; order Perciformes; family Serranidae; genus Centropristis; species Centropristis striata. The sequence goes on along the minus strand of NC_081519.1, from coordinate 12,296,041 downwards.
ATTTTGGCCAACATATGCTTAACAGACAAACTCCATTAGAAAGACCAGTAGACCTCAGTTCAGAGAAATAAATAGGGGTGACTTTAATGTAGACTGACAATGCTAAATTGTATGCAACCTAATGAGGCTAGTTTCTAACACTGTGCTAGTTACTTCCAATCTATATTCTTTTTTCTGAAATATTTAGATAATTTTTTGTACATAGACAAAACTGGAATATTACATGCAGTTAAATATAGCAATGGCATGTATGTAAGCACAACTGATGAACCGATGTTTTCCTGTCCTTTCATCCCTCTCACTGTCCCCGCTCCAGTCCTCCACCTGGCCCCAGTTTGGTGCTGAGCTTGTTTATAGAGAGATCACCAGCACACCGCATCACTCAGCTGTGCGCTACATTCATTTGCCATTGCTAGATCGTTGTCTTGGTAACAACAGGAGACACTTTCCATAATGGACTCAAACAGTCACTATGGAAACAAAGTTTTTGATTTGCTATTAATAATCCTCCATCGGGTGCATATGTGTGCATTGTGCAAGAGATGAACTCGCTCTCTCTTTTACAGGAAAACACAGGAAAAAATGACACACATACAGACATTTCTCTATAAATGTGTACATGTTTCAGGAGCCTCCTTTGCTGATATTTTAACCATGAAGGAGATGGACTGTAGGTGCTACAAACCACCTTATCACTGAATCAAATTTTCGTCGTATCTAAAACATGAGAATATTCAACTCTTCCTGTGATTCATCACGTATGGGGCTCTGCAAACACAGCATGCATTTTCAGAGCATGTTTACAGCATGTTTACATATGATAAAAAACACGTTATTTTAAAAAGAGAGAGAGAGAGAAAAAAAAGAGTTCTTTCAAATGTCTGACTTAATTATACAACAAGCTCTTAAAACTGGATACCAGTGGCATTTGCAGGTTTTTACTGTGACTCCCCATCTGCTGCCACATGTTTTTGTAATCAAAACAGATGGGAATTAATAATGCACACACAGGCAACGGCACTGTCACTGCAATCAACTCAAATCCTCTTTTGCCTTCCTTCTTTTCTCATTTCATTTACTTATGTTAATCTATTCTCTCTCTCTTTCTTTCTCTCTCTCTCTCTCTCTCTCTCTTTCTCTCTCTCTCGTTCTGTTTGTGTCCATCCCTGTCTAGTCCAGCACTAAACCACATCCCTGTTATCACAAATCCAGTTCCATTTTGGCTCCTCATCCCTGTCACCTGCTCTCTAACAGTTCCCTGGTTTTACACCGTGTTTCCCAGAGTGTTCAACCACCCTTTCATTTTCAACTGAAATTAAAGGCAGACCCCATTGGCATTCATTTCCAGGTTTTTGAATTGGAGATGGCCTTAACTAAAAGGACTGACGCAAGTTAACAAAGTGAGCTGTGAACAGTAGCACTAGCTGAGACACATGATAACACGGACAAACTATCGAACAAGGTGGTGGTAACGTTAGACCAGCAACTCTGTTCTGCAAGGTTACATGTTTTGTCAATGGAGTCTGGTGGCTTTGAAATAAGCAGTGGCTTCAGTTCCCTGGCATAAAAGGCCGTTTGGCAGCAAGGTAAAGAGGTGAAAATATTCTTCATATAATTGAATTGCACATTGAAATAGATGTTTTAAGGTGTTCCTGTTTTTAGGTGGCTAAAATAAGTTTTGCTGCAGCTCTTGCCCACAGCAATACATGTCACTCTCTTTAGCACACCAGACTCCTTTTTTCAAAATCTGAAATTTTACCTTGCAAAATACGGGAGTAGTTGCTCCAATGATTCCTCGATCTGTTAGTTTATTTGTGTTAATTTGTGACTTTCAGTCACTGATCCAAACGGGCATCTACAGCAGTACAGTGCACAGCTTTCGTACCTCTAAAGTTACTCTGCTTTTCCAAACAAACAACATATTAACCGCCATTGGTAAGACACAAGGGGCTTGGGGAACATAAATACTTTGACCAAATATGTTTAGATTTGAATGCATAGGGAACACTACCGGTAAGCCACAAAATTATACAAAACCTCAAACTAAGAACTAAAACTAACTAAAAATAATGAACATGCTCTTTAAAAACTTTAATCCAGACCAGGACACATAACTAAACAGACCATAAATCCTCTACAGAAGTTCTGGCCAATAATACATAGTTTACAGTAACAATCTATTTTTACATTTATTTTCTTGGGAACATTAGACACCCCTATGTCACAATTTTCATCGAGCTTTTGCTTTACCAGTCATACATGCACACACCCACCCAGCCAGGCCTTGTTCCTTAGAAAGTTTGGAACGTTGTGGCTTACCCGGTGCTTCACTTGGCTTTATTTCAAATATTGACTTACCCTGCACTCTGAAGCATATGTTGTTCAGTATGTCAGCATTCAAACCTGGCAGCTTTAAGATTCACAGGTCACATATTTGGGAAATGTGTATTTATGTATTTTGCTGTAACTCTATTATTTCTATACATGAAAGCAGAAACTGTTTTAACAGTGCATCAATCCTACTTCCATTTCAATCTCGACCAACTCTTTGATAGATGTAGTCATTTGGAATAAATAATATTCTGAATCTGTATGTCTCATAATATTGTTGTAGTATACTGTAAATTGTGAGACTTTTAAATTAAATTCCCCGAAACAGTAGCTGTGTGTTTTGTTGTTGTTATTCCAATGTACCCACACTCAGCTCGGCTGCCAGCTTTGGGTTTCTCTACTGATGACAAAGTGCAGAAATGTTGCCATGTTGCCTTTTCTGACATTTGAATGAATGCCGAGAGCAGCGAGGGGGGATTCTCTGTGTCGCAAAACACAGAGGGGCTAGAGGGACGGGGTATGGGAGGAAGTGGAGGGTAAGGGAGCATGATGTAATCATCTAAAATCATTAGAGCTGATGGATTGTCCCCTGCCTTTTTCAGCCACTCATGTCGGATGGTGACCCAGTAGCCCTTGCGCTCACTGGCTGTATGATGAGCTTATTGGCCACAATTGATTTGGGGAGAGTAGAGTGAAAGTGTGGGTGAGGGACAGACAACACTTTTTAGTGATAGTTATGGGTCTGTTTTTCTACTATGTTGTATTTGTCCGTATATGTAATTGATTGATAGTTGTTCTCAATGTCTTTCCTCTCCGTGTTTTCTTCTTAATGACCTTTGCTTCCAGTGTTCCCGTCTGTCTCCCCGCCTCGCTGAATGAACACATAGCACCCATTCATCACACATCTTCTCTTTTTACAAAGCAAGGAGCCCTCTCGCCCACAGGCTGTTATTTTTGATTTGACAGACTGAAGATCCCTCATTAAAACCTTCCGAAGAATTTTATGTGCATCACGACTCCAGAGTGAGCTTATCTTCCTCATTGCCTTTTTATCCATATTCAGTGGATGAAAGACCACAAAGATGAAATGCCCGTGGCATTTGTGCTTGATATTTTCATTAAACAAGTATGCTCAAGATATATTTGAATAGGTGTTTCAAATCTTTACAGAATCGATACAGATTGTTGTTGTTTTGTGATTCACAAATTGTACTTTGTGGCTGGGACATAATCTGGTGGTGACAAGAGGAACCTTTTGCTTAACTTGTGCCATCACACTCATCCCTCTCGGCTACATTACACAGGTTTTAACACTAATTTTCCACTCGGGCTGAGGGCTCTCTGCTTCTGAGAGGAAAGGTTCAATAACTTGACACTCATAGAGGTGTATGGGTGTGTGTTTGTGTGTGCACTTGTGCTTGTAGAGGCATTTGTGAAATACTATAAAGTGTGTGACAAGAGGTGAGGCTGTGACTCTGCCTTAATTTCAAATGTACCTGAGTTAAATGACTTGAAAAAATAATACAGATTCTCTCGTTGGAATTATTCAACAGAAAAAATAGTTGCTCAATAAAAAGAGGTTCTCATTTTTTTATGTTCATGAAGATTATCTGCTGGCAATACTGTGCAAATAGCAGGTTGATAGATCTTACAGTTGATTTAGAAAACGGTGCAAGACAACATGCTATATGCAATAAGTCACCAGATGAAGTAGAGGTACACAGCCACTTCAAGTAGAGGACATCAAGTTTTTGTCTTAAATGAATTATTGCAAAGGAATTGAAGTTTGGACTTCATCCATTCAGAGCCAAGTGGCAACCTCCAGTGCTTTAATCCTGCATTATTTTTAATGGTTGTAATGGGGGGCATTGTGTAGAAGTCTATGAGAAAATAACCTTACTTTTCACATATTTTATTTACCTCAGTGAACATTTTCCGGATCAGTTTAAATGGTCTCAATTGCTTTGTTAAGTCTTCCTCAATACAGCATGATGATCATTTTGTTAAATGATGGTCCCATTTGGAGTAAAATGAAAGATAATGTCGGGTATGCTTAAGCTGTGACTATCTTGTGATTGACAAGTCCCTACCATAGCAACTGATGTGCTTTTGTCTTAGAAAGATGGCTCTCTTGCAGTGTGTTTTCACTTCATGAAAGTTAATTGAAACATTTTGATCAGCTAAAATTGTCTTGCATGGTTGTATGAAAAAACAAACAAAGGAGTCAGTTGTACATTTTGAATGATGGATGCACCTTGCAAACCAAGCTAGCTAGTTAGCACTAGCATTATCTGGTAACATCAGTGTCCTCCTCCACGGCTCCAACCTCTTATTAAAGAATGGTCACCCCTGGTTACCAAAAACCAAGATGGTGACGGCCAAAATGCCAAACTTGATGCTTCACAACGGGTGACATCACTTCGGCTATATCCACTTCTATTATACAGTCTATGTTCAGATATCACATTTAAACAGAAATCATTTATTATGGCAATATTTAATGAAAATACTGTACATACTTACAACATATTATTGTGTTGCAGATATCGCTTGGTACCAATTAGATGCACCAAGCGTTTACTTTACACAATTACTCTGACTTCCTATTGTTATGAAACATACTTTTCTTAACTGCTGTGACGTCTATCCTCTTGATTTCCAGATAGTGAGTAGGCAAAGCAGCCTGTGACCAATTTTAAAATGTAGCAAAGGAGCAGGTACGCTGAGGAGCACAGACATGAGGTTTGAGGGAATTTTGGCCCAGCGCGACTTTGCGTCTACTATTTTTGTTTCTCCTTTATTATTCAGTGTTTGTGTGCTGAGTCAGAATCAAATGAATTCAAAATGATTAACAAAGTGGTTCCGACAAAAGGAAACAGTCACCTTTATAGAGCAGATGAGTCTCACAGCATGAGAGCTGTCCCACTTCATCTATTTTTCATCTCTGTCTCTGTACGTGCTTCTCCTTTTCCTCTTCCTCTCTCCCCATAATTGATATTATATTAATATTTATTTGTTGTATTCCTATGATATCTCTTGTCTCTTATCCCTCTTATATATGTCTTATCTTCACTTAATAAGGTCTCAGTTTCTCTAGAAGAGTGTCCCATTAGCACAGCCCTGGCCTATCTAAAGAAGAACAAATTACTTGCCATTGCCCTGCTTAGCTTTTCTTTTGTTATAAGATGTGATTGTGTCTAAGCTGTAGGTTTAGAATGAAGCTATGACCTTCCTTCCTTAAAGGGGAGGAGACACACACAGTGCCCTGTACTGGACCTCAAAGCACATGCAGGACAACATGTTACCATGCCTGCCCTTGTAATTATGTCTCAGCCACCGATAAGACCAAACTAGAGTCATGAGTAAGGCTTGTGGCACGCTACTGTGTCTCGCTCTCTTCAACTGTCTTCTCATCCCTCCTCTTTGTATCCCTTTTTGATTCAATGCTCAGACATAATTTATGCTTAAAAAGGCTAGAGAGGATACCCTCCAGGTCGTTTAAGCTTTAAGTCATCAACCATAGCAAAATACAGGAATAAAAAGAAAAGTCAGCTTCCGGTTTATTCTGACACTCCATCGTTGATGGCAATTACCGTTTAACCTTTATTTCGAAAAACGACAACTTGGAATAATTTCCAGCCCAATCCTGAAAATCCATCCCTGCTTATGACACCCTCAGCCCTTCAGCCCTGCCCTGACCTAATTCGAACAGAAGCCCGTGTCTCAGCACAGCACAGCTCAGCATGGCATAGCCTGCAGTTCCTGGAACACACACACACACACACACACACACACACACACACACATATATATGGCCACTGTCTGGCCCACTTATGCATCTCCATCTGCTCACAGCAATACATCCCCCCTAACAATTGTAAGTACACTTGCCGGCTTGTCATGTACATCTTCCCACAGTCTTTCGCAAATGTTATAATCCCTTATTGCCCATCTTCTCCACATTACAAGCTGTCCACATATCAGGAAACTGGCTTGAGAAGAATTTCCTTTTGCTTTTTATCTCTGGTCCTAGAAATCCTTTGGGAAGCAAGTTCTTTGCTTCGCAGCTTAATTGCAATCCACTATACGATTTGGACAGGGATGTTTTTTTTTTATGAGAGTGTTTCAAAGTAATTCCTTTCAGTAAGTGGACTTGAAACCTTGGAGAGTTGGAGCTAGTATTCTCCAAAAATGAAGAATAAAGCACTTGAAGTGGCATTCATTAATCCACTAATGTGTGAGCACACAATCACCAGCATCCACCACAGAGCAACGTTTTCCTTCCATCAGAGTCTTGTTTCTGGTGGCCTGACATATTTTATGTCCAACGTGTGCTCTACTTTTAGCTCCATTTAGCCTCCTGACCAAAATATTTGTATTTCGCTTGCTAAATGTTCGAAATTCTTCAGCAGCTACTTACTAATTTGGCCTGTTGTTGGTGTTTGGCAGATAGTTCACAGTAGGTTTATCAGAGGTATTTTGTTGGAAAAAGTAGCCTATACTGCTCCTGGAAACTTTATTGTTGAGAGCATTTTTGTACTTAGGAAATAGTTCCTACTAAAACTATTCACCACAAGTTCTGTGAACTATACTGACCGATCTGGACATTTCAGAGGTAATTTCACACTGTGTAAGGATTCCATCACACAACCACCATGTACACCACAAACTGGCCATTAATTAAGTCATAACTTTGTTATGTATACCTAAATTTACAGTTGTTTGTTGCCATCTCTGTACTCCCTACTGAAGCTGATGACAGAACACAATATTTATATTTTATATTCCTTAATATGGTCGTGACATTGTATCTTGGTGAGCCATAGTGTGGAGTGCACTGAGGTCTTCAGCAAAGGACACAGTAACTGACAGGGAGTCAAAAATACCAGCACCATGGCAACACCCATTTTATGGGATTATTAAGATAAGAAAGAGTAAAACATGATAAAACATGATGGTATCAACAGATTATATTTGTTATCAGTTCAAAACACAGGATCCAAGCAAAGGGCTTCAGTATCAGTATTGACTCGATTTGTATATAAGATTTTGGCCTACTATGGACTGTTAAGTGTTTAATTACATTTTTTGAATCATACCAAACTATAACCCCCATTTTACAGTTTATGTATTGAGAATTAGACTAAATAATAAATAAAATAAAATGACTCCCTAGATGAGTGTTTGGTTATATTACCTAAAACCTTCATCAAAGGAAAAAAACCTGTAAAGCATAGACGTTGAAAGAAGCAGATGCAGTTACTGTGACATCACCCATTGTTTTTTTGAGTAGTTTTTAATATCTTAAATTTAGCATTTTGCCCATCACCATCTTGGTTCTTTGAGCCAGAAGTGAACATATTTAGAAGAGATGGTGGAGCTCATATTAATTGGGAATGCTAATTTTGGCTTAAAACAAAACATACTTATCTGAAAAACATTTCAATCGAAAACTAAACAACACATTTTTAGGTGAGCAAATGTTACAGTTAATGAACTAAAAACACTCTGTGAAAGGATTAGAGTTGTAGCATGGAAACACCCAGCACCCCAAATTGGCACCAAATTGTCCATATAAAAGTTGATGTGAAGAGACACTAAAACGCTCTGTAGAGCTAAGAATAGCTGCTGAATCTGTTGATCTGTTTTGGGGGGTTATAAATTGTAATTAAATCCATTGTTGATATAATATTGATTATAGCAGCTTAAGGTTTAACCTTTTCACTAAGGGATCCAAATAGAATTATTGTCCTTTTAAAATCCCATGAAGATCAACATTAAATATAGCTTATATTGTTTTTTTTACACTAAGTTGTCATGCATCGTGTTAATTCTCAGATAAGAAGAGAAAGTGTGGTTTGTTTTTTTAGATCTTTGTGTTTGGAGGGCCCACAGAGCAAAGATGGTCTTTTTATGTATCGGGGCCAGAAACACAGTTGGGCATCTCTCAGCTCTGATTGGACCAGATGGTCCTTCCCTATGTCTCTCTGACCTTTCCACAGTTACCATTTTGTCGTCTGCTCGCATACCTTCCTGACCAACTTCCCAGCAGGACAGATGGCACAATTGGTTGGAGTTTGAGAAATGTGGGATTTATAGTGAAAAAACAAATACATGGCAGATAATCAAGGGAGCTCTGTATTCTCAAAACACCACAGCATGTGAAGAAGACTTCCATGTTTATTTTAAAATCAACATAAATATTATTTGGGTTTACTTGAACTTGTGTAATGTGACTAGGACAGCAGATGGTAACAAAGGACAAAAACTGTTTTATTGAAATAGAGTCTGAGACTAACCTCCTGTTCAGTCCAACAACAAGCTTCAGCTGTCACTGGAAAATGGCAGAAATAGCATAGAGAGTGGGCCTTGCTTGGCTCTGCAAAAAGACTCTGCAGATTGTGTTTGTCTTGTTTACATGTAAAATCAGTCAGTAATAGTTAACAATAGGTTTACAGCCTGGTTGACTTTATCTGTGTCATGGACATCTTCTTATGATGGTCTGCTAGTACTTTTTTGCATATATCATGTGCCTCTGTGTTGGCTGTTTTGGAGAGATGATGGCATGTGAAATCCTAATTCCTTGCTTTTGAAATCCTTTGATGCACCTAGTGAGGCGTTGTGGGATACACACATTAAAAAGGTTGCTTGTAGTGACAGAAACTAAGCTACACCAAGGCTGTGTTTTAAGCAAGCGGCTTACTCAAAGACAGTGAAGAGTGATGTAATAAGGATCTGAGTGAATTAACTATGCTAATATTTGAACTTTTTGGGTAGTGAAAGGTAAAAGGCTGCTCTTTCTCGAATGTTTGTGCAGGATACAGAGTGTTTGGATAGAGAATTAGCGCACAATAGCACAATGTCCATCACTGGAATACACGTTGTTTCACTGGCATGTAAATATTTACTCTGACATTTACATTTTGTTGCTGTATGTCCACATATAAACTCTTGTGTAACCTATTTGTACAATGAATTTCTGAGAACACGCCCTGCTGTTTGGATAGTGGCAGTAAGCGTGTCTTTATTGAGGGTTTAGCAGCTAATAGCTGTGCAGAGTGTGTGTGTGTGTGTGTGTGTGTGTGTGTGTGTGTGTGTGTGTGTGTGTGTGTGTGTGTGTGTGTGTGTGTGTGTGTGTGTGTGCTCTTCCTGGACACAGGTCCCATGGTGATGATAAGAATGTCCTGTTAGGAACAGGAACAGCTCAGCAAACACAGTTGTTTACCTTATAATCCAGCTGAAACCCTGGCTAGGATTAAGCTCTCAGAAAACTCCCCACACTACTCAGCACCCATCAAATATTCATCACAATTATGCTCTTCATATTTTCTGGGTGTGCACTTAGTCAGTGGCAGGGTAAAAGTGGATTTTTGTTTGTGTTTTTTTTTCTTCAGTAGAACTTTTTTCCCCAATCAACGACAGTTAGTTTGACATCTGTTCAACAGCTGGACGAAGGCATGTTGTACCATTCTATCCTTGTATCAGAAAAATTGTGGCTTTCCACAATATGGTCTGTAAAAAGGCTCTTGGGTGCGTGAGCCAATGAGAGATGGGATAGAGCGTAAGTGTGGGAGCATGTTCTTCAGCTGCATTCTTTCCCTCATGTAAACTTTTCAAGTCTTTATTTTAATTTCTCAAATAATGTATCAGACATAAAAAAACAAGCCTGATTCTATACTCCTCCTGCTCACCTCCCTCCTCTTCATCTGTGCTAATGAATATATTTCTAATCTAAGCATTTATCACATGGATGATACAACAGTGAGTTGTTATTGTAAGCAAGTGGCATTGGCAGTAGAACTAAGCAGACCACTGCCAGCCAATAGCTTATTATAAGTATTGCTATCATGCCCAGAATAAACCTCATCGTGTGCAAAAGGGTCTTGTTTTATTAAATGTCCTGTAGAAGAGTCCACAATATGCAGATTTCACCTGCGATAGATGGTTGTTGTTGTTATTATGCATCATTTTCATTGCATGGTTCGGCTTGACTCTACTCAACTCACTTTTGGCACCAGGTTGTTTGGTCTTTTTTGTTTTCAGCTGCAGATAGTACCTCCTCACTGTTTTGAGGGCTGCTATTTTTAAAAAAAGGGTCATTGCCCAACACAATGAAAATGTTACCCTGCTGTTTACTGACACTCAGAAAGAAGGAAGTATTTTTTAGGATGACATGAAAACAATGAGCTTTGCCACTTGGTAACAGGAAGTCGGAGGTAAAACACTTCTGCTTCTGATAAACAGACTTTCTCTGCAGTCCATCTGAACTTAGTTTCACATAATTTGTGGAATAATTAAAAAGGGAAAACATGCTGTAGTGTGTCATTACTTCACAAAACAACTATGTGCCACTGGAAGGGGTTTGCTTGCAAACAATGGGACTATCCATAGTCAAAGACACATTAGTGTTCTCAGATTTTCCTTATGTTTGAACCACTGTTTGACACTTCCCCAGAGCCCCTCGGTGGGAGCATGGAGAATGTCAAGTAAATCCTCCAGATGCTACAAAGGAATTTGCAGCACTGACAACCTCCTCCACACAGCTGGATTTCTGCCAATGCTAATGGCCTTTCAGTGACAGTTTTACTTTCTGGTTGAGATGTGACCACAAGGCCTCACTCCCTGGATAATAGTTACTTTGATCAGGAAATGGATCCAGTGTTCTGTTAGCTTTGAACTTTTGAGGTTGATCACATCAGTGAAGTTGAATGTAGGTCACTCTGGATAAAAGTCTGTGAAGGAACCAGAGATTAAATATACTTTTTGTATACTGTAAGTTAGAAGTAGTTGATGTAATACTAGTTGTAATTACTACTTGTTTAACTATGTACCCTTTGATTCATGAGGGGAAAATTACCCGATTACCAATATGGCAACTGATATGGTGAATTTCTAAGCTGGACTTTTTTTTTTTTTTTTACCAATTTTGCCTCAGTGTGACTTTGCAAGATACTCTGAAGGCAGAAAAAGGCTGAAAAACTTTATTAAAGTAGCATTGTTATACACTTCACATACAATGTATCACATTGTCAACCAATTCTAGAAATAATAACTGAGAATATAAAGAATAAATAAATATAAATTAATAAACATTAAATGAACATTTGTACTGTATGTTCAGTATCACTCAGTCCCACTGTAACTGTCTCATAGTGTATGTTTCAGACAAATTCATAATCATTGAAGTTCATAAAGTCATAAAAAGGTGATTAAAAATTCAATGGATACGGTTTAAAAAAAGGTTAATTAATATGTATAAAGTGTACTTTATATGTTTGGTTAAAATGTAACAGGGTCACAGTCTAGTTGAGGACATTGTGGGAAAGGTCAGTTGCATTATGGGTCACAACAACATGGTCGTTGAAGAAGGTTTGTCAATTCTCCACAGGGTCCAGCATGTGTATGTTTCATGTTTGCATTAGTGGGAGTGGTATGTCTTTTTGTTGTTGTTGTAGTTTTCACAGTGTCTGCTGAAACACACATTGTATGAATTGTGGCCATTATATCGTTGGACCGGTGTAGTTACACGCACAAGGATTTAATGAAGCCAAAAATGTAGAAATTCCAACTGAAGATGTGTCCACATTGGTTGTTAAGCCAATGTAAATACAGCAGCATCAGGATAAACATTTGCAACTGGGAAAGTGAATGCTGTGTGCTTGGTGAACTTAATAAAATACACACAACACAAGATGGAATTGTGTTGGAGTGTATTTGGGTGTCTAATTAAATGTTTTTTGTTGTTGTGACAAAACTGTGCTGTGGTAAAGTAATACAAACCTGCTCTGCTGGAGGTGTCCGTCCAAATCCTTATCTTTAGTCTCACTTGTACTATTTGTCTATTTATTTATTTTGCTTTTGTTTTGTCTGGTTTTTATGATGACATACTCACAAAATATTTTTGATAAGAGATTGTGTATCAAATTGTCCTGTTTTATAAAAAAATTGAATATGCACTCAATTTCCTGTGGCGCCCAGAGGGTTCACCTGACATTTCAGAGCTGAGAAACACAGCTTAGAAGCTTTTGAGCTCACTGTGGATCAGTATATTGATAATGTTGCAGTATTCAGTATTGAGGTTCTTCTCTGTTAGTAATTATTTTATTTGTGGACAGCAGTTGCTTCACACTGAAGAGGGTGTTGTCCACAGTTTTGATCTGTAGGTCATGCACGTTCTTTTCTGGTCACAGTGGCATGAGATCATGCAGTCCTCCCTTGTTTGTTAAGCTGATAAAGTATCTAGAAACTAGTGACTGGATGATTGTGGTTTCTCTCTACCCACACATACAGCTATACCCCCCCCACACACACACAAACACACACACACACACACACACACACACACACACACACACACACAAACAGTCACAGACACAAAATTTTTTGGGGTTTTTTATGACACACCTTAAGGGGACTTTATTACATTGTGGTGTTACAATGGTTTAACCAAGGGTATCTTTTCTCTGTGTGTTTGGATGATTGTGTGTTTGAAGTGATCTGCATGACTTTTAACTTCGCTTTAACCTTCCTACCACGTTGAGCAGACAGAGACGTGTGTAAGGATCCTGATACTGCCGACATTTATTGGCACCACTGTCAGTGCAGTAAGATTAGATAATAGCCTGTTCCAAAACAAACACACATTTCTTCCGCATGAGTTGATGTTGAGTGAGCGACTGCATGGATGAAGAGCACAAGAGGAAGTATGTGCTAATCTGATGTGCAAACTTCCCTGTGAAAATGCAACCAGTTTCCTTGAGAAATGTTGCTCCCTCTCCAGATGAGGTTTGAATGGTCTATTTGTGACAAGAGCAGTTAAATACAGACAAAAAGTGTTTACCTCTTGCTTTTAAGTACATTTTGTGACAGCCAGGGATGTAAAAGTACCGCAGGTCTATAAATATATCTATACATTCACATTCATATCTTAAAGCTTAACTGTGAATTATTAACAAAGAAAGATTTGACGTAGCCAGGTCGTCCCAACAGTCTTGAGCTGTCTCGTGAAATTAATGCTCAGGAGTTGCACACATGAGAATCTCTCCCATCTCTACAATCCATCCCATTTGACGTGAACGCAGAATAAGGTCTTGTTTATAGGATACACAGATGTTTTGCATCAGGGCTAACATTGGAATGCCTATATATGTATATACACTTGTGTGTATACTGTACATACACCGAGTGTTTACTTCATTCTCTGTTTTCCCTGTATGCCTTAAGGTCTTTGACCAAAAGTATATGTAATAAAATAGAGAAGGCACAGATCCCAGTGTGAGAGTGTGTGAAAGTAGTTCCTCTATGATTAGTGTAGTAATATTTGAAATATTGCCAAATGTACACGACAATTATGGCCATATAAATCAAAATTTTATCGCATCATGGTAAAGTCATGACAATTTCAAGTGTTTTGTGTTATTTCAACCAACATACTCTGCTGTCTTATCCTCCAGAGACTTCATAAATGTAATAAATCCGAGAGCACTCTGACTGTAGAGCTTATTTACCATTAAATAGACTATATGGAGAAATATTTTAATCACACAAAAAAACAATATGGAACTTACAGTGGCTGGGAGTAATGTAGGCTCATATGCTGTTTCTTCTTCAACAGCAACATTTCTTTCACACTTCGCTGACACTTGACTAAATCAATATTCATGTCAGAATGTTCCTTCACTTCTCACGCCTCATTGTAATCGTACTACCAGTTGTATTTGTGTAATGTTCAGTCAAAACCTGGGGTCAGGGTTGCACGTAGTTATTTGGATCTGAGTCAAAACTTTTCTGGACCTCGGCCAATACACCAGAGGTTGTAAGAAATGTCTGCCTCTGCTGTTAAATGGGTCATGGGAAAAATGCTTTAAGAAATTGCTAGTTGGAGTTCTGTTGTTCTGCGTGATTACCATGGAGAGAAAAAGAGAAATGTAGTTGTTTATTGTAGAAGGCGTCAGGGGGAACTTTTAGCTGTGAATACCTCAGTGTGTCACAAGCTAAAATAAAACTGTTGTTCAGTGTTATCTGTACACATACGAAAACATGCAGTACTAAATGGTTAAATATATACGGTTGCCCATAAAGTTGAAATAATTTTTTTTTTCAGACACAATCCTCTGTTAACTGTGGTTTCATTTCATTGTGATATGTTTGGAAGAGATTGATTCATTACGTTTTGAGAAGATATATATACACTTTATCTGTCATAAATAAATCACATTGTCACAATGATTTCATGGAAAGAGGTAAAACATATTTTATTCCAGCTTTATGCGTGACTGTGTATATGATTAGATGTCTGGTAAGTGAAGATGTTACTACTAGGCCATATTAGGGACTTGCATTTTGAAGTCCGCAAATTAAATTACTATGAAATATCACAAAAAATATATAACTTAAGTAAAAGATTAAAAATGAACACCCACATTATTTTTTTTATCGTGGCAAAGTAATTCCAAACATCACTTCAATGCATAGTTGCCATTCTGCCTTTAATGCTGGATCAGATGATGTCTGACTGAAAATGTTGAATGTTATATGTGGCTGATTGTGACAGTATGATTTATTATTGACAGATTAAGTGTTTTTCTTCCTTTAAAAACTTTATTAATCAATCTCTTCCAAACATATTACAATGAAGATGAAACCACAGTTAACAGAGGAATGTGTCTGAAAACAAAATTATTCCAACTTTATGGGCGACTGTGTACATATCAGTTACATCACTGAATCATAAAGAACAGGGTCAATTTATGTTTGTATTTAAATTAAATTAACAGTTTTCCGGCCAGTATGAAAAGTTGTTGCCAAGATAATAAAATATCGATATTTAATATTGGTGCTTCCAAATCATCCCACCAAGTTGTCCCCTCTCCAAACATTGACTCAGCAGCAACCCAAAGACTTCAGTATGAGGCTGAAGTTAAATAAAACACAATCTGGCATCAGCAGGCTAAAATTTCTACCAGCACTTAGGTGTAATTATTAAGTTATCACAAAAGTTTGGCCGATTCAACATCAAAGCAGGAGTTTCCTTTTTTCTCTCTCTCTGTACAATGTCACAGATGCAAGAGCTCTGCACCAGAATCATCCAGAAGATAAACGAACTTAGGTCTGATGGACTGACCTGTGTGTTTATGTTTCAGGGGAGCTTTCTCTGAGGTGGTCCTGGCTGAGGAGAAGAGGACCCAGAAATTGGTGGCTATCAAGTGCATCCCCAAGAAGGCATTAGAGGGCAAGGAAAACAGCATTGAGAATGAGATTGCAGTCCTGCATAAGTAAGTGGACTTGCATGATTTGTGCAATTACCAATAATATATTTTGTTTTTCTTTCTTAATCAAGTTAATGTCTCAATGTTTAGTGATGTGCAGCATTAGCCTGCATATGAAATACTAGACACAAGGTTGCGATGGTAAATTTTTCATCGCTGTATCTCCATTACTGCATCGTGTAAGTTGTATCACATTACTAGATCTCATATATGTCATATATGATACATACTTTAGTAATATGATAGGCTTGTGATATGCATCATATTGAGCTTTATCTACATGATCACTGTAAGATTCAGATCAATATATTCAGTAAAAAAAGAACCAGTACACTCAAATTACTGAAAAAAACCTCTCTAATCGTCATTGGCTTCCAGCCATCGAGGTAGAAAGTGTCAGTGTCTTAAATTCCAGGAAGCAATGACTTGTTTAGTCTTGAAACTCCACAAGCTTCACTGTGAGGTGTTTTCTTTGGAACTAGTTTCAACTGAATAATTAGTTCCTGTGAAATTTGTTGACAGCATTTCCTGTGGATTAACCTGACCAGCAGCTTCTGGAAATATGCCACTGCAGTTGATTTTAGGGAAAATCTTTCGTTATTTGGGTGAAATAACCACAAAATGCGAAAATAATGTTAAAACAAAATAAATTAAGACCTTACAACATCACATTCACAACATCATCATTCATTGATAAAAAATATGACATATATTCAGCTTTAATTTTTTTCTTGATTTATTTATTTAATTCCTCTATTTAATCATTTTATTTATGTTGTGTTTATTGTATTCATTATTAAATGTATTTATTTTCTAATGTATAAATTCCAAGGTGCATGAAAACCAAAAAAAAAACACCTTAAAAACCCCCCACATGATTTTCTCTTTCTCTACCTGTAGATAATTGTGTTTTATTATATAAAAACAAAGGAAGTGACAATAAAACTCACTGTAATTGTAGAGCGGTTCAAACATACTTCTCTTCAGATGTGGGGAATTACAGACCATGGTGAAAATGGCTGATCTACATTGGGTCCCAAGTTATTTTTAGAGCTCTTGTTGCCTGGGTTACAGAGACACAACTCCAGCCAATATACAGCTATGATCCCTCCTGAGGTGAGGCTGGTGGAATGAGAGTGGTGGGGGTTAGTTAGCAGTTACAATTTTGATAAATGGAGTAAGCTGAGGTAAACTTGGCCTGAAAATAATGGCTCAGTTGCTTTGTCTGAAGTTTGTGTAGACTCATATGAAGGTTTCATTACTCATTTTAACACGTCATCCTCAACTCCCCTACGGTTCACATAGAGCAGGAGGACTAGGTCTGGTTGAGTAGTATTTCCTCAAAGCTGCTTTAATAAATGTTTTAGTCTTACAATGGGTCATGTGTAATGTGAATGGTGTGACTCATAGTGATGAACCCATAAAGATTTATCACGCGACGGTGCTGTCACACTCAGCTCTGCAGTCTTTCACATCATTGTTTTGGTTTTACAGGTTGTAACGTTACTGTTTAGACTCACTGTCACCGTGACCATTAATCTTATTTCCAGCAGCGTTTAGGATTTAAGAATCAGACATTTACCAGCCCTGATAGCTAGTAATGTTTTGACCTGTCTGACTCGGTGTGTGTGTTCATAGGGGTGTAGTAACCCACCGTCCTACCACCACCTTACGCACCTTGCCCGATTTGGTTTCTCAGTTGATGTGGTCTCTCGTTGTTTTTGACCATAGGAGACAGTTGGCACACAAACATGTTATTCTGTAATAAACACACTGAGGCTGACAGGGTGGCAGAACGTTATTCAGCCCATGCTATCTCTGCTTCTCTTTCCTGTGATAAGCCAAACCTGTCACCTTGACCTTTCTGGACTTTTTCTTGTAATGTCTCCCGCTGTAGTTTATTGGTGTTTGTTTAATGTTTCCAACCTGTGTAAAGCACTTGATACAGTGCTTCGATGTGAATACGACAAGAAGTTAATTTATTGTAAAAGAAAATGTAGCATCGAATGGCCCAGTTTGTGTTGGGGCACATGTAGAGACAGTCAGTCAACCGAACCCTGTTGTGATCACTGCTTGTTAGATGGCTGCTCAGCCTAACGGTAGTTTGATATCCTGCTAATGTAGGTATATAATATCGTCACATTGGTTAGCTGGCTGTTCATCCTCATCCCATTTTATCTAGCCCAAATATTTACTCAAACACAGACATGTGCAAATACAGTGACTAATCGTCATTTGAAGCTGTGCCAGTGAGAGGAGTTGGTGTGAAGTTGCTTTGGAAGCTCTGTTTGACTTCTGAAAAGACTTATCAACATGGCTGTGAAGCATACCTCAAGCTAGAAATGTCAAGTGGATCGATCAGATGTTAGACTCCAAATAATTATGTCTTTCTGACTCCTCGCCCATTGAAAAGAACACCTCCACCCACCACAGCAACACAGCAGCCTTCAGATACTGTCAGAAGCATTCATTCATTCATTCATTCATTCATGGCCGGCCTACTCAGCGCTCTGCATGATAAATAAATGAAAACTGTTTGGGAAAAAAATACAAAAAATTAATGTGCATTAAAACAACTAAATGAAGATGTAATGCCAGGGGACCTGAGGCTGTGTTTAACACACAGCTGTTAAAAATTTAGCAAAGCAGTAATTCTAAAAGTCCCTTAAATCTATCAGTAAAATTTGTAATTAGCTGAGAACCTCAACAGAATATGGATTCAAGAATCAGTAGATCTCTCAATTTGACCCAGATGTCAGATGTTGTTACTGGCTTCAGAGCTGAAAACTATTCTCTAATTTGCGGACTTCTTCGTTCAGATGACTCACCAGCCATCAATAGACATTTCTGCTCTCTGACAATCATAACGACCAGTGTTTAGCCAAAAGCTCGCCACAAACACACTTACACAGGAATGAAAGTTAAAGGCACCTTTACTGATGTATATGACCTTCTGCAGTTGTGTGTGAAAGCGCATGCTTGAGCTCACACGCTTTACATGTGTCTGCTCACTCTGCAGATTTAATCCATCATTCATCCTCCACTGGGTCCATCTCTCCTCCCACACTGAGCTAAGCAGATGAATGAAGGTGTTCATGTATTGTTACAATCTGGATAAGAGTCAATGCTGTAATCCAGCGTGAGCTCATGGTGACTCATACACTGTTACCTACAGTACAGCTCATACACTTGTTGTCTTTGTTCTTCTACCCTCAAGTCAACTCAATAATCCTCATGCACACATATTCACCATATTCCAGATACTGAGGTAAATTAAATGAATTTGTTACACCGAAACAACTTATTACAATTAAATAAATGCTTCATGAGAAAGGAAATGAAATGCACTCAACATGTTTGTTATATGATGCTGTTGAAATAGGATTCTAAAACTGGCAGAATATAAACAGGAAGCATCTTATGGAAGATTATATAAACAACAACATTCTGAACACATTTCAGTCAATTCTAAAAAGGGTAATGAGGTTTAATGTCAAACCCTATTTTTATCATGGTGAAAGGTGATGAAAACAACCCATACTTTTTAGAAGGAATTGCAGGTTTAAAAAGACATTACGTCCTCACATGCTGTAGTCAGACCCTAACGTCACCATAGTTTACAGTAAATAAGTGAAGAGCAAACTTTAGAAAACGCTTCCAGCAGCTCATTATGCAACAAGACCAAAGCCCCTCAAGGTAAATAAAACAGCAGTTAATGATGTAAGTTAATGAGGGTAGAGCTGGGGAGGAGAATGCTAAGTTATCAGCTAACATTAGCTCTAAGAAAGCTTGGTGCATTCGTAATTCAAAATGATCTGCCAGCTCCTTCGAGTTCAACGAAGCACTAAATATTTTGGTGAACAAAATGTTACAGTTAATTTTCATGTATTGAAAACACACTATGAAAGGGTCTAAGTTCGAAAACGAAAGCACACAGAGCGCTGTGGTAGCGACTTGTCAATCACAAAGTCATAAGCATAACCTGCTTTGTCACCTATTTTACTTTTACTTTTACTTTTTGAATGGGACCATCATTTACCAAATAGGACCTCACTCTGTATTGAAGAAGACTTGAAACTAGTGATTGAAACCATAAACTCATTTGGAAAATGTTTATAGAGGTAATAAATCAAGTGAGAAGTAGAGTTATTTTCTCAATGCCTTTTATACAATAGGGCTTCTTTTTGCAATCAGTGGAGTCGCCCCTGCTGGCCATTAGAAAGAACCCTATTGTATGAGACTTCCATCATGGCTTAACTCTTCAGACTCGGAGGTTGCTGTTTGTGTACAGCCTAATGCAGTTCAATACAGCTGTTCTGTCATAAAGTCTACTTTAATGATTCCTATCATGATCAGTTTTTTGACCTTGATAAAGGTAGAATTAATGGCAGAGCTGTGCTGAATTGCATTAGATTGCACAGATGTACAGAATGAAGTAATACAGAAATGCTACTACACCAGTCTGGATCTGGTGAATCGCCTGTGGGTCTTAAGGGGCAGCAGAGCACAGAGTTCAGCCAATTAGGGAGCTGAATGCCGCCACACAGTGTAGCCTCCTGTACAGTCAGTAAGAAGAATGTGTGACTGTTGGATGAAGCTCCCTGGTGGATTCTTACACTAATTGTCCCTACCTATGAAATATTGTAAAACATTAATTGCTAAATACAGATGAGTCGTAGAGTTATTTAGTATCTTCATAGTGTCTTGTCTTATTTCTCTTGTGTCTTTCTCCACAGGATTAAACACGCCAACATTGTATCTCTGGAAGAGATATTTGAGAGTAAATCACACCTCTACCTTGTCATGCAACTGTGAGTATTCACATGTGTGTGGGTTTGTGTGATGTGTGTTTCAAACTCTCTCCCACACATCGCACGCCACGTGCCATTAATTGCACTCTGTAACACACACACACACACACACACACACACACACACAACACTGTACTATGCCTACTCATGAACACCAGTGGGGTGTTCGCCCTCACACCTGCAGCCTGTCAGCCTTCCACCCACCTCAACTACTGAAATGTCAGAGAGAGAGAGAGAGAGAGAGAGAGAGAGAGAGAGAGAGAGAGAGATAGAGAGAGAGAGGGAGAGAGGGAGAGAGAGAGAGAGAGGACAGATAAAGATCAGGAGCGGTGTTAACTGTGAGGCTCCAGAAAATATAAATCATTTATGCATTAATCACAGTCAACGGCAAAACAGGGACATAAAAGTCAGCTGCAGAAAGGCAGGCTGTACATTTATCAAGGAGAAAAGCAGTGAGAAATTATTTTCTTCAGTACTTCTCCATTCCCCGGTGATATATTTATATTTATATATTACCTTGGCCTAACAATGACAACAACAAAAAAAATGTTGCAAAGAGAAACACCTGAACGCTCAAGACCAGACTCCCACAGTTCTGACCTTCTTTAAAAATGTGGCTTCTCCTCCCTCGTGTCTTATTTTTCTTCCTCACATTTCTATCTCGACTTCTAGAGGTGTGTGTGTGTGTCTGTGTGTCTGTGTGTGTGTGTGTGTGTGTGTGTGTGTGTGTGTTTTATTGGAGGCTTTATGTTTTGGAGACAGAGTGAAGTCCCCATCTAGTGGCTTCTAAATCTAATAGCAGGCAGAAAGTCTGGTTTCACTCACACCACAGTGGAACTGTTTGACTCCCACAATAAAACACTTCATTGTCTTTCTATCTTCATGCATTTGTTTTGCTAGAGACCTAAAAGGTCTGATGAGGCTATCTCCACTGAAAATATTGGGTCAGGGTTATCTGAAAGGGCAGACGGTTAACTTCTGCCAATGAGGGTCAGGGACTGGTGTGATGGCCACCAAAGCATTTTTCTTGAAAAAAACCCAAAACAATCAGTAGTACTTTTAATTATGAATTTCCAGTATGTTTTAAGGTTGTGATGTTGCACCAGTTCAGGGTTTAGTTTTACATATAACACACAGTCCTTTGTTTTGTTTTTTACTGTATTCAGCAGAGAAGAATATCAGGGTCAGAGAGCTTATTTGCACTTATTTTGGTTGCATATGGTCACACTATGGAGCCATTATGCCTTCTTGTATTTTTAAGCTTTATTTCTTTATTTCTACATTGCAACAATCAACAAGAAATCTTTATCTGTCTCTTCATCAGTCTGGTTATTTGGTTGTTGTCTATTCCACGGGCATCACTTCACTCTACAGGTACATCTCAAAAAATTTGAATATGGTGAAAAGGTTCAATATTTTTTGTCAATTATTTCAGAAAGTGAAACTCGTATATTAAATAGATTCATTACACATAGAGTTAAATATTTCAAGCCTGTATTTCTTGTAATGTTGATGATTATGGCTTACAGATAATGGAAACACAAAACTCTGTGTCTCAGAAAATTAGAATACTACATAAGATCAATTGAAAAAAAGGATATTTTAAACAGGTGGCAGGTGGGCAGGTGCCAAGTCCCGCTGGAAAATGAAATCAGCATCTTCAAAGAGCTTGTGGAAGCATGGAGTGCTCTAAAATTTCTTGGTAGATGGGTGCGTTGACTGTCGACTTCAGAAAACACAGTGGACCAACACCAGCAGATGACATGGCACCCCAATTTTTTAAGATGTACCTGTAAATACATTTCTCCCTCTCTGTCCAGGGTGTCTGGCGGGGAACTCTTCGATCGTATCATAGAGAAGGGCTTCTACACAGAGAAAGATGCCAGTAAGCTCATTCAGCAGATTTTGGATGCCGTCAAATACCTCCACGACATGGGCATTGTGCACCGTGACCTCAAGGTCAGTCCGGAGCCAGAGATATGATTGTTTATTCTGCATAGTTTTTAACTTGAGCCAAAAAATGTGCGTGCATTTGTGTGTTCTGGAAATGCTTTGCATTATTTGTTAGATGGCACTGTCTCAACATTTCTGGTTTTGCTTTTGTCCCTCCTTGTTGCAGCCAGAGAATCTGCTGTACTACAGCATGGATGAAGACTCCAAGATCATGATCAGTGACTTTGGTCTGTCTAAAATTGAGGGCTCTGGCAGTGTGATGGCAACAGCATGTGGAACCCCTGGATATGTTGGTAAATACGTCAGTGATCTGCTCACAATTAATCAGTTTTACATAGCAGGGAGGGAACACTGAATCATGCAGTATTGCACAATGCTAATGAATAATTTAGCCCAGTGCAAGGAATCATAAGCTTTATATATAAATTACTTTTGCCACCATAGTCCACTCCAATTTTACTCACATATTCAACTACAAAATTAATATTTTTTAAGTGAATGTCTTAATAGTTCTGAACATGTGTCAAACATAGTTTAACATCAATCTTGCTTATGTACTCTTATTACCTTGTTTTTTCCTTTAGCCCCTGAAGTGTTGGCTCAGAAACCCTACAGTAAAGCAGTGGACTGCTGGTCTATTGGTGTCATAGCTTATATTCTGTGAGTACACTTTTTATGAAATTAACCTGAAACAAGATGAATTAATTTATTGAAGTAATTGATGCAGTAATAATAATAATCTCCATGTTTTGCATGCTGCTCTCTGCTTTTATCACTTCAATGATTGCTATGAACCACCTGGGATGCTCCAGGCAGAAAATCATGACATCTGTGCCCCCCTGTGTGTCTCAGGTTGTGTGGTTACCCTCCATTCTACGATGAAAATGATGCCAAACTCTTTGAACAGATCCTGAAGGCAGAATACGAGTTTGATTCTCCGTACTGGGATGATATCTCTGATTCAGGTGCCTTACTTATCAAGCTCGTTTTCATTTCATTTTCACAGTTTCTTGTTCATTTTAATGCCTGGTACAACTAAAGGTACATTTGCTTGGATTAATATAATGATAACAACAAAACTAGCTCATAATAGTGTTATTTAAGAGCTGATATCTAGCCATTTTCCATGGTTTTCTTGATAATAACCAAAATCATTATCAAGAAAACCATGGAAAATGGCTAGATGTGTATTTAAGTGTATGTGTAGATCTCTAAATGTGCATAAAGCTCTTTAGAAGTTACTCTTTTTGAGGTGCATTATCTAGTAAAGGTCATCAGGAAAACACCATGATTAAAGCAGCCAGAACTTCATTTCTTGTCAACAATTTCCCTGACCTCAGGTCAGCTCAGATAACACATTCTCACTCTAAACTCATCAAATACAGACTGTGGGTAAGGAACCCTTGGCATCACGCTGTGCCGTGTTGCGTCAAATGTGGACTTTCAGGGTAGGCCAATAAACTCCAACGCATGGTTGAAACAACACATTCACACAAAACTACTTGGTAATGGTTAGGTAAAGATCATGGTTTGAGTTTTAAAAAAGTTAATTTTTTACAAGGGACTCGAACAGCAGACTCCTCTGTGAAATACTTGTTTGAACCATCCATCCACCCCAATCCCAAAACCCCTCCCTCCCTGGACGTGTGCTATATATATAACATCACCTCAATTCCTCAGTGTGTCCAAAAAATATGTAAAAAAGAAAGAAAGAAAAGGGGTACCCTTTGTGTTAAGTGCCAAGAGCTGCAGCCTAAGTGTTCGTAAGTGATGAGTTGGGAGTGTTCTCACTCCCAACTCTTGGAAACTGTCTTTGTCTGCCATGTTTCTTGCTAATGCCCAAACCTACTGAATTTTACAATTTATTTGAGAAGTAGCCTAAATAATCTCCTTACCTTTATCACATAAAGTTAAGCCAGCCACTTTATTGGAGAAATTTAATTTCTGTTGTACCTTTTTTTATACTGGTGATGCAAATATTTCAGTCACAACCCAAAGCTTGTAATCACATGTGAGGGTTGAAAACTAGACTCTACACTCCACACATGTCCTGGAAAAACTCAACAACCTGGGAACATCCCTGAAAATGAAAATCAATAATAAAAATATTAATTAAATTGCACAAATGTAAAAAAAAAACAATGAATGAAAACCCTATTTTTGTATGCAGTTATCATAGTGTACAATATAACCTGGAATAAGAATAATTCTTCTCATTAAAAACCATTGACCTAAAGCTTTTTTAATGCTGCACACCAGCACTTTCTCCTTTAAGAGGACTAAATAGCTGTTTGGCACATTAATGCGCAAACAACAACAAAGTATTCCTCTCCGCAGCACACAGACCTTTTCATCCAGCAGGAAAAAGAAGTAGGCAGCCAGGATTTGTTAGTATGAGCTTACCCACCTGACACTTCTCACCTTGAGCAAGTTCTGTGTACAAGACAGAGACTGCCTCTTTTCCATGAGTGTTTCCAGAGCTAAGCATGCTCTTCCTCATAAGGAGTAGGCCTAGATATGTTATACAAAGTTTCACCTCACAGGTGGTGAGCCCACAAGCCAAGACAATGATACCACTTTGATTTTTTTCCAGTCCAGGCTCTTGGACTTAATCCCTGTTTCCCTGCTCTGGGCGAGGACCTCTCCAACATTTACAACAAATTATACATTTGAAGCAGCAGCCAATTTTTCTGGCAAACGAGAATTACCTCAAGATGTGTTTGTTCTTTTGTCTACAGCAATGTTATTACATTAAAGCAACTGGTGTCTTTTTAAATATTGACTTTTGAACCTTTCTTTTTTATTCAAGCTAAAGACTTTATAGTCCACCTGATGGAGAAAGACCCCAGCACACGTTACACCTGTGACCAGGCTCTGCAGCACCCCTGGTACTGGTCTTAGATTCCTCTTTCATGATGCACATATTCTGACTTTCTTTTGGGTACATGTGTGTCTTCTATCCACGGCACACACACAAATACACACACTCTGATGTTTCCTTCTCTGTCTGTTTGTCAGGATTGCTGGGGATACTGCTCTAGACAAGAACATCCACGAGTCTGTCAGTGCTCAGATCAAGAAGAATTTTGCTAAGAGCAAGTGGAAGGTAAGTCAGACTTCCAGTTTATCTTGGATGCTCTTTGATTTTCTTATGCGTGATTTATGCTCTATGATTTTTTTCCGCCTTTTATTGCACATGGCGAGAAGAGTTGAGCTACAATAAAAAGTCTGATCTTGGTCTGAACTTCAGCAATCACCCCAAAGCACAGCCTTGTTTTATTTTACCTTCTGGGAATGGTTTGTGTTTGAATTACTAGAAATATTAGAAACCGCCACAAAAACTGCAAGATGAGCCCATGTGGTCACAAAATGATTTCTAGTGAGGAAAATAAGAAAAATATTATTGAACTACACTAGATTTTAGTTTAATTTTTAAAGCTTCTCTTGCTCTTATCCAGCCAGATACCATCAAATTTAACTCTTGGGGCCTTTGTTCTTATTAAAGGGATTGTTGGATTTATTGAAGTGGGTTTGTATTAGTTACTTATCCATAGTCAGTGTATTTCCTACTGTAGATGGTGGTCAGCACACCTCCAGTTTGCATAACAGACCTTTTAAAAAATGTGTTTGCTGCATTAATGGAAGAAGTATTCAGATCCCTTACTTATACTAGTACCATTACCCAACTGCAGAATGAATCAAGTAAAAATCATGCATTTAAAACTTACTTCAGTGAAAATACAAAAGTATCAGCATCAAATTGTGCTTAGAGTATTAAAATTAAAAGTACTCTCTATGCAGAATGGCCCCACTCAGATTGTTGTATTGTTTTACTGTATATTCCAAATATATTATTGTATTATTATGATTGATGCATTTATGTATGCAGCATTTTACTGTTTTCAAGAAAGGGCTCATTTTAACTACGTAATATACTATTATGTGGTTTAATTTGGAGTAATCATTTAAAAATTGATCAAATTTCTTCATGCTAAATCTTGACTTGTAAAGTAACTAAAGCTGGCAGCTAAATGTAGTGGAGTAAAAAGTACAATATTTGCCTCAAATGTAGTGATGAGGAAATATAAAATTAGATATTGTACTTAATCACAATACTTAAGTAAATGTGCTGACATGCTCCTCATATAACCCCACATAAAATATCCAAACAATCCAACAAGTGCTTTAGCCTGCTGTCTGTGTCAGTGATGAATTAGAATCTAAAGTTTTCTGGGTATTTGTGTCTTCTCCTCTGCAGCAAGCATTTAATGCCACAGCAGTGGTCCGTCACATGAGACGTCTGCAGCTCGGCACCAGCAGCGAGGGACCCAGCCCCACCATGTCCAGTCCGTGCCGAACTCATCTGCTAAAGGAAGATGAAGGTACTGTGCCAGCGGTGGTTTAGCTTCTAGCATCACTAGATTCCCTTTGAGTTGTTTGTTTACCTGACATGCAGACTGTAAATACAGCACTGAATAAACAACCCTTAAGTCAATTATAGTGTAAAACAAATGGACTGCAGTTGTTTAATTTCTAGTGTTTATTGGCTTTAATGACAAACAGGTACAGTGCTGATTATATGTCCTATTTCTCTCTCAGAGGCCTGCTGTGAGGGAGGGTGCTCCCAGAACGTTGATGCCAACTGCACCTACCGCTGCCACCCGACCAGCAGGGTGTGATCCCCGCGCCTGCTCCACTTACCCTATTCAATCCCAGTGACTTTCCAATTTTAACCCCCTCGGTGGAACCGGAGGCACCATCTCCCCCCTTATCTGGTTAGGAATACAGCGTCATTCCAACCTCTCGCCTGCAGGGGGAGCCAGCCTGTCCAGCCTGAGAAGGAAGACCTGAAATGGGATGAGAGGAGGAGCAGGGAGAGTTGATGAAGATGATGCACTGGAGGATAACTTTTACAGACTGGGCTGATAGTTTGGGATGTGTTGAAATAGGGAGAGGATACAAAGGAAGGAGGGAAAGATAACCTCATCCACCAGCATGTCAGGGGGGATTGTTTTTGCCGAAGCAGGACAGAGCTTGTTGGACACTGTTTTTACTCATGATTTTTGATTCAACTCGTCTCTTTGTCTGTTTTATTGTTTATTGTTTTATATATTTTTGTGTTGTCTTTTTAACCTCCTACTTCGGAGTGTAAATCCAGAGACAATATCTGCATGATCAGGAGAGAGTCCCCCCCACCCCACCCCATGCATGTTTTATTATCTTAAAAATATTCCCGGTTGCAGAACTGCAGTATCGCAGTACAATGCAACAGATGGGATCTTGTGGGCAAAGTTGTTTAAAGGGGAAAGACATAGATCATCTGGATATGTTGCAGTGTTTGAAATGATATTGGGTCAAATCTTGTAATTTCACAGATCTGCAGTCTATGTCTTTAAGTCGTGCTTTTAGACAATCAGTAACAATAGTTTATGCAATGAAAACTCCATATATCTACTATGTAGCCTTTCTTGTGGCGATATAGTGTTTCCTTGCAGCGGTTTGGCTTCTTGAGAGGAAAAGGCTTCTCCCTCTCTCTTTCCCTCTCTCTTTTTTCAACCCTGAACCTCTTTAAACACTCAAGCACAGGGATATATCTTTGTCTAAGGTGCCTTTAGGATATACAGTATGATGAATTTATTTTCGGGTAGCTTCTAAAATGTTTTGTCTGTTTCTTTCAGCACAGACTCTTTCAGTAACTTCATATTTTGTATGTATCACATTTTAAGCTTTAAAAATGCAGTTTTATGCTTTTTGTCTCAAAGTTAAGTACTGTAATCTCAGAAGGAGGGCCTGTGTGCATAATGTACACTGCCATTATAGTCTCAGTTAAAATACACCAGAATTACAATATGAAACAATAATGCTATTATAACCCTTCTGGAGAGCTTCAACAGGGGCATGGTGTACTTTTTTAAAATATCTCTCAAATAAGTTTTCAGAAATATTATTATTACTTTTTCATCTCCCTCAATGACACATATTAAAGAACTTTGTTCTTGTATTTCAGTACAAATCCTAAGCTAAATTTTGTGCAGATATCGTGTATTTACAAACCGGATCAGTGCTTAGCCATATTCAAGACTAGGCTGACTAGAAGGATTAAATAGATTGTGTGAATGCAAAAAAAAAACAAACTGCAACCAACATTTGATATGCATCTGTCACCATGTACTGTAATCGTACCATCATTCAAATCTTTTCTTCTTACATTCTTTGACAGGCAAATTTCCTCCACATGCAGCCTGTATAGAAGGAGATTAAAGAATGTGAATATGCTTCATATTGACTCACTTCATCTTTACTTTTCATATGTGCCGTTTATTTTTCTGTGTGCATGAAGAGTATGTTTGGTTCATTTTTCATTCATTCAACTCTAAACTAAAAACATGCATAGACAAACTTGGTGTTGAGTATCAGATATAGAGGAGGGTAAAGCGCATTTGTTGGACTCTTCTGTACTTCATTTTGGGGGCGTGTAACAGCCAGGAGCTGAGGGACTGTCCGAGATGGCAGTGAATGTGATGCTGAGATCTTCCACGGACCATCACTCCATCCAGTTTCTTTTTAACTGTTTCATTCTCTCTGATACACCAGTATAGACATCTGGTACTGATGTGATTTGCATGATGTGGCTTGAAATGTGTCACTCCCATGACCAACAATGAATAGTGTGTACACTACTTGTGATATTGTCACAGTTGACATCAGCCAAGTGCTTGTAAAAGAAGATATTTTGTCAGAAGTTTAAAGTTCTCTTCATGCAGATGAGTAAAGAGCAACAAAAAGTTGTATTAACTTTTCAACAGGTCAAAGCAAGTTCAATGTGCCGCTTCAACATTTTTGAGCTTTATTCTGCATTCCTATTGGATAGGCGTTGTAGTGTATTCTGGCAGTAATGTAACTGGTGACTCCAAACTGTAAAACGTAGTTTAAAGAGTGATTTATTTTTCCGGGATTTTCTGTGTAAAATGTCCGTACCTTATAAATTACTGTGACAGAGGAAGACCCAAACAAGCACAGGATAGCTGACGCATGGAGGCAGTTGCTGTCCACAGATTTATTAATATTGGCAGACTGACAATATTGCAATTAATCTCCTGTTAATAAAAACAAATCTGCTAATTTGACATAAAGCCACAAACAGGCATTAATCTCCTGCAGTCTGATAGAGGTCCTGTAATTTGCCTCCTGATGATGATTAATTTTATTGTATGAATATAAGAAGGGGTTTCACACACTCCAGCTCCCTCTGGTTAAGCAAACACAAAGTACGCAAATTCAAAATGTTCCCACAAACTCTCTCTCATATCTCTAGATTACTTCTATGAAAAATCTAGAGATATGTTCTAAATTTTAACCTGAGGCAAAGAAACTGGAAACGGAAAAAGCAAAGATTTTTGCATTCCAGCGCAGTGAAACAAGTGACAATGAAATACATTACCAAGTAGTATCCCATTACCTCACCACTCAACCACCTTGGCAGGAAAATAGCAGGAGTGATATGGCATACATACATTTCATTTGTGGATTTAACAGAGCAGCAGCCTGATGGAAAAAGAAGATTTGTGTGAAAGGTTTCTCCTTTGATCACTCAATTACCACTTGGAGAGAGTGACCAACGTGCGATAAGATTTGTTGTATACAAATGAGTATCTGTACCATAAATATGTTGCCTTTTAAGAAATGCTGTTTCAGGCTGCAGTACCTACTGTGTTCATAGATGCAATGCATCATGGGTTGTTGAAAAGTGACTATACTGCTCAGTGTGAAAGCCAGTGACTTGTGCTTGAAGTAAGTGAAACATACATTAAAATCCCTGTCTATGCATTATGAATCTGTCTGAGTCCATTTGTAAAAGAAAAAGACATTTTGTAAGCTTGTATTTCATGCCATGTACATATTTGACATTATATGCTACAACATGTAATCACAGGGCTTCTTAATTCAGGAAGCCCATTATTTTAGGCAAATGTATTACTTCATACTTAAAGGAATATTTAAGCCTTAAAATGAGCATTAATTACTCACCCTGTGTTACCTTGAATTCTTGGAGAAAAAAACTGAGAAAATCCTTCATTAATTAAAGTAAATAGGGGTCACATTTAACAACATCAAAACTATATCAAAACAGCATGCTGCAAGTCAATGTCATTACAGATGAGTATCACTATTTTAAATGGCAATGTGGCAAGTATTAGTGAAGCACTGGATAAATAACACTTAGATCATTCTGCATGAGCTATGTGAGACTAAAACAGATGTTTATAGTTCTTTGTTTGTCTGGACTCCATTCAAGGATTTACTCTTTCTTAGGAAAAAAGTCAGAAGCTTTAATCAATTAACTCCTAACTAGCTTTAACCTGCACTGCTGTCACTTCATATTAACCATGCTGTTTTCTTTTAAATTATGTTTTTATAGCATAAACATGTCTCTATGGTAAAATAAATATCAACATTTTGACGAAATGTAGTTTTAGTTTTGCAGGGCACAATCATATCATGAGGTTTTCTTGTTACTCTCCTCTTTTGTCAGAAACAAGAAATCAGTAATAAGTAACAGTTATATGATAATAATACAATAGAAGTGATACTTTCCTCAATGGTGAAATTCTGCAACTGTTGCTCTTATGAAATAGTTTTGTGGCTTGAGAGGTTTGTCATGAATGTTAATTTCATAGTCTGCAACATAAGGCCTCTCTCGTCCTCTCCAAGGAATGCTGGGTAATGAGGCTTGTGGTTTGGCTCACTGAGAGAGACCAGCGAACGAAGCGGCAGCGTGAGTCTGGTGGTCGACCTCATTCAGGAGACAGTAGACAGAGTAAAAATTATGCGGTCAAACCAGGAACAAGGGACTGATTCAAAATAATGGGAGAGAAATTGCATGGATCACAAGGTAGAGAGTGCTGAGAGATGCAGGCAGTGTTTAGATGTGGACGAGTGGAAAAAATGAAGTGAAACATGGCCAGGGGTCAAACTTGGCTCTGTGTAAAAGAGTACAACTGAAGCAAGGATGGGACCAGAATACATTTATAAAGCTGACACGTCCATCTTGATGCCTGGATTCAATTTCCTCTTCAAAATGAAAGCAGCAGCACATTGATGAAGATTGTGCTTACTCCACATCATCGAGTGCTGTTGCCCATGCTTGCATGGAATGTGAAATAGAAACTTGATTACAGAAACAAGCCAAAAGTGAACAACACTGTATGCCTGGCTCATAACTTCATCATTTGCATAACTGATTTATCTGAGCGCCGTCAGCAATTCAAACCTTATAAAGAGCTGTCAGTCAAATTCCTAGCGTGATAAGAATCGTTAATTTGTTGATATTAAATGAACAAGGCACAAAATTACTAACATACACTTAAAGGCATACAATGCAGGAATTTCTGCTTTCTGTTCACACAACATTAACACTTGGCCCCTCCTCCCTGACTCTACAAAAGTAAAAGCAAACCTTAGAGTCACTTGTGCTTTGACAGAAGCTTTGTCTGTCTGATGTTTCACTATGCTATATGTGCGTTTTCTCTGCAATGTGTCTGCCATTTGCATGCTCAGATATGTCATGACACAACACAAGGGAAAGAAAAGACAAAATTCAGGAACATGGAATTACTTCCAACTTAGTGGACATAGTCCCTGTGAAGTCACCCATTGGTTTGTGGACTCTAGTTTTGAATTCTCAAAGTTCTGCATTTTGGCTGTCTCCATATTGATTTATATTATGATTGTCGCAAAAATTGGATTTTTGCAACCAGCACGTGCACAGAAAAGCTTGTGAGCTAACACTATTGTTTGCTAGGTAGCTTGCTAATTACTATTCAAAGTAAACACTTGACTCCTTAGTGTGTCTTTTAGTCCAACCGCACATTGAGCAATGCATTGTTTTGTATTTTTGTGTGAAAGGCTGACAGTTCTCAGACAAAGTACTGACATGTCAATCACAATGCAGCCGCGCCCAAAAAGCCTGCCCTGCTTTATTTTCTATTTTACTCTAAATAGAAAGATAACTTACAAAAAAATAAACATCATGCTGTATTGAAAAAGACTTGAAACTAGCAATTGAGGTTACAAACTTATTATGAGAATGTTTACTGAGATAATAAATCAAGTGAGAAGCAGGGTCATTTTCTCATTGACTTTCATACAAACAGACTTATTTTTGCAACCAGTGGTATCGCTCCCTGCTGACTGTTTTAAAGAATGCAGGTTTGAGACACTAACGCATTGGCCTCACTTTTCAGGCCCAGAGATTGCCACTCGATTAGCACGAAACAGTGCAGCTGAAGCTGATTGGAATCTCATTAGTTTTGCTGGCTTTTGATCATAAAGTATTGGACAAGTTGAAATTTTGACCTGATGATGGCAATAGATGAAGAGTTAGGGGAGGTAAAGTTGTTAACACATTAAATGATCTTGTAAATTAATGTCTGTGCTAGGTCTCACAACAATCAGTCCAACAGCTGTCAAGAAATTAGAGTTTGAAGAAAAGTCAGAGAATCAACAATGTCAGTATGGTTCATCTTCTGAGCACCGTACTTAAAATTCTTTACAAAATTTCATTCAATCCAGTCAAAAGTTGTTATGATATTTGGCCTTGTGAGTTTCTGACCAGCCCAACCGTCTCACAAACCTTTGCCACCTGCATCAAGGTGACCTACTGTACCTGGCATACATTTATACTCCTAACTGATAACTGATAAGATACTGTAGGTCAAGCTGTATGTGAGTTAATGGCATCTTTTGGAGGAAAAGTACTTTTCAAATAAAAAAATCTCTTTGTGACCTTTTGTTACTCAAGGTTACCTGTTTCACCTTATGTCAAAGTGTTGAGTTAAGGTTTAAAATGAAATGTGTTGTGTGCACAGTGAAAGAGCGAGCACACACACTGCCCTCCTGTCTGTCAGCAGGACTCTATTGTCCTTCTGTCTGTCAGTGCTCTCAGGAGGTTTACGTGCCAGTTGGATCCATGTCGTCCTTCAACATTTGTGCTGTCGTAGGTGTGGAGAGGTTTCACTCTTATTCCACTCATTTTTCAGTCAAAAATGGAAAGTAGATAGATGGTAAATCTATCATAGACTGGTCTTCTTCGATGAGGTCATTTGGGAAAAGAAAGATTTGAGGGAACAGCCTTTGCCATTCAAGTGACTATCATCATCTAACTGAATATCATTGTGCTTGACCATTTATTCATAAAGCATCTGTATCAAAAATCAAATCTGTTCCTCCTTGGCCTATGGCTGAACTCAGCAGCAAATGTAATGAACACTGAGTAGAAACAGACAAATAAACAAATGAAAACAGAACCACCTCGTGGAGGGAACAACAAATTCAATGACACGCCACTTTTCGTCTGACATGCTGTTTGTTTTAAAATAAAACAGGAGGACATCCAGAGTTTAATCTTATCACCATCATTAGTCACTATAAACACTGTATAATGTCATATGACATCTGGGTAAAAAGTGAGACATTTGTTTATGTTTTGATTTAAAAGTGTTGTTTTGAAATTATTGAAAAAATTATAATAACACATCTTAGAGACTAAAACGGTCAACACACACACACACACACACACACACACACGTCGCGGCATGCAGCCTGTGAGCTTTACTAATACAAATAGCTGTGTGGATAGACCTAGAGTGGCTTTATGAACAAAATACCAAATAAATACATTGACACACACACACACACACACACACACATGCACACACACACACACACACAAACACAAACACACACTCATATTTCAGTCTACAGCTAATCACTGAAATCTTTTCCTCATATCTCAGTTGTGGATTTGTTTTGGAGGCAGTGTCAGATAGCTCAGAGCATCTTGGCCAAATATTTTCTTTGGACCAAAACAGGGAAAAAACAGACAAAAATCATTAATGTAAAAAGATTTTCCAGTTCCATTTTTCCTCAGTTCTTTGGCCTCAGATTGTTTTAGGAACAAAACCAGGTTGTTTGAGTTTGAGCAAGTCAAAGTCCCTGAGGTGCTGGAGCACAGCAGAGGGAGAGAGACTTAACTACACAGTGAGATCACCCTCCTTTTCGGGCCCTGGAGATGAGTGATGTTCAGTTTATGAACAATTCGCTCACTGTGAATGACTCATTTCACCAGATTTGAGAGGGAAAGACGATGTTAAAGTGTTCAGGGATCTGTTTCTGAACATCAACCCAGAGTGCAGCAGCTCCTGAAGCCACTGAAGTTTATGAAATGTTGCAGACCCTCAAAGTGCTGCATGACTGTGCAAACCACACTTGGTAATAACAAACAGGATGGAGAGCAGGATGGAGAGTATCTGGCAGCATGAGGAGAGCCACTAATTTTCCACTTTTGGGAAAATTCAGCCTGCAATTAGAGTCAAACATCGCCAGAAACTTGACATCCATGTTACTCGCATTAGTAAAACATCTGATACCGGCCTGCGCTGGGAGTTTACCCCAACCGTCAGACGACCACGGCAGATGAAAAGGAAACACATTGTCAGGAAGAAAACATGAAAAGAGCTGGATAGATGGAGAGGAAAATCATGAAAGAGTGTTTGTTTCCACACCTTTGCACATCTAGAATGGGATTTTTGTCGGGACAATGGATCAAAGCAGACATCAGACAGGATGCAGAGTGGAATTCTGGGTCGTCTGAGGTCACATAGGGGGCTAAAGTCGCTGTGGATGCCGACAGAGAAATATGTGTGTCCATGTGAATGACTTCCTGATGACTCTTCCTGAAAACATTTGTTCATTCAGCCTGATCAGGTCAGCAGTCCAACATAGCAGCAACTTTCAGGAGTATTTATGCTTCTGTTCAAATTTCCACTGATTTTTATTCTTGTTTACATACTAAAAGCTTGAATTTGCTGAAATTGCCCCTTTGTAATGTCTTGGCCCCTCAACCCTTTAGTTAAAGTGGGATGCAGAAATAAGAGCAGTTCTTTCAGTTTTACCACTTAAAGGATTCAGATCCAAGTTCGGCCTTCCCCTTCCTAACAAACCAGCTTGAGAAAAAACACCATCTGAAGCCCCGACTACCAATCCTTTATATACAAACACATACTTACACACTGTGCATGCGCTGACCACAGGGCTGTACTTTTTGAAACAGTTTCAGGCAATGCTCAGCCAGACTTATTATACAGGATGATACCATGGTGCTGTTGATCAACAGAGCTACAAATGAAATCTGCTGTAACACGCCCAGTGACTCATATAAAAACAGATATGATGAAGATCGATTTCAAAAGACTAAAAAAAAAAGACAAACAACAAAAAAAATTATAAATAATTTTCTCTTGCTACTTCAGAGACATGCATGTGAGGTAAAGGCTGACTCTAAATTGTCCGTAGATGTGGATGCTCGCCCAACTTTAATTGAAAAATTAAGACCTTTTAAGGTATCAATTAAGGGATGGTTTTCATAGTTTAAATGTGTATATATTCCATTAAAAATACTTTACAAAACAATCTGTTAATGTATTGATTAACTGATAATAATGAGCGAGTTATTGGAAGGTACTTTTTTTAGCTAATAAAATCCACTTTCTAATAATTTAGTTGTCCATAAAGTGTTTCTATTTAGTGTAATTTTGTTCTGCTTCACATGAAAACAATTTGCTTTCATTTAAAAGCAGCCTCTGGGTCTCAAATGTGAAGCCAGTGAGAAGGTGCCCTAAACCTTCATTCTTTCTATTGGCCAGCAGGGGGCGACTCTACTGGTTGCAAAAAGAAGTCTGTGTAGTGTGTAGAAGTCTATGAGAAAATGACTCTACTTCTCACTTGATTTATTTCCTCAGTAAACATTTTATGGTCTCAATAACTAGTTTCAAGTTCTCTTCAACACAGCATGATGTTCATTTTGTAGATTATGGTCCCATTTAGAGTAAAATAGATGATGTATGAAGTATGCTAAACACTGACCACATGCATTCACATCTGGGATGCATGCAATACCCCAGTGTTTATCACAATAGTACCATCAGTGACCAGTAATCCTCACAAATGGTAGAATCACAGAGTACAGTTACCCTATACATGATACTCTTGTGAAAACTTCACAAGCAGTCCAGAAGTAAAGGCAAAAAGCCCCAAATCCTGAAAAATGATTCAGAAATGCTGTAAACATTCAGGGCGGAAAATACAGCAACATAAACCTAACATCCCAGAGTCTAACCATTAGATATAAAAACAGCTTGGCAGCGCTAACAACAAACACATGAAGTCAAATTCCTCCTGTTTGTCTTGTGGACTTCGTCAGCAACCCAGACGAAGAAAGGAATAATTAGAGTAAAGGACGGAGGGAGAAAGGAACGGGGGAGGGGAAGAGTGAGGATGAAGGAGAGAAAGAGGTACAGTAGGTTGTTTGTGAAGGTAAAAACAGCAGTTTACGTTAATGACAGAACTCATTTAAGTGCATACACACAAACTGAGGCGTTTTACAGTCTGAAATAAAGTTTGTGTGTCAGGAACTGTGGACATCACAAACTATTTCCCAGTGTGAGAAAACAACAGCAAAATCCAAACTCTCAAGTGTGAACCATTGCCTGTAACAGGGCTGATGAATTGAATCCGGTGTTATGGTCATTATTGTAGCCTTAAAGTAAAATACTGAGCTCATTCTTTTTGGCTCCACAAAATTGCTGCATTTCCCTCTCTGGGGTCTTAAGATTGAGCTTGCAGAACAGGGCTGAGGCTAAAAGCACGGTTTTGTGATTTTAGTCAGACTGGAACAGCAGAGGTCTCTGAGGGCAAACACACACATCAGTCTTTCTTATTGAAACAGACGTGGAGACAGGCAACAATGAAATATCACCCCATCCTCGCCAGAGTATGGGGTGTCAAGTGTGAAGACATGATGAGAAAGCATTTCCATTCAAATCAAAGCTGTTCTCATTGAGGTGCTGGGTAGCGTTCGCTCTGTAATGGCTGAATGACAGACTGGGTTGTGAGAAAAGTGCAAACTGACACAAAGAAAAGATTAGCTGACTTGTACTTGGCTGCAACATAATATCAAATTTCTTATAAAGTTTGATATGAATTGCAGATTTTCAGTGTTTCAGTTATGTCTCCTCCTTTTATTGCCCATTACCTTGGTCCAGAAGTAGTAGACATGCAGATTGCCTTAAAATCTTTAAAAAAGAGGATGAATGCTGCTGAATTTACTGATTCCCTGACTTGTCCTTGAGTGCTATCACCATGTTAAAAATGTTTGTGTGTTTTTTATTGATGTCCTTTCAACAGCTGTTGGTTGTATTACCTTGAAATTTGGTGCAAACATTTATGCCCCCGTCAGGGTGAATCCTAATGACTTTGGTGGTTCATTAACTTTTCCAATGTTTCTTTTCCATTTTGGTTTAAGGAGAAATACTTAAACAATTGTCCCTTCATGTCCAAAGCACCCTTTATTTTTATTTATTTATTTATTTATTTTTTATTTATTTTATTTTATTATTTATGGTTGGCCTGTGGCTATTATGAAGACTGACATATAACTGTCAATAATTTAGCTATACATAAAATGACCTTGCTGCGTCACATGATGACCTGCGGCAGGTGAAAGGTCATCATGTGACGTGACCTCTGTTTTGCTAACGTGCAGCTGTGACGCAGGACGCTGTAGACACACAGCGGCAACGTTTCGATAGTGAGTTTGTGTGATTGATTATCGCGTTTTATTTACAGTCTCAGCGTCACTCAACGTCGTTATGCGACATACTATTGGACCTGGCTGCTACTTCTTCTGGTTAATAGTTAAAACTCACAGTGACGCTCACCTAACGGTCAGTATTCAATTCAATTCAACTTTATTTATAGAGCGCATTTCATGCACAAGGCAGACTCAATGTGCTTCACAATGTATACACATAATTACAGTTAAAAAAACAACAACAAAAAACACAGAAAAAACAAACAAAAATCGATAAAAAATGTATTGAAGAGTGCAGGTAGACAAGCTATTCCATATTCACCACATATACACTTACTTACTCACACATGTGCACCCACTCCCACAACCACACATGCACACAATTCAACCAAATGCTGTAGAGAAAAGATAGGTTTTTAATCTGTTTTTAAAAGTAGTTGATGTTATGGAGGTCACATTATGTGCTGCACTTGGTCGGTCTGAACATTAAAGCTGTTGTGTTGCTGCTGGTGTTACAGTGAGCAGGACAGAGCTGCAAAACTCTGAATAATGTCGTGGTTGTTCAGCCACCGGTTGATCTGTGTGAGCTGAATGAGTCTGTGCAGGTCTGCTGGTACCTTTGAGGATTTAAGTGAAGTTTTGCTGTATAATGAGTAATTAGCCGTGATAAGACCATGTGTTTTGATACATGCATTGCTACTTTTTGATGTGGACATGACTTTAAATCTGCATTTGCTTTTTGTGTTCAGCCCTTTTTAGTATTCAGCAGTAATCTGTACTTGTGCCTCTATACTTTTGTATGTTAAGAAGATAAATAAGAAACATGTGAAACCATGTCTGCATTGACTTGTTTAAATACCTTATGTACAAGTTAACTTGCGTCACATAAGTAACCTAATTATCTTACATGACTTAAATTATAGAACAAACTTATTTTAACACAAACACTTTTATGTAAAATAAATAAATCAGAAAGCAGGTTTGTCGCAAGGGAGAGTAATTTTTACGGGTTGCTCATAGAGTCACTTGCATGGCTGTAGAGCCTCAGTCATTTTTTTTTTTTATATAACTGGGGTGACTAATTGAAAACACAACGAGCTGCTCTTCCTTTCTTAAAAGGGAACACAGGCTCTCCAAGTACAGGCCCAAGTAATTATCTACAGAAATAATGGAGCCAATGGCAGGTTGGAGAGCTCAAAGTAAGAAGCCTCTCTGGTGGATTTGTTCCTGTGGAGCGATGAATGACAGACAGAGTGAAAGATTTAAGTGTAGCTGCTTGAGAAAACATGAACAGTGAGGGAAAAGATATACTGTATTAAACAATCAGATGCTCTGGGATTATCAAAAAGAAAAATGAAATCAGAGCTGCCAGAGAAAGTAACAGCACTTGAAAACATAAAACAGGCTAGATAAATAAACCATGTCCGCAGATAGCCAGGTCCTCTGGAAGGGACCACCACTGTGCCGTCGTATTGCCTGACATCTGTTTTGCAGCTTGGCTGTGCACGGTGGTTTATGTTGAGAAAGCAGTGTGTGTATATCATCTTTGGCCTGGGTCCATGGGATTTTGACAGTTGGCTGCAGGCAAGGTTGTCTTATGCAAAGGTTTCACGTGGAGAAGAAAGAGCTAATGAGGAGACAAGACGAGAAGTTGTTCTCTGCAACACCTTCTTTTTGCTCAAGAGGTCAAGCGAGAGGAAAACTTGTAAATGTCTGCTTCGCATCCAGCTTTACTGCAGAACAATTGTGCGAGAGAGTTCCTGACATAAAACATATTTGAAATGTTTCCATTTTTTTGTTCCTCCTCCTGCCATGCAGACCCTGCCTCTCATTCCCTCACTTTTTATGCGACACCACCATATGGAAGAAATTTGGTTCAGCCCTCCTGGAAATTGTGTTGAAAATTTCATCTGCCAAAATGATTCGCATCTCAAATGGTCCTGTGTTCTCTCTGAAAGCGTTCCGGACATAAAACTGGTCAAAAGCTTGAGAAGAAGAGGTCAAAATGGGGCCAATTCATCATAAGAATTTATGTTGCTTTTAAATTTTCACCAGTTCTTTGAAAACTTTTGATTTATTAGCACTGGATCACAATAGTACATACTGTGCATGTCAAAAAGCATTCATCTTTTCTGTCATGAATACATAGAAAGCAGGAAACATTACATTTGAGGTTTGAAACTTGAATTCATTACTTTGCTCTGGTGTTTGGCTAGACACATTCGTTTTAAAATGTGTTGCAGATGAAAAGAGAACATAATGTTACACTCTACTAAACCAGTAGAGCTGTTTCAAATTGGTCTATAAAACTGTTGTAGCTGATTGAACAGGCCTGGAGAAGTCAGTTGAGGCAAAAGATGCATGAAAATGTCTTTAACACAACCAGAGTGCAATCTGCATTTCTTGCTCTTTAAAAGAGTTTTTGATCCCTTTTCCCACTGCTTGGATTGTGGTTGTACTAAGCAACTTTTACAACTTTATACAATATTGGTTTTTATGAGCTCATTTTAAAAGTGTCCTTGATTCAGATGTGAGGAATCAAGAAGGAAAGAATATGAAACTCTCTAAATTAAACGTTATAATAAAATTATATACTTTTTTTACTTGCCCGAAAGGAAATCAAAATGAGCTTTCAATGTCAATAATCGAAATCAAAGGCAGAATCGGCAAAGTGCGGTATGTGCCAAATTGAATACAGCGGTTATATCACCTTGGGAAAGCCAGCCCTAAAAATGAAATGTTTAAATCAAAATATAATTGTGACCTTAAAATACAAATTGCAATCAAATTCTGGATTTGGAGAATCATGACGTCCCTATTCTGTACAGAAATTCCAACAGAAGAAAAACACTGTTCTTGTAGGTGAAAGAGTTGGGCTGCCACCCCACCCTACCCCATGGGTTGCCACAGGAAGGAGTTAGCATTTGGGCGCCATGGGGTCCAACCTCTCAAACTCTATGAGGATTTTGAATTGTTTTTTGGTAAGATGCCTGAAATAAGGTCTGCGGTTATCACAAGTTTAAGAGATGTTCGTGTTTTCATGTACGACATAAATACATTAGTAAACACCCCCACTTGTAACTTTTGAAGTTCGTCTTTTAAAAGGCGATTGCTAACAAGTGGCTAAATGAGACTCCAGTGGTCGTTGGGGATATTTAAACGCATCACGCCGGACACGGATAGGCCAATTCTCAATAGACCTGCTGGGTTGACCTACAAAATTACGGACTTTCATTTGCTCTCTGTAGGGGTACTACGTTGCTTTCACACGACTTTACTACGTCCCCGGACAAAATTTTGTGTGACATCTTCAAATTTTTTCATTTTTGCAGGAATACCCACAAAATGTTCAGGACTGTAGGAAGACAAAATCAACTGTCATGACTAAAAATAAACATATGGGTAGTTTTGTAAAAATGTATTTATTAAAAAAAATACAATAACTGTTACACAAAAGAATA
The DNA here is from genome assembly GCF_030273125.1 of Centropristis striata. Lineage (NCBI taxonomy): Eukaryota > Metazoa > Chordata > Actinopteri > Perciformes > Serranidae > Centropristis > Centropristis striata. The sequence continues at coordinate 12,254,568 of NC_081519.1, read as the reverse complement.
GGCAAAGCAAACCACATGTTTATAGAGTTCAGAGAAAGCAACAATAATAATAGAGGCAAATACAGAAAAGTATAATAAATGCAAACCTTTCATTTCTGACACAGAAAAAGCCAATCTTGTACCACGCCCACTGGCTGGACTTAATGAGTGCTCAGCACCCTGTTTTCAAATACAAAAATTACACTTTACTTCAGTACAAAGTGGATGAACAGACTTGCATACAGAGGCGTTGGGGGAGAAAGGCACTCTTGGGAAAAAATTAACTGAAATTAACGAATCATTCACTTTGGGATTGTTTCTTGGCTATAAATAGATACAGGTAAATGAAAAAGCAGGCAAAGGTAGAAAAGCAAGATGTGACGTAATGATAATCTTGCAGCTTTTTAAACTTTGGCACAGCTGCTCCTCTGTAACGATACGACTCTGAAGTAAGAAACTAATTCTAAAATGTATACAATGCATAATGTGTCCAGCACAGAAAGAAACAAGATATTCCATTTTTAATGCTTTAACATCGTCCACAGTGCATGCGCCAGCTAAGAGTTCTGTCTGTTGTTTGGAAAAGGTTTGTGCTGCCACTGAATTAAACCAACAAAAGACACAGGTGGAAGTTGGGGAGTTAACGACAACAATTATTCAGACAGAACGATCGTTGAACTAATGGGGTGAAGTTAGAGATGAAGATCTATAACTGCTGTGAAACCATTTTAATCCTTTAAATCAGGCAGTTAATCCTTAACTTTAGTTATTCTGGGGTCACAAAATGGGTCAAATGAAAGATCTGATCTCCAAACACACACACACACACACACACACGGATAAGTATGTAATAGGCATGAGTGGTGGCTTTGTAGGTGACAGTCTCAGTGGCATTGGTCCATTTTACCAGTTAATAAAGCTGAATCAACCAAATTTGATTGTGAAATTTGTTAAAATGTGGTATGTTCCCATGTTTCAGTGTCAAGGTGACTAATGGGTTTTTTTTTAAATTGCTGAGCGTGAGCGATTTAGCCGGCAACTGCAAAATAGGCTGCGATGTAATCACTCAGGGCAATTGTCAACTCTCAATGTATGTCCAATCTTATTTTCATTTTGCAGTTCGAGAAAAAAGTTGAATTGTCGAGAATAAAGTCAACTTTTTGAGTTTGGTCAAGTTGGGAAGATATTGACAGATTGGTTGTTCCCGTATCAATGAGTCATCAGAGGGACATTGTTTCCTATCTGAACAGTTAGGTAGACTGCAAGCTACAACCTGATTTTTTTCAATGTCATAAAATGAGCAATAACCACAATATTTAAGGGTGTAGTAGTACTAAAATCCCCCCGTACACATATATGAGCTGTAACTATTGTTTTGGGAAAATCTGCTTTTATGTAATTTATGTGAATTCTTTAAACATATATTAGACATCTTGAGGAAAATCCTGTTGTAGCTTGAAGTCTACTTTACGGGACTCAAAAAGTTGATTTTATTCTTGACATTTTGACTTATTTTCTCAACATTGTATTAAAATTTTATTTTCAACATTTCAAACATTATTTCCCCCTACTTGGCCCTAATCCTCCAGTTAGCAATCCTCCTGCTAGCTGTAGCACTCTATCTTAATACTAGACCAAATTCAAAAACCCTTGTTCCCATTAGTTACTAGTGACAAAAAAACATGGGAAAAAATTGACTAGGTTGAAAAATTCCAATGTTTCCCTTTAATTAGGCTGAAAGCCTGGAGGATGTAATGAAATTACAATTAAAGTCCATTTTGTAACACTGAATTGATCAACGCTGTCTCTAGTTTTTTAGCGTCTTGGTCAGGACCTTCTTTAGCGGCTGGTTCCTTTGGTCCTGGGCAGTCTCCTGGTCAGGGTGAGTTTGGGGCGTCTTTTTTTCATAGAGCTGTTTGAGGCTCAGGGTCTGTTGCTCCTTCGTTGTTTCCCGTTGGGCCTGGCGTAGCAGACGCTTCATGGTCTTCACTCTTTCTCTCAGGTGATCGTTGGCTTTCTCCAAAGAGCGCACCTTCTGAGAAAGAGTCCAGACTCTCTCCTCCTCCTCAAACAGAGCCTTCTGCACTGCGGAGCACAACAACTGTGAAGACCCAAGAAAAAAAGTTTACAATTTTGAAATATTAGGAATAGAGCTGGACACTGGTTTTAGATGCACAAATTTGACTATGCAAAGGTATTCAGAAGACTGCTTTCCTTAACAAATATCTTGTAGAATATTAAACTTACTTTATTTCCAGTATAAATTAATTGCTGACCATTTAAATACATAAAAAATTAATTGCTACCCCTTTTTTAAAAATATTTCCAAGCATTGTTTTCGGCATTATTTGCTCTGTAAAACAATCGATCCATGCCAAATTTTATATTTGTACAGATCGCACAACATCTACTGATACTAATAAATACCAGTATGTCTGTAATAGACCGATATCAGTCTGGCTCGTAGCTGAACATCTGAAAACTGAACTGTGAAATTATGGATCAATTACTTTCAGGTTCAGGTTTGAAGAAGGCCAGTATCAACTCATATTCTGCAAGGTCTCCAGACGGTTTTCATTTCACTTTAACTTTTTTAACAAAATCATATGTGGAGTTTTGTCCTGTAATGGCTCGTACTAAGCACTAGTTCAGATTTAGTATGTTTTTGTAACATTTATGACGTAGCACCTGACAGATCTGCTGTTTTTGATACTGGGTTTCCTATGGATAAGTCACTTCTGGCATGCTCTTTGGGCCGACAACCAGTGCCAACAGCTCGTAAGTCTTTCAGCATATTCTGCTGTTTGTGTATGAATGAGGCAATGAAAGTGACATTTTTTGGCTGCTTGTGGCTTTAAATGAAAGAAAAGAGAAGGAGAAAAAGTCAAGAGATGAATTATTAAGTATGTTTGAGACTATACCTTTCTTGCTGTTGGATAACTCATGGAAACATGACGACTTTAAGAGTTACCATGCGCTGATCTTTATGTGCCAGCCAATTTCTATTAGCCAAAGACAACACACATTTTTGTTACAGGTATGGACCAAGATAACTCTGAGGTAATATGGTTACACAACATGCTCCGTCTGTTTAGCGAGACATCACTGCGAGAAGAACCCCAACATGCCTGCGAATCTGGGACAGACAACCAAAGGCCCGGACCTTTTCCTAGGTGAAGAAATTAGCTCCAGCTGCGTCTGACTGCATGCCTGTCTGCCTGAGTGTGGATTTCCTCCACAGATCCTAATGCTTCCACATGGGGCCGGCGTGAAACTCTGATGTATATTCCCTGCCATCAGATAACAACCACTGAGGGTTTTTGAGGAAATGTTAAAAATGTGCTGCTGGCCGCCGGCCCACATCACTGGTTAGTGCATTACTCGCTGTAATATTAGCCGTGGATATTTCCCATGTGCTCTTACTTATGTCCCAATAGGGATTTAAAAGAGGTATGAAACTTTATAACGCTGAGGATGAAGTTCAGGAGCAGAACAATCAAGTTATGTAAAGCAGAGGGTGTGAAATGGCACATCACCTCTCTCTGCACTCAGGTATGGCTTTCACTCAAACACAAGACGCCTTCAGTTGGTTCTTACGGCCAGTCGGCCACGTTTACAATGTTGTTTCAGGCTAAGCTGCAGTGTGGACAAATACTTAGGTAATTGCCCTTGAAATAGTCTGGAGCCGAGACTTACACAGAAATTAAATATGAACCTACCTCTGGGTGGAAGATATACTGTATTTTGCTCATGGTGAGCTTTTGCGTTTTATCAATGTGACAGTCAAACCAGTAGACAAGAAGTTTTTTCAATGCCTTTGAAATGTCAATGTTAATTACAACCTTTCTTGTACCACATGTCTGGGATAGAGCTTAATAATTACAATTACATCGAGAAATACAGAGTCCTAAAAGTACAGAAGAAGAAGATGATGATAAAGAAGATACAGGCTCAGCTAAAGCAGCTACATGTGTAGACCACCGCACTAACAGGAAAAGCAGTCTTCCCTACATTAACTCTGATATATTGTTTCATAAGCACCCATCAATCACGGTGGCAGGTTAAGTATGGGCCAAAGTTCCAGAGAAGCAAAAATTAGATATGACGTGGAGATTTTCCAACAAGAGCTTTTTACATAAATATAGACCACTGGTTATTACATCTCTCTGTGAGGGAAGGAAAATTGACCTTATTTATCATATAAAATACAGCAGGGAGTGTTTGAATCATCTTGAGCCATAACTTATGATTGAAACTTTATATAAAACAATCTAGGAGCTTATGAATGGACATTATGCATGAATCAACCTTATGCTTCCTATAACAAATGGGGAAGCATTGTTGTGTTTGTACAAAAAGTTGAGCTTCTGTCACAGTTTACATACAACATTTTCTATGTGATAGTAAACCCCTTGGCGTTTCAACCGATGGCTGGTGCACAATGCAACTTTTTTTCTTCCAGAGGCTCTAGTGAGTGCTGTAGGAAGGATACTGGTACCGTATGAAACTGGAAGACCTAAGGATGGAACCAACCATGTTAGCAATAATACTCGAAAGTTAGGCTAAATTTTAGCAAGCGAAAAACTGTCCCTTGGTCCCTTGACCTCTTACCTTAAGATATCTGAATGACAACGGGTTGTATGGGTACCCACAAGTCTCTCCTTTACAGACACATTCACTTTATTCTTATCCCATGCAGTTTGGGGCAAGGTTTCTCTCATGCAGTGAAAATGTGCCCAACGGTTTTGTCTCCAAAGCCTCCTCCTCCTAGATATACTTGTAAAATGCTTAAAACCCTTATACACACACACAAAAAAAAGTAAAATATGCAAGTTATTGACATCTTTCCCCCTGATTTTTTATCTGCACTACTAAATTGATGTAATTAAGAACAGTGTATAAAAAGAGAATTATTTCTTAACGGCTTATTTGAGCAGAATAAAAAAAATCAAGTATACTGTAAAAGCGTACCACTGGCAAAAAGATGGATTTGTCAGTCAAACTCAGAAGAGTAGGTTTGTAGCTCTGTAAACATTGATTCTTGCATTTCCCACAATGCAACTTTGTTATATAACGCTTTTGTTAGCCCCCTCCCGTCTGGCAAATGCACCTATCCTTCAAACTCAAGAATCCCAGTCTTTGACAGGCACCAAAATGGATCCATGTGGCACACTCACTCTCCGGTACCCCGCAACATTTCATCCAGTCTGATGTAAACGCAACTTCAACATGAACAAAAAAAAAAGGGTTTATACTTCATGCAAGACCCAAGCTATCTGTCATTACCCATCTCAGAGGAGACATGATTGACATCGAAGGAAAAACAAACAACGTTATCCAAAGATGAGCGATCAGTTTTGCCTTTTTGTGCAGTCACCAGGTCAGGACAGTGTTTATAGCCCTTAACGGCTAATATTTCTGCATTTGTGTTTGGACCATAAAACTGTGGGAAAATGCTTAAAATAATGTTTTTACTGCTGATACTGTTTGGCGTTAAATTTCAAAATGACTGCATGCCATTTGATTTACTTTGGTTGACACTGGATGATGTGATGCGTATGGCATGATCTGTTCTGATGAGAGTTTAGGTCAGTTATATAAACAATGGTTGCACGGTACCAGTTAAAGTCTGTTTTTATTTTTGCTAGGAGGAAATCTAATCATGAGGATGATGTAAGAAAGCAGCATTGATATCTAAATGTTGCCTCGTAATTATAATCACAGGCCTGACCCAAAAGTTTGATGTTAATGGAAATGCAAACCATGTTTTCATTCTTGGCGGATTTTTTGCTTTCATGAATAGTCAGTAAATGATTGGAAACAGACAGAAGAAGACTGACCTAAATCAAGGGGATTAAGCCAAAGGTTTAGATTCATTAAAGGGGATAAAGCAGTGGTGTATGACTGGAAATCATTTAAATACTGACACATGGAGTCTGGGATAAGATGCAGGAAACTTACAGAGTCCAGGAGCGCTAGGTGTTAGTGTTTGCCAGTAGTGTTTAGGTAAAAATGAGCCTTCATCAATTAAACAGTGAAGCTGAAGCTTAGTGAGTCAGGTCCTTTTTGTCATTACCATAAAAAAATCAATTTGCATTGTCCAGGAGTAATCCAGGAGCTATTTAGTGATTTTTTAATTTTTAATTTTTTAATTTTTAATTTTATGACCTATCCACTTTCCCTGTTTTTGCTGTTGCTGTTTTTTCCATAAAGTATTTTCAGTTCTCCCCAGCAGATGGACATGAAATTGTTGTGTTTGTTATATAAGAAAGGAGAAGGGCTGATTATTCAGTCCAAAATAAAGTCATTTGAGCATAGAATGTATAAAAGAAGCAGACATAATTTTCTAATGGCCAGCAGGGGGCGACTTCACTAGTTGCAAAAAGAAATCTTAAAAAATTGGATAGAAGTATATGAGAAAATGACCCTACTTCTCACTTGATTTACTACCTTACCTGTTTTAAGCTTGTTTTTTACTAGCCAAAATAGGCATCCAGTAGCTAACTAGTCAAGGTAGGACAGCACATTGGCATCACTGTAAACTCACTTTCCAACATACAGTCTGTCATAGTATACATACAGGATCTTTTCAAACCCTACACCCCTGCCCGTCCTCTCCGATCCGCAACAGCCAAAATCAGCCCAACAGCTGGCAACTCCCACCCTGCGTGGGTCAACTTGCCTCAAAACCACTTCCAGACTTTTCTCTGTCCTGGCCCCCAAATGGTGGAACGAGCTCCCCACCAACGTCAGGACCTCAGACAGCCTGTACATTTTCCACCGCAGGCTGAAGACCTTCCTCTTCCAACAATACCTCAGTTAAGTCATGGTCACCTAAAAAAAACAGCTCTTCTTTAAGGTATAGCACTCCTGTAGCGATTACAGTTGGCTCTTTAAAGTTATGCACTTACTTGATTCCTGTGGTATATGGCTAGTACCATCAGGTTGAATGCACTTATATATATCCTTTATTTAACCAGGTAAAAAGTTTTGTTGAGATTAAAAAATTCTCTTTTCCAAGAGAGACCTGGTCAAGAAAGCAGCATAAAAAGTGACAACATTTAAACACAGTTAACATAAACAATTAAATACAAATACAGCCATCACAACATCAGTGAAAGGGCCTCAAGTAGAGACCAAGGGAAATTATTTCTTTATCCTTTCGAATCGATTTAAATTTACCAATTGTGATCAACTAGGACAATATCAATTATTTTTGCAGATTGTTCCATGATAAAGGGGCAGCGTAACTAAAAGCTTTCTTACCTAACTCAGTTCTCACTATTGGTACCAGCATCTGTACAATGATTTGCACACAGGTAAGAGTCAAACAGCCCAAGAATACATTTACATTTACATTTAAAAACTAACCAATGAGACTGCCTGCAAACATACAATTGTATTGTAAGTCGCCTTGGACAAAAGCATCAGCTAAATGACATGTAATGTAATAGTAATATGTAAGTCATCTGTAAACGAAGGACCTAAAGCCAGTCTGGCAGGCCTAGCAACTCTAGTACATACAACAGATGCCCTTTGCTAACCAAACATGTGCTAGAGTTAGCAGATAATTTAGGTCCACTCTTTCTCCTTCAGTTCCTTCAGGCTCCAAAAAAAACCCAACACAATGATGGCCAAAATGCCAAACTTCAGTATGGTAGTCAACAAACGTTACAATGGTTATGTCCACTCCTTTTGTCTATGGATCCAAGTCATCCTCTTGATTCACTATTCGTTAAATCTTGAGGTTCTGATCTACAAATGGTACTGTTTCTTCAATGATTAATTTAAACTTGAATATCTGCGTAACATAGTACTTGGTTTTTGATTCTGAGGGGCTGACACCCAAACCCAATTAGTGTTTTGTGAGACTATTGTTGTGGTACTGGACATGTCTCCACATGCTGCCACTTACTTCAATGTTGTCCTTCGTCTTTGGGCACGAGAAATATTCCATTAAACAACAACATGTTTTGCCAAAGAACTGGCAAAAGCAAAGAACATTTTTCCATAGTGAGGCCATTGTGTTGCTAAAACCTCAGCAAATGTGTGTTTGGTTTTCCATGCATTAAGAACATATCTAACTTGCCAGCTTCTTCATAGTATTCCTTTAAAAACAACAGGATGTAATATTGAATCATTTAAGTGTACACCACAGTACTTTGGGCTATTGTGGTTCACGCCACTCTTTTTCCCCAAACCATTCGTCCACCATAAATACACAACTGAATCAAATGATGTCCTTATCACAAACTGAGCGTGAGAAAGGCACTACAAAAGAGGCAAACAACACAAGGAACCGGATTATGGTGGTGGGTCTGATAGGCGACGTACCCTGCTGTCCTCCTGAGCCTCCCACTCTGGGGTGAAGCTGTGGACCTGAGTACCAGATGTGCAGTTGGCAAACTGGAAAAGGCTGGCGAATATGCGATGGTTCTCTGCAGTGTCGGGGAAGATTGGGTCCTGGAAGTTCACTCCATGAGGCATAATATTGTAGTTCTCATCCATCCTGCATGGCAGAAACGGAAAAGATTATGTTGATGGAGTACAGGCACAATTGAACATGCAGTAAATGAGTGCATATGTAAAAACAGAAGCAGATGCACACAAACAGAAGTTGTGAGCAATTTAATCATGTCATCAAGATTTTAAATCACAAATGCACAGGTTTTACCTATTGCTATCCATCCTATAAAGTTGATAGACATGTCAATCGTAAAAATGTTTGCAGAATTGTTTGCAGATGTGGTTTATTTTATATGCAAATTCAAGCATTATGTAGATGAGTCAAGCCAGCAAACTACAAGCCAAAGGGATTTACAGAGCATGTTTCATATCTTCTACATGTGAAGTGTGTGAGGGAGGAAGTCTTGAAGCAGCGTGTTTCCATACATCTGGATTCCATCTTGCATCCCTCGAGGGACATCAGCAGTTTGGTTGTCCCTATCAGAGACTGTGTGTGCATGTTGAAAGAGCACAAAGAAAGCTGATGTTTTGCTTCAACAGAAAAGGTCAAAGATCAGTTAAAAGCACATTGACCAGAAGGTCAGAAGGACCAAGAGGAACTTGTCTGGAGTGATGGAAACATAACTAAACAGAACACAAAAAAATAAACCAATACCGTTCTTACAATGTATGGTCAAATGTGATACATTTTGTGTGTTCCACAGCAACAATGCAGCACATGCACACTTTGACATATTCAAAGAAACTGTGGTTGAAGTAGTTTTTATAGCACAGCAAAACAGTCAATCTGTCTCATTTAAAGGTCCTGAGGGATATCCTCATCTCTCCATGCTCTGATTGTTCTGTCCTGGGAGTATAAGCTCAACATGATTGATTGGAAAGACTATTTTCGTCTTGGTTAAGTATTGTTTGGGGCTTTTAAACAGGAAATAGACTTTCACTGAAGACTGTGATGAGAACTTCTTAAGTTTTGGCTTCTCTTACAGTGTCTAGGAGTAAGGTTTGCACAGTTGCCACAACAACACTCCTTTGAAACTCCACACTGATCTGTTTTAGGTTTATGATGAATTTATGAGAGTCTCGCATTAGCAAGTTATGCTGCAGAGCATGACATGCAAAGACATTTTGTTTGGCCATATCTCATATCTATTTCTTTCAATATTTATGAAAGTTGAAAAGTGATACTTCGGTACAAGATTCAACAAAAATTGTTCAGTGAAAAATTCAAGGAATAGTTCCAACACCTCCGGGTCTAAAAAGTCAAGCATATGAGAAATAGCCTTCAACTTGTGTCCTTTCTAAGAAATAAGTCAGATTGTATAGAAGTCTATGAAAAAATACCCTACTTCTCTCTTGGTTTATTACCATAGCATGATGTTTGCTTTGTAAATAATGCTCCCATTTAGACGAAAATAGATGATGAAGCAGGGTATGATTTAGGTTGTGGGTCAACTAAAAATATCTTTTTCAGCATTAGGTTGTACTAAAAGACACTATGGGATCAGCTGTTTATTCTGAGTTAAGGATGCTCCTTGCTAACTCAGCTAGCTAGCTGGCGCCAGCATGACTTAGGCTACGTTCAGACAGCAGGGCTTAATGCTCAATTCGGATTTTTTTGTGGAATGCGATTTTTTTGCAAGGTCGTTCACATTTCGTATTAAATGCGACTTGTATGTGATCTCCAGTGTGAACTTTAAACGTACCAAAAGTGTCCCGCATGCGCATTGGAGGACACGACGACGTCACACGCAGCGAGCGTGCTTAGTGTTGACGGCAGTAGCGGAAAACGTGGCCGCGAGCATTAAAGCCTGATTTCCACCGGGCGCGTTACAGCCGTATGGTCAGGATTATTGCGTGTTCTCGTTATCTCGCGTGTATATGGCTGGCTCGCTATGCTGCCGTGCCGCGGCTGTAACGCGCCCGGTGGAAATCCCCAGTCAGCCTATGTATGAATGCAACCTGGCCGTTCAGACTGGAGTCGCATGTCAAAAGATCAGATATGTATCGGTTTTAGGACCACATATCCAAGTGGCCTGGATCGCATTTGAAAAAATCGGATCTGTGTCGTTCAGACTGTCATTAAAAGATCAGATGCAGGTCGCATAGGGGCGAAAAAAATCAGATTTGGGTCACTTCAGGCTGCAGTATGAACGTAGCCCAGGTGTCCTCCTCCTCAGATTCACCCTCTCAACCAAACATAGTCACTTCTGATTACAAAAATACAAGACAGCGACGGCCAAAATGCAAAACTTAAGGCTTGCAAAATGGTAGTCCACAAACCAATAGGGGACATCACGGTGGCTACATCCACTTCTTTTATCAAAAAAAATTAGCACTCTATACTTTGCTGATACTGCACAAAAACTGAAGCGTAAAAACAAGACAAGTTGGACACAAACATTATTTGACGTAAAAAAAATCTTGAAGATCTCCCTTTCTTTTTTGGATTGTTTATCTTCTTTGGAATATGAAATTTGTTTCTTTTCCTTTGGATTTGCACTTGGGTGGTAGAAAATGGTCAGTGTGACCTGCGTGTGATTTTTTCCAGGAAATGTCGCCACAGACCGTTTGTAATACTGCCAATGTAAAGGTATCTCATGGGCCATATGCTCAATACTGTTTTTGTCACCTCATCCAGCAATAGATGGTGACATTTATTTATAAGAAAATCTTCAAGATCATTACGTAAGTAGTCATCTGAATATGTTTCGTTGTCCATTGGTCTGAATGCTTTGTGAGCTCCAGTCTTTTGGAAAGGGAAATATGCATGACTGTTTTTGGAGAGTTCTTCTCTCCATTATATTCATGGTAAACAGTGCTTTGGTTTACTGGAGCAATCATTGCTTCTTAATCATTATCAGGTCCGCAATACAACGCAACTCTGTTGTGACTTTAGCTTCAGGAAGTTTCCGATGGTGGTCGCCTGGCTGATTACAGGGATAACGTCCGGATGTTTCCACCATCACAACAGGGGACGAGAGAGTCATCCCTGGAGGTGTAATTAACTAAAACCAGTGAAATCAAGTCTTTTAGCCATAATCGGTCACAGCAACACAACATCACACAAAATGAGTGTGATTCTGTGCATATGATATGCAACATATGCTATAGAGAATACTATTGTAGTTGGCGCTGCTGCAGACCATCATGTGGGGCCGCCAAACATTAAACTTCAGGAATGCTTTTCATTGCCCCCATGTGAATATCTAACTCTTCATCTGTTTTGAGAAAAAAAAGCAAAGTAAGAGAGAAATATCGGTGAGACCTGTCAGCACACGTTCCCTCCATCGAGCGGCAAACTGTTGTGTTTCAGCAGGACAAAAGGTGGTCCTGTACCGACCGCGTTTACCTTCAAGCTGTTGGGGGAATGTCTGGCTCTGTAATTACACTGGCTGGAATGCAATAGACGTTTCCTGAGAAACAGTGTTGTTTCTGTCCAACACAGACATTTGAATATTAACCTGCCATATACTTTTTTTGAAATCGGAGTGGAACGTTTGGCAGATTATTAACCTGAAATCAATACGGCATCACATGGACAGATGCTGATTAAAAGAGAATATGTGAGGATCGTGCCAATCCTCTGCTTTTGACTGCTGAGTGTTTCCTTACTGACCGACGATTGATCTAATCCTCAGAGAGCCCTTACTTTCCTTTGTGATAGATCTCTGCACAGGTCTGAAGAGTTGCTGGTTTTCATTGGAGAGACAGGGCAGGAAGAGGTGAGGTTCAATTGGCTTTTATATCTTAGAAAATACATTTGTGATGTGTCCTGGGGGACCAACGTTTCAGACACATACAATATATAGCATTATTTCTGGCTCAATTCAGTACCCAACCCCCTTTATGCGTTCTTTCAACTGTCCAGTATTGACTTGAATATGATTTATGTTTTCTAAAAGGAATTAATATGATTGAATGCAAAAGCTGAAATAACTATACTTAGTGGACCTTTTACTCCATCATCATTTAGTTTTGTCAGGGAGAACTTTACATCACATGCCAAAGATAATTTACTCTATTGTTTCCCACGTTTTTAGAGACTGAATATATTTGTATTGACTTTCACAATTAGTTATTATAAAATAATGAACTCTTCGCCATTAATGGATGCAATATGCATTACAATAAAAAGGAGGCAACCCTGTCTTCTTTGCTTGCTCAGTTTATAAACTTTTCTTCACAAAACTTGACAAAGCTGCCTGATTCGCAAGCACATAGAGACATTTCTGCACCATTTTTCAAGCTTTATATTCTCTTTAAACAGGAAATAGAATTAAAAAGACAGCTGGAAAAGAGACGTGTACTGTCGACTGGTCACCAGTCATGGAGATAAACCTTTAAAACGTTTAGTCTATTTAAAAAATAATAAAAAAATCTTGAAACCTTGCTCTGATAGTATAAAAACGTATAAAGGAGGGGACTAGCCTAAATCTATGGCACAAAGCACAACTCATATAAGTTATATGAACAGAAATTAATCATACCGTCACCCTGTTAAAATAATCGCCGAACTCATTTTTTCAAGTTTTGCAAGAAACATAAAAAACTTCACCAAAAGTGTAACATATGACATTTATTGATCATTTCACTCAAAAAGTATGTAACAAAGGATGGCTATTGGCATAGTAATAACACTGTGTGTAAATTATGTAACTTAAGAGAAATAAATGACTTAGGCAATTTTTGAACATGCCTTTGTGACTTAAGCGAGATATGGTAACACTTTATTTTGAAGGTGTCTACATAAGAGTCACACAAGCCTGTGAAAAACATGACATGACAAGTATCATGAGCATTAATGTTACTTCAAAGAGTCATTAATGTTCATGACACATCCCATGTGATGCTTATGACACGCTCATGTCAAACTTATGTAGACACCTTCAAAATAAAGTGTTACCATATCTTGCTTAAGTCACAAAGGCATATTCAAAAAATTGCCTAAGTCACATTTTATTTTGACTTAGGCATAATAAATCCACTTAAGTCACACACTTGACATAGGCCATTATCTTAAAGGGGTAAAATCACATCATCTGATCAACTGAGGATGTAGGCGATTTTACCATAGGTGGCCGGAATCATGAGATGATTTAGGCAAAAAAAACAACAATTTTGACAAAAAATGACTTGGGCGATTATTTTAACAGTGGGACGATATGAAAACTTATTCTTTATTTTCTTTCATTCTTTTTTTATGCCTTTTTTTAAGCCTTTAACTCCGTCGGCTGTTGCAAAATGCTGAATAAAAGTCCATGCATGTCCAGATTACTAACCTGAGGAAAAAGTAGTAGTTGTTGTTTTTGGTGACACTGTAGGAGAAGCAGGTGAAGTAGCCCATGCCAGTGACATTGAACCGGGAGCCTGCGGGGACCTCCAGCATGCTGCCCCACGCCTGGTCGCACAGCAGCTCAATCTCAGCGGAGAAAAGATGCTCGGTGTCGGAGGTAGGCAGGTAGTTATACACATTGTAAGACTCCTTGTGCAGCGCTAGCACCTTAGCAAAGACTATGAACTCCGCCAGCTCTGCACGGCACGCTTCTGTCTGCGGTCTCCAGTCGCGGGGCAGCTGACATCCCGAGCCCCAGCTCCCATCAGGACCCGCTGCTGCCAGAATAAACGCAAAAATAATCCACATGATCCGACAGAGACGAGACGAATGCGGGTCAGCGAGGCGCACTGACGCGCACGATGCTTTTGATGGATGAAATTTCGGAAGAAAAAAAAATTGCAAGGCTTCACTCCATGCACATACTTCCACCAATGCTGACTCAACTGATATTCACAGTAAGTCAATCTAAACAAAGGTTTGAAACAACAAAATATTTCCGAAGAGTTAGTAACTTCTCTGCTCCCTGCAGCTCTTGCTCCCTCCTCCAGTCACAATACCTGCGACCAGTGGATCAGCCCATTCACACCAGCATCCCTTGCAAAAATAATGCGCCTGTGAAACTTTAGTAATGACAGCAGCAGAAAAATTCAAGAGAGTGTATTCAGTCCTGCGTGAGAATCTCCACTGTAAAACTTTATGAATACTTACAAAAAAATCCTCTAGATCGCAGGTTGTGAGATAAGGTGGCATTTATTGCAACAAAAAGAACCGTCTGCTCAACAAACAATGAAATTATTTGAGTAAGTCAATGGCGCCCTCTAGTGACAAAATGGAGACAATAGTAGTGGAGTTTACTTTCCTGTGTGGTTGGAGGACTCATGAGGACTAATTGTGGAGTAAACATGGCCATGGTGTGAATGTTCCGCCAAAAATCAGAATTAAAATCAGAACGAACCCTGAAAGTCATCAGAAACTGGATACAGATGATACTGTAGTTTTATGGGCTAGTGGCGCAATGGATAACGCGTCTGACTACGGATCAGAAGATTCTAGGTTCGACTCCTGGCTAGCTCGACTTTTACTCGTGTTTACGGCACATAATGCACAAATTTTAGCCTAATGAATCAAGATAAGGCAAATATGTTTTGTCTTTTGTCTGTTCTTGTCATGTTTACCTTTTGGGTGCCTGCGAGTCATCACTCAGGAAATACGATACATAAGTTTTTCGCAGGGCTAGTGGCGCAATGGATAACGCGTCTGACTACGGATCAGAAGATTCTAGGTTCGACTCCTGGCTAGCTCGACTTTTACTCATGTTTACGGCACATAATACACACATTTTTGCCCTATGAATCAAGATAAGGCAAATTTGTCTGTTCTTGTCATGTTTACCTTTTGGGTGCCTGCGAGTCATTACTCAGGAAATAGGATACACAAGATTTCCGCAGGGCTAGTGGCGCAATGGATAACGCGTCTGACTACGGATCAGAAGATTCTAGGTTCGACTCCTGGCTAGCTCGGTGCTTTTGAACATTTTTTCCAGAGCACACAGCTACAGAGAAAAGGGATAAAAAAAAATGTTTTTTAAAAAAAGCTAGAAAAACCGCAAGGAGGAAAACAGATGTACTTATTGCTTTGTAGAGTAATTGATGTCTTACTTTAAAAAAAAAATGGGCTCTGTAGGGTTAGGATTAAGTGGTGTGCACTGACTTTTAAGTTTTTTTTATTTATTTTTTTTCTTATTAGGTTTCTGTATTTGTTTATCTGGTCAAAACTTTAATTTTAAGATGCCATTTCTTGTTACAAAATGACCTAATGTAATCACTGGGTAGTCAGGCTCCCTTCAGTGGGATCACAAAATAAATCTGATAGTCAGAAAAGGTTTGATTGAGAAAGTGAACTTTTATCATGTAGAAAACTTCAGTATAAATGTCACAACATACATACATGGTTGAATTTAAAACAGCTCCCATGCAGACAGTACATCTGAAATTGAAAAAAACAATCATACCACTAGGTGGCAGCATAATCAACGTCTCCATTATTAGGATGCAGTACAACGTTGCCAATCCTTTTAAATGCACTTAACTTTTAAATATTTCTGCCTCTCTTCACTAAACCGGACAATCACATAGAAAGCATGATTTGCAAAAATATATTCAACATAGGTTAAAGCTCTGTCTACAGATTTCCCCTGAGAATATTATAATAATACCCAGATATTTTTCTCCTTCAACACACAGATAGTTTTGATGTGTTCCCTCCCCACTGCTTAGTACAAACACATATGATACCTGTTGTCCCCTTTGGAGTGAAGTTGGGAGGGAGGTGGGCGTGGGCATTTCTCAGGTGACAAACACAAAGTACCAGGGGCTGCAAGGGGGCTCCACACTCAAGTGTGTGAGAGATGAAGAGTCTGCATGGGGACATGGCTACAACACTGCTCACTGTGATGCTCATGATGCCTTACATCTGCGAGGGAGGTGAGATGGGTTATTTTATGACATAGCATGACTGATAATGCAACCTCTCAGCTATTATCTGGGAAATTAATGCATCTGTTTCATCCTTAATGTGATAGCCCTCCTGAAAAAATCCACAGCGACAGACTTCCTTCAAAAAATAAGAGAGAAACGTGACTCTGAGTGTTTTCCTGGCGGCTGCAGCTCAGAGGCCAGTGAGTCTGTAGAACTGATGGAGGCAGAAGACGTAGGATATGTAAGTTCTCTGTCATTTGTATTTTGTTTCAAATTTGATGAATGCAAACACATATTTTACAGATGATTTTGTTTGTTTTTAAATCATTTAACCAACAGCTGTTGTGTGGATGCATAGCTGTCACACTGATAAACCAGGGTTTAGTCATTATGTTCCAGATTTAAAACCGTGAAATGCTAAACTCTTTTTCACTTTTTTGAGAAATATTATTTGATTTGATTATGATATTTTAATAAGCGACTTTGAGGTTTTTTTAAAGTGCTATATAAAACGGATCCAATATTATTATTATTATTATTATTATTATTATTATTATTTTAATGTGTGGAGCAAAAGTGTATAATTAGTACTATTTTTTGTTGACTTCAAATCAAATTAATCTTAATTTGTTTGTAGGTTCTGAGAAAACACAAGTTAATCATGCTAATGTAATCATTAAATACCTTTAAAAAATGTATTTATTATTTCTCAATGTTTTACGTAAAAAAAAAATGTAGGTCAAGCTTTTCACTAAAACAGGAAATAAATAAACATCTCAAAGCACAAATTTAATTATTTTGTCATATGTATTCAGATTGAAAATCTTCATGCAGAATTACTCTCTCGCTGGGTCTCATATTTCAAAACAAGTGTAGATGGCAGTAATTATAGACGACGTCAACAGGAAGGTTTCAACTAAAAATGGGCCATCACCCTGTTTGGGGGTCTCTGCACAGAAGGAGCTTCTCTGTCCAGAACCTGGATTCAAGGGTTGAGAAGCACTCCTCTGTTCAACAGGGATAAGGTGTAACTCAATCAAGCAAGTCACTGAGGCGTTTACCATTATGGTGTTCCTACATACCAGGCTTGCAAAGAGAAGAGCGAGTGAAGGCAGTCCATTAACATTGACTTTGTTACTTAGTGCACCTGCTGCAAATATCAGGTGACGAGCATGAAAGCCAGCAGAGAGGTGGAATGTGATCGACTAGGATTTCTGTCATGTTGTTACACATTAAGGTACATGATGTTACTTTGTTTTACTTAAAGCCATACCATAAAGCAGTTTGGTTATTAAGAGAGACTACACTCCTGGTATTGTTAGGAATTATGTACTATGTATGTGGAATAAATATAACAACTTATTTCTAGGAGGAAAGTTCCAGCCTGCAGTATAATGGAGGTGCTGCTCAAAATGTAAGTTGTGGTTTAGTTTTCAATCTTGATTTGATTAGGTTGTTTTTAATAGATAAATAGATCCACACAAGAACTTTATGAATGAAGCCATTACAACATGGACTAAAAAGACTTTTGTATTGCAGCAGAGCCCTGGAGGAGAGGCTGCAGTGGATGAAGGATCTGGGATGTAGCCAAGAGGGAGAACGCAACACGACTATGTTGTTGTTGGGTCGAGGGAAGCTCGGCCTTTCTAGGAACATCCTGGTCCCAAGGGCAACTTTAAATGAACTAGCAATTCACTGCTAATTTAAATTATGCATTATAATCACTAATATGAACCTTTTCAATCAAGTATTTATACATTTAAGATGATTTGTTTTTAAGAATTAATTTGCATGCATAATTTCCTTTTGTTTGACTGGAAATATTAAGAATGATAAAGATCCTTACCTCCAGTTGTTTTTGTTTTTGTTAAGTTTAGAACTTATTACTGTTGTCCCAGCTTAGTAACTATGACTTGTTACTCTGTTTGAAATAGAAAATAAAGTAGGTATCCAGTACATCAAAATGAGAATTCCTTGTCAACACTGTTTCAATATACATACAAATAATTTTATCAAGTACCTCAATATTAGCTTAAGCTAGTAGTTTATTGTTTCTAACATTTAAAATATATTTGACCTACAGTGAAGCTTCAGCGCAAATTAACCTTTCTCAACAGGAAGCTTTATAGGGACATTTTAATAGATGTATAGTATGCATGTTTGCTGATTTTATTTCATTTAGTAAATGGCAGACATGGGTTAATTAAAATACTGTAACTTTAAGGATTGAAAGATGTTGGGCTACCATGAGTCACCATAACAGTTAAACATTTTGCACTGTAATCGTTTTTTGTTTTTTTTCCCAGAGGGGTGTGATCAAGCCCGTGTGTTATCTTCTCTTCTGCAATTTGGACCTGTGTCTTGTTAATGATGTTCTGTAGTATAATAAGTCCATCTAAAACAATGCAGGGAAATTCGCACTCACTGATTCATAGCTTACTGTCAGCAAAACTGAACAGCTCGTATCCTGACCTGTGAGCTTGTAGCATTTAATTTATAGGCTATTTGTGAAGTCTGTTCTTTGAAACAATGGTATTATTGTCCTTCGTGAAATTTCGGTGTATAAATTACAGCAATGCACACAATCACCATGAGATCCAGCAGTTTTGTTTCTTGCTTCTTGAATTTCACACGTTAAATATTGTTTGTGCACCACTTTAAATAACAAAGTTGTCCCCCATTAAAGTTGTGAATATGGGGTGAGAGATACTTTAGAATAAACAATGTTAAGTTTTAGTCTCTATGTGTCACATGCTGATCACGGGCTTTGATGATCGTTTCTCCTCGCATATCTGGACATTTGACCAATAGAAAGAAGGTTAAAAATAGACCGATTTTACGGCGTTACTTTTTTAAACTTAATAATCTTCTATGTCATCATCATGTATGAAATACAAGCTCCCATTAATGTTATAATTTAATGCTATGCGTTCATAATTGTAGCTATGCACGGGAAGAGAGAGGGTACTGCCTCTTTACTGCTGCCTTCAAGTTCTCATTTGGAGCTCACACTTTTCCACTTCGAGAAGTAAATAGCAATACTTCCCATTCTTATAACAAAATGTACCAGGTAGTATGAGCCAGTTATTTAATAATTATTTTTTAAAACCTAAATAGCAGGGTTACATTGTGCATGATTTTAAAGTGAACAATAAATAATACAAATAGAGAAATTGGCTTTGCAATTTAGGATTTATATATCAACTGTGCTTTAAGTTATTCTATTGATTATATTATCTAAACGTAATTTGTTATCTCACCTTGATACAGTGAATGAAAAAGAAAAATCTCGCTTTCGTGGTTTTATTTGGCACGTTAATTATCTTTTGTTGTCTAACGTTTTACTTTTTCCATTTACGACAGCACGGGAAGGCAGCATAACAACCGACGACAGTAACTGTTACGGCTTGACACTTTAGCTTTAGCTTGCACACAAGAAACAGCGTCGGTGTCGTTCAAAGAATTATCATTTCAAAATGTAAGTCTTTCATTTTTCTACCAAAAGTTTTTTTTAGTAAAATGTTACTTGCTCAAATGTACGAAACATGGTCGCCTTCCGGGTAGTTTGGGAATCAGGGTCACTGGAAAAAAAGCAACGCCCAAAACTTTGCAACTAACGCAACAAGTGCTACGACTGTAGTGTTTGAGCTATAGCAGTTAGCTGAAGTAGCTAATGCTAGCTAGTACATTTCATCTTAGTAAACTGTCCAGCACAAACTACGTAAACGTCCATTTTAGTTAATGAGACAATTTAAGGAAAACATAGATGACAGTGTTGTATAACTTTCACAGATGCGTACATTTAAAAAAAATCTGGTATGAACTTTATGCTAGTTTAGCTCTCTTCTCCGGCTACGGGTTGAGCTAGCTTCTACGTACGTGTAAACACTTCAGAATAAAACGTCAGAGTAAGCTTAAAACGTCCAGTCCAGTTTGGTTTTAATTGTTGCAACTCTAATTGGGAATCACTGCCGTTGAAATGTGTGCAAAGTACCATTACAAGTAGAGGTAACATGTCAATTGATTACAGAAAATGTAATGATTGATGGCTAACTTAACCTTTTGTTTGTAACATAATGTTAGCTGGATTGGAGGGCAAATGAAGCGGTGAAATTAGGACTGACTGACGGAATGTTTTATTTTTTAACAATTCTATTTTTAACTTTTGTTTCAATAGAAATCCAAAATCAAATTCCCTTGGTTCTCTATTTTCATTAACCTCCCCCACCCCTTTCCCACCGCACCCCAGCCAACCAGCCCTTCACAGGAAGTCTGTCGAAATATTATGAATGTAATGTTAAAAATATACAAACGTAAATATGTAACCTAGAAGTTATCACTATTTCAACTCTTTTGGGGATTTAAGTCCTTGCTGAGCCCTAAGTTCTATGTAAAAAAAATATTCAAGACTCCTTTTGTTTTAGTAAAGGGGATTTTTCAGTAACGTTGCAAATTGCAACCAAGATGTTTTGTGTTAAAAGAGACTAATTTGTGTTTTAGTAAATCAGTTATGAGGAGTGTTAAATACATGCTTTTGTGATGTCAGGATTGCATTTATCATAATGACGAGGTTGTCATTGATCATGGTTTTTTCAGTGTTTGCCTTTGCTCAGTCTAAGGTGCACAATCCCTTTCATACTACACAGGTACACTACAAATGATCATAACTGCCTAATTTGTATGCTATGCAGTATTTTGTTCACATCTACAACACAGTACAGAAACTACAAGTATAGCATAGTTTGTTACAAATAAATTGTAATTGAAAGTTAGTGTACAGAGTGTAAGGTATAAGTTGATGCTTTTACTTCATGTACAATAAGTTTGCTGCTCCTTCACTTTAGGAAGTGTTTAGGGCTGCAAATCACATGTTTTATCACTATTTGATGTTTTATTGATGCTTTGGACATTATACTGCATTTGCTGAAGTCACAAAGTCTGGTGCAATACAATTTAGATTCCTTTGAATTCAGGGGCCTGCGATTGATGTGAGATGACATTATATGTCCATTTACCACAATCTGTGTTTATGTCAACTGTTATAATTTTACAACTGTGAGCACATATTACACCTCTAGGATAACGAGGGGGAGGAGAGAGTCACAAGAATCTGCTTATTACCATCACTGGAACCAAAGTGGCAGTCCATGGACCTCTAACATGGCCGACATTTTGACATGTCAATAGAGGAAAAGTGGGGTGTGATTATAAATAACAAATGCTTGCTGCCTTATTTACTCCAGCCAGTATCAGGGCCCTTTTATTGTGCAAACTTCCACACCTGGCATGACTTGCTGTGGCATATAATGGAGTGGAGTCATCATTCTTATTAAATACAAGTGTGCATATTGTGGTATGACTAGCCTGGCTTTCTACAGTGTAAAAGGTCAGAGGTTATCAAATTCATAACAAATAGAAATTATATAGAAAAAGTTTATTTTATTTTGAAAATAGTTGCAGTAGTAAATCTATACATCATTCAACAATCATGAAGTATCAGGTGTGTTAAAATTCAGGCAGAAATAATAACTAACAGATTAGTCAATTGATTAAGAAGTTATTCACAAGCTCCTCAAATTTGATTATTTTTCCCTCTAGGTCTTTGTTGTTGGTAAACTAAATATCTTTGGGTTTTGGACTGTTGGGCAAACAAATCAATTGACATTTTGACACGTCACACTATGTCCTGAAAGTCTAGACCAAACAATTACTGTAGAAAAAAATTGGCAGATTGATCGATAATGACAATAATCATTATATGCAGCCCCAAGGCCTGTTTAAGATTTACAATATTTTCTACTTGCTGAATTGGGCTCACAACTCAGTGACTTGTCCTCATTTACTATATTTTCTCAGCATATTTTTCCAGCCCAGCAGGAAAAACAGACTGTTGGGGTATTTGTTTTGAATCAGGAAGCACTATAAAACATGAATAATAGTAAATTATTGAGTCATTGTTGAAAAACTTCAGTGCCTTCTGTCAACACTTCTAGTCCTGCATTTCAAGTTCACCCTGTGCTGTAAACATGACCACGTGTTGCCTTCATGGGGTCTAATGGTTGGTCATATCTATTTAGACTAAGCCCACCTATTCACCATTGTCTGGTTTTGTTGTTTATCTTCCTTTTGAAAGGAATTACATCATGGATTGTTTTTCTCCAGGAAATGAACTAGGTCAGACCTCACATCAGCTCAGTTTCCATTGAGTTGGCTGTGATGAGTTCCTGTGTTGTTTGAACATAGACATTTGTAATGTAAGTGAACTGTTGTATCTAACTCCTTCACTTATGCTATATTTAGGGGATGCCTTATCTGCAGTGGCCTCTGCAATGCAAGTAGAATTTTTTTGCGCCCTAATCTATGATGGTTTACACTCTCTGTGGGAACTTTAACAGCCAGGTTGTGGGTCAACCAGTTGTTAGACAAATACATTTGTATTTGTTATCATCTCTTAGTGTACATGAGTATTGTTTACATATTAAATTCACTGGTAGTTTGGAGAGAGTGGAGGAAGTAGTTGGCTATGTTAAATTACGGAAATGTATCCTTTGTTTCTGGTACTCTCTGCTTCCTCATAAGATTATAATCACAGTTATTGGTGTAATCTTGAAAACTAAGAAAATCCCTTTTCTATAATACCAAGAGAAATGTCAACAGTGTACTGGTCAGGAGGTCAGTGTAGGTGGAGATGATGTGGTTTGTCATGTGAGAGTTGGTTCACAGCAGATCTAGGCTGCAGTAAAATGTCAATAGATCAATTTGTTCTGCTAACCATCATGTTCTATGAATCACCATTGCGTCATACCTTGATTTAAATTGAATATATATATTCATTTGATGAGCCAAAGTTTTTTATTGTTGTTATTGTCTTAAAGGCCAAATTTAGCCAGCGCATGTCCTGCGCTAAGGATTATGCAATTTTATTTGTAGCTTCGTTTGGCACATGAGACGTTAAGGGATGTCTTTAGTGTCGTAAATGTTTTGTGGTTGTATTCCAGAAAGCACCCATGGGTGTGCCTGCTTGTTGCTTGTTGTGTGCAATAACATGTTGTGCATGTAAAGGTAAAGGAGTGATCCCTGTACAGTTGACCTGACTGTCTTTCAATGTGGACCCAGTCTGAGCATGTGGTGTAAACTGACACATTGTCTCTTTTACCATCATTATAAATCTTGTATAATCCCTTCATTTTGGTGTAAACACCTCGCCCCATTCTCCACTTTCAACTTTCTATTGTCACTCATAGTGTGGCCACTGCAGAGCAATGCTGTCTCATGTCAGAGGGTGGCAGTAGCTAGCCACTGTAAAAGAGGCCGCAGGGTCAAGGGTGCATATCAAATCTAGAAACCATAAATATATAATTAAAGTAAATGACATGTAATTTCCTTCTTCCAGTTTTCATGATTCATATTTGTTCCTTCTTTAGAAACAGTTTCCCAAAGTTGTTGTGAAAAACGTGATGCAGGTTGCAATGGGCTAGGTGTATGACGTCATGTCCAAACTGCACATCATTTTTTCCATGTATTTCACCCAGCTATCTTTTGTCAATTATTTAACTGTTATAAAGCATTGATATATAGCAGCAATGCCTAGGACACCTCAGCATATAATGAAACCAGAGGGTACTTTGCTTGTGGTGCACAAAGCCATATGTATTGCACCAGTATAGCAAATTGCATATAGTATATGCAAAATATTTTTTTGTGACACCTTAGGAGAGGCTGATATCTAAACCTAATTGTCATTATCTCACCAGGTCAGCAGCCGGTCCAGAAGGTTCTGGCGCAGCGTCAGGCAACAGGCGCTTGCAGCAGACCCAGGCCCAGGTGGATGAGGTATGGTACATCTCTGATTTCTGGTTTAGGAGTTCTGGTTAAGCCCCAAACCTTTATTTCCACCCTGCTTTATAACAATGGTCCCAAAAAAATGTCTAATCTAGATTTATGTATGCCCTACCACGAGTAATACACACATTCTTGATTTCTGTTTATAATTTTTTAAGACACTTCACACATTAGGAAGCATTTAACTATTCCCAACGTCAACGTCAACCAAGTTATAGGGCTAAGCTATTAATCTAACTTTATTTTCAATGACGATTTTGGATTCTGATGATTATGAAAAGAATACAATCTAAATACAAGGGATTATTGTGCCGCATTGTGTTTCTTTTTTCTTTACAGTGTTGCACTTTTGCTCGTTTCCACTGAGTTTCTGACTGGAATATATTGAATATAGTTGACCAAAATGTTTATGTTCACAACTTTTCAGTTGGTTGTTGCAGTATACTACAACATATATATAACAATTGAATTAAATTATTTTGACCTAATTTATTTTTATTTATAAAATATATTGAATAAGTAAAGTAATTTTGAGTATATTTTGGAAGTCCGCTAATGTTACAGCATATTTGCTCTTATTTATTTTGATTTAATTTGTTTTATATATATCTCAAGCCTAACACGTTATTTATAAAGTCAGTGGAATTGGTAATACCTAGTGTACCCTTCTCAGTGTGCGTCATTTCTTACACTTAGTCAATTATTATTATTGAACTCCAGAGCCCCCACCCCCTTCTACCTTACTGTTTGTCTGGAGCAGAGACTTACATAACGTTTGGCAGCAGTGTCATGAATCACCATGATGTGGAATCTGTAGCTCTCTAATGCTCTACCTGCACATGTCTGCTCACATGCCTGACAAAAATTATATTCAAAACCATGTCAGTGCTGCCACCAGAAAAAGAAGTGGCAGCTAAATCTCACTCCTCTTGCCGTTCGGCTCTTAATCTTCTTAAATGTTGTCGCCCTTTCGATGTTAGTCCCTCCTACACATAACTTTAACCATAGCATGCCACACAAAGCCTCCAATTGGCTGGCAGGGGTTTATATAATCACTGGCTCTATGGTTACGTAAGACCTGCATGGGCTTGCACACTTGTCTCCACCCTGCTGCTCTGTCTGAGAGGAGGGGCAGTTGTGGGGTTTGTGGATCAGTGGAACATATGGGTTATGTGTAGTCTGCGATACTGTGTGATTTTAGATGAACTCCGTCATTAAGTAGCAACATTGTTGGAGGTTACTCAACACTTACGGAAACACATTTCATTTTTGTATGGGAGCTTTTGCAATATATTCTATTCATTCTTAAATTAAGGATTAAAGCATTGTTGTTTAATGAGGTATAGTAGGGATTACCCAACATTCAGCTCAGTACAGCAAGGAGTCAGTCATTTAAAAAGTACTGACATTAAACAAAGTGTTTTCTTCTTGTGTATGTGCGTAGGTTGTGGACATTATGCGTGTTAATGTGGACAAAGTGCTGGAACGAGACCAGAAGCTGTCAGAACTGGACGACAGAGCAGACGCACTGCAGGCAGGGGCCTCCCAGTTCGAGACCAGTGCTGCTAAGCTGAAAAGGAAGTACTGGTGGAAAAACTGCAAGGTGCCTAAACACAGTTTGGTTCAAAAAACAAACCTAAAATGTACTACATATCAAAAGTCCCTAGGCTAGTCTAAATGACATTGTACATACTGTATACACAAAAAAACATTATATACACAACAGTGAACTGAAGTGAAACAAATATTTAAAAAAGTTATTGGCGAACGAGAAGTGTTACAGATAAACAGGCTTTTTCTGTCAGTGAATAGACCTCTTAATGCCAGTTAATGTTTGTGGAACTAAATTTGCTGAACCTTTGCAGATGTGGGCCATCCTGATAGCTGTCCTAGTGATCATCATCCTCATCATTATTAGTGAGTATCAAGCCTTTGGTTAGAAGAGCTTCTCAAAGACAGTATTGAATGTATTGTTGCAGTTTGATGATCAAAAGGATATCTATGATCTACAATAAGTTAGGTTGAAAAATAAAATAATGATAAAGTTTCCCTTTATGTAATATAAATCATTATTACTTGACATTTTAGTTTTATCTGCATTGTTGATGTTCATATTTATATGCAGTATGTGGATGTATGGTATATTTAAATTAGATATACTTTAGTTACTTATTAATTAATACACTAATAAGTCTTTCAGCTAAAGAGCTCCTATCTTCTTCATTCACAGTTTGGAATTACTCATAAAACTGCAAAAAGAGGAGGAGGAGTGGGGCAAACAATGAAGAAGAGGAGAGGAACAACGAACATAATTCATATCTCAGAGAAAGACCTCACGTGATTACTGGCTACTGAGCTCCACAACATGTTTCTCCTTGCAGGGGGTCTTCATTCCTTGCCTGATTTGCCCTGTGTGTGTTTGTGTGTGTGGGTGTCTGTGCGTATGTGTTGCTTGCCTGAGTAAAGAATTGTCACAATACCAGAGGTTTACCCTGCATTACTTCCCCATACCAGGTAATTTCAAACCTGCATTACAGTTCCATGTCACTTGCCAAAGAACACAGAAACAGGTTGATAGTTGAACTCAAACTCAACCAAAGCCTATTACAAAAATAAATGAATCGTCTATAAATGTATGACAGAGCACACACACATACTCCATCCTCCGGACTAGAAGTGAAGACTGTTGTTGTTAACTCTCCTCAACTTATATTTACTTTTTTATGTTTTATTAATAGCCATTGATTTTGTGTGCAAGGCTAAGAGAAGTGCCTTTAGGATATGCAGTTCTGTGTTGATTTAGATTGTACAGTAACCCTGCATATCCCTGAAGAGATGCCCCTTTCCAACACACATTCATTTATACTTTTCAGAAGCCAATATTTGGATTTTTTGCCTCAATTTTTTCAAAAAGAATCACTAATTTGCCATTTTATGAATGGTTGCAGTCGACCAGGGAATGGTGGGATCTGATGCCTTATTTTATTTATGTGTATGGGATAGTGCTTATTCATTTCTCTGTGTAAGACATTTGATTTTTGATTGATTTGATAAAGAAAAATGTTTTTGGTCACCGAACAACAAAAAAGTTGCACACTATTGAAACCACCTGATCATCCCTGTCCTTTTCCATCTTTCATTCAGGCAGAATGTAGTTACAGTAAAACGAGAATGAGCTTGTGTAGAAAAGTGCATATATGTTTTAACCTTCAGCTGCACAGATATGAAAGACTAGAGAAACTGCCATTTAAAAAAAACAATAGTGCTACACTGGGTTAAAAATGGCAAATTGTCTAAATCACGTTCTCAAAGACATGCCATAAAGTTTGCCTTTGTAATATATTCAAGCACATAAAAGTAGGAAAATGTAGTGTTAGACAGTTGCCTTAATAGGTTTCTCCAATGGAGAACAGCCAAAATACAGCCATGCCTTATTGATCATATACATGTATACACACCAGCCAGTAAAAGTGATGTGCCTTCTGAATGCTCCAACTGTCCAAATACTGTGCTGCTTTAACCTCAAATAAAGCCTTCTGTTTATTAACACTGGCAATGTATCCCACCTGATCAATGCAAAGTACTTCTCTTGTGTGATATTTTAGATTTATAGTGCCTCTAACAATAGCTTTTTTTGCAATCTTTCATATTTAGGACTAACCTTTAGGGGGGCTGTATAGTATTTTTTGTGTGTGTAGATGCTCACTACTGCTTTGCATCATGCTTGTTTGAGTGTGGAGAAAAACTTTGTTGGGCAATGACAGTGTTATATACACCAGCACTGGATGATTGCATTCCCCACTGTCCCCTCCATCCCATTAAAATAAATGTATTTTAAAGAGGGAAACAATTTTGGGATTTTTGTACATTCATTTCACTCTGTCTGGAATTCCATTGCTTAAATTTTAGCTGTTGCTTTTTCAGTTTTTAAGACATAAGCCATTCTGTGGCCTTCAAAGTGCATGCATGATACTATGGTGATAAACATGAACATTTTCACAAGTATGGGCTCTTTAGAGTATATAAATATAGCCTAACTGTAGCCATTAAGGAAACTAATCTTTTCAAAGGCCTCAGAAAATGCTTTTGGCTTCTATCACAGATGTGTGGAATTGTCATCATCCTCTCCTGTCTTCACCAGAAATGTGAGACCTTCTAACTTCCAGCCCATGGTTATGTCTACCCAATGGGAATGCATTTCCAAATAAGTGCAATTCTACTCTTTGTTCCTCAATGCCTTTTTCTTGAATAAAACAGATTTAACTTAAATTAGAATCTGATCTGAGTGTTTTTTCCTGGTTTGAGGCCATAAATGTCAGTTTATTCAAAAGCAGCTCAGGGATTTGCTCCATCACAGTTTAGTCCAGCCTTATAGGTTGCTAAATCACCCCTTGATTATTCTGTAATTTAATAATTCAAAGATCTAGCGGGTCATCCACACTGCTGATCACCGTACTGTCACTGACACCAGAAATATTGTAAGAAAAACAACTAGTCATCTAATCTTATGTCATTGCCAAGGACTTTCCATATGACCAGCACCATCTGTCTCCCACAAAAGCTTTCTCCCAAGGGCCTCCAACCTATTTATTAGCTAGCCACATGATATCCTGTTCCAACAAACCTTGTACAATAGGAAAACTCCCGGCATTAATTAGGATTTTTAACATTGATATTATGTCTATTACAAGGGGGAAAACAAGGGGCAAAACTGAGGCCCCACTAAAGATATTCCATGATGAACCTGGAGCCCTGAAGACGTTAGTAATCCAGCCTTGCCTGCTTTGTTACTATGTGTTTCAGAGACATAACCGACATCACTATGTCACAGTTTTCTAGTTTAAATTCAAGTTTATTTTCAATAGCAAATAGTTAAAATTAAATATTTTTTGTAAAACCCAAAATAGGACTGCAACTAATCATTATTTTTAAGCAGTCAATCAACAAAGTTTGGTTTATTAAATGTCAGAAAATAGTTAACAAATTTCCATCACACAGACACCTTCAAAATAAAGTGTTACCATATCTTGCTTAAGTCACAAAGGCATGTTCAAAAATTGCCTAAGTCATTTATTTCTCTTCAGTTACATAATTTACACACAGTGTTATTACTATGCCAATAGCCATCCTTTGTTACATCCCTTTTGAGTGAAATTATCAATACATGTCATATGTTACACTTTTGGTGAAGTTTTTTGTGTTTCCTGCAAAACTTGAAAAAAATAGTTAGGCGATTATTTTAACAGGGTGACGAAATGATAAATCATTATCAAATCGATCACTAAAAATTAAGACCATCTTCTTGTGATTCTTGCCATTAAATTCAACAAAAACACATATTGCATATAGCTGACAATTCAAGAGGTTATTAAAAAAACGTTTTTTGTCAAAACCATCAAGCTGTGTGAAGTCCATCAGCTGGAGCGCGCATCTCTGTTCATTCATGTGGTTGTAGAGGGGTGGATGGACAGCGAGCTCGTAGTGAGTCAATGCTCGTGCAGCCTACAGCGGGCAAGTTGTCCCCCTGTTGTGTAACATGGAGATACACGTGAACCGCCAACAAACTCTGACAGACCGCTGTGTTAGCCGCGCCCACTGCACGCATTACGGCCAATCACATGATAGATGCAATATTGATCCGTCCAATCAGAGCGGAGTGGGCGGAGTTTTATTGCGTCGGCCTCACGTTGCACAAATGTGTCAAGCGCTGAATACATGACGGTTTAGCCTAACGTACGTGACTTGGACAAAATTTAGAAAAAAAATATTATTATGCGTTTTGGTGATCAATTTGACACATTTTTATTTCTCGGATACTGAAGAGGAGACACACGTGGATCCGAAAAGGTAAATCTTCCATCAGAAGACCGAAGATTTGAGTTTTCGTTAGCGAGTTAGCTGAACGGGCTAAGCTAACGTTAGCCACCTCGCCCACGACACTAACCAGACTGAACAGAGGATGTAAACAAATCAAATGTATATCATTGTCTTGTATGCTGCTGTCCCTTATACTCTTGTACGTGTGTATTGTGTGTTTTTAGGGATGCTTCACATCCCCATACAGTACATTGTGACTAAGCAGTGCTCTGTAATGTGTATTCCTAATATGTTCGCTAAATAATATGTCTGCCATAAGTCAGAAGGTTGAAGTGTAGCGAGTTAGTTAAACTGTAGCTAATGTTGCTCTGACACGCATGCATTTTATGAGCATTCATGATACTAAGTTAGCTACACTTTTGCAGATGGCGTTACACTGTAATAATTAAAACGTTGGCTTACTTAAAGTATTGCTACA
The DNA here is from genome assembly GCF_030273125.1 of Centropristis striata. Taxonomy (NCBI): domain Eukaryota; kingdom Metazoa; phylum Chordata; class Actinopteri; order Perciformes; family Serranidae; genus Centropristis; species Centropristis striata. Next base: position 12,224,174 of record NC_081519.1, on the reverse strand, counting down.
GCCAATATTTAGTAATGTTCACATTATATTTTTTATTGTATAATTTGACAAAATATAATTTGTAGCTCGACAGATGTGTGACAGTATACACATTATTGTAATTAAAATAATGTTCCATTGGCGGTTGTGCTTTAGTTTTCGTTGGAATAGTGGCTAACTGTGTCTCCCTTAAGCCGTAAGATGTAGTTGTCACGTTAATGGTGGTTGGTTACTGGGTTTATTCAGGTCACTGGGTTCATATGGGGAGGGGGTAGTGAACCGTCAAACGAGTGTCAGGTTTGTTTTGAGTGGAAGCAGGTCCTGGGCCAATGTTGAAGTATGTAAAGCTCTTGTTTTTCAGTTGCATGAAAGCATGTGAAAGGGGTATCATGGATGACGTCAAATTCTACTACCAGTTGTATTTGTGTAGGCTTTGTTTACTAAAATGTCATTTCAACCTTGACTATGAAGTGACCTATATATAGATCCACTTAAAGGTCCAATGTATAGATGGATTATCGTTGTCTAAAATTGTGAGTTTGTTACCAATTGTTGCTGTTGCCCTTGGGATGTATATCTGGTGTTTAGTTCCGTATTTGCAGAAATTTTGTTTGTGTGTGCATTTAAATATGGCTAGATTTAATTCCAGAGCTGGTTCAAATCATGAAATTTTAGTGCGTCTAAAAAGCTCTTTGAGATAACTAGAATCAGCTCCTTAATTGCATTTCTTCTATGTTGTTGCATCTATCTATGCTTTAAATCCCCCTTCATTCAGAAATGTGTTTTTCTGTTGTTTGTGCCCCTTAAAACGTCTGACCTTGACCGTACTGATTTGTTTATGTGCAAGGTTTGTCACTAGAGAGTTGTTTTCACATTCATCTACTGAAGAAGGAGATGTCTGTGCATCTCAAATGTTAAAACTAGATTAGATGTATCATAACTTTTAAAGCCAAGTTGAATTAAATATACAAAAGGTGGGAAGGAAACCTGAAACCTCTAGTGCAGATTGGACTTGCCATTACAGAGAGGGGATACATATTGTAACATTGTAGTAGATATTGTATGTTTCACAATCACTAATGCAGCCACTGCTAATCACAAGTTAACAAACCATTGAAGTGTGTAGACTCGACAGATTCCATTCACTTTCTATAGAGAGCTGGAGATCCTGCTGCATGTTGCATTATTAATTTGAGTTGCCAGGTTGACATTCGCTATATCTGAATTTGCATAATCAAGACTCAACCTCAAATATCAATCAAGATTCTGTCATTGTATTGCATTTATCTTAACTAATGTTGTCAGAAACCCATTCAAGTTGACCGTTTAGTTGCAAAACTAAGAAAGTGTGGGCACTTTCTTAGGATTAGGGTTGCTGCAAAACCAAGTACCGCCCACCAATTGGAGCAAACTAGACCGCCTTGGGTTCTGGACCATCTTTCCATTTGTTTGCTGGATTTGGTGTCTCTCCACCTTATTTCACTACTCTTGCAAGTTCGGATCCACAATTTTACAATGAGGGTGAAAGAGAAGATGTGCTTCCAGCCCCTTGTCAATGTTTTTTTACTGTTTATTTAGAAAAAGAAAAAGTGTAACAAATATTAATTTTAAAGGTATATTTTTACATTTGTATGCATGTCTGGAGGGGGACTTTGAAGTTGATACTATCAAAGAGGAAATATTTAGCTATCAAATAAACAATTCAGACAAATTTGGAGACAGAGAGGACATTCAGGGGACACAATTCAGTTGTCTTGAGCAGAGACACTGCATGGCTCATGGCTGTTTCTTTGACCTAGCATTTCAGTGTAGTGGCAGGTGTTGCAAATTTGTATTTGGCTAAAATTATGAATAATACAACTATATTTACAAACATTACTGATGTAGGCCTATACAATTAATTAAAAAAAAAAACCCAACATCTTTAGTTTCCCCTGGTCATAATCCTCATTAATTTACCAGTACCAGGATTATCCAGTCATCATTTTAGTGGTGCAACTAAGTTTCTGTTTACATTGTTATTGCATTGTACTTTTAACAATAATTCAAACTCACACTTTCCCCCTCAGAGAAGTGGGAGAGAAAAGTACACATTACTAACCTCAGCACCTTGGCCTTAGCCTTATCAAGTCTTTTTTTTGTGAGCTGTAAAATGAAGGCAAGGCTAAAGTTTTATCCCACATATACCACAGTAGACAAGGGTTTGCGTCTGTATGTTGTACGCACACAAAGGTCTCAAGTCATAGGAGGATTGCTTATACGTACGCTCTGAGTTGAGCAAGCTGGTTATGTAATCCTGCAGTGACGACCTGTTGAACGACGTAAGATATTTTCACTGGCTCCTCTTTTTATCTCTGTGTGTCTCACTCACTGTGAGTGGTGATAGCAGCAGTTTTTGTTATTTTTTAAAAATAATGTATATTATGATGGCTGAAAAAAGATGGCAAAGGTTGGCTTGGAAAATGCGTTACTTCAGTTTCCTTATGTTTATGTTGAGTTCACTCCAAATTCTGTTTGTCTGTAAATAGTAAATATGGTTTGTATCTTCTGAATGTCTGCATGGGATTTGTGATGCATTGAATTTAGAGAAAAGATGAGGAAAGGCTGGTGTGTAAAGGCTGGCATTGGGCAGAGTTGTACATTGTGTTGGCCGTATTGATGGATGAAATGTGCCCATATGTGTGAACCGTAGAGGATGGGGGTGAGTCAGAAAGCACCGAGCCAGTTTTATAGTATTAGATAACAAGGCAGATTGTGTTTGTTCCCATTTGAGAAAATGAAAAACACAGTATTGTTGCAAAGAGCATTTGTCTATGCATATTTTAGTTCATTTTCCATATACATTTGGAGTTTTTTTCTGCCATAATGACATACACATCATAGCAGGAAAAAGCACAGGTGCAAAGGGCTGCATAATCTGGAAAAAATATCTTATCGCAATTATTTTGACTGACATAACAATTGTGATATGATTAAATAAATTGGAGAGGATGTTCATTTTTGCATCATTATTTTATTATGTATTTATTTAATTTTGCAAGAATCTGTAGCAAACAAAGAGTTTTTTCTTTGTGTAAAAGAAAAACTGAACCAAAGAGAAATGCTAGTTTACAAACTCATCAACTGATTCAGACCAGTGCAAACAATCTATAGGTGTGGAAAACAGGATTTGAGTCTTCGATGTATTTACTCAACAAAAATTAAGCACATTCAAAACACGCCCTACAATAGATTTGTTTTTGTAGGCTCAGGCGTCCCACAGCTAATGAATATTATAAGAAATCAGCTGTTTTTCTCCCATGTTGTGTATTTAATTTATAACTGTTCTGATACTGTTTCTTATTATCTCTCTTTATATCTTTTATCTTGCAGTGATCAAGGCAGATCCTCACATTCTACATCCAACACTGTTTGAATGAACACAAATTTATTGTCACCACATGGAACCCATTCCCCTTGTTGAACATATGAAGACCCTTACTGACCACTGTAATTGGACAAATAGCTATTAATGTGTGACCAAAGCACGGAGATGCCTGGAGGAGACTGCGGTCCAGATGGGGAGGAGCCTGCGTTATCGCCAGCAACAGGAGGAGAGGATGGGAGGATGTCGTCCGGGCAGCCGGACGGAGGGGCACAATCAGGGCGTCTCAGGGAGGAGGAGAGCGGAGGCTCAGCCGGAGAAGTGGGACAGGAAGATGAGGAGATGACCAGCGGATCGCATGACCTCTCTCACTCAGCCAATCGCAGTCCTGGTAGTGTCACAGGATCCACCTCAGCTTCAACCAAGAGGTATTTAACTAATTGACTGTGTGTCCTGACTTGTTAAGAGTACATTTACATCATAAACCCAGTGACCCAAGTCACTGCCATGTCTCTTCATTCATCCAAGTTTTAAAATGCACAATGTAATGCACAAGAACAGTCAGTTAATCATACAGGTTGCATGTCAATCAGTTTAGCCAGATTACTTCAGAAATATTGATTATTATATATTACACAGGTAGCCATTGCTGCATTCCAGATCACATACTTTTTCTTTTTACATTTAGGACATAATACAGCTTTAGACCTTGACAAAACATGTACTGTAGCATATTTTTGGGACCTACTTGGTCATTACGTTGCAGCTTGAACTTTGACCCTCTTGCTCCTATATGCTGTGCAGAGGTTTGTAGTCAGAGTAGCCAGACAATGTGATGCAGTAGAAGATCCTGCTATGTTTCGCAAACTGCATTTAGCAAACAATGTATTAGGGCAGACAATCCTGATACCCCTGAAATAGTTGGGGTGCTGTTTAAAACATCGGTACAACAGAAAGTGATTATTTGCCAAATAATTTTTAACATGTATTCAACATTTAATGTTCAAACTGATATATTGATTATTGTAAATACACACACAGTCTAAATTGATGCTGCAACACCTCCCAAAAAGATGGGACAGAGATATTTTTACCACTGTGTTCCATGATATTTTTTCACATTTAAAAACTGAGGACACAAATTGCTTTAAAAAGCGAACATTATTGTATGTTGTACAATTTTTTTCCCTGGTATACTAAATAGTGTAAGTAATATTGGTATTGGAACATAGAAGTAGGGAAGGTCAAAGTTGAACCAGAAAGTTTCAGTGCAATCAATATTCTTATGTAATAGTTGGGTTGTTTTTTAACCATTTGTCTGTTTGTCGAGGAACTGTATTTCAATTTTTTTCATTTATCCTTTATTTATTTCTCAAGGTCTCAAATACTACTTTTAGTGTATAAAGCTCTAAATCCTTTTGGGCCAAAAAACATTTCTGATCTGCTGCTCCATCAGGATCTGTCCAGACCTCTCACAGTTATTTTGATTGAGGGCTTTCAAACTTTCTTAGTAAGTAAATCTCTGAATGTGTGTGTAGCAGTGAGAACACAGATGGTAGCAGAGGGCAGACCCACAGAGAGGTGATGGACACAGTGGCTGAGATGAAGAAGAGGATTCCAACAGACAAACGCAATCGCAGCAAAGCCAGCACTGTGGAGGCCTTACATTATGCGCTCAACTGTGTCAAACAAGTGCAAGGTAAACTGGAAACCTTTCTTAGAAACTCTTGTTTTGTTTTGTTAAATAGAGTTTGATTTTTTTTTTCATTATTTGGTTTTGTTTCAAAACCGTCTGTCTTATCCCCTGTAGCAAACAGTGAATACTACAAACTGCTGATGCGAAGCGGCCAGGATGAGAGGAGAGATTCTACTGTTTGCACCCTGGAAGAGTTGGAGAGAGTCACATCTGAACACACCCTTAAAAACACGGTATACAAATGCACTAGCTCACGCACACTCTTCAATCTGCATACATCCATGTTTATTTGCCTCACGCCTGGCGTGTGTGTGAGTGAATGTGTGTTTACTGCTTTTGCGTGCGTGTCTGTGACTCGGCTCGCTTGTGTGCATGTGTCTACATGTGCGTGCGTACGTTTCTGTGTGTGTAGGACTCCTTTGCAGTGGTTTTCTCCCTGTCGAGCGGCCGCGTGCTGTACTCGTCGGAGCAGGCTCCCAGCATCCTGTGCTGCAAGAGGAAGTTCCTGGAGTCGGCCAAGTTTGTGGAGCTGCTCTTCCACCAAGATGTTAATGTCTTCTACTCGCACACGGCTCAGCCACATCTGCCACCCTGGAGCAACTCGCGTACAGGTGGGTTTGATCCAAATTTTTTTAAAAGTTGTATTAATGTATTTATTATACATTTATAGTTATTGAATTTTCAGATAAAGTTTTATTTTCAGCAGCTGTGATTTCCTCATGAATAATTAGGTACATTAATAAGTATTGACAACACAATACAAGTAAATATATTCAAATACCTTTGCTTTTGAATTATTTTCAGGTTATATTTAAAGTTAATGTATATTTTACTTTACATCAGCATTAATAGATGTATTATATAGATGTCAGTAGATGGGTTCTGGCTTCATTTGAGGGTTTTTTTGTACATCGTTTTGAATCCTTGAAGAAAGAACCTAATTCACTTTTCTCTGTTATTTGTTTCTGCAGCGGGGGTTCTGTTTGACTGTGCCCAGGTCAAGTCTTTCTTCTGCAGAATCAGGTCAGTATCTTTTCTCCACTAGGCCTCCCATAAGTCTGCAGTTTCTTCATTCACACCAAATCAGTCATTGCAGTGCAATGGACAGGAGTTGGAGCTGATCAGAATCAGAAATTCTTTATTGATCACCAGGGGGAAATTGCTTGTTACAGTTGCTGCTGTATAAGAATAGAAAAGAAAGTAATTATTTAAATAAATAAAGGTTTAAATAAGCACACTCCACTAAATATACAACAATATAAAATACAAATGCAATTGGGGGGTTGAAGTTTACACAAAAATGGGCTACTTAAGTTACACTCCCACATCATTGCACAATCCTGCGCTTATCACAGCATTGTCTGATTTGGTGTGAACGCAGCCAAAAGCATATATGGAAGTCACTTTTTAAAGCTCCTCATACATCCTGCTAACCCCATAGGACTTCATATAATGAAAGACTGTTAGCATACAGTGTTGTAACAGATAGATATAGATATGGTTGCAGTCTGCATTTGTCGACATATATGATAAATGTTTAATATTGATTGTTGAGTAAAATGGATTTTGTGAAGGGAAAATGTCAATTCATGTTTCAGGGGTGGGAAGGACCGTGATGGTGAGATGCGTTACAACCCATTTCGGGTAACACCCTACCTGCTGACAGTGCAGGGGACAGGACGCAGTGGGGAAGACGAAGAGCCGTGCTGTCTGGCATTGGCTGAGCGCATCATCTCTGGATACGAGGGTACAATTATTATTTCCCCACAAACAGCACATAACTCAAACAGCCTTTTCCATTTAATAGTAAACAACAAGTTGTCTTTTTATTTCCTTTCTTTACCTTGACATTGATCTTAATTATTCATGCAGCACCTCGGATCCCCATGGACAAGCGCATCTTTACTACCACACACTCACCCGGCTGTGTGTTCCTGGAAGTGGATGACAGGTTAGTACACACACAAATATGCACACTCAGTTTCCATTGAGCTTTTAAAATGTCTTTTTTTTATCTGAAGCTAATTTGATGGTCATAATTCACAGGGCTGTGCCGTTGCTAGGATACCTTCCCCAGGATCTGATTGGCACGTCGTTGCTGACTTGCATTCACCCAGACGACCGCCCCCTTATGCTGTCTATGCATCGGAAAGGTCAGTATTTAAGGAGAAAGTAAAAAAAAGAACTTTGTCATTGAATTTGACATTAAACGTACAAAACAATTTATGGCAAAATAATTGGGAGATTAACTGATAATACAAATACTTCCTACACTGCTATGACTGATCAGTCCCTCTTTTTTTCTACTCAAACTCTTCATGCCACATGTAGTGTTGAAGTATGCGGGTCAGTCTCCGTTCGAGCACTCTCCGGTGCGTCTGCGCTGTCAGAATGGAGACCACGTCACTTTGGACACCAGCTGGTCCAGCTTCATCAACCCATGGAGCCGCAAGGTGGCCTTCATCATCGGACGGCACAAAGTCAGGACGTAAGTTCCAATAACAGAAAAATAAAACTTGAGCAGATCTCTGCCAGGTGTGTGTCCCTCTCTCTCCCAAACAAGGAAGAGTTAAATCTCACTCTATTTTTCCTCTGGACTCCCTTTAGGTAAAAACAGACGATAAAATAGTTTTTTTTCATTGTTACTGTTAATCAACGGCAGCATTTGGGTATATTGAGCATACAGTCAAAAATGTGCACAAAAACTATTCAGCTGCTGGGTCCAGTAGTATGCAAGTTTAGTTGCAGCCGTAAAGATATGCACACACGACCGAATGATCCCCTTCATGCTTCCACCTGGCAAAAATAACAATTTAAAGTGTAATATTCACAAATAAAGTCTCAGTGCTTTCTGTGTGCTTGGGTGGAGGGTTTGGTATTTGCACAATGTCTTGTTGTCCAGTATTATGGGAAAGTGCTGTAGCAGCACTGTTGTTGCCAAGAGACTTTTTATATGGAATGACCTGATTGTGCTGTCGTCTGTGGCCACCAGGAGTCCACTGAATGAGGATGTGTTTGCTGCTCCGACAAAGGAGGATGTCCCTGTCACCCATGAGGAAATTAAAGATCTACAAGCAAAGATCTATAAGCTTTTCCTGCAGGTAATTATTTCCATGCAGTTCATTCAAATCTTTATCCTAATTTATCATTTTATAATTATAATCAGTGGTGGAAAGTAAATAAGTCGATTTATTAAAGTACCATACTTAAGTACAATGTTAAGGTACTTGTACTTTTACTTAAGTATTTACATTTTATGTTACATTTTTTCTACTACAGCTACATTTCACAGGAAAATATATGTATGTATTGTATATGTATTTTTTACTCCACTACATTTATTTGACAGCTTAAGTTAGTGGTTACTTTTAAGTGAAATATTTTACACAATGGATAATATAACAATGTTTTAAAATTAACATGTTAAAGAATAAACCTTTGGTTTCCAACCTTTTTGGCTTCTGACATCTTACAAAAAAAGCAGCGTCATCGTGGGTCACTCTTCAGATGTCTAAGCAGTTAAGCGATCCACCACATATTGATTTTTCCCTCTGAACTTTTCATATATTTTAATTTCAATACATGAGTTTTATCTGATGTCCGGTAAAACTGTGTATAAAGCAGTTTTGACTAGTTCCACCTCCAGCACCTAAATCATGTTGCCCTAACATTCTGTTGTTTTTTTTCCTACAAACTTATTTTATACAAATTTTTTTTTTTTTTGTAAAAATAGCCAATTTTATATTCTCATCTAATGATGTCATATATAGTAATGTATCAGTCCGAGGGACCAAACTAGTACTTTTACTTTAATACTTTAACTCCAATTTACTGCTGATAGTAGGATTTTCCATGCAGTACTTTTACTTGTAATTTATAGGAAATAGGATTTTTGCATGTCCATAGATGTACAGCCTCACTAACACAAAAACACATACACGCTGTAAAAAATTTTTTTTTTAAATCAACACACACACACACACACACACACACACACACACACAGATCAGTGAGTTTATCTTTTGTTTTTCTTTGTGCATCAGAGTTTCTCCAGTACCTTCACTTCTTTGTGTCTCTCCTCCACAGCCGGTGCATAACAACGGTTCCAGCGGTTATGGCAGTTTGGGAAGTAACGGCTCTCATGAGCACTACATCAGCGTGGCTTCTTCAAGTGACAGCAATGGTAACCTTTGGGAGGATTCACAACGTGAACCGGTGAGACATCAGAGTGACATCAAAGGCCACGAAGCCAGTGTTAACGCTGCTGTCAAGGCTAATCAAATCGATACATTGTTTGTGTTGCAGATGACTTTGCAGCAGATTTGTGCGGATGTAAACAGAGTCAAGAGTTGGGGCCAGCAGGCTTATCTGGGTTCCAACCAAAAACTCGCTCTTCTTGGCAAACCAGCCGCAGGTAATGTAGACCTGTAAAAAAAATATATAAAAAATATAATGTATTAAAATGTGCAAATGTTTTAATTTTGACTAAAATCACGCTTTCTTCCTCCAGCCCGTGTGCCCCCTGTAATTTCCAACCCTCAGGTCAGAGATCATGAGGAAGGCAGGAAGCAAACACACATTCCTTCCTATCAGCAGATCAACTGTGTGGACAACATCATCAGGTGTGTGTTGGCTGGTTGCCAATCTTAGATCTTTGCAGTTTATTATTGAATCCTAACAGCAACTGAGCATACGACTATTGCATTCCACAGCGTAACATCGGATGTTCTCTGACCACACTGAATCGGTTAAATTTTTACTTTATGTATATATACATCCTTAACAAACCTCATAACTGTTAGCTGTAGACTCCAGATCAAATTGGAGAAATCGCTACTTAAAAGATGAGAATATTATCAGGTATATAGAGACCAGGTGTCTGACCAAAGTTGGGCTCAAAAACAGCACCCTCTCAGTTTGGACATTGCAGTAGAAAACAATGCAATAACACAGATTTTATCACCGATGCTCGCTCATGTTGCATTCAGTAAGGACACGGTGTCAAGCAACTCATTCCTGTCACGCTGTTCACTGTGTGCGTTTGTGCGTTTCAGATATTTGGAGAGCTGTACAGGCCCAGCCCTCAAGCGGAAAAGTGACTCTCATTCCCTGGCCACTTCCTCTTCTTCATCCTCTAACTCCGAAGACGACAAGCCTGCTGAAGCCACTGACCCAGCTCGGGCCAGCTCAGATGGTATAAACCCACCACATACAACCCATTTCTACCACTCATTTGATGAATGATATAGCCCTTGCAAAATCAAAATTAACTGTTATACTTGTTTCTCTTTACTTTCCAGTGGTGTTGGACAGTGCGGCGTCAGTGGCCCCGACGGCAGCGGCTGTTGTTGGAGCGCCTCTGACAGACATCACAATGTCCACTAAGGCCATGAGTGTTGTCTCTGTCACCAGCCAGTGTTCGTACAGCAGCACCATTGTCCATGTGCCACAGCCGGAATCAGGTACATAAAGATGAATTATTAAACTGCATATTTTTGGATCATCCTATTCTGTTTTTAGGATTTTTTACATAGGAAATCTTGCAGACCGTCTATTGAACATGTTTTATCCTTAATGTTCTGTCACAGAGGCCACAGCACTGGAGGACGCCCCGATGGGCAGTGAGCCCACTGAGTCTGCTCCCACCCCTGTCCGTCCCACCCCGAGCCCCGCTACAGAGGAACCAAAGTTTATCGGCCTCACCAAGGAGGTGCTGTCCGCTCACACCCAGAAGGAGGAGCAAGAGTATGTCGATCGATTCCGCCATCGCATCCTGCAGAGCCCCTACAGCTCCTATCTGCAGTTGGACAACAGCTCTATGGCCCACTCCCACCATCCAGGTATGTATTTTCCTGGAAATGTGGATTTAGTGAAAATTTACTAATTTTTCAAGGGACATTTTGGCATCTTCACACAAACTTATTCTGCAGCCTGTGTCCATCTACCCACAGGCGACTATCTACGTCCAGTGAGCGCTGGTGGGTTGAACCGCTCTCGGAGAGGAAAGCTGAGACACAAGCGGCCGAAACCCCAGGGTTCCTCAGACAGCTACGCTTCCCCAGCTGGCCCACCTCGGCGGGTCCCAGACTCTTCTTGGCCCTCCTCAGAGTCCTCCCAGCGCCAGATGGGAGCACCCTACAGCCAAACATCCCCAATGCAGGCACCATTCTTCCCTATGATGGCAACCCAGCCTGTCCCTGAGCAACCGCCAGTACCACAGCAGCTGCCTGGAGCAACAACTATGGTGCCGCAGCCTCCTGACCAAACCCAGCTCAGCTACTTCAACATCATGCAGACTACTCAGAGCCTGCCAGGCATGCAACCAATCCAGATGGAGCCCTTTCAGAATCTGCAGAATATCCAGAACTTTCACAACCTGCAGCCCATGGCTCAGGTCCAGGGCAACCCTTACATGACTCATCAGGTCATGGCTGTCATCCTGCCCAGCTACCCAACATTCACTCCAGGCTACCCGTCCATTTACCCACCGTCCGCTCCTACCATGATGCCCCAGGTACCCATCACCATGGCAGGCTTTGCTCCTGGCAGCATCCCCTTCCCTCAGCCTCAGCTCCAGCTCCAAGCCGAGCATGTGCCCCTCACTCAGACATGCCTGGGCTCTATGCTGTGCTCACCCAGACCCAGCTCCTCTGTCGGGGAAGAAGAGGAGGCAGCTGGGCCTCGGGCTTTATTCTCCAGCTCTCGCTCGAGTTCTCCGCTGCAGCTGAACTTGCTGCAGGAGGAACTGCCAAAGCCAAGTGAGGGGCAGAGCAGCACCGGGCACAACCTCGCAGAGAGTCTCCACGAACAACATGCCAACCAGGTCAGTCTGTCTTACATACCCAGTATATGTTGATATGCAGTAGACAGCATATGTAGCTGGCTTAGTTCTAACTATTAAAACTTTGCTTTGATCAGGTTGACAACCCCATTGACTCTGGTAACCATGATGCCCAGTCTACAACCAGTGAGCTGCTTGACCTGCTGCTGCAGGAGGATGCCAGGTCAGGGACCGGCTCCAACGCCTCGGGATCTGGGTCAGGGGAGTCTGGTGGCTCCATGGGATCTGGATCTGGCTCCAATGGAACCTCCACATCACACACTGGTGAGAGGGAAACACATGCATGCAACACACAATTATCCTCTTGGCAATATTTGTGAAACATTAACTGTTGAAACAATCTGCATGAAATGAATTGAAGTACATTTTACATAACATTGCAACTTAGTAAAACAATCACATTAAACAATTTCACTTACTACATTTACATTTAGTCATTTAGCAGACGCTTTTATCCAAAGCGACTTACAGGAAGAGTAAAAAGCAAACAATCAAGGTATAGTGCAATAAGAGCTATTAGTGCTAGTGACAATTCTTTGAGGAGTAGACTTATCATGTGGTCTAGGAGAGAAGATGCTCTCTGAAGAGCTGGGTCTTCAGGAGTTTTTTAAAGGTAGAGAGGGACGCCCCTGCTCTGGTAGGAACTGGTAGTGTGTTCCACTAGCGGGGAACAAGAAGTGCAAAGAGTCTGGATTGCCTTGGACCAACGGGGGGCAGAGCCAGGCGTGGGGTGAAGTCACTGATGCAGAGTGTCTCCTGGCTTACAGGCAGCAGCAACAGCAGCAAATACTTTGCCAGCAATGATTCATCGGACACATCTCGCAAAGCCCGTAAGAGCCAGGAGGCACCAGCAGAGCACCAACATGGCTTCGACACACGGGGAGAGAACACACTCTGGAGCATGATCCAGCAAACACCTGAGCATGCCATGATGACGTACCAGATTCAAACAAGGTACACGCAAAACGCTGCACTGTCTCTCTAATTCTTTTGGACAACAACTGTGTGTCTTAACTGGAGTTGTCGTAGTGAAGCAGCAGTAGTGAGTACTGCTGCTTCAGGTCAAGGTGAAATTTAAATTTAGCTTTACAGCTGCCATCTGCTGGTTTAACTGTGCAATGACACTGTTTAATCCTTAAATGTAAGACAATCCCACCTTTTCTAGTGTAACTTCCAGACAAATGTATTGTCTTAACTGAACTGCCTGTGTAAGATACAATTTAACTCTTCGTCCTTGCCTTGTATCTTGTCTTTTCTCCCCTCCAGGGACCAGAATGAGGTGCTGGCAGAGGACAGGGAGAAGCTTCGGGTGCTTCAGCCCCACCAGCCCTGGTTCACCCAGGAGCAGAGAGAGGAGCTGAATGAGGTCCATCCCTGGATCAAACAGCACACTATCCCACAGGAGATAGACACACAGGTGAGGATCTCCTATCTCACACACGCGTATCACAAACATATTAAGCTTCCTGCTCACCTGAACAATTAATTAATATATCTTTTTATCTCACAGGGTTGTGTGAGTTGTACGTCGGGCCCAGGGCTCGCCCACTCCCCTCACCCTATTTCCCCCGATAGCTCGATCCCCCAGCAGGACTCCATCGGACCTGTTGGAGACACTTGAATGACCTGGACCTCAAATCTACCCAGCTCACAGCACATCAACCCTGCCAGAAACCTCAAGAACTCCCACCATGCATCTCTTCTGACCAGAGGAGTGGGTCCCAGTGCTTTAGATTAACATGTTTTGTAAAGGTATCTGAGGCTGGATCAGGCTCTGAAGAATGGAGGAGGTAAAAGAGATGGGCATTTTCTCTCAGTCAGCCAATTGTGACTGCCTTTATAGGACCATAAATATTATACCTCTCTTCTTGTTGTGTTCATGGCCCCTGTAGGGGTTTAGTTTGTATTTAAAGACTGACCAGTAAATGGCACCACGAACCACTTGACACTCGATATAGAAAGATGGTCCCATGGTTGCTGCCCCTAAACATTAGCACTGTGTACTGCACACACTCAGCCTGTCTGATAAGTGTGACTGGGCGACAAGGATGAAGACGGCGCTGGCCCAGTTTCAGTATCAGAACACACACCAGACTCTTCTCCAGAGACACGGAGTGCAGGTTGTACAATACATGTATGACATCGACTCCTTCAACTACAGAGTAACTTATCATGGTTGACACATGGTCGATACTTTTTTCTTCTTTTTTTTGACGGACATGAAGACAAAGACACATTTGCTGCTCTCTGTTTATAATGTTCAGATTCTAGTCTTGTACGTTGTTTGTTTGTTATTGGAGTGTATCCTCTTATTCCATAGATTGGTTTCCTCTTGTTTAGGACGTCATTTTTTATGTTACTCTGACTCACGAACAACAGCAAACAATATAAACGTTTAAAATTTAATTTAGTGCGACAACACAAGTCCACCCTGATGTCCAAAATGTCCTTTCCCCACCCAGTATCCTGGTCATCACCTGACAGTATCTGTAGCTTACCTTTAATTGTAAATGCACAGTGTGGCTCTGAATATCCTTTGAACCTGGGTTTACTTACTGAAAGGATTTTCTCTTAGACTGTGCGTTCGTGTGCGAGAGTGTTCTACTTCTGTGAATGTTGTCAACCTTTTGCTCGTACTGGCTTCAGATTGCAGGTGAGTTTGATTGAGTGTGAGAATGTGTGAGGGTGCCCTCTGACCGATTGAAAGCTGCTTCCTTCGATACAGTTGTCCAACAGCGCTAGACAGACCAGGGTTTTCTACCATTTTTAGATTGAAACTATATTACAGTACCATGTATTTTATAGCAAAAGGACACTAAACAAACTTCACAAAGTGTATAAAAAGCCATTTGTCTTGAATTCAGGGACTGTTTGTTTGTGACACAAAGGAATGAATAAATGAACCATGTACCTAACACATACTTACCTGTGACTGTCTGTTGAGCCCAGTCAGGCCTGGACCATAATTCAATGAAACCATATTGCAATGAAACCTTATATTGGGATACAGGATTACATCATCTTAAAAAATAATGACAATGATAATGTGGGATATCATTTGAAAACTGTGGTTTTGTTTTTAAATAATTTACTTTAACGCTCTGTTTACTGTGATTATTTTTTGTTCTCTATAATTTCACTTGACACAGTAATGTTCATTTTGCCCTAAGGTGAATAACTTCTGAAAATACTCAGAACATTTGATTTATCAAGTACAGTACACTAAAAGAGGCTTTACTGTGACAATATTTATTTATTGATTGAATAATCAGAAAGCATACTAAATTGTGATTATATGTCTTGATTGAGATATGAAAACACTTCAAATTGGGATAGAATAACATAACATGTTGTTATGCTGATACAATAACATAACCTTATAGATTTCTGCATTGTATTAGTCTTTTGGATGGATTACATTATATAACTAGAAAATTTCCTCTGGGGAAATTCTGAAAGGGCCACGGGGGCTACTGCCGGTGTGTGTACATTATGATGAGATTCTTCAGAGATTACAAACTATGCCCTTTAACCTCAAAATGTGTGTGTGTGTGTGTGTGTGTGTGTGTGTGAGAAACGTGTATCTGGAGGAGTGTGCGCGCTTACGCGCGCATTTTTGTGTGTGTGTGTGTGTGTGTGTGTGTGTGGCGAAAATCGCATAAAGTTACGTGTGTGTGTGTGTGCAATCAACAGAATTAACTGACCCCTGTTCCGGCACAGTGACAGCAGAGGTGGACAGACTGGAATTTCTGGCCTCGAACAGAAAGCATGTAGGGGAAACCATAATACCTATCATTGATCCGACTTCACTTTGAGCATCCTGAGTTCTTCCTGAACGTCTACATATGGGGGTTTTTTTTCCAGAAAAATGAAAAAATAACTTTGTTAGAGCGATCTAAAAAAAATGTTCCATCTCCCTTTTTCAGAAATCTTCCTGCATTTTTAATATGGGAGCCAATGAGGCTGTTGGTGGCGCATCTGTGCGTCCTACGCGCAAACTATAACTCTGACAGCTTTACCAGAGGATTGTGAGTGAGAAGTCAAATTTTCCTACGTTTCTATGTATAAATTATTTCTGTAGAGTGGAATTTGCGGCCTGGAGCGCAGTTTTCAAATTTATTTTTTGACAAATTTTTCTCTCCCTCTACACTCTGGCGATGATGTCACAAACTGTGACACGAACATTCCGTGCAATACACACCCATTATAATCTCAGAATTTCTCCAAAAATGATCATGGTCATTGAACAGGGATTGATAAAAAAACTATATGACCTATCGAAACGTGGATTAATACACCGATACACAAGACTTGTGTCTACTGTTTAAAGTTTAAATGGAGTCTCTAGGTGAAATTATGCTGGAGAAGTAGACGTTTTAAAAACCTCCAATTATTGTTCTTTTCCGCTCATTTTTATTCGGCCGTCCCATTCATTTCAATGCAAAATTTAGGGCAGTTTTTATATTAAAAAAAATAATTTATATAAAAATTCGTATTCCGTAGAGAAAAGTAATAGCACACCGATTCCGATCAAACCGCACGTTTTGATATATAATTTGCCTAGTAACGGGACGAAATTACATCCGGAAGAGGAAGAAGAAAAAATCCACAGTATAACAATAGTGCTCGGTGAAATTGCCCCGTGGCCCTAATAAGATGTCACTGGTGCAAAGATGTTAAATCTTCCATAGCACAGACTGATGTAGCATGTGCTATAGGCTACATTAGGGTGACCATATTTTGATTTCCAAAAAAAGAGGACAATCGGCACGGCCTCGAGACACAAATTCAGACAGGCTTCTCGGAGGTTGATGAACATGCTTTATTATGCTTCAATGGTGCAAAATTAACTTCTGTAATGAAATAAAATGAAATCTGTAAAAACTTGTAACAAAATAATAGCTCTCGTAGACTCTTTTCAAATAAATGAATAAATAATATGAAATAATGTTCTAAATATGAACTCTTCTGTTAGAAAATCTAGCTTCAACAATATATCTCTTAATAACTGCAATAAGATAAATAATAGAAGAGTCTCACAAAGATACTTGCAGTTTTTTTTTTTTTTTGCAGTTCATCTGTGAAGCTGCACTTACGCTCGGCATTTCCCATGAAATGCTGCTCCGCTGTTCGATCTGCCCTCTGTCTGCTCTGCTCTGTCTCTCTGTGTGTGTGTGTGCGCGGCGCTGACCCGCCCACAAGGTAGCCTCTTGGTAATTACGTCTCGCAAAATTGCGTGCAAAGCGCCGGTCAATTTACGTGCATGTGTACTAGTCCTATGAAAAACAGTGGACATTTTCGTGAATTTATAAAACCCGGCCGGAAGCCCCGGACAGGACGTAAAAAGTGGACATGTCCGGGCAAAAGAGGACGCTTTCTTCACCCTAGGCTACATGTGTATTTTTACTGAACTGTGGCTTATTGTGAAGGACTGAATAAATACGGAACTGCACTGGGTGTGTTGATAACGATGGTTAATAACGGTGATATTTTCCCAGAAAAAATCAGCAGCCATTGTTTTACAGCGAAGAGATGAAAGTGACTGATCCATGAAAACGATATCGCTAGGCTATTTCACAGGGGTTAGCGCTCTTTTGCAGACTGCGGTAAACCCTGGGCTAACGACATACGTTTTGAAGATAATAAGTTAAACTATAGTTTCACACCACTTCATTAATTGGAAACACACCATGATCATTTATATTACTTTTTTATAAAATAATAATTAGGACCTGGTCTTCAAAGATGTAGTGGAGTTTGCTGATAACAATTTGATTTACTCCTTTTGTTGGCTTTTAAAATGCAGCAGTGTATATATATAACCTATAGGTTAATTAAAACACAATTCATTTATTTTTTGATCAATTCACTTATTAATCGCCTTCTCTATCAGTTACAAAAGTTTGATTCAAATGTAAAACAAGTAAAAATAAAAATTGTTGTTTTTCAAAAGTTGTTTTTCTCTTGTTCCGTTCCTTTAGACGTTTTGAGTTTTGTGTTGCCATAGAAAGGAGAAAAAAGCCTACTGCGATAGGAAGAGTGAAACTTGTGATATCAGCAGGATAGGAGACGGAAACTCGACGATTTCGTTAGTGAGAGCCTTCAGAGACAACAGGCAGAGATGAATCGGAAATCACAGTGAGTTCATGATCGGTGTTTCTCCCGCTGCAACGTGCGAAGCGCAGCCAGAATCAATGCGGTCAATGTCAATAACTTTGTCCTGTGTGTGAGCAGGAAGCTGCCTGCGGGGACCAGCCCGCTGCAGACAGGACATGACACGAGCTTTGCCCTCTTGGATCTGCAGAAGAAACGCAGAGAAGCAGATTTGCTAGACGAAAAGCTCAAGGAGCGCAAACAGGTGCGTCAAAATCACTGCAGATATCTCTCTCTCACTCCCTCTCTCTCTCTCTTTCTTCTTTTTCCTGCTTTATTATTATTGTTTTATTTACCTTATTGTTTATTCTAAGTTTACAATGATTAGTTTTCCACTATAAAACATATACATTTTGCAGGGATGCTACACAGCAAAATCAAAAGTGTCAGATGTTGGTGTTGTATGTTAAAAATACAGTGTTTATTCAACACTTGCTTAGTTTAATTCAACTATGTGCGAGTTAAATCCTCAAAAGAGTTGGTGTTAATCCAGGGAGTTAAATCCAAACAACTCTGTTGTTACAACAGAGTTGTCTGTTAAGTGTTGATTTTAAAATCAACACTTAACAGAGTTGCTCCCAGAATTACAACGGATCTGTGACGTGTTCGTCTAGAGTGGGACATCAGGTAAAATGGGCCATTTAAGGTTTGGGGGTCCCAGCCCCTCTGGAATTTATAGCCAATGACTGCAAAGGATTTCAAACTGTTGCCATAACTGTGCTTGACAAGTAACAGATGATTTGATTGGTTTATGGTTGCTATGGTGGGCGGGGCAATATTTCAAATCTAGACTGCACCAGAAAGCTGCATGGTAAGTAGCCCGGCATACCAAATCTAACTAAACTATTATAAGGATGATACATCTATTAAAAACAAACATACATATAAAAAAAACTATGTATAATATATGTCTTGATGGCATCCATCAGAAATAATGCTGTTAGTTTGGTATATGAACATATTTTTTGGAAAAGTGATGTTTATCTTGGCGGCCCAATTTACCTAAACCCACTGAGCTAAAATGGGCCACATGGTTTCAGCTAAAATGGGCCATCCTCTGTGTCACTCACAAACACACATACACACATGTGCATTACATTTGGTTCAACTAAAACCTGTATGTTGATTGTCATGTGAAATTAATACAACTCAAAGTAGGCTATCTTCCTTGGTAGTGAACTACTTTTGCTGTGTTTGTGTAACTTAGCTTGTTACATATGACTGGGTGGTAGCTTTTGTGTAGTGAAGCTTTATTTGTGGCAGAGTAGCCTAACTGATATCTTAGATCATGTATGTAAACACGTGTGTGTGTGTGTGTGTGTGTGTGTGTGTATGAGGGGCATTTTATGCCAGCACACTATACTAAAACGCGTGTACAGCGCCTATGCGATGACATCAAACGTCTAACGTGCGCGTGTAAATTCCATTCACTTTCAATGGACAGACAGGCGTCACGCAGGCGTCACGCAGACGCTGTACACGCGTTGTTGCACATACGCCTACGTGACGGCTGCGTGACGGGTGAACTACGCCTCAAATACGTGACATGAAGACCCGCGTGACTGTTAAGTACAATTCTACATAGGCTTACAGACACGCATATTGCGAGTACACCAGATAACATGGGTGATGGGTGAAAAGTGCCACGAGCGAACGTAGTGGACGCCTGTGTGTGTGTGTAACGCGTGTAAGCCTATAACAGTTCAGCTGTTACACAGAGTCTCATCTTCATATGGTATTGTTTATAAGAAAGCACAACTTATAGATGAAGAGAAAGACTATCTCGTAAGTACCAGATAAACTTAACCTTTTTCCGGCCAAAACCGGAGGCTTAATTAGCCTGTTTTAGGAGTGAAAGTCAGCAAAATGCAGCTTAAACAAAATGTTTTACCTCATTAGTTAACTACGAATGTCTGTAAAACATAATGGGACTGTGCATAAGTGCCGAATTGGGTTAAACAGTGTAGATATAAGGTCCGATGGAATCATATTGTGAACGGACTGCTGTCCACATGGCTACTGAATATTCATTAGATAGGTCCGCATGGCTACTTAATATTCAGGGGTGACAGCGATTACGGCTTCTGCAGGCAGGTAAACCTACCTAATTACAGCTGGTGCGTAATGAACTGTATGTCCGCGCGCAAAGCTGGGAACTGGCTGTGAGCGTTGCACTTTACTATTAGCCTACTATTTTTAAGTAGCTGAAATTATTTTAATTATCCCTTTCACCCTTGCTATCATTAAATATCAATTCGATATCATTCAAACCTAGAGAGAGAGAGAGAGAGAGAGAGAGAGAGAGAGAGAGAGATTTCGTTAACAAGAAAATAAAAACTGGCCTGAAAATAATAGAAATATCCTGACAGCTCTGTGGGGGCTTGGAGTTCATCTGTAAGTTGTGCTTTCTTATAAACAATACCATATGAAGCTGAGACTCTGTGTAACAGCTGAACTGTTACACAGAGTAACACACTGTTAACGTACACGCGTTACACACACACACAGGCGTCCACTACGTTCGCTCGTGGCACTTTTCACCCGTCACCCATGTCATCTGGTGTACTCGCAATACGCGTGTCTGTAAGCACGCCTATTAATCAGACTTTATGCTGGCACAGGCGACGTGTTTTAGGCGTTTAAGTATAGTGTGCTGGCATAAAATACCCCTCATATGAGTCTCAGCTTCATATGGTATTGTTTATAAGAAAGCACAACTTACAGATGAACTCCAAGCCCCCACAGAGCTGTCAGGATATTTCTATTATTTTCAGGCCAGTTTTTATTTTCTTGTTAACGAAATCTCTCTCTCTCTCTCTCTCTCTCTCTCTCTCTCTCTCTCTCTCTAGGTTTGAATGATATCGAATTGATATTTAATGATAGCAAGGGTGAAAGGGATAATTAAAATAATTTCAGCTACTTAAAAATAGTCGGCTAATAGTAAAGTGCAACGCTCACAGCCAGTTCCCAGCTTCACGCGCGGACACACAGTTCATTACGCACCAGCTGTAATTAGGTAGGTTTACCTGCCTGCAGAAGCCGTAATCGCTGTCACCCCTGAATATTAAGTAGCCATGCGGACCTATCTAATGAATATTCAGTAGCCATGTGGACAGCAGTCCGTTCACAATATGATTCCATCGGACCTTATATCTACACTGTTTAACCCAATTCGGCACTTATGCACAGTCCCATTATGTTTTACAGACATTCGTAGTTAACTAATGAGGTAAAACATTTTGTTTAAGCTGCATTTTGCTGACTTTCACTCCTAAAACAGGCTAATTAAGCCTCCGGTTTTGGCCGGAAAAACGTTAAGTTTATCTGGTAAGTACGAGATAGTCTTTCTCTTCATCTATAACTTGTGCTTTCTTATAAACAATACCATATGAAGCTGAGACTCTGTGTAACAGCTGAACTGTTATAGGCGTACACGCGTTACACACACACACAGGCGTCCACTACGTTCGCTAGTGGCACTTTTCACCCGTCACCCATGTTATCTGGTGTACTCGCAATACGCGTGTCTGTACGCCTATGTAGAATTGTACTTAACAGTCACGCGGGTCTTCATGTCACGTATTTGAGGCGTAGTTCACCCGTCACGCAGCCGTCACGTAGGCGTATGTGCAACAACGCGTGTACAGCGTCTGCGTGACGCCTACGTGACGCCTGTCTGTCCATTGAAAGTGAATGGAATTTACATGCGCACGTTAGACGTTTGATGTCATCGCATAGGCGCTGTACACGCGTTTTAGTATAGTGTGCTGGCATAAAATGCCCCTCATACTCATAGTGTGTGTGTGTGTGTGTGTGTGTGTGTGTACACTGCGCGTATTGTGAGTACACCAAAACTGAGGGGTGACGGGTGATAAGTGTCATGCCACATGCGAACGCAGCGGACGCCTGTGTGCACGCTCGTCTCAATGTTCAAACTGACAAAAAATAAGCCTACATGGACATGTTAGTCTCTCTCTCTTTCTCTCTCTCTCTCTCTCTCTCTCTCTTTTGATAGGTTTGATATCAAATTGATAATTATTGATAGTAAGGGTGAAAGGGATAATTAAAGTAATTTCAGCCACTTAAAAATAAAAATATCCTGACAGCTTTGATGGGGCTTGGGGTTCATCTATAACTTATGCTTTCTTATAAACAATCCCATATGAACCTGTGTAACAGCTGATCTGTGTAGATATGCTGCAGAACATAGAAAATGAATAACAGGTCAGGTCCTGATGATCCAGTGTACCTCGTGCGTAATATATTGATGATAATACATATTTTATTTACAGTGAGTATGGCAAACACGAAGGAAGCGAGAGGAGAGGAGAGAGGGAGAGGGAAAGAGAGAGGAAGTGAGAGGAGAAGGAAGGATGAGAGAGGAAACAAGCAGAGGAGACAGGAAGGGAGAGAACAGGTGAGGAGAAAGGAATGCAGAGGAAATGAGAGGAGGAGCAAGGACCAGAGAGGAGAGGATACAAAGATAAAACAGGGAGGAAAAGGAAGGCCAAACAATTACAATCTGTGGAAAGAGGAGAGGATGAAGGGGGCCTTAGATGAATACAGGGAGGGAGTGAAGAAAGGAATTAGAGTGAGTGTGCATTTCTTATCTCGAGCATGGGGTGTGCCGCGATCCAAACTGCAAAGACGCATCAGTGGAAAGGTGACTGGCAATGAACATGTGTCAGGGCGCAAGCCCTACCTTCCAGAGGAGGCGGAAAGGGAGCTTGCTGGCACCCTCAAGACCTTGGCGCAGAGGGGGTTTCCATTTACGAAACGTGATGTCCAGCAAGTGGCCATTGATTTTGCAGCCAAGAATAACATATCTGGTTTCTCCAAGACAGCAGGGAGGGCCGGATATTACTGGTTTCAAAACTTTCTAAAGCGCAACCCAGAGCTCGGGATGCGCAAGCCAGAGGTCCTGTCTGCAGCACGGGCTGCTGGGCTCAACAAAGAGGTGGTCAGCCAGTGGTTTAACCAGTATGAGAGTCTTCTGGTCGAGCTGGGTATTGAGGGCACACCGTCGCATATTTGGAACTGTGACGAGTCTGGGCTTCAGGACCAGTTCAGTTCGACAAAGGTCGTTGGACAGGTTGGCCAGCCATGTGTGGAGGTGTGTGCTGGAGAGAAGGGGGAGACAACGACTTGTCTGGCAGCATTCAATGCAGAAGGCACATACAGCCGAACGATGATTATTTTTAAGGGGAGGCGTGTTCGTTCTGAGTGGCTACAGGGATGCCCGGAGAACACCAGCGTACGGTGTTCAGACAATGGTTGGATAACCTCTGACCTCTTTCTGGAGTGGGGTCAAATGTTCATTCAGTCCCTTCCTAAGGATGACCCAATGCCCCACCTTCTCCTTCTTGATGGCCACAGTAGCCACGTCTATAACCTCGAGTTTATCAAGCTACTGAAGAGCAAGAATGTGCACATCATGTGCTACCCTGCCCACACAACCCATGCGCTGCAACCGGCAGACAAGGCCCTCTTCAAGAGTCTGAAGCACCACTGGGACCAGGAAGGGAGGAAGTGGACGAGGATGATGGCTGGGCAGAAGCTGTCAAGGATGGAATTCTTTGCGGTGTTCAGCAGGGCTTGGGCAAAGGCTGCCACTGTTGAAAATGCCCAGGCAGGGTTCCGGGGGACAGGGATGTTCCCTCTAAATAAAGATATTCTCCCTGAGACTGCTTTTGCCCCCAGCAAGACCACCGAAAGAGTGCTACCATCCACTCTACCATCCCCGCCCACAAGACCACCGTCGCCCCTGCTGACCTTAACCCACTCTGCCCGCCAGCCATCAGCCCTGCTCTCTGGACATCAGCCCTCCCACCCGCCAGCCAGACCTCAGTCGCCTGCCGATCTGCCAGCCAGACCTCAGTCGCCTGCTGATCTGCCAGCCAGACCTCAGTCCTCTGATTCCCTGACACCCTTGCTACCTGTGGAACCACTTTACTTTTTCCCAGATGAGAAGGTGGCGTTTGAAGTGGTTGTGTTGGAAGAAGTACCACAGGAAGATACTGACCTCTTCAGTACATTCACACCACAGGAAGAAACCCACTCCCAGGATGAGGGACCTTCCACCTCCACATCTATGAGATCAGTCAGATTCACTGACTTGATCTCAGTGCCGCACAGGGAGAGGGCCATCAGGAAGAGAGCGAAGCCGCCATCCTATAACCTCACAAGTGAGCAACATATTGAGTATGTTGCATCCAAAAAGTCATCCAGCAAGTATCCGGGCAACAAGCAACCAAGAGGGAAAAGAAAGCAGGAAAAAAACAGGAGCACCACACCTTGCAAAGTCTGCAAAGCCCATTATGGTGACCCAAATGACCTAAAGGCTACTGAGGAATGGATAAAATGTGATCCATGCTCTGCCTGGTTTCATGAGAGCTGTGGTGAAGAGAATGGTATCTGCGATGATGATGGTTTCATTTGCAAAGACTGTGTTTGAAAAATGTTTCATCACAGATACCATTCTCTTCACTTCTCTTTTGTATGCTCCTAAAATTCACACACACACACACACACACACACACACACATCAGTTCACTGATCAATGCTGTTCTTGTTGTTTTAATGGCACTTTGAATATGTTTGTGTAATGCAGTTTAAATGTTATGTGGCTGTATAAGCAATTGTGTTTTAAAATTAAGTTGAAGACATTCCTCCAGTCATAGACATCAGTGTGATAACAGTGTATGGCCTTTTGCCCTCTGGTTTAATTAAAACATGAATTAATTAATTAATTAATTTCTCTGTCACACACACACACACACACACACACACACACACACACACAAACACACACACACACACACACCACTGACATCAGTTCACTGATCTGTGCTGTTCTTGCTGTTGTTTTAATGGAACAATGAATTTATATTTTTAATGCTGTTGAAATGTTATGTGGCTGTATAAGCAATTGTTTATTACAATTAAAATTGATGATAAATTACTATTTCCCTTTGCAGTTTGACTGGCCCATCTTACCTGATAAGCAGCCCATTTAACCTGAAACAGGTGGCCCATTTTAACTGAAACTGCTCATGCAAAAAAAGTTGGCACAGCTGATGTTTCAAGAACTGTAGGGCCTAAATAATTATATTTTATTACATAATTTCAACACAAAATTATCAGAAACAGTAACTATTAATCATAAAAACACATGGAAAAGGCATATATGGTATTGTGTTACTGTCCCAAGCGATTTACCAAAAAGTGGCCCAATTTAGCTGATATCACCCTACTTATTTACCTTATTGTTTATTCTAAGTTTACAATGATTAGTTTTCCACTATAAAACATATACATTTTGCAGGGATGCTACAAGTATAAAGAATATGATATGTAAACAAATGAAAAGTAAATGTCTATTAAATCACAGACGCTAAATTTAACTCCATATTCACTGCCTTAAATCAGGCTGTTAGAAATGCATGTTGGTCAAACTCCTGCCCAAATTAGATTAGATTAGATTAGATCTGATTAGATTAGATTAAATTAAATATTCCTTTATACGTACCAAAATGACCAAAAATGTTCAGTATAACAGCAAAAATAGAAAGAAGTAGCAATAAGATAACAAGAAATACAACCAAATAATATTAACAAGAAATATTAAGGTCTCAACAATTATTAATATTATTAAAGTATTAACTTAAGGCAGACAAACTTTAAAATATGTCCACCCTGTCGACAACATTATCATTGTACGATAATAAAATGCACACTTTTAGAAAGGTATTTAATCCCTTTCTCAACAATATATTTTATTTAATGAAAAAAGTCAATAACGAAATTATTGCTAAATATTTATTTTCCTTTAAAAATCTGTTATAGTTCTTTTAAAAATAGACGAGATATCTGATCAAATATTCACACAACAATATAGCCTTCATTTGTTTCTCAATAAATCATGCAAAAGGTTATGCTACTGTGTGACAGTAATTTATTTGCATAAAACATGAAGATGGGACAAAAGGCTTTAATGGGTTCTAGAGAAGAAGCCATAATTTAATAAATAACAGGAAATGCTTAAGCATTATAACAAGTGATTGCAGGAAAAATTATTTTATCAGTTAGCTGAACAAATGTTTACGTTAAAAAAAATGTTATGGACACATATGTCATAGCAAAATGACTTTGCTATTTAAACCCCATATTATGAACAACTGGATTAGGAGTATGCCATTTTATGGAGAAATAATAATTTTCTTTAGGTAAATCCAAATTTCCTTGATATATTGAAACCTGTTTTTCTTTTAAGCAGAGTGTGCAGAATGAATATTTAGCTGACAAATCTGTAACATTTGAATCCACCCCATAATAATCTGGTTTGCTGTAGTTGCAATCAACCCAGTATTGCAGTAAATGTGGTCTTCAGTACTCTGAACTAATATAAGGCAGACGGGAGAAGATTTACTCATGTTGAATATCTTTAGGGAGTAAAGGAGTTGTCCTTCAGTGGTGATATGTTGCTGAAGGTACAGTACAGCAAAGGACCACTTCACTCACATTGCTTCTGTATCACACTGGATGTGTTATATATATATATATATATATATATATATACATATATTTTATCAATTCTTCTTTTCAAACCGAAAAAAAACAACAACAACATAAACTACAACAGCGTAGGCTAGATGCATATACATATTCATACACATACTCACATAGGCACCATTAAACAGATGTACATAAACATGTAAACATTTACACACATACAGTATATAAAGCCCTATACATATACATGCATCTGCCCAGTCTAAGTAATAAGATAGAAATAAGAACCAGTTAACTAAATATTCAATATACATTTCCCTATATCATTTTGGTTCGAAAAAAAAGGGAGTAGGCTGAAGTATAAAATACTTATCTAGTCCTCTCCCCTGATACTCAACACTTCAAAATAAGAAATTGTATCTCTATATATAGCCACTTAATGTCAAATTTTCAATTTCATGACTGGAACTGAACGACAACAGACAAACTAAACCCCTCTGTGTCCCTTCGACTCAGGCTCAGGCTGCAGATGAAGCTGTTGATAGAGCAGAGAGGGAGAGGAAAGAGGAGACTCGGGTGCAGGAGGATCTGGAGAGGTTAAAGGTGGAGTGTGCCACATTGAGGGAGACAAATGAGGAGCTGAAGAGTCAGGTGGACAGATGCGCTTGGTCTAAGAAATACCTGGAACAAGTGGTCAAAATGACAAAGGTACTGCAAGGATTTTTTACACATGGCAGAGAAACTACAGTAGCAGTCAAAAGTTTGGACACACCTTCTCAATCAATGGTTTTTCTTTATTTTTTCTTATATTTTCTACATTGTAGATTAATATTAAATACATCAAAATTTTGAAGGAGCACATACAACCTATTTAGAAACTATTGGAGTTGGCAGGTTCTATTTTACCTTTGTAGATTAATACTGAATACATCAAAAATATGAAAGAACACATCTGGAATTATGTAATAAAAAAATATGTTTTATATTTTAGATTCTTTAACGTAGACAACTTTTGCATTGAAGGTCTCAAACACATCCAAAAGGCAATAAATTCCATGATTTAACTCTTGACAAGACGTAACTGAAAACAATTCCGAAAGTGTGCAAAGCTCCCCAAATGTGTTTCATCATAGTTTCGATTTCTTCCGTATTTATCTACAATTTTGAAAATAATAAAAATGAAGATAACTTTTAACTGGTGCTGTAAATCTAGTAGGATATTTACTAAACAGTCTGTCAATGGCCACCTAACCTGCCATCTCCAATAGTTCCCAAACTATTATAGATAACTCATTGTTCTGCTGCTCAAAAGGCATAAACATCTCACCAGGTTTTTCATCACATAGCCTCTCCAGTATAAAGCAAAAGTTAATTTTTGACCCCTGGAAATTGTTTAGTCGTGGTGGTAAGCCTTCCTAAATCTTGACTCATCGTGTCTCTTTTAATGATGGCATAAACAGTGAAATAACACTTCAAACTTATTCTTCCAACTGGTTCATGTTTTATTTCACAAAAGTTCATTAATTTGTATGATGTTTGCAGCAGTGGTCATGGTGATGTTTTGAGAAGATAATGAAGGTTAATATCGTAGCTGCACCTTTCATGTGTGTGTTACAGTTTGATGATATAGAGGCACTCACGGCTCATTTTGAGAATCTTCTCCACGTTCGAGACCAACTGTATCGGAGGGAGAGTGAGGCGCTGGAGAAGGTCGACCAGGAGAGAAAAGCACTGCTGACACTGGAAGACAAGCATCACTTCCTGCGGCTGCACCAGAACAACCAGCTGTCCAAGCTCCAGACCGAGCTGGAGGAGACGCGCTCCGAAGCTCACACATGGGTATCAGACACAAAAGAGTCCGTCATCAGAGACAAATACTATCAAAATCTTCTGTGCTAAACTTAATCGTCCCGGTCTTCACACAGGAGAGAAAGTGGAACCACATTCTGGAAACGGCAGCAAAGAAGACACTCCAACTGGGACAGATCAAGATGGCCACTCTCAACCTCTTTGAAATGATAGATGACGAGGAAGCTGTGGATATAAACGACACAGAGAAACAGCTGGACCAGGTAGTGTGCACCCTGACAGAGCAGAGACATGACAAATGGGCAGAGCAACAGAAAACTTACAGTTTCCTTCTGTCTCCTTCTTAGCTCAAAATGTTCTTCCAGGACCATCAGGACATGGTAAATAAACATCAAACTCCCTCACAGAGACATGATGGACAGAAAAAAGACAAGCGTGTTAAAAAACATCGTTAGAAATGCCTTAAACATACCTTTCCCTGCTGCTTTAAAACTGAACAAGTATTGAATAAACTCTGCAATTTAAATGAACCATGAACTTGAAGACAGTAACCCTCAATAAACTGACACTGAGGTCAAACAACAACTGATTAATCCTCCTGCTTTGCTACTTACAGTAGTAAAACTAGAGACATGTTTATAGTTCATGCTGGGAAGTATGCTAAGAGCCGACCAATATTTCTCAAAAAACGTATTACGTCATTGTAATTAGCATGGCTTGATTATATGAGCTTGACTCATTTTAAGCTCTGAAATGGTTCTGACAGTAGGAACTATATTTGAGGATGACTCATTTAACCAGTGGTGGAATGTAACTAAGTACATTTACTCAAGTATTGCTTACACTTTAGATAAAAAAACAAACAATATGTTTGTACTGTATACTATATGATATGATGTAGAGCTCTACTACTAATTATAGTATATAATAATTATAGTAGTAGGTCACACAAAACACATTAAAATGATCCAAGATATATTTTTAGTGATCAAAACAGAATAATATAATGTTCTATAACAATATAACACTGTGGAAGAAACTGATCTGTATAATGAGTACTTTTACTTCTCATATTTTAAGTACATCTTGCTGATAGTACTGATCTACTTTTTTTAAGTAACATTTTGAATCCAGTACTGTAATTTGTAATTTAGTATTTTTAGATTAAGGCATTTCTGGTCAAGTAAATATTTCGGTGCTTCTTCCACATTTGATAAATACATATCTAGCAGCAATATCAGATAACTTTTACTGTTGGTGGTTTAATCCTCATGTCCTCTTGTCTACATCACAAGTGAATGAAATGTTGACGACGCGTCAATTACGTATCCCGGTACCAGCCCCTCATTGTGGCTTAGGTTTTGTTAATGTCGAAATCAAGTCACAACACTACATTTCCCCCCTTTTCCAAATTGCTCCATCATCTGCATATAATGATGACTGTATACCTGTACCTGCTCTCAAAAATATAATTAATCATGAAATTCAATAATATTGGGTTAATAACACATATTGTTGTATCCCGTTTATAATCTCAAAGGTATTGGATATTTCTGATCCTACTTTAATAAAAGATATATCGATATATTTTTAAATGTGATATGTAATTAGACCATATCACATATATCGATATAGTTCAAAAATTTGTTTTATATATATATAAATGCTGCCCATACTAGGGTTTGTCTTATTTAGTTATTTTGTATTTTTTCTTTTCTCATATAAATATATTTATTTCAGAAAAAGATTGGCCTATTTTATTTCATTGGTCATTTATATTTAAGATATTTTTTTATTAAATGTGCACTTTATGGATCTTTGAATGAAAAAAAAGCTACTCCTGTTGTTATACAGTATTTATGTTCACTTAAACGGTTTCAATAAAACTACTTGTGACATGTCATATTTGACTTCGACTGAACATTTGCTCTCACTTTGTGATAAAAATATTAAGATCTATATATTATATCAATATTCAGCCTAAATATAGCGGGATATGACTTTTGGTCCATATCGCCCTGCCCTAGCCTGAGCGCATGGTCACTTATATGAATGACCAGAAGGTTTCGTCTCTGACTGAGGCCGACGTCCTGTCTGACGAGTTTGCTCTGACGCATAAAAGTGGATTTTTGACCTCTGTGCGCCGCGATTCGCCAGTTTCTACAGAAAATAAAGAGATCGAGATTGTTCCGACGGAATGATTCCACCACTGGTGAAAACCAGCCGTGTTTTTACTATCACCAATCTGGTGACCTCATCGCAGTCTGTCCTGTGTTGTAACAGAAAGAACAGGCCAATAGTAAAAATCCATCCTCAGTTCTGACTCAATCAGAAACAATCATTAGCCAGCATGAACAGCTGACTAAACTGCTGCCTAAAAAGGTTGATGATGACTTCAAGCCTTTTGTGACACTCGGTTTCTTTTCGTTGACTGGCTGCCAGGTGGACAGAGTCCTGATTACAATTTTAAGAGACACCAGGGCAAAATATTCTGTGGCTTGAAGTGCGGTTGTGCCATTCTCTGATATGTCATACTGTGGGTCTGATTTGTTGGTGTGGGGACTTAAAATGAGTGATTAGTCTTTCTACTCCTTAGTGTCTGGCCCGGTGTGGGTTCCTAAGTGGACTAGCAGAAGAGCCCCTATTTAGTCATGAACCAGCTCATAGCTCATGACAAACAAGGGAGACCACACATGTATTCAATGTATGAATAACATATGGGAACTCAATTATGTGAATTAGTATATCAATGGTGAGGTGTGAAAAATTTTTGAGAGACAAAACAATTGCGATGATGGTAAACTGTATTCAGTTGTTTTGAGTCTTTTGTAAAAACCAAGTGTAACCCCTACTTGTACCTGTTATGTTGAGGCAGGTAGTATCAAACAATAAAATCAGGGTTAACTTTTATTCTAGACCCGATGAGGAGACTACTGATAATTACCTGACTGATTGCTGGATCAGACTTGTAACATCTATCCCAAATAACACACAGAAACAACAGACTGAAGGTTTAAAGGAGTTATATTGGACCCAATGAATATCTTTTGGCAGCACAGTATCTTAAAAAGGTAAGTATCATAAAGTGAATACTGCATAAAAAAAATTATTTGATTTAAGCCAGAAAAATTAAAATAAAAATGAGATCTCAGTTAATAAAAAGTAAATTGTCCCAAAAGTTCAAATGAATAGGAAAAAAATAAATTAAAATGAGTGCACTCAAGTCCTACCGCCCTCTATAACAATGAATGTCCAATGGTGAGTATTGCAGGGGGATGCAGGAGTGGATGAAGGGGTGGGTGACTGGGGGGCAGCAACCAGGATGGAGATTAATGTGAAGATGGACCAAGGACCCAAGTGAAGGACTCTGAAGTATAAAAAACCAGCCTACACAACCATGCAGGAATAATCACTCATTCAGTACATAATAAAAGTCCATTTGAATGTATTTAAATATATTACTGCTTTTCAGTGTCCATTTTACTTTGTTACTACTATCATTTTTAAATTCATTTTTTAATATAACTTTTCCCATGAACTTGTAATATTCATCATAGCGCAGTAAACAAAACATTAATTCACATTCAGCATTTCAAAATAACTCGGTTTTTAGCATATGGCTCGTAAAATTTACATAAATCGCATTATTTTTACAGTTCACACCATGAAAAACACTTTTTATTAACTCAACACTCTCGTCTACGGAGCCCCTAAAGGGACATGGTGAAAATAAAAAAAAACTTTGGTATCTCGTGAGCACGAGAAACATTTCTCGTGCTCACGAGAAATGTTTCTCATGCTCACGAGATACCAAAGTTTTTTTTTATTTTCACCATGTCCCTTTAGGGGCTCCGTAGAAGAGGGACCTAAACAAAAACAAAAAAACATGATGTATAATTAATTAATCAATATCGTATTTGTCCAAAACAAAGTCAGATTTTAGAGCCTTCTTACTCTTAAGTCCCTAATAGAAGTGCAGTATTGCTCCAGTTCATGTAGAAAGTGAACAGCTGGTTTGAAGTTGGCCCATTTCTTCTTATGTATGTGAAACTCTCCTAAAAACAGAAGTAGCTGTACAAAAGAAATCAAGTCTGTTTCTCTCTGATTTTCTTCAAAAAAAATAATAATGTATTTTTCCTTAAAGTGGATTGCTTGTCCAGTTTACCTGTTGACAAAATTTGGCACATCCCTCCAGAAAATTCAAGCATATACACAGTGAACAAACAGATGGCAAATTGTTTGCTCCTCTAAACCACAGAAAACACAAGAATACTCAATATCAAGTTTAAATTTCTCTATTTTTTTTAATGGATATATTTTATTACATTTTATTATTATTAGGTCATTAGGAGACCTCTTTAACTTTATTATTCAAGAAAAATATATCCCCAACTAGCCAAATTTTCCTCCAGTTAATATCCCCATATAAAGTTGTCCAAAAATATTTTGCTGAGGGCACAGCTACAGTCAGCATGAGGTTGTAAAAAAGAGGTATTTATTTAACAATCGAGGAGGCACATATAACAGTCAATAAATTACAAGCCATTTATGTGAGAAATATTTTATCCTCCAACAATGAAGCTTTTATTCCCAAACTGTTTTAGTCCTCAAGTTGGATACCAAACTTTAAAATGTGAAATGTTGATTTCCAATATTTTGATCACTGTACGTCTTTAAGTAGGCTATTGAAAAGTGTCCCAATAGGTCCTAGTTAATACAAGAGAAAGGAAAGATGTCCTGGTCTCAATGTCTTTGAATCCAGCTAGTCCAAATAGTTATACTGCTCTCTTTGTTATTTTCTTTATTTAATGTTACCCTAATATTTTCAACCTTTGTTATTATGATCCTTAAATATTTAACTTTTTTACTTGGACATTCAGGATTTAGCCCCTGTTTATTAACACTAAGTAACTTTAGTAACCAACATATCCAAGCAGATTGGTTGTCCGCTGATCGGAGGGTTGGTGGTTCGATCCCTGACCATGGCAGCCTACATGTGGAAGTATCCTTGAGCAAGATACTGAACTCCAAACTGCTCCCGATGCTGCGTTCATTGGTGTGAGAATGAATTCCCAATGGTGGTGGCACCATTTGGGTAGCCTTTGCCACCAGTATGAATGTGTGTGTGAATGGGTGAATGAGCGCAGTCTGTAGTGTAAAGCGATTTGAGTGGTCGCAAAGCGACTAGAAAAGCGCTTTATAAGTGCAGTACACATGTGCTACATGTTAGAGCCATTTATATGTATTGGGGTCATTTCCCGATTGCCGCAATAGGTGGCGTATTGAACAACAGCATGTGTGAATGCATAAGTAGAGGAAGAGGTAATTACTCCTCAGGTGTGTTGCTTACCAGGAGAAGCACACAGTTTTTGACCGTCGTTTAACTACCGGCTAACCTTTAAGCCCTTTTGTTTGTTTTATGCCAGTTACTGATGTAAATGTATGTATAGCAAAACTGTAGTGATACATGTAAATAAATACGTCTTAAGCACAAGATCGCAGATGTTTGAATGACTACAAGGAGCCGCCGCATGACGACGCGTCAATTATGTATCCCGGTACCAGCCCCTCATTGTGGCTTAGGTTTTGTTAATGTCGAAATCAAGTCACAACAGGCCATAATGGAAGAGTGATTTATACTCATGGGCATGGTCTTCTGCTGCAGTAGTCCATCTACTCCAAGGTTGGACATGTCAGAGATGGTTCTGTGTAGCTTGGTTGTAACTAGGGTTTTTGGGTTACTTTCTTTCTTACTTTGGGCATTTCTGTTCAACAACAAGGCATTTTGACATGCCACGTTCAAAGGTAAATCTCCTTTCTTCCCCATTCTGACGCTCGCTTTGAACTTCACTGTTCATCCTGCTTCTTTAATATGCTTTCTGTTACTAACATGGTCAAACTCACATGCATTACCAATACCACTGCCAGAATAATTGCTCTCCTCACACCCAGCATCAAAGTATCGAAAGTAAAAGTACTTGTTATGCAGAATGGCCCCACTGATATGTTTTATATATTCTAAACGTATTAGATTATTTTTATTGATGCATTTATGTAAGCAGCAGGATTTTAATTTTAAAAAGTCTGATCACTTCAAATTATGTTTTTAAATGTTAAATGAGCTGAAAAGTAACTAAAGGCTGGCAGCTAAATGTAGTGGAGTTGTGTAAAGTCTAATTGCCTTAAAATGTAGTGGAATGGAAGTATAATGTTAGATAAAATGGAAATACTCAAGTAAAGTATACATACCTCAAAACTGTAGGGGTGGATTCGGGTAATGTGGGACATTTGGTAATGTGGGACACTTAAAGGAACACTCCACTGTTTTTTCATATTAAAACATGTTATTCGGTCAAGTAAGACGAGTTGATACAGACCTCTTGCGTCTCAATGCGTGCACTCAATCGCCCTGGCGCGCGGCGCCACTTGGCTAGCACTTAGCTTAGCCCAGTTCATTCATTAGGACCCAAACAGATGGACAGTTAGAAGCGACCAAACTCCTCCACGTTTTCCCTATTTAAATACAGCTACACGAGTAGTTAAACGACCAAGTATGGCGACACAAAATAAAACGTGGCGCTTTTCTAAGCGGATAAAAAGGATAACTACAATGTATGGCGGAATAGCACTTGGGAGCACTTCGACTCGGCGCAGTAATATCATCACTCCTGAAAAATCTTCTCCCCCTCCCTCTCCCTCTCCCTCTCCCTCTCACTTCCGTCAACAGAACCAACGTGAGCTGCACCAGGAGTAGTAGTTCGAGCAGAGCTGACGAAGTATCAGGTTGTAGGAAGATATTTGTGAACAATCATGGTTATAACGTGCATTGTAAAGGGTTGCGATAACAAGCAGAAGGTATATAGTGCCGTTGTCGTGCCAAAAAGTGATTGCCTGCCAGAATCTGATTTCTGGCCGCGGGAGCGCGCACGGCAGCCCGTTGAGCGGTCAGATCTTTACATTATGAAGTTCATGAATGAGATCAAGTCATATTTAGGCAGAAATAACCTTTGAGTAACTGTATCTGGCCTTCAATCAATTTTTGGCAGGTGAAAATGCCTATTTTGTGTTGTAATGGTGCTTTAAAGGGATTCCAAGCTGTCCTGTGAGCTCTAGTGTTTACATTATGAAGCTCATGAATGAGATCAAGTCATATTTAGGCAGAAATAACCTCTCAGTAACTATACTATGCCTTCAATCAGTTTTTGCGAGGTGAAAACTGAAATAGACGTGTCTATCACGTAGTTGCCATGTCTGATTTCGCTACAAACTATACACTTCTTTTGGCCACAGTTGTAATAATTACGCAACAACAAACGTTAAACTTTCGAAGCCACATGCCTTTGCTATAATTACATTATAATACAGTTGTGTGTATCTGCATATTAAGACCGTTTAATCCAGAGAAAAGCAGACGTGTTTACGCTACCGCTCAACGGGCTGCCGTGTGCGCTCCCGCGGCCAGAAATCAGATTCTGGCAGGCTATCACTTTTTGGCACGACACCTGAACTGGCGTGTTTGCTCCGAGCATTTCACACAGGAGGACTATACATCCACAGGATTACGGCTAAAGGATGCGGCCACACCGACAATACTCAAATCACGAACACAACAAAGTGCATCACCCAACACTGTAAGTATCCTTTTGTATGGTATTTGGTTGTCCTGGAAGTGGCCATAACATAACGTTAGCTTATCCAACTTGAGTGTTCAGCCCGGGGAGAGGGGGAGAAGATTTTTCAGGAGTGATGATATTACTGCGCCGAGTCAAAGTGCTCCCAAGTGCTATTCCGCCATACATTATAGTTATCCTTTTTATCCGCTTAGAAAAGCGCCACGTTTTATTTTGTGTCGCCATACTTGGTCGTTTAACTACTCGTGTAGCTGTATTTAAATAGGGAAAACGTGGAGGAGTTTGGTCGCTTCTAACTGTCCATCTGTTTGGATCCTAATGAATGAACTGGGCTAAGCTAAGTGCTAGCCAAGTGGCGCCGCGCGCCAGGGCGATTGAGTGCACGCATTGAGACGCAAGAGGTCTGTATCAACTCGTCTTACTTGACCGAATAACATGTTTTAATATGAAAAAACGGTGGAGTGTTCCTTTAAGGTTTGGCTGGTTTATTTCCTGCTTAAAGTAAATATAGTCATCAAAACCTTTACTATTGGTCTACCATGTGCTTAGTTACTTGGCTACTGGTAGCGTGTTGTTTCAGATTAGTCAGTCCACCATGGGCTACGGAAAAAGAGAGCCGACACACCGTGCGGTGCACTTTGTAGATGTTATCACGCACTTTTCCCACCCAGGTGTTTCCTTTTTCCCATTCCACAGTATTGTTGTATCTTTTTCTGTTTTTTTCTCGGAGGAGTACTAGTCGCATTGCTGCTGGAACGTGTATCGCCTCGTAAAGCAGTGTCAGCGTCTGTGTCAGTTGTAACCTACGCATGCTGCTTTGTTATCTTCTGCTATCTTGACCAATGGGATGAGCGTATTCTGTTATGTCTTACTCAGCCTTGGAAAAAGTTTACTGTAAGTTTACATATAAAGCGCCCTGTTATTAATTTTTTATTGGCATTTACTGACTATTTTTTGACTGTCACAGTAATGTGGGACAAAGTGCGTCCCTTTTCACCTCAATACTGGACGGTGTTTTTTAATTTTACACACAGTGTCATTAACATAAGTTTGTTGGACTAGTTCTGCACTAGTAGTGGTAAGAATTCTCATTGATGTGTTGATATTAATGTGTCATTACCAGTGGTGACCAATATAGGGGGCTGGCACATCCTGTGGGGGTTATTCAGAACGAGGTGTATGAAGAAGTAAATAAACATTGGAGCTAGTGAGCTCACGAAAGACAAAAGTCTCATCATTTTTAAGATGAACAAGACGTGGTAACAGGAGTGAAAGGCAAGTCAAGCACAATTTTTGACTCGAGATGGAGACTTTGAGGCCAGGCAGTGTTTCAAGCAGCAATTTGAGCTGTATATGACTACCATTGACTCAAAACCCGACGCCAGGAAAATCGCACTGCTGCTCACAGTAGCGGGTCCTCAAGCCATTGGAGTTTTCAATATGTTCGAGTTTGCCGCGCCTAGTTCCAGGCACGTTGCTCACCAAGAAAAAACACTGTATATGAGAGACACGTGTTCCGGTCAAGGATGCAAAAGCCTGAAGAGACACGCCAGCAATTCACACAGCACGCCAGCATTTCACCACAGCACGCCAGCAATTCATCAAACCGGAAAGGGTAGGTACATATTGGACACTGATCCTCCTCCTGATTGGTTCCTGCCGTCATTCACTTCTCCATAGTAAAACCAGTCGCCCATGTAGTGCGCCCGTATTGTGATATTTATGGTAAATTCATTGAGCCTGTCCAGAGCGAGCTGACATGAAGGATAAACACTTTACTGTCATTCTTTTTCACTTTGCAGTATAAAACTCTTACCTGCAGAGAGGAGATGAAGTGTTAACTTTACATGGACACTCCACGTGATATAATCAAATTGCGTCGCGCCGAAAATGTATTTGTTGTGTCGGCGAAACCAATCAGGAGGAGGATCAGTGTCCAATATGTACCTACCCTTTCCGGTTTGATGAATTGCTGGTGTGCTGTGATGAATTGCTGGCGTGCTGTGGTGAAATGCTGGCGTGCTGTGGTGAAATGCTGGCGTGCTGTGTGAATTGCTGGCGTGCTGTGGTGAAATGCTGGCGTGCTGTGTGAATTGCTGGCGTGCTGTGTGAATTGCTGGCGTGCTATGTGAATTGCTGGCGTGCTGTGATGAATTGCTGGCATGCTGTGGTGAAATGCTGGCGTGCTGTGTGAATTGCTGGCGTGCTGTGGGGAAATGCTGGCGTGCTGTGTGAATTGCTGGTGTGTTGTGTGAATTGCTGGCGTGCTGTGGTGAAATGCTGGCGTGCTGTGTGAATTGCTGGCGTGCTGTGTGAATTGCTGGCGTGTTGTGTGAATTGCTGGCGTGCTGTGTGAATTGCTGGCGTGTTGTGTGAATTGCTGGTGTGTTTTGCACTTCAGGGCCACGGTAGTCCACCCTTCAAGAACATAATGAAAGACTGGCCAAAATGCTCCGAATGCGTGTATGCGAGTGCGTGAAAATGGACTGAGACTAAACCGTGCAAAGTGCCAATTTGATATACAAGAGATAACATTTTTGGGTGACAAACTGTCTCCTCGGGGCATTGAGCCTGATGAAAGAAAGATAAAAGCTATCCTAGACATGCCACGCCCTACTGACAAGAAAGGTGTGCTTAGAGTAATGGGCATGATAAACATTATTGGAAAGTTCATACCAAACTTGTCAGTGAGAACGTCAGATCATCAAGAAAAGCCTGAATGAGATGTCGCCGAGGATTCAGCACCTCATCATGAAAATGCAAAGGTATGACTTTGAGTTGAAATACACACCTGGCAAGCATCTAGAGTTAGCCGATGCACTATCACGAGCTCCTGAGATGAGTCCTCTATCACTATCCAATAAGGCATGAAAAAGTGCCAAAAAAAATATTTAAAAAAAACAAAAAAAGTACCATTAAGGCTGAGTCCTTGCCGCGGCGGACCCTAGTTTGAATCTGGTCCGAGGTCCCTTTGTTGCATATCTACTCAATTAAGCATGAAATGCCAAAAACAAATCTTTAAAAACTGATATGAGTGTACCGCTAAGGCCGAGTCCTTGCTGCGGCAGACCCCGGTTGGAATCTGGCCCAGGGTCCCTTTGTCGCATGTCTCCCCCTTCCACTCTATCTGTCACTATCCAATAAAAAAATGACAATATGCCAAAAAATGATCTTTAAAAAATATATGTGTGTAACACTAAGGCTGAGTGCTTGCCACGGCGGACCCCGGTTTGAAACTGGCCCCAGGTCCCTATGTCGTATGTCTACCCCTTTCACTCTATCTATCACGATCCAATAAAGCATGAAAATATGGCCAAAAAATAATCTTTAAAAAATATTTGTATGTACCTCTTAGGCTGAGTCCTTGCCGCAGCAGACCCCGGTTGGAATCCGGCCCAGGGTCCCTTTATCGCATGTCTACCTTTCTGTCTTTCTTTCCACTCCATCTGTCACTATCCAATGAAGCATGAAAATATGCCAAAAAAAATCTTTGAAAAATATATGTATGAACCACTAAGGCTGAGTCCTTGCCGCGGTGGACCTCGGTTTGAATCTGGTCTGAGATCCCTTTATCGCAAGTCTCCCCCTTCCACTCTATCTGTCACTATCCAATAAAGCATGAAAAAATGCCCAAAAACATTCTTTAAAAAATAACCCGGGTTGAATCCGGCCCCAGGTCCCTATGTTGCATGTCTACCAATCTGTTCTATCTGTCATGATCTTATAAAGCATGAAAATATGCCAAAAAATAATCTTTAAAAAAATATATACATGTACCACTTGGGCTGAGTCCTTGCCGCAGCGGATCCCGGTTTGAATCCGGCCCGGGGTCCCTTTGTCACAAGTCTACCCCTCTGTCTCCCCCTTCATCTCTATCTATCACTATCCAATGAAGCATGGAATGCCAAAAAATAATCTTTAAAAAAATATATGCATGTACCACTAAGGCTCAGTATTTGCCGCGGCAGACCCCGGTTTGAATCCAGCCCGAGATCCCTTTTTCGCATGTCTACCTTTCTGTCTTTCCTTCCACTCTATCTGTCACGATCCAATAAAACATGAAAATATGCCCAAAAAAATCTTTGAAAAATATATATATGTACCACTAAGACCCCGGTTTGAATCCAAACCGAGGTCCCTTTGTCGCATGTCTAACCCTTCCACTCTATCAATCACTATCCAATAAAGCATGACAATATGCCAAAAAAATCTACGTACCACTTAGACGGAGTCCTTGCCGCGGCGGACCCCGGTTTGAATCTGGTCCGAGGTCCCTTTGCCGCATATCTACCCAATAAAGCATGAAATGCCAAAAACGAATCTTTAAAAAAATATATGAGTGTACGATCCAAGATCCCTTTGTCGCATGTCTCCCCCTTCCACTCTATCTATCATGATCATGGTTTATTGGATTGTGACAGATAGAGTGGAAGGAAAGACAGAAAGGTAGACATGCGACAAAGGGACCTGGGGCCGGATTCAAACCGGGGTCCACCGAGGCAAGCACTCAGCCTTAGTGGTACATACATATATATTTTTTAAAGATTATTTTTGGGCATTTCATGCTTTATTGGATAGTGACAGATAAAGTGGAAGGGGGAGACGGGTAGACATGCGATAAAGGGACCTCAGACCAGATTCAAACCGAGGTCCACCGCGGCAAGGACTCAGCCTTAGTGGTTCATACCTATATATATATTTTCTAATTTGGGCATATTTTCATGGTTTTTGGATAGTGATAGAGTGGAAGGGGGAGACATGCGACAAAGGGACCCTGGGCCAGATAGATAGATATACACTCATATATTTTTTTAAATACTTTTTTCATAAGATTTGTTTTTGGCATTTCATGCTTTATTGGGTAGATATGCGGCAAAGGGACCTCAGACCAGATTCAAACCGAGGTCCACCTCGGCAAGGACTCAGCCTAAGTGGTTCATACTTATATTTTTAAAAAAAAATGTGGGCATATTTTCATGGTTTTTGGATAGTGGTGGATAGAGTGGCAGGGGGAGACATGTGACAAAGGGACCCTGGGCCAGATTCCAACTGGGGTCTGCCGCAGCAAGGACTCAGCCTACGTGGTACGTGCATATATTTTTTAAAGATAATTTTTTGGCGATGTTTTTACCTGACATGTTTCGACTGACAACTTCAGTCTTCTTCAGAGGTGTCTGCTGATCGCTGTGACGTGTCTTTATGTGGAGTTCCTCATAGGGCGTGGTCAACCTGACAACTGGCAGGTCTGTCAGGTTGACCACGCCCCCCCGCCGGTCCTTGCAGTAGAGCGTCCCAGGTGTGTGAGAGCATGTATGTTCCTTCATCCCGGTTTATGGTTGTGTTCCCCCGTCTTCTGATCTCTATTGCCTCCTTGATGAATCTTTTGTGTTTATTGCTTTCAGATGTGATGATCTTTGTGTTGTCCCAGTCCATGATGGGATTCTGTCGCTTGCAGTGGTCCGATATTGCTGATTTGAGGTGTTCCTGCTGTTGCTTTTTCACACTCCTTCTGGTGTTCATTTTTTCTTATGTTAAAGCTCCTTCCTGTTTCCCCGATGTACGTGTGTTTGCATGATTTGCACGGTATTTCATATATTACATTGCATTTGTGTTCCTTTTGTATTACGTCTTTTGGATGAACCAGTAGTTGTCGGAGTTTGATGTGGGGTTTGACCGCTGTGTGTATGTTGTGTTTTCTTATTGCCCGTTGTATTGGTTCTGTTATGCCTCTGATGTATGGAACTGTCACCACGTCTGTGTATTTGCTGTCGGCTTTTTGTGCGTGTTTGGATTTTCTTTCTCTTGGTTTGTTGTCTTTGTTTTTGACCTGTTGTTTTCCCTTATTGATGGCCCAGGTGGGATACTGGCAGTGCTGTAGTGCTTGTTGTATATCATTTTCCTCCTCCTGTCGGTCTTCCTCGTCCGTGATGATGTTGGCCCGTTCGTATAGTGTCCAGACTACTGACAATTTGTGTGTGGTGGGATGTTCCGATGTCCAGAGAAGATATTGATCTGTGTGTGTGTGTGGGTTTTCTGTAAACTGTTAGTTTGATGCTGCCGTCGTCTTTGTGATGAATTTTTATGTCCAGAAAAGCTATTGTCTTATTTGATCCCTCTTTGTGTGTGAATTTGATGTTTCCGGTGGTGTCTATTATGTTTAGGTGATCTGTGAGTTCTTGTATGTGTCCGTGTTTAGTCTTTTCCAGAATGTCATCTACATATCTTTTCCATAGTGAAGGTTTGCAGTGTGCGGGTGCTGTGGTAATGGCTTTTGTTTCCAGATCCTCCATGAAAAAACCGCTGATGATGGCTGACAGTGGGTCTCCCATGGCGAATCCTTCCTTCTGTTTGTATATGGTGTTTTTGAATTGGAAGTATGTGGATTTGGCAACGAAATTGAGTAGTCCTGTTATGTCTTCTATGGTGAGGTTTGTACATTTTTTAAGTGTCCTGTCGTTCCTGAGCCGCTCTTGTACAATGTGTAAAGTGACGTCAACGGGGGTTTTTGTGAATAATGATATGACATCATGTGAAATGAGGATCTCGTCTTTGGCTATTGTTATGTTTTTGATTTGTTGTGCCAGTTGCTTGGAGTTCTTGCAGTGGTGTTCTGTTAGTCCGAGTAGTGGTTTGATGATTTCAGCTAGAGCTTTTGAGAGGTTATATGTGACGGATCCTATGCTGTCGACTATGGGGCGGAGTGGGTGGTCTTTTTTTATGTATTTTTGGTGTTCCGTATATCCGGGGGGTTATGTTTGTGGTGGGTACCAGATGGTCATATGCGTCCTGTGTGATTTTTTTGGTTTCCAATAGTGGTTTGAGGAGTGACTTGAGGGTTTTCTTCTTGTCTTCTGTCGGATTTTTCTTTAAAATAGTGTATGTGTTCCTGTCTGCGAGTAAGCTTTCCATTTTTGTTTCATGTTTCTGTGTCCATTATTACTGTGGTTCTGCCTTTATCTGCCGGTAGGATAGTGATGGATTTGTCCTTTTTAAGTGAGTTTATGGCTTGACGTCCTTCTTTGGTGATGTTGCTTTTTGGAAATTTGGCTGATTTGAGTATGCCTGCTACTGTGTTGCGTAACTCTGCTTTTTTCCCCTGGTCCTGTATTTTGTGGCATGCCAGTTCTGTAGAAAGGATGAATTCTTCATGAGGTATTTTGTTTGGTGTGATGGCGAAATTTAAACCGCGTGTTAGGACTGTTTTCTCTGTCTCTGTGAGTGGACGCCTTGATAAATTGCGCACCCACTTTTTGTTTGCTTCCGGGTATGTTTTTTTGCTGTTATTCTTTTTTTCGATTAATGTTTTCAACTTCTTGATCTGGCGGTCTTTTGTTATGGTGAACTCCTGTTCGTATGAAGCTTTTAGATGCGTGTCTATTTCTTGTTGGTGTTTTTGTTCTAACGGGAAAAGTGTACTGAAAGAGTATTTTTCCTCTTCTATTTGTGTGTGTGTTTGTTCGATCTTGTTGACAATCATCCGTATCCGTTCTTTTAATAGGTCCTTGTGTGCTTTATTGATGATGTTTTTTCCGTTTCTTGTTGGGATGGGATTTTTTATTTTGAGGCTTTTGGGGGTGATGTCCTCGTCTCTGCATCGGAGATTAAATCTCAGATGGTTCTTTTGGCGTGCTAGCGTATTTTGCAGTCTCTCCAAACGGCGAAAAGCTTTGATACACTTTTGTCCATATCTTCCGTACAATATTTCCAGCAATTTCATTTTGTCTACTTCTGAATATATTTCTTAGTTTCTTTGTTCAGACAAGGGTAAGTAGGAGATGTTTTTTACCTGACATGTTTCGACTGACAACTTCAGTCTTCTTTAGAGGTGTCAGCTGATCGCTGAGACGTGTCTTTATGTGGAGTTCCTCATAGGGCGTGGTCAACCTGACAACTGGCAGGTCTGTCAGAATATCTTAAAAAAATATATGCACGTACCACTTAGGCTGAGTCCTTGCCGCGGCGGACCCCGGTTTGAATCTGGTCTGATCCGAGGTCCCTTTGCCGCATATCTAACCGATAAAGCATGAAATGCCAAAAACGAATCTTTAAAAAAATATATGAGTGTACCATCCAAGATCCCTTTGTTGCATGTCTCCCCCTTCCACTCTATCTATCACGATCATGGTTTATTGGATTGTGACGGATAGAGTGGAAGGAAAGACAGAAAGGTAGACATGCGACAAAGGGACCTGGGGCCGGATTCAAACCGGGGTCCACCGAGGCAAGCACTCAGCCTTAGTGGTACACACATATATATTTTTTAAAGATTATTTTTGGGCATTTCATGCTTTATTGGATAGTGACAGATAAAGTGGAAGGGGGAGACGGGTAGACATGCGATAA
The DNA here is from genome assembly GCF_030273125.1 of Centropristis striata. Taxonomy (NCBI): domain Eukaryota; kingdom Metazoa; phylum Chordata; class Actinopteri; order Perciformes; family Serranidae; genus Centropristis; species Centropristis striata. The sequence goes on along the minus strand of NC_081519.1, from coordinate 12,179,847 downwards.
AGGGACCTCAGACCAGATTCAAACCGAGGTCCACCGCGGCAAGGACTCAGCCTTAGTGGTTCATACCTATATATTTTTTTTTCAATTTGGGCATATTTTCATGGTTTTTGGATAGTGATAGATGGCGTGGAAGGGGGAGACATGCGACAAAGGGACCCTGGGCCAGATAGATTGATAGATACACTCATATATTTTTTTAAAGATTTGTTTTTGGCATTTCATGCTTTATTGGGTAGATATGCGGCAAAGGGACCTCAGACCAGATTCAAACCGAGGTCCACCGCGGCAAGGACTCAGCCTAAGTGGTTCATACCTATATTTTTTTTTAAAATGTGGGCATATTTTCATGGTTTTTGGATAGTGGTAGATAGAGTGGCAGGGGGAGACATGTGTGTCAGGTTGACCACGCCCTATGAGGAACTCCACATAAAGACACGTCACAGCGATCAGCTGACACCTCTGAAGAAGACTGAAGTTGTCAGTCGAAACATGTCAGGTAAAAAACATCTCCTACTTACCCTTGTCTGAACAAAGAAACTAAGAAATATATTCAGAAGCAGACAAAATGAAATTGCTGGAAATATAATTTTTTGGCATTTTATGCTTCATTGGATAGTGATAGATAGAGATGAAGGGGGAGACAGAGGGCTAGACATGCGACAAAGGGACCCCGTGCCGGATTCCAACCAGGGTCTGCCCCGGCAAAGAATCAGCCTTAGTGGTACATACATATATTTTTTAAAGATTTTTTTGGGCATATTTTCATGGTTTATTGGATCGTGACAGATAGAGTGGAAGGAAAGACAGAAAGGTAGACACGCGACAAAGGGACCCCGGGCCGGATTCCAACCGGGGTCTGGCGCGGCAAGTACTCAACCTAAGAGGTACATAAATATATTTTTAAAGATTATTTTTGGCCATTTCATGCTTTATTGGATAGTGACAGATAGAGTGGAAGGGGGAGACGGGTAGACATGTGATAAAGGGACCTCAGACCAGATTCAAACCGAGGTCCACCGCGGCAAGGATTGAGCATTAGTGGTTCATACCTATATATATTTTTTTTAATTTGGGCATATTTTCATGGTTTTTGGATAGTGATAGATAGAGTGGAAGGGGTAGACAAGGCTGAGTCCTTGCCGCGGCAGAGCCCGGTTTGAATCCGGTCCAAGATCCCTTTGTCGCATGTCTCCCCCTTCCACTCTATCTATCACGATCCAATAAAGCATGAAAATGTGGCAAAAAATAATCTTTAAAAAAATATATGCACGTACCACATAGGCTGAGTCCTTGCTGCGGCAGACCCCGGTTGGTTGGAATCTGGCCCAGGGTCCCTTTGTCGCATGTCTCCCCATTCCACTCTATCTGTCACTATCCAATAAAGCATGAAAATATGCCAAAAAAAGAATCTTTGAAAAAATATGTGTATATCACGAAGGCTGAGTCCTTGCAACGGCAGACACCGGATTGAATCTGGCCTGAGGTCCCTTTGTCGCATGTCTACCCCTCTGTCTCCCCTTTCTATTCTATTTATTCCAATAAGGAATAATCTTTAAAATAAAAATGTACCACTAAGGCTGATTCCTTGCCGTGGCGGACCCCGGTTAGAATCTGGTCCGAGGTCCCTTTGTTGCATGTCTACCCCTTCCACTCGATCTATCACTATCCAAAAACCATGAAAATATGCCCAAATTTTTTTTTTTTTAAATATATGTATGAACCTCTAAGGCTGAGTCCTTGCCGCGGTGGACCTCGGTTTGAATCTGGTCTGAGGTCCCTTTTTTGCATGTCTACTCCTTCCACTCTATCTATCACTATCCAAAAACCATGAAAATATGCCCCAATTTTTAAAAAAAATATATAGGTATGAACCACTAAGGCTGAGTCCTTGCCGCGGTGGACCTCGGTTAGAATCTGGTCCGGGGTCCCTTTGTTGCATGTTTACCCCTTCCACTCTATCTATCACTATCCAAAAACCATGAAAATATGCCCCAATTTTTTTTTTTTTTAAATGTAGGTATGAACCACTAAGGCTGAGTCCTTGCCGCGGTGGACCTCGGTTTGAATTTGGTCTGAGGTCCCTTTATCGCATGTCTACCCATCTCCCCCTTCCACTCTATCTGTCACTATCCAATAAAGCATGAAATGGCCAAAAATAATCTTTAAAAAATATATATGTATGTACCACTAAGGCTGAGTGCTTGCCGCGGCAGACCCCAGTTTGAATCCAGCCCGAGGTCCCTTTGTCACTTGTCTATTTAGAGCTAATTATTTTTAACTATGGTTAAAAATACTAATCTGAATGTTTAAATTGTTTGCGTCCTCTCCTATCGTCCTCCTCATCCTCCTGCCTCGATCTCTTCCTGAGTCGCACTGGCTGTGGATCCTCCTCCTCCTTTTTGGTCTCTTCTGCAGCACTTACATCTTTAGCTGCATCAGTTTTGCAAGGACTTTGAGCAAGACTGTGGCTGGTTGTGACAATTACAGTTTCAGGGTTACTTTCAGAAAACTGTCTTGATTTCTCGCTGCTGCTGTCATCATCTTCTCTGAAGCTCTTCCTTTTCCTTTTCCTGGATGGAGCTGGCTGAGGGTCTCTTTCAGCAACCTCCGCAAGTTTGACTGGACTACTTGGAGCTTTGTTGTAGAAATCCTGGTCAATGCTGTCAGTATCCCTGTCAGAGCTGCTGCCAGAAAACTCACCCCACCATCTAAATCTTTTGCTGCTACTCTCTTCAATATCCTCTTCATCCACTTCTCTGGTACTCTTCCTTGTCCTTTTCCTGGATGGACCAGGCTGAGGGTCTTTTTTAGCAACCTTGGCAGAGCTGTTGCCAGCAAACTCATCACACCATCTTAATCTTTTGCTGCTACTCTCTTCGGTGTTCTCTTCAGCCTCCTCTCTTGTGCTCTTCCTTGTCCTTTTCCTGGATGGACCAGGCTGAGGGTCTTTTTCAGGAACCTTGGCAGAGCTGTTGCCAGCAAACTCATCACACCATCTAAATCTTTTGCTGCTACTCTCTTCAATATCCTCTTCATCCACTTCTCTGGTACTCTTCCTTGTCCTTTTCCTGGATGGACCAGGCTGAGGGTCTTTTTCAGGAACCTTGGCAGAGCTGTTGCCAGCAAACTCATCACACCATCTAAATCTTTTGCTGCTACTCTCTTCAATATCCTCTTCATCCACTTCTCTGGTACTCTTCCTTGTCCTTTTCCTGGATGGACCAGGCTGAGTGTCTTTTTCAGCAACCTCAGTAAATTTGACTGGACTACTGAGAGCTTTCTTGTTGAAATCCGAGCCAATGCTGCTAGTGTCACTGTCGGAGCTGCTGTCAGCAAATTCATCCCACCATCTACATCTTTTGATGCTACTATCTTCACTATTTTCTTCATCCTCCTCTCTTGGCCTCTTCCTGGAACATCCAGGCATGGGATCATCTTCTTCTGCGCCAGCCTCAACCCCAGGACTAGTGCCAGCATCTTCTGAATTTTCATTATTATCAACACTGTGATTGTCAGCGTTGTCAATATTGTCATCTCCATTGACGTTCTGGCTCCCATCATTGTTGACAACGTTTTCATTGTTGCCAGAATTTTCCTCATTGTCATTGTTTACCTGATTTTCAATGTCTGGATTTAAATTATCCTGGTCTTCATTGTCCTGGTCGTCTTCATGGTCCTGGTCGTCTTCATTGTCCTGGTCTTCATCGTTGATTATGTGGACATCGACAACTGGGATCTCAGGATCCTGCACCAAATCTGCAAACATATCAAGGGCAGGCCGCTCGTGTCCAGCATTTATGAGAAATTCGATCCAGGCAATGATTCCAGCATGAAGTTGATCAGCTGGTGGCCGTTCTCCTCTATGAAGAAATTGAAGTGGGAATGCTCGGCCTGCAAGAGTGTGATAAGAGATAAGAGAATAAGAAAATAATTATTAGAATTATGTTACCATTAGCCATTAATTGAAACAAACAGTAATTTAGTCCCTCAAATAGCTTTTTAAAATATTGTACGTCAGAAAGGTCCTTGTAAAAATGATGAATCAAGTACTTACGGTTTCTACCGTTGTGTGCTCCATCTCCTCTTCCGTCCATTTTGGGTTAGGGTTTTTGACTAAACAGATCAGACAAAGAAATCAAAAGTTATTTTACAATATTACAGTGGTGAAATCAAATATTTACATTTTAATTCCGAAGCAAAGGCCTTAAATTTTACATGTACGCACATGTGACGTCTGACATCTAGTAAGTGTTCCCTATAACGTGATTAGATATATGTCCCCACAGTGTCTAGTAAACACTCAAGCCCTTACAATTTGTGCCAACATTTTGTTTACATTTTTCAAAAACACAAGTCCCTACCAGCAAAATAATGAAACTTATAGTGAAAACTGTTAATTTTACTATATGGCTGATTAATTAAGTAGACACTAGCAGAGTCGTGTTGATACCTATATTAGATTATTGAGGGATGATCCTTCGACAGGGTTATAGACTTACCTTACTTCCAGAAAAATGGCCGCTGATGAATTAAAGTCACAAATTGAAGGTCGTCTTTCACAGAAATATGTACTTCTGAAAAAGTCTCTCTGAATAAACTACAGGTGCTGCAATGTGTTTCACGTGCTGCTCTGTGTTGATCTGTGCTGATCTGTGAGGGCAGAGATATATCCCTCCAGTGCAATCTCAGTTCTATTGTGATGTCATCGCTATGACCTATAGTTCTATAGAATTCTATAAAAGGCTCTGATGATAACATTCTAAAGGTTGCTTTGATGTCGACAACTCTGTTTTTATTTATTTGTGTATTTGTTTGTTTGTTTATTAAAGTCTTATTCCTCTGTGCCATCCTAGCTATAATGCTCATGTTGCTGATAGCAGCTAGATGGCTACGTTTTAGACATTAAAACTGTGTTTTTGTAATCAACTTGTTAGTCGCTTCTGCATACTACAGAGCCCCTCAAGTCTAATAAAGTTTTTTTTTTTTAATTACTTCTGCCTATAAGTTATTTATATTTTGTGTACAAGTTAGTTAGTTAGATCCACAGGATGGAGAAAAAAAAAATCACCTTTTTTAACTTCAAGAAGCCTGCAGTATTTGGAGCTCCTGCAAAAGAACAATTTCAGACTTGATCTGATAATAAACTGTTACCCTCATCATGTTTGGCTAGAATCTTGGTATGTGTTATAATAATAATAACAAAATTGCATTCAATTTTTTTTTTAAATGTATTTTTTTGGGCTTTTTCATGCCTTTAATGGATAGGATAGCTGAAGATAGACAGGAAGCAGGGGGCAGAGAGAGGGGAATGACATGCAGTAAACAGCCGTCCGATGCGGGACTCGAACCGGGGCCAGCTGCAGTGAGGACTGTAGCCTCTACACATGGGGCGCCTGCGTAACCCTCTACGCTACCGACCACCCCTGCATTCAATTTTTGTAGGGCTTTTCAAAGATACTTATTGTACACTTATTGTAAAAACATTGATATTCGCCCAAGTCATAGTTCTGTGGTCAGCAGTGGTTGGCTTCACCCACAAAGGTCCAGCAGATGTTAGACGATAGATATTTTTACACTTTATTTTTTGTATTGATTGATAAGCAAAAGTTTTATTGAATGAGCTTTGGAGAAAGTGTTTGGCGTTTTTTGTTTTGTTTGTTTTTTACCTTTTGGACTGTGTCAGGCTAGCTGCTTCTCCCTTGTTTCCAGTCTTTATGCTAAGCTAAGCTTCTCCTGGCTGTAGCTACTGTACGGACATAAGAGTTGAATCAATTCAGCTATTGCTGTATGGGACCAGTGCTTGGTGTGATTGCCCCGTGGCCGTAAAAAATAAAGAAGTAAAAAGGGAACTTCCGGTTATGGCGCTGTGCTGAACACACGTGTGACGGAGCTCCCATGAAAATTCAGAGAATAATCTAACCAAATAGCCAGTGTAGGGCTTGTGAATTGTCACAATTTGTGCGGAATCAAGAACAACCAGCCCTAATGCCTCCGAAATATGCTGCAAAAACTCAGAAATCATCTAAAGCAGAAGCTACGGGTGATCCGGGAATGGCAGATACTAATGCTAGCAGTTGCGACTCAGATGTGGCGGCTAGCCCAATTCTTAACGCCATTAGCGCAATGAAAGGAGAATTTGTACTAAGGTTTGACGGCCTGCTCAGTGCCATTGAAGGAATACAGAGTGATCTAAAGGCAGTGTCAGCACGTGTCACTGAAGCGGAGGACAGAATTAGCACCAATCAAGACGATGTAGCATCATTGAAAACTCAGACCAACACCATGAAAGCGGCCATCGAAGAGCTAGTTTCAAAGGTGGATGACCTGGAAAACCGAGCCCGCCGCTCGAATCTTCGCCTGGTCGGTCTCCCAGAGAAGGTAGAAGGGTCTGATATGTGTGCATTTCTGGAAAGGTGGATCCCTGAAATGCTAGGTGAACATAATTTTCCACGACCCGCACTGATAGAGAGGGCGCATAGAATCGGCGGAGCCGGCGCTAACGAGGCTGCGGCAGGCGGCCGCTCTGGTGTGCGTCCCAGAGTGGTAATAATGAAGTTCCTAAACTACGCGGACAAGTCTCGGGTCATGAAGGCTGCCAGGAGCAAGGGAGAAATATTCTACGACAACCAGAGAGTCATGTTCTTCCCCGACGTTTCTGCCGATCTGGTCAGACGGAGGAAAATCTTTGACTCGGTGAAAAAAGAGCTGGCTTCCCTCTCCATTCCGACTCTGCGCTATGGGATAATTCATCCGGCTAAACTTCTGGTGACTGTTAAGGGGAGACGACACATCTTTGATACCGCAGCGGGAGCAAAGGACTTTGTGCGTGGATTGAAGGACTGTGTCCCGGGATCCGCGGAAAAAGAGACTACCTGAGACCTGATTGTATGGCTGGTATGTTTGTTTAAGTCACTGAACTACGCTCTCTGACTTCCCAGGGAGCTAATTTAAACACTGTTTAAATCGTGCAAATAGCTGTTTGGTTGCTATAAACGTAGTTTTACCTATATCAATAATATCTCATGTGGAGCTCTGCTACGGTTGTTGGGCATGCTGTTCCTCGCTGCGCGGTGGACGCAGGCGGACCAGTTAGGCTCCATGGTTTGGATGTGTGTATTGTGGGAGGGATGGGTGTATCTCAGTTGGGGATGTACACTCAGTTATGTTCATAGTGTTATAAGGCACATATTTTTCACTTCATTTATTTATTATCTTTTGCCTTTAGTTTTCAGTCATTCCGAGTTTATTACAGCCAATTTCTTTGTCATTATATGTCATCTGAACTTCAGTTTACATCTTGGAATGTAAGAGGTTTAAACAAACTTGTCAAGCTAAAAGAGGTTATGAGTAGGATCAAACATTTAAAAGCTAAAATAATTTTTATTCAGGAGACGCATTTGACCCCTGAAGATGTAATCAAAGTGAGGAGGAGGTGGCCTGGTCGAGTATTCTCAGCTTCTTTCAGTTCACACTCACGTGGAGTAATTACATTGATACACAATTCTGTGCCTTTTCACCTTATTAGTGTGGATGAAGATCGATTAGGCAGATACCTCATTATTCAGTGTGAAATTCTCTCAGTTCGATTAAATCTGGTTAATATATATGGGCCCAATGAAGATAATCCGTCTTTTTTTAGACACCTGTTTTTGTCCTTGGCCACTTTACCTGGCAACTTTATCATAGGTGGGGACTTTAATTGCGCTCTACAGCCTGGAATGGATAGATCTACTGGAATCGATGTTTCCCATAATCAGACAAGAAAGGAGCTGCTACAGTATATGAAAGAATTTAATTTAATTGGCATTTGGAGAAAGAACCATCCTGACCAACTAACTTTCTCTTGTTACTCTAGTACATGTCAGACATTCTCCAGGATCGATTATTATTTGGTTTCTGCCTCCTTGGTATCTACAATCTCACGATCCTGGTATGATAGCATTATAATTTCAGATCATGCTTCGGTTTCATTTATCCTGAACATGCCCCAATCTTTGAATTACTCCCCAAGGTGGCGTCTCCAGGCATTTTGGCTTAGGGATCCAAAATTTATAGAATTTATTGGAACACAAATTGATTATTATTTTGAAATTAATACAAATCAGACATCAGCTGCTATACGTTGGGAGGCTTTTAAGGCCTTTTTGAGGGGCCAGATGATTAGCTTCACAAGCTTTAAACACAAGCAATTTAGATTGGAGATGGAACAACTGGAAAAAAAGATAAAGGATACTGAAACAAACTACTTTGCAAATCCTTCTCAACACTTATTTGTGGAACTTAATGAGCTAAGAGCTAAATACAATGTTTTATCTACAAATAAGGCAACTAAAAACTTGATGAAACTGAAGCAGTCCTATTACGAACAGGGTGAGAAAGCTAGTAAGCTCCTAGCTTGGCGTATTAAACAGATGGAAACTGAAAGGGCAATAAATGCAATACAAACAGATGAAGGCTTGGTAACTAGTGACCCTAAAGAAATTAATAAGACTTTTTCAAGCTTCTATGAAAATTTATACAGTTCGGATTATTCAACCTTAGCTTTTCAAAAACAAAAGGATTTTCTTGATTTATTAGACTTTTTCCCCTTAAAGGAAGACTCTCAGGCTGCTCTAGAGCTAGACCTAGTGGCCAAAGAATTGTCTGCGGCTATATGTAGCATGAAGGGGGGGAAAACCCCTGGACCGGACGGGATTCCCATCGAGATATATAAAACCTTTAGAACTAAACTAATACCACCTTTGCTTGATATGTATCGTGAGTCTTTAGTTAGCGGATCCCTTCCTCCTTCTCTCAATACTGCGGTAATTACTTTGTTGTTGAAGCCAGGGAAGACACCCACTCTCTGTGGATCTTACAGACCAATTTCATTGCTTAATAATGATCTCAAAATTCTTTGTAAAGTATTGGCTAGGCGGCTTGAACTGAGTTTGCCGGAAATAATTCACTCTGACCAGAATGGCTTTGTGCAGGGAAGGCAGGGCTTTCACAATATCCGTAGAGTACTTAATATAGTGTTTAACAAATCTGGCTGTACGGACACTGCCATTCTGTCATTGGATGCCGAGAAGGCCTTTGACAGGGTGGAGTGGCTGTATTTATTCGAGACTCTGCAAAGGTTTGGTATAGGGGGTACATTTCTTCGCTGGATTCGACTTCTTTATGCTGCTCCACAGGCCGTAGTTTTAACAAACGGATTATTTTCAACACCTTTTGAACTACACCGGGGGACAAGACAGGGTTGTCCCCTGTCGCCCCTGTTATTTACCCTTGCTATCGAGCCACTTGCTATGGCGATTCGAAAAAGCACCGACCTGAATGGAATAAAGATAGGAGATATCGAACATCGCATAGCTTTATATGCAGATGATGTTATTCTGTTTTGTTCTAACTTGAAACAGACCCTACCTACTTTACTTTCTCTCACAAATACTTTTGGGGTCTTTGCAGGTTACAAAATAAATAGCACCAAATCAGTAATATTATTTATGAATGAAAATGAGAGGATCAACCCTCCAATTCATACTTCTTTTATGGTTTCATTGAAAGGCTTTGTATATTTGGGTGTGATGATCACTCCTACCATTGACAAAATTGTCCCAGTGAACTACAATCCCTTAACAGATAGAGTTACAGAGCTCATAAACAGGTGGACGAGATTACCTATGTCTATGTTCGGGCGCATCAATGTTTTGAAAATGTCAATTTTACCCAAGTATTTGTATCTCTTCCAATCTATTCCACTTGCTCCCCCACTTTCTTTTTTCCGGTCACTTGGAAAGCTCTTCTCCTCTTTCATTTGGAACAACAGGCGTCCCAGGCTTAGGCTTACATTGTTATATCTACCATATGATAGAGGTGGGTTACAGCTGCCAAATCTTATGTGGTATTACTGGGCAGCTCAAATCAGAGCGGGAATATTTTATTTTGTGAAGGACCATCCCCCAGCCTGGGTTTCATTAGAATCTCACTCAATTAATATTCCTTTGAATTTGTATTTATATTCAGCCAACAAAAACAAATTAGTCAAACAGACCAAAAACCCCTTCCTCAAAAATACAGTAATGATTTGGCACAGTGCTTTGGAATACTTGGGAGAGACTTCCAAGTTATCACAGTTTTCTCCTATCTTTGGTAATGACGAGTTTCAGCCTGGAAGAGCAGACAGCGGGTTTAAAATCTGGTCATCTCGAGGTGTAGCTAAAATAGCTGACCTCTTTAAAGACAATCATACTTTCATGTCTTTCGAAGAACTTAAGGCCAGGTATGAAATGCCCTCAAAACACTTCTTTAAATATCTTCAATTGAGAAGTTTCATACTGTCTAGGCAATGTAATAGGTTGAAACTTCCCCGGCTGTCTACTCTTGAAGATTTTTCAATGAGATTTTCAGACTCCAAGGGGCAGGTGTCCTTTCTTTACAACTTGTTTGTAAGTAAATCCAAAGAGTCATCACAAAACATATTACAATCATGGAGATCCGATGTGCAAGAAAATCTAACAGAGGAAGAATGGGGTAGAGCTTGTTTAACAGCTCAAACTCAAACAGTGAATACAAACTCTAAATTATTACAATACAAATGGATAAGCAGACAGTATATAACCCCAAGTAAGCTGCACCTTTTCAACCCAAATATTCCAGATACTTGCATTAAATGCAAGCAACAAATAGGTTCTTTATTCCATTGCATGTGGGAATGCCCTCTTATACTTTCTTTTTGGGGAAAAGTGTTGAACCTGGCCAGTCAAATCATCGAAAAAGAAATACCTCTCAAACCAAAATTATGTTTACTGAATATTTACCCGGACAATTTTGTGACCTCCAAAAATGAACAATCCTTACTCAATATTTGTTTTCTGGAAGCTAAAAGATGTATAGCCTGTGCATGGAAAAAGGATAAACCTTGTACTACGTCACAGTGGCTAACAGGGATGTCTTTCTACTTGGCTTTAGAAAAAATAAGCTACACCTCGAAAAACAAGCTTGACAAGTTTTGGAAAATCTGGAAGGTTTTCTGTAATTTCCTTGAGAAAAATGATATTGAAGTAGATGGCTGGAATGATGAGCTGAACTGAAGATTTATTTATCTTTATCTTTTTATCTTTTTATTTTATCTTGATTTAGCATACACATTTAGAGCTTTACGGACATGTATATGTATCTGTGTGTGTGTATAGATATAAGTATGTATATATTTATTTACTTATTTTTTCAAGCCCCCCCCCCCCCCTTTTTTTTCTCTCTCTCTCTCTTTCTTTCCCCAGTTATTTATTTATTATTTTTATTTATTTATTTATTTTTTATCATAATTATTGCTATCATTATTGTTATTATTTTTTTCTTGTATGTGCCTTCTTGTTCTATGTTGTTCACCGTTTGTAAATTAACAAAATGTGCAATAAACATATGTTTAAAAAAAAAAAAAGAAGTAAAAAGGACAGTGGTGGAAGAAGTATTCAGATCCTTTACTTCAGTAAAAGTACTAATACCACACTGTGAAATGACTTCACTCCGCTCATTCTAACTACCTAATAAACTTTTAAGTGGTTTAATTTATAAAAATGGGTAATAATTTTAAATGTATCACGCTTTTCATGAAAAGTAACTAAAGCTGTCAGCTAAATGTAGAGGAGTAAAAAGTACAATATATGCCTCAAAATGTAGTGGAGTAAAAGTATAAAGTTACATAAAATGGACATAAAAGTACCTCAAAATTGTACTTTAAGTCCAGTACTTGAGTAAATGTACATAGTTACTTTCCACCATTGCTACCTGCCTCTTCTAACTTATACATATCAGTTAAGAGTCCTCCTTCAGACACTGTATGAGGATTAAAGGGATAGTTTGTGCATTATTATACAAAACTTGGTACAATTATTGTCAATGCCCTCCTGAGGATAATCCTTTAAGGTTTTATTAATCGGCCCCTAGGTGGCACTGTGGTGACAGTCTAATTTCATATTTGGTACAATAAAAATAGTCATTGTCAATGTGTTAGCTCGAGTGCTAAATGCAGCTACACTTAGAAGCTAGCATGGATGAAAATAAATTACATAAAAGCAGATTTCCCCAAAACAATAGTTGTAGTAGCTATTACCAAGAACAGCTCATTTATGTGTTGAGGGTTTTAGTTCTACTACGCCTTTAAATATTGTGCTTATTGCTTATTTTATGACATTGATGAAAATCAGGTTGTAGCTTGCAGTCTACCTAACTGTCAGATAGTTTCTCTGATGACTCATTGACATGGGAATAACAAATCTATGAATATCTTTCCAACTTTACCTAAATCAAAAAGTTTTTTCTCCCCAATCCTCTTCCGTAGACTTCCCTATAACCAAACACTTCTATTATCCACATTTCAGTAATTATCCACATTATTCAGTAATAATATTTAAGACATCTGAATGCAGAGAGGTCAGGCGAGCTCCTTAAAGCAATCACAAATAACTGACATTTAAAAATCAGCCTAAAACATTGAATTTAATACATGTTTAAAAAAAGGCACATTCCACAAAAAATACAGTCCGAGCATCGAAATAAAACATTTTTACATACGCTGCTTCATTGGTCGGTAAGCATACAGTTAATCATATAGGCTACAGGAAGCAGTATACACTGATAGTAGCGGTGCTTCAGTCCAGTCAGTTAAGCCAAGATCGATATGTAAGTAAAACAAAGAACAAGGTGAAAATATTTGCTAAATTTGAGCAATAATGGTAAAAGCTCTTATAATTGATAATTAAAATTCACTCAATCACAACTTTATGCAACTTATACACACATAACTCCTTCATTCAGCTGTCGAGGCTTAGAATAGACTCCCCTCTGGGTGGCGCTATCGTGCCGTGTACGTTGGTCCCAGTCAAATCTTTTTATTTTGATCAAGTGTAAATCAAGAAAACAACATTCTTGTATCTAATACTGGCTTTTGAAAATACAATACCTCAGTGTGAACTGTTTTTATTGGTATTCTGAATTTCACAATATTTTATCTCTTGCAGTCTCTCCTGCCGGGACAGAAGGCAGTGTGGTGTTCATTTTGGAGCGCAGCCTCTGGACCAGCCAGTGACTCCAGACTCACTTTTTCTTTGTCTTTTCCTCACTTGGAAAATTTTTGCATCTCTGCAAAGAAGCAAAGTACCATAAAATTAAAGTTCAGAGGGATGTGAATTAGACAATTTATAATAGCTGACTCTGCTGCCTGTGTGTTACCTTTGTCAAGATCAATGACTTTAGGCTGAGTATTCACGTGGACCTTCTCTTTCAGCAGGTTGTTCTTGTAGTCTAAATCCACACAGGAGTAAGTCAAAACACAAACGAATAGCAGAGGGAAAAAAAATCCACTTTCTTTCTCTTTTTTCTGACTCACCAAATCTCTCCTCTTGGTTCAATACATTCACTTCAGTAACTTCAATTTCTTCAATTTCAAACTCTTCCGAACTGCTTTGACATCTGCTGGACCTATCACTGTAATGGAGATACATCCGAGTGTGTGATTTGGGAAAAGATAATGATAATACAGGTGCATCTCAAAAAATTAGAATATCATAGAAAAAGTTTATTTATGTCAGTAATTCATTTCAAAAAGTGGAAAAAACACATTATATAGATTCATCACACACAGAATGAAACTTTTCATGTCTTAATTTATTTAAATTCTTCTAATTATAATGATAATGGCTTAAATTTAATGAAGACCTAAAATTCAGTTTCTCAAAAAAAAAAGTAATATTCCAAAAGACCAATTTTAAAAAGTTTAATATAGAAATGTTTGCCTCTGAAAAGTGGCTATAAGTGGGGCTATTTGACTTGAACTACTGGAAATGGACTTTTCCATCATATTCTAATTTATTGAGATGCACCTGTATGTGTGTGTGTGTGTGTGTGTGTGTGTGTGTGTGTGTGTGTGTGTGTGTGTGTGTGTGTGTGAGTGTGTCTTCTAACCTCATGGAAGCTCGTGGATAAAACTCTGAAAAACACAAGAAAGTCAGGTAAGATTCGGAAACTGCAAAGTAAATCTGCAGTCAGACTGAGGTACTGCAGGTCAGACCTTTGGTTCCACGTCTGCGTGTGACGAGGATGATGATGAGGATAATGAATGCCAGGAGCAGGAAGGAGGTGAGGACATAACCCAACGGCAGGAGAAAGTGGTGTCTCTGGTCGGGCAGAATAACATTGATGACTCGCGGTGATTCAGCCTTAGTGGTGTCTGAGTCAAAAAGAGATCACAACAGTAAGCATTTAGTTTTGCTCTGTTTTTCATCTTCTTTCTGCTAAACAGACCAATGTGTCATAGTGAGGTTTGCACATGTATAAATAACTCCAGACCTTGGATTGAACAGGCATTACACACCTTGTGAATAACACAGAACTGCCATTTAACTTTCTGTGTGGAGTACAGGTTCACAATTCTCTTTCACAGTCATAGACACATTTTTAATCTGTTCACTGCTTTGGTCCAGATGAAAATATATCCACATTATTGGATGCCATGATACTCGGCGCGGATATTCATTGTGCCTAGAGCGTCAATCCTAAAGACTTTGGTGATACTCTCACTTTTTCTCTAGCCCCAGTAGCAGGCCACTGTTTTCAGTTATCCACTGAAATATTGCAACATCTCCTTTGATTGGTGCAGACTTTGGTCCAATCGAAGGGGAAACATTTAGGTCTGAAATGTGAAGCCATGCAAAGTGCCTTAAAAATGCATTCTTTCCAAGAGCCAGCAGAGGGCGACTCCACTTCTACACAAAGAAGACAGACTGTATAGAAGTCTATGAGAAAATGACCCTCCTTCTCATTTTAATTTATCATCTCAGTCAATATTGTCCAAAAGTGTTATTGGTGTCAATTATTAGTTTCAAGTCTTATTCAATACAACATGATGTTCATTAAAAAAAATACGATCCTATTTTGAGAAAAATAGACATTAAAGCAGTATATGCTTTAGAGATTGACTTGTGATTGACAAGCCGCTACCACGGAGCCTGTGTACTGTCTGTTTTCATGTGTCCATGTTTTCCTCTTAGAACTTTAATCATTTACCAGTGTGTTTTCAGTTCGGAAAAGTTAACTGTTGAATTTTGGTCACCTTAGAATGTCTTGTTCAGGGTTTGGTTGTACTAAAAGATGGATGACTTCACGGTGGTTATGTCCACCTTTTATGTGCATTCACTAGCCGTGTTTCCATTAAAGTCAAATAGAATTTTGGCACAAAATTTTGAAATGTCACAATCGAGCGTAAAAACTATTATGTGCATTTTCGATGGTTTTATCGACTTTTGATGTTTCCATCAAGATTTTCTCGCAACAACTGTTTCAGACATTCATGGCTCCCTGATGATAAATCGTAAATTACTATCCCCTGACTTTTCCTGTAGCACCACCACAAGGCTGGCATATGTGGATTTTGTTTTGATGTGTTGTCAAAAAATATGGGATATATTCATATCCCCCCTCAGGTTAAATGTAGCTTCATGACCAAAGGTCCAAAGTTCATCCCTGAATCTAGCGCCTTCATTGGGTAAAACTTTTAAATTGTCAGATATTTCAGTATAGGTATATATATAGTATACAGTATATTTCAGTAATGTTAGCATGCTAACACACACACACTTCACGGAGATAACAGTTTTGGCCAAAACATTACCATCTAACCGTCAGGATGGTAAAATAGTCATTGTCAATGTGTTAGCTCGAGTGCTAAATGCAGCTACACTTAGAAGCTAGCATGGATGAAAATAAGCTTCTGCGATATAGTGACCAGCTAACTACTAGAAGAAGGAAAATATTCTATTTCACTGTATTTATAATTCATCTGCTTTGTATTTTTCAAAGGCCCAATGTCCTTTTGTCTTTCATAACCAAATTTTTGTTACTAATTTGTTTTGGACACTGAACACACTAAAGACTGGACTTTTGAGCTTAATCTTGTATTCCCAGGACATTCTGTGGTTTGTGTTCATTGTGTTTGCAGTGGCACACTACATCTAATGCTAGGAGGCTCCAAGCCCAACAATAATCATTTACAGTCTGTGCATGTGGCTGCCTGTGTGTGTGCATTTGTTGTTGCATGTGTGTGTGCGTGAGGTTGCATGATGCCACATAAGCTCTAACACCTTGCTAATTGTTTTGGTTTGCTTTACATGCAATGACATTTCCTGGCTCTAACAAACTGCTGAACACATTTCCAGGGAAATAATTAAGCATTAGGTGATGTGTGCGGTTCTGCTGAGTGTCGAGAAGCAGAGGGGGGAGGGAAAGCCTGGTTTCATTTTGCATCGTTAAAAATGTGCAAGGCAAGAAGCAGCTGTGGACCTCAGACTCAACATATTTGAGCCAAAATGAGAACCAGACAGAAAGTCATGCTGTGATTTACTTTTCCTGGCAGTAAAACACAGAAAAACGAGGAGAGGAAGAGGAGTGAAGGAAGGACAGAGCGGGGTGGAACAGGAGGAGGAGAGCCAAGGGAGAGGAAGGGGACGGTGAGATGTTTCTCCAGAGGTTTGACTCGCAAAATGAGGCTAGAAAAGACCTTGATCCCAAACAAACTTAACATGCATACACAGCTGCAGAGTACATGAAAACAACATGTTCATTAACATTACAAATCCTCTGATCCTTATATTTAGTTGAGAGCCATTTTCTGCTGACTTGTGCCCAGATGGGAACATATGTGTTTGTGTTTTGACTGGTTGCCCTGTCCTCTCCCTGCTCTGAGAAATAACTCTGATGGGAGGGAGGGAAAGAGGGAGGGGTGACCTACATCTCTTCTCCCCCTTTTCATCAACAGACTCCTCGCCCCCGTCCTTCCCTCTCTCTTTGTGTATCTCCCTCTATCTCAAAAACCTGTGTGTCAGTCTGTGTGTCGCCAGCTGCCGCACAGATGAAGCAAACTTCCTGCTCTTGTCCATATAAACCCCAGAAAACACTTCTTTTTCTTCAAAGGGGAAGGCGATGGAAAAGGGCAAGTGAAAGGAGCGTCGGGAAAATAAGCAAACCTGAGTATGTGCGATTCTCAAAGGGGGGAGGGAAACAGAAAGAAAGTCGGACAGAAGGAAGAGTGAAACTTCTGCAGAATGTCAGGAGAGCGCCAAAGTCAACAGGGCAGCAGACAGACAGAGAGGGTAAGACGGGAGCAGATAACAAGATAGTGGACTTCTGGGAGCACAGAGGAAGAAACTATACAAACTCACTCGTGCACTTGACATAAATAATTTCTGCATTTTTTTTCTGACCAGTAAAATTCCCATGGTGCAATCCTACTGTATTATTACAGCTCTGGGAGTGAAGGATTAATTGTGTGGGCAGAGCTGGACTTCAGTCCAAAGACTGTATCCGAGAGATTCCACCGAAATGAGAGCGGACTTGGCACGCTTTGTCACACACACACACACACACACACACAGATGGACTTGACCACAGGCATTTCTCATTTCTGAACCTCTCTCAATGATTTTCCCACATTGATACGTCTGCCATTATCGGCTTTGCTTCTTCAGTTGCCGACTGGAAACACGGAAACGAGAAAAACTCTCTCATTCTACAAGAATGTGAGGTAGGCAGCTGTCATGCCAACATGCCAATCCTCTCCTCTTCGCCCTTTTCTTTCCTTCTTTCTAATAAAGACAGTTTTCAGGCCACTCAAAGCACAGAGGAATGGGATATGAACAAATGAGAGAGGAGGAACAGGCAGAAAATAAAGTGGATGAGGGTCTACAGACCCTCACCCAAGCACATATACATGCCAGGTAAGAAAGCAATAAAAAAGTCTGTTGAGTAGCAGCATAATGGCAAAATTCCGCCTGTGTTTTGGTTGATCTGTCGTTATTGTTCATTTTTTTAAGGCAATTTTAATGCTTTTTAGATTAGAAGATTAAAAGTGATGCTTTTGCATGATTCTTTGTGGAGAGGTGAGATTTTCGATCCAGTCGGTTAAATCAACTAAATGATAAGGCTAAGAATTCCTTCGATTGAGGACTTCTTTGGCTGAGAGGCGATGAGGGCGAGGTTTGGAGGACTGGGCTGTGAGAGAGTGTGTGTGGTTTCAGGGGTCTGGCGTCAGACAAGCTGACAGAGCAAGAAAGAAATCTCTCATGAAACAAACAGAAAAATTCAGAAGTAACAGTTTTTCTTCTCCTCCTCTCATCTCCTCTTCCTCTACTGTTTCTTTTCTCTGTGGAGAGTCTGAGGCAGAGACGACATGGCAAGGATGAATGAGGACAAAACGAGAAGGCACAGAGGGGAGGATTGACGGAAAGAACAGATGTGTGTTTTTCTTTTTATTCTAATTGTACACATGATAGTTCAAATCCACTAAGTCTTAAAACATCCTCTCTGCTAAGACACTCACTGACTCACTATAACTGGAGCAGTAGAAGAAAATGTGTGTGTATTTCTATATTTGTGTGTGTTACCTTTGTCTTCACTGGGCAGTGCTATGGCTGGCAGGGTGGGCTGAATCACGGGTGCTTCAACTGTGACGTGAAACTCTCTTCTCTCGTGTAGACCACAGTAATGGTGGTGGAGGTGGCAGGAATACATCCCCTGGTCTGTGGGCTGAATGCACACACACACATACACACACACGTACATTATACCGTATAAACTGTAAATACCACCGACAAAAAAAGTTCAAAAACATCAGAATGGATGGACTTAAATGCAAACACTAACACAAAACTCTATGTCTATCTATTTATCTATTTTGGTGCTTTTAAATGTGTTTACATAATCAATTTAACCCTTAAACATCTTGAGGGTGGTCTGACTCAATTACTATCTATTTCCTTCTCATGATAAATGTGGACATAAAGTTTTTTAAATTATGTCAAACACTGACTGTCAAACAGCTTTTAAGGTAGAGGAACGGCATATTTCAGAGTCTAAGTTGTATACCCATATATTTTTAAAGCAAGCTATTCTTCAGTCAGCTGAGTGTTGCATGTAGCTGACTGGAAAATTGGCCCCGTTCCACACCGTGGTCGTTAAGCTTCGGGGCCCGCTGAGCCTGTATTTAACCTAAATGTTCTGATTTATTAGCTCTATCACAAAACACCGGGACCCCTGAGATTCCTGAAATGTGAAAACCTTTCTCATCTTGTTTCACTACAAATGGCACAGAAAAGACTGGTAGGAAGTCCTTTTGGAAACATCTTGTAGTGTTTCTTATGTTACTTTGTTTTTGTTTTTTTTAAATTATGTCAACTTACTATGACTGCCAACGTCATTTTCCCAACAGAGATATAAAGTTTGACTTGACAAGCACTGTATTACTGATGAAGGTTCCATGTGTTCTGGAAACACTGTTTATATGTACACAGACAGTGAGGGGGACTCCAGTGGGAAGTGTTCCCTTTGCTATGGCAGTATATTTTTACTGTGTATTGAAATTTCAAGCTCCTGTGGTGTTTTCTGTTAAGTTACTTCTCTTTTGAAAGAGACACACACACCTGCAGATCAGATATGGAAAGTGAAAAGTCTCCCTCTGAGAAGGCTTGATTGCTGATGTTCATTTTCCTCTGGAGGAACAGCGGCCCATAGCTACGCTGCTCCCCAGAGGCGTACAGGTCCACCAGCCGGTCAGCGCGGTCCCGCCTAACTCCTGGGGATTGGCGGTCCCAGTGGACCACCTGGAAGCCACCAAGGCAGGAAAAGAGTTACATTTTTTAGTAAATATCACATAATCCCTCTAAATTAAAAGTACATCCAGACTGAGATTGAAACCTACAAACAAGTTCATGCACTCCACACACCTGCTGGTCCTCCTCCTCCTCGCTCCAGTCCGTCCACACGTTATGTCGGTTGACGCACTGCAGCACCACAGTGCTACCGAGCAGCACCACGTACACCGCCTTCTGTCCATCCCAATAGCGCTGCTGTTTACGACCTTTATGTGTGAAAAAGACAAACCAGGTCAGCTTTAAGGTTGATATGCATCAACAATGCAACTAGTCTGTACAGTGTGACACGTACGTGATTTAGTGACGTTGAGCTGTACACTGATTGTCTCGGACCGGTGGCAGTAGAGATGGTGGAGGTTACAAGAATACAGACCTCTGTCGTTCATCGTCACATCTGCCATCACATGAAGAAACAGAATATGCAAACATGCTGATTATGTCAGGTAAAATCATTACAATCTGGTCAACTAAGAGACTATAATACAAAAAGCTACAGTGCTTCTCTGTAAATCATGTAGACTTCACATGACTGCCAATTTTCATTTAACTGTTGGAAATTATATCATGGGAAACATGCAGCAAGCAAGCACAGATGTTAAGAAAATAATCATCTAAATTCTTGAACGAAAACTGCAGCTGCTACAGAGTCAACTCTCAGTTGCGTTATCATGTGGATGCTGCAAGTTTCCATACTGTCCTTGTTACGATTGTCTACGAAAGCAGCTTATAGTGGGTCGATGCTAGATCGTACCTACCGGATGTAGTTACCTGATAGCATGACTCTTGGCTCTGTCCTTGATTGGCTTAACCTGAGTTAACTCATCTCACTCCTAATGCTTGAACCTAACGACCACAACCAGCATTTGGTAGCATCTACTGTGTCAGTGCCTAATCTGTCCTGGTTACCTGATCCGATCTATGCATGTGCTTCCTGCCCCCTGGACAATAGGCTAACCTGACCTTAACCATTTAAGGTTGAATGAATAGACCTTCAGGGATAAATCAGGCACTGACACTGGGTCAGACAAGCACAGGACTTTGAGCCAGAAGGCTGCTGTTTGTGTATTGTGTGAAAAGTCAGTGTTGACTTATTTGAATTTACGTGTGTGATTTAAGTCATATAACATATAGGCCTGTCACGATAACACATTTTTTAGGAAGATATATTTTCCCGGAAACTATCACGATAATCGATAGTATCGTTGTATCAATGTTGTTTTAGTTTTATAATGATATTAAAGCAAAATAAGTACATCCTTTTCCACAGCAATGAATGTTTTAATCTCGAGAATACTAAACATTGGAATTGAAATGTGGAAAAGAAATATTAAAATATCCTAGATAAATAAAACGTAAATATATAAACTACAACCAAAACAAATAATATAGACTTTCAAGCTCTGTTAACAAAAAATTGCAACAAGATAATCATTATGTATTATATTATTTTATTATTAAAATAACATATAAACAGCTGGAATGGCTGCTTGGGAATATAGATGTTTTTCGCCAATTCGTACTGCCTGTCAAACATTTGCAGCATTACTTTAAACACAACACAAAATAGCAGAAAAAGTCACACATCTAAACGACAATATATTGAGTCCAGAAAAAAACTATCATGTCCATTTTTATATATCCAACGATAGGTCGATATAGTAATTATCGTGACAGACTTAATAACAGAATTAATTAACTTAAATACATAAGTCATACCATGATCTATTCATAACCCAAACCAAGTAATTCTGTTTCACAACGTTAACCATGTGTTTCATATATGTTGTTTTGGAAATCATTTCAAAAACGACTTACTGTGCCCTTTAAGCGTGAAGATTTGTTGTTTATTGTGTGGATGTCGCAATCTTCCCTCAAGCACTTGAATCCATATTTTCAAAACAACAGCAGCTGTATTGCCACATGTTTTATGGCAGTAGTGGGGCTGCCACACATAAAACAAAGACCACCTCGGCTAACCTCAAAGCATTAAACACATTCTTGTGAAATAAAAGATTAAAAGATGGCTATTGTGTAGGCTGTTGAATTAAAATTCTCCTGAAATGGGATCTTATTTACCAAGCCTACTGAAATATTCCCATGGGGGAGGGGGGCCTTAACTGGCCTTCGTTTCAACTGTATTAATGTTGCAATAATGCTACTTCAACAAAGAAATTAGTTAATGAGTGACGGCAATTTTATGGTCCCTGATGAATAACATCTCAAGAAAAGTTTCCACATTTGGTTTTGATTTTGTCCTGCTATGAACTGAAACTGATGGCCAACTGGAGGGTAAAAAATGGATCCTTAATCTTAAGAAGTAGCACTTTGGTCCAGTTTAAGAGGTCTGTTGTGAAAATACCATAAAAGCAGAGCTGAAATGAATCAATAATAACACTAATTCATCAAAAGCCACAGTCATGAGAGGCAAACAGAATGAGCCTGACCTTTGATGACCAGGGAGAAGTTTCCATCCCTGAAGGCTCTCGGGCTGAGGCCGACCCTGCCCTGGTTGTAGGAGTTGTAGATCCTCTGGTCCCCTGCAGAGAACATGTCCAGCACTCTTTCCCTGGCGTAGTCTGGACGGGGCCGGTACATGTCCCAGTGGACCACCCTCTGCCTGTCCCTCACCCTGTCTCTGGTCCACACCATGCGGCCACTCACACACTGCAGCACCACCTTCGTCCCAGCGGGGGCGCTCACATTATAGCCTGCCACCACCACACTGCTGCTGCTGTCAGACTGAGCTGACACTGAAGGACAGAGAGAGACTGCAGAGTTAACACACAGAGACATTCAGTGTCTACTAAATCCCTGAATAGAAATGTAGATGTGAATTATAACTGCACACACACACACAAAGAGAAACATACCTGCAGTGAAGAGGCAAGCCACAGGGACTGAAATAGAAACAGTGGGGAAAGTGAACAGGATAATAACTTAAACAGGCCCTGTCAGACTGCCACTGCATGTTGTGTTAAAATGTATAGCTACTGCATGTTGGAAGGGTATCTAAATTTAGATCAGACTACAACTGAAATTGGCTTTATAAATTAAATTATTCAAGGTCAGTGAACGAGATTAACAAAAGACAAGTTACTGCAGCTGTTATAAAACTAACAACATCTAAATTTGTCTAATTCAAAACAATAGTGAAAGTATACCCTCACTACCTTCATGAAGCTGTCTAACACTCTTGATGCTTTGGACACTGAGTCAGTAAAACTCATCTGACAAGAATGTGTGTGTCTGTGTATGAAGTTTGAGGCAGGCAGGAGGAAAGCATCAGATCTGGCTTTTATATTAGTCTGTGAAATATTCAGATATATCATTGATGTCTCTAAATGTCAGTCTTTTTTAACACTTTAAATAAGTGTAACAATTTCAACATATTAAAATGTCAAGTTTCATCTGTTCAGAGAAAATAAGAAAAAATAAAAAGTGAACAAAAATATACATTTTATCTAATTTATACCAGCACTGGTGCAGAGTTTGGTCCTTAATATGCCACTGTTTTAAAACAGGAATGATAAGTTGTATGCATACTCCGCACGCACCTGAGATATTCCCTTTGTAAAACAATGCCTAACAAACCAAACTCCAGACTACTTACTGTGAATCAAGAGCAGAGCCTGAAAAATGATGTCCTGTCTCTCGGGCTTCATGTTGACAACTGTAAAGGTACGGAGACTTGTCAAGGCTGTGCACCTGGCAGACTATCCTGAGGGTAATAAAACACAGGTTGTTTATCCATCCACAGAAGCAGCAGGACTTGATTCGGTCAGATTCACAGTAAACAGGCAGCGCCACGTTAGGGCTTCAACACAGAACCAAAACAGGACCGAACTGAGTTGATCCCACCCGGGAAATGAAACCGGACACCACCGGCCTGCATGTACAGCCCCTCTCCTCCCAAAACTTCTCTTATAAGAGATTTGCAAGCAATATACTGTATGTTATCTTCTACTTTACTGCATTTAAAAAGGCACAAACTGTACTTAACTTGTATGACAACTATGTTTACCAGTCAGTTTTTAGATTAAAGGATTATTCCACAGTATATGATGATTTTGTTTGTAATACCCATCCACATAATAATATCCTACATATGCAAGGGAAATTAATTTTCTTTGCACGGTTCATAAATGAGTAATTTTTAAGACTTAAATATTAAAACTTTGAAGGGAAAGGAAAACAACCTTTAAAAGATTGAATAAAAGACAAAGCATGTCTACAAATATGAAATTATATATTATAAGACAGATACGGACATTCTTGAGAACTTTTACTTTCCCCACATTACTTATAGTACGTATTTAATTCGTTGTTTTTTTTATATAATCATTTTTTAAAAATCTAATAGTAAATCGGGTATTGAAGTATCTAAATACGGTTTTCTCCACTGCTTGATCTCTGCATGCAATACTCTTAGGAGTGGTAGAGCATGGTCATGGGTCATATCAAACTTCAGTAAATTAATGCTCCACAGGTGTATGCCTATTTAAGTAATTTTAAAATGCATCATATTGCATTTACTGTAGCTTAACATTTTGCCTTTTTATCCAGCAAAGTACCTCACTATCCCCCCGATACCTCTCCTTATTCAGCTCAAAAGCGACCCTTAGTGGACGATTGTGTGCCATGACATGCACAATTCATGTATCGTCATTAAGGAGCTCTTCTGTCAATATTGCGATGTCTATTTTTGCACTGAGCATTGAGTATATTCATATTCACTAAGATTGCCTGTAGCGCCAGAATCAAAACCTGGGCATCTATACATGCGTACTTTTACTGTCTTACACATGGCCCATAAGACATGGATTCATCTATACAGCATTAGGAAACCCTAGAGTATCCTTACCTCAAAAGGTAGTTCCCATACCGGGAGTCGAACCCGGGCCGCCTGGGTGAAAACCAGGAATCCTAACCGCTAGACCATATGGGACCGATGCATGACAACGTGGCCGACAATTCATACAATTTCACTCAAGGTATCATTGCGTGAAGTGTGAATAGATATTTATCTAATATAATAAGTGCAACATGATTTACTGACAATATTTATTTTGCAATAACGACAATATTAACACTACAACCGCTGTTCTACATTTTTCGAGTAAGTGTATGCTCTGTAACAGCCTATTGGGATTTTCCTTTGTGATTATTCTAATCTGTGTTACATGATTGAAATATATTCTTGAGCTAGCTTATTCACATAAAATAGTACTTCAAGAGACAAAACTGGATCGTTTTATTAAATCCCAGCCAATGTTGCTTGGCATGTTTTTTAAATTACAGCTAAACTCCAGCTAAAGTCTCTGTTTAAAAAGAAAGAAAAAATATATACTTTAACCTAACTCTATACAGTCTATGACTTCAACGAATTAATCTGCCCTATTATGTGAAAATGTGAACTGGTCATATGTTTTGTATTATATCAGTATATTTTTATTTTGAGTGGCTGATATTTTATAAACTGGTATTTTAAGTTTTGTGTTTATAACATGGACGCTCTCCCAACGCGGAACCTTTGTTTCCAATTTGTTGACAACCGGCACGTCTTGGTGTTACACCTCAAACGCTTCCCCCGAAACAAGCGAACTCATTCAAGGGTTTGTGGCTGGAGGTAAATGAGTCTAAGAAGTGCAATTATTTGGAAGAATGTGGCAGAATTGTTGATATATGTTCTTTTAATAATCAATATAATGTCTGAATATTGCTGTTAGACTTCTATGCGCGTCAAACCGCTGCGTCAGTTAGCTAGCATGCTTCCTCGGTACTGCCGCTAACTTTAGCTAGCTAATCACCCGGTGTCACGGCAAACTCCCATGTATAATCATGTTCTTACTTTGTTTAATATAGCTATTTTATAGTGTATAAATCTCACAATACATCTTTCTCCTTTTGCAGGTCCTGTGTTTAACGTTTAAAGATGTTTTTGACCAGATCGGAGTATGACAGGTAGGTGAAACACAAACTGCTTTGTCATTTATTGTGCGCTTCTCAGTGGGAACCAACAAATTTGAGCGAGCAGAATGGTGTGGAGAAGTTTTTTTGAACAGACAGAAGTACTTTTGTTTCCAACTCTCGCTGTAACTTGTTCGTTTGTTGTAGTTAGCTAGCAACTAGCTACTCACTTTGCATGTTAGTTTGCTTTCACTTTCGGTATCGCTATTTTAAAAACAGTTATTAAACCAGTACAACATAATGTAGACTAAAATGTTGTGTTCAAAGGTGTTCTAGGCAAGACTGGCTGCTGAACTTCTATGTTTTAAGATGTGACTCTAAACCTACACCCAACATATTGCTATACATTTTTTTTGGCAACGCAAGTTGTTTTCCCACTAATGTTAAATTGATTAAAAAAAATTAACAATCGCTATTTGTGTATAATAATAATTAATTATTCCCATGTCTTACAGAGGTGTGAACACATTCTCTCCTGAAGGAAGATTGTTCCAGGTTGAATATGCCATAGAGGCCATAAAAGTGAGTATTGCATGCTGAATCACTTCAGTTTACTAATATACTTCTTCTCTGTGATATTGTATGCTAAACTTGAAAATAAGCGTCCACTTCAAAGCTGTTAAGTTTTCTTTGGTCTGGCTTTGCTTTCCCAGTTGGGCTCAACAGCCATTGGTATCCAGACATCAGAGGGTGTGTGTCTGGCCGTGGAGAAGAGGATCACCTCTCCGCTGATGGAGCCCAACAGCATTGAAAAGATTGTGGAGATCGACAGTCACATCGGTAAGTGGAAATACAATCAGATGTAGATTTAATAAACACATACTAACTTAAGTCCACTGCTTTGCTTGGGTATGAACTGAATGTTATTTGCTGGCTTCTGTAATCATAGAGTAGAGTAGCCAGTTAGATTGGGTAGTTCAATTAAACTGTATTATTGCTGCATGTTTTAAAAAGAAAAAAGGTTCCACCTACATAATAACATTACATTTCTACCTGTTGGACTGTTCTGATTGTTGCTTTTGGCTATAGCACATGCAGCTCCTACAGTATCCGAATTGTCTTTCTTTCTACCTCAAAGGTTGCGCCATGAGTGGCTTAATAGCTGATGCCAAGACTCTAATTGACAAAGCAAGAGTGGAAACACAGGTATGTATGCTAAACAAACTGTAATATAAGCAGTTCACATCCATTGTGTTTAACCTGTGTTAACTTGTGTATATTTCTGCCCAGAACCACTGGTTTACTTACAACGAGACGATGACGGTGGAGAGTGTGACTCAGGCTGTGTCCAACCTGGCGCTGCAGTTTGGAGAGGAGGATGCTGATCCTGGTGCCATGGTCAGACACTTGGCCTATTTCTATGCTGAAATATTCATATTTTCAAGCCAGTGTTTTTTGTATAGGCAGAATGTTTGATGGTATTTGAGTAAACTAGCATTTCATTTTCATTTATCCTTTATTTATTTCTCGAGGAATCATTGAGAGCAACCCCCTCATTAACAATGATGTTGAGTACAGAAAAAACACAATGAAGAACAAACGGCACAGACAAAACACTTGAGAAAACATTAAAAACTGTTGCAGTGAAAGGCAGAGTTATTGGTTTCCATAGTTTTAATGTTCTTGTCTCTCTTTTTCTCTGTGCTATGATCTGAACAGAGTCGACCATTTGGTGTTGCACTTCTGTTTGGAGGAGTTGATGAAAAAGGACCCCAGCTGTGAGTAAAGATTACTATTTGTGCACTTTACACACTTTTTGCATTAGAAACAGAAGCATGTTCACCTTTAATTCTGACTTCACAGAGACTTGACTGTTTGTTTGTGAATGCAGGTACCACATGGACCCATCAGGAACCTTTGTGCAGTGTGATGCCCGGGCCATCGGCTCAGCGTCTGAGGGAGCACAGAGCTCTCTGCAAGAGGTTTACCACAAGGTACCTGCCACTGAATGTTTATATTTAACAGGAACCTCAGCCAAGCAAATTGTGATTTTAATAAGCTGCTAGCTTGTAAATATATATATTTTTAAAGATTCAACGAATGTTTCTAACTAGTATAAGCAGCAGTTATCTAAAGTAGAAGAAAAACACGTAATAATAATGATTAAAGAGTTGTCTTCTCTTTTTGTGTCTCTACCTGGGTGACTGACAGTCCATGACATTAAAAGATGCCATCAAGTCGTCTCTCACCATTCTGAAGCAGGTGATGGAGGAGAAGCTCAACGCCACCAACATTGAGGTTTGTTTATTGTTTGTGACCCAGTTTATGAATAATTGATTTTAGTATTGCAAGGTGCTTTAAGGTTTAGGTTGATACCTCACATGGTATTGAGTATCAAAACCTTGTGAGGTATCAACCTAAATAACCAAGTACAAAGTAGTATTGAAACTTTCTAGTCAAACGATACCTGCATTTGACATTCCTGTACCCAGAGAGGTACTAGAGGAAAAAGTGACTATTTTGGAAGGATTAGCTTGCAGCTTTTTACCACGAGTGTTGATGTGACATGTAATTGGCCCATTACTGCTGCAGCTACAACCCATACAGCATCCGGTTTGGTGAAGTTGAGTGTGCTGTCTTTGACAGAGTTTGCAGTTCAGTGTGTACGTACAAAAATGGAGGTTACATTTTATGCAACTGAATGCTTCCATCCAAATGATTGGTATTGAGTAAAAAAAAATCAAATTAAGTACTCTGTATTACTTCAGGGGAAGTGTATTTGGTGTTTAACGATAACCAGCCCCATTAAACGTTTGATTTGTCCATTAAAATGTGTAATTAAACACCACATCAGTACAAATGCCAAGTACAGTTATTTTGACTCTTGAAAAAACAAACCTAAAAAACACTTAGCAGTGGTAATTTTGCACATGACTGCCATGTTTAAATTCTCAGGTTTCATGCAGACTTTCTTTTTCTGTATCTCTCCTGTAGCTGGCAACGGTAGAGCCGGGGAAGACCTTCCACATGTATTCCAAAGAAGAGCTGGAAGATGTAATCAAAGATATCTAGAGCAGGAAAGACTTGAAGGTCTTTGTTTGATCTCTGAGCAGAAGAGGAGAAGACGTGGAAGGACACCTGGGCTGAATGTCACAACACAACCACAACTTTCCATCAGCACATTCTCCTTGCTGCATTCAGATTGTTTTTGGATTGCATATAAGGTTTCTCTTTGTAATGTGCTAATTCATTCCTTGTCTCTCAGTACCTGTATAACTCTGTACAGCAGCCTGACCAGCGCTTACAACTGAGCGGCAGGAAAACGGTAGGGGAGGGGGGGTATTTTTTGTTACGAATCAGTTCTACAATTAAACTGTTGTATTCAGTAGGTGGTCTGACTCTGCATTTTTTTTGTCCTCTTTAATTGTTGTTGCTAGTATGATTGTTACTAAGTATTGTACTTTGTAGCCACTTTGTGTAACGATAGAGTTGAAGACTAGGAAAACTGTCCTCACAAAGATTTGTCTTTAGTTATTTCTAAGAAACAAAATTATAGAGATTTAAGATGCTGAAACCTTTGTCATCCCCTATCTTTCCCCCCTTGTTTTTTCAAATCATTTTATAGGTTTGGCACATATTTTACTATACAAATCAATGCATTTCCTGAATGTAAAATGTCCCATTCCCTCACCACATTTTCTATTTAACTAGAAATTAGTTAAATGAATACATTTCATTTATTAAACAAGCTGATTGATAGTAAGTGTGTGTGTGTGTGTGTGTGTGTGTGTGTGTATATATATATATATATATATATATATATATATATACACACATACACATATACATACACACGCACACAGTAGTGTTCAAACTAATAGCAGTCCAATGTGACTAACCAGATTAATCCAGGTTTTTAGTATATTTATTATTGCTACATGGCAAACAAGGTACCAGTAGGTGAAGTAGATTCTCAGAAAACCAACAAGACATTTATATATTTGACCAGCTAGTTAGATGTTGAAATTTGAATTCTTTATTCTTTTTACACCACTTGATTTTTCTTGGCCTACATTAATCCCATTTGTATGTATTTTTCCTATAATGAAATGTCCTATATTCATCACTACATTTCCATTTGATTTGACGAAATGGAATAAAATATATTTTAAACTCATTAAACTGATCAATAGTAAAAGAGACTGGTTAAAATGAGAAAGCTTTGTTTTGTTTAACATTTCATTCATTATTCCTTATGTATTCCTTATCATTATTATTATTACTTATGTTAGTAGAGAAGATCTGTTATACTTTTGTCATATCCTTTGATCAGTTTCATGGCTTGATAATCTAAAATAATGATTAAAATGTGATAGACTTTATAAATGCAGACGTTTTCAAAACAAAGTAACAAAGTGCTTTAGAAGACAATAAAAATGGTAGGCAACACTAATTAAAAGCTATATAACAGTGAGCAGAAATGATCTATGTATGAGGAAAAAATACAGTAAAAGTTAAGAAAAATGTCTTTGCACATAAATCGGTTATATAAAGTGATAAAAGATAAAAGTGAATTCAGGCCCAAAACCCGCGGAAGCATAATTAGAAAAATATGTTGGTAAACTAATCCGACTGTGGGGGGGAAATCCTGTCATCCAGACGTTTTGAACTGCCTTTCTTCTGTTTCTTGGAAATCAAATTCAAAGAATAAATTCTCCATTTAAAAAAAAAAAAAAAAAAGTTTTCCTGGTCTTTGCGCGGTCTTTCCGCCAGGGGGCAGCTAAACACCAGAAAACACCTGACAGGTCCGTGGAGGAAGATTCCTGCCGTCCAATGAGCGTGCAGGTTATTCTGGTCCTGACCAATCTCGTGCCGCGGTGGATGGGCCGTTATTGAAGATGCCTTTGGTGATGAGGGGGGCATGTGGAGCCAACAGTTGGGACATAAGTCTTCTCGCGGACGCGAAAGTTGGGCAGACTTCTTGTAAACATGATCTCCGTATCCTGCATTTTGGCGCTCGGGTTGTTTTGGTCCGCGCTGGGCACGGATTTCCACTTTAGGGAAAAGTTGTCAGGTTTGAGGAGGCTGCAGAGGGAGTTTGGCACTGATGAGGAGCGGCATAGTTTAGAGAAGTCGGAGGTCTCAAAACGCAGCGCAGGACTCAATGAACAGACTTGTACAGCTCTGCCTGCAATAGAGTCAACCCTGCAGAACAACACGCATTCTGTAAGTCACCTCTTCAAGTTTCTTTTAAACAACATTTAACCCTCTGAAGGAGTGAAGTAGACTTACTGCAGGGCTGCTTCAATGTGTCGGTGGTCCCTCATCAGCACATGGAGCTGCTCATAATGTCCACACTGTAAACAATTTCACAAACAACAGATGAACAATTTAGACGATTTAACACTTTTCCAGTGCAAAATGACGAATTTCGCCGTAGTTATCATTTGACAGCTCTCCGTGATTTGAATGAAGAGAGAAGCGATTCCTGCAGTGAATCCAGCTGTATGAATGAATCGATTAATCGACGGATCGTTTAATAATCGATTTAATGATTTCAATGGACCTCATGCCTCTCCATGTGTCCCACATTGTGGCAGAATGACTGTATTTAGGTTGTAGAGATTTAAGACACAAAAAGTGTAACTTTTTTTTTGACACAAGATCAGATGTTTCATTGATTTATTAAATAATCTGAAGGATAACTGATAATTATCTTATATAAGTAAAAGTAATGTTTTATTGTTGATTATTTTCTCAATTAATTATTCTGTATAAATAGTATTAGCAAATAGAATTGCCAAGCCCAAAGTGACGTCTTCAAATGACTTGTTTTGTCTTACTGATAGTACAAAACAAATAAAATATCCAATTCGAGGCTGCAACTGAGGATTACTTCCATCAGTGATTAATCTGCCAAGTGCAACTCAGCAATTTCTTCAATGTGCTTGCTTTGTGTAAAGGACATAATAAACCTAACTATTCAATTTACTCTAATATATGACACAAAAGTATCAAATCATCGTCAGTGTTTGCATTTCTGCTTAAAAATGATCAAAATCATAAATTAATTATCAAAATAATTGACGATTGATCTAACAAATTGCTGCAGCTCTAATCCATGTAATTAGCATGTATTGCATAAAGTGGAACTGCCACAAGCTTTGATCCCTTAAACTGTTTAAACAAACTATTGTCAAAATAGTTGCCAGCTTATTTGCTGACGATCATTTTAATTGATCTGTATTAATGTAGGTCATCAGGCCAGGCCAATCCATTAGTCCTACTACTAATTAGCAATCAAGGGTGAATGAGGATGTTACCACAAGAATTCCTGAAAATGGAGGCCTAGTTGTGTTCCTGCAGTCTGGTAACAAGAGGATCTTGGAAGGGTCAGCAGTAGGCCTGTCACAATAACACATTTTTTAGGAAGATATATTTTCCCAGAAATTATCACAATAAACGATAGTGTCGTTGTATCGATGTCGTTTTAATTTTATAACGATATTAAAGCATAATAAGTACATCCTTTTCCACAGCAATGAATTTTTAAATCTTGAGAATATTTAACATTGGAATTGAAATGTAGAAAATAAATATTAAAATGTCCTAGATAAATAAAATATGAATAAATAAACTGCAACCAAAACAAATAAAATACACTGTCAGGCTCTGTTAACAAAAAATGCACTGAGATAAACATCATTTATTATATTATTTTATTATTAAAATAACATATAAACAGCTGGAATGGCTGCTTGGGAAATATAGTATCTATCCGCAATTCGTACTGCCTATCAACCATTTTCAGCATTACTTTAAACACAACAGAAAAAAGCACCAAAAGTAATGCATGTAAACAACAATATATTGAGTCCAGAAATAAACTCTATCGTGTCCATTTTTATATATTGAACGATAAGTTGATATAGTAATTATCGTGACAGGTCTAGTCAGCAGATAACTGTGTCTGTGATGGTATGAGCATCTTTTTTTTCTTGCTAGGCTTGAACTCTTTCTCATCTTAACCCTGATCCCATATATTTAGGACACCTTCTGTTATTTTAGTACTGAACATGTTGTAATAGGAAGCACAACAAGAACAACCCAGATGTCCAGAGGAATGTTCAAGAATAACAGCTTGGTCCAAAGCTTCAGAGCGCCACAGGACAGTATTCCTGTTGTGTATTTGTGTGTGTGTGAGAGTGTGTGAGTGTGAGTGGCAGACAAAGTGAACGTTACATCATATCTGTGGCTCAGACACCTGGGCTAGTTTTTTGAGCATGAAAACGATTCGGCTTGCTCACAGAGAGCAGACCCCTCCCGTCTCCTCTGGGCCTTTCTCCCTCGCATTCCCCACGTTTTTTGGACTTGATCGGAGCTCCAGTGTGGACTTTCTGTTATCAGAGCTGCAAGCTAGATCAGACAAGGTAGTGTGAGCATTTAGGTCAAAAGTATACACCCCTTATTTTTTTAATTTGCTGTGTTATTAACCAGATCAGACAAGTCTATCCTACTCCTACACTTCTTTCCATGCTATTTTTAGGGCCCAATAGACGAAACAGGATGTATTTTGTCAGGCAGCCCAATCTTCTTTTTTTTTAATGTTTGTGTAAGGTTCACTTAGCTGACTCTGTCTGGTTTACAAACTAGCTTGTTGTTGCTCTTTTTTTCCTTCTCACTCCATCCTGTCCTCTGTCCCCTCTGGCCAAAAGAACGTAGAGAAAAAACATGTTCTGTGTTCAGGGTGAAGCGTAACTGGGTCTCAGCCAGCTGTTGGAGCACCAAGTAAAGCAGCAGAGCTGATGTCCACATAGAGAGAGAGAGAGAGAGAGAGAGAGAGAGAGGGAGAGGGAGAGAGAGAGGGAGAGAGAGAGGGAGAGAGAGAGAGAGAGAGAGAGAGTTATGAAAGGTATGTGTTTGTTGCTACTCGTAGACTTGAAGGTAGACTTTAAATTCAAATCAGTCATCCAGCAAAAAACACACAAACTTTGCTGTTTCCAGCCTCTCAAATGTAAGGA
The DNA here is from genome assembly GCF_030273125.1 of Centropristis striata. Taxonomy (NCBI): domain Eukaryota; kingdom Metazoa; phylum Chordata; class Actinopteri; order Perciformes; family Serranidae; genus Centropristis; species Centropristis striata. Next base: position 12,146,234 of record NC_081519.1, on the reverse strand, counting down.
CTTGCTGCTTTTTTTCTGTTCTGTATCAACATTGAATCAGAGCTGAAACTAATAAACAGACAATTATTTTCTAGATTAATCACTGAATTGTTTAGTCTGTAAAATACAAAAACACAGCAAACATGACCTAGGCTACAGCCATGTTAGCAGCTCTGTGAGGCAGTACCATAGACTGTATGAAATATGGATGTTGTCTCCCTGACAACAGGATTCTGAAGTCATGTCTTATTTAAAAATGGGCAACCTGGCCGTGTTGCTGAGACACACCACCTGTGATGGCACCTACGTGTCATTCACAGTGGCCACACCCTTAATTATTCATAACTTTAAGCTTAAATAAATAGTTGATTTATGTAAAATTAAATATGTCATGAGTGGCAAAACTAGCAATAGAGACAAAAAACCCTTCTTTGCACCAAGTCGTAAACATGTTTATTTCTGCTGTAAAGTTGGGCATTTATACATGGGGCTCTATGGGGATCGATTTGCCTTTGGAGCCAGCCTCAAGTGGCCATTTGAGGAACTTGCAGCCACAGATGTATATAGATGTATGTATATTATTTTTGGCCAACCAGGAAGTTAGCATGTAGTGATGGGAATTTCGGCTCTTTTTAATGAGCCGGATCATTTTGCTCAGCTCACCAAGAAGAGCCTCCCAAATGGCTCTTCATTTTACCACTTATACCTTTTATACTTCAGCCAAATTTAGCGCTGTTCTGACTTGTGATTTGTATTTGAACACATATATCACTTCAATTTCAATAAACTGCTGTAGCCAATTGCATTTACAGTTGTAAAATCCCTTGTAACTCTCTAACTTGCTTGAAGAACCACTCTGCTACACAAAGCTGAGCTGCACTTTACAACTTCTACGCTGTGTCAAAATGCATCCAAATGCTACTTTTTTTCATTTTTCACTCATCTTTGCACCACACTCCTCTCTAGTCTTCACTCCTCTCTCTCCTTCTGCGCGTATCCCCTTCCCCCTCCTCCTGTCACTGTCTCAGCGCAGCCACCCCCGTCCCTCCCAGCTTGGTGGTATTCTCTCTGCCTTACACCCTACTGGGGTATAGGCCGTCGACAAGGGACCTCCAGAGTTCACGGTCACTGCCGTTCTTTTCTATCTGCGACCAGGTGCCTCTCAGTCTCTTTGTGTCTGCCTGTAGGTCCCGGCGCCAGGTGTTTTTAGGACGTCCTCTGCTTCTCTTTCCTTGAGGGTTCCAGGTCAGAGCCTGTCTGGTGGTGTTTGGCACTGGTTTGCGTAATGTGTGCCCGATCCATCTCCATCTTCTTCGTCCAATTTCGTCTGCTGCTGGGGGTTGTTTTGTTCTTGTCCACAGATCTTTGTTGCTGATCTTGTTCGGCCAGTATATTTTCAGGATTCTTCTGAGACATTTGTTTATGAAGGTTTGCACTTTATTTACTGTGATCTTATTAATTCTCCATGTCTCTGCCCCATAGAGCAGGAAGGATTTTACGTTGGAGTTAAAGATTCTGATTTTAGTCGTTTCCCGTATCTCTCTAGAGTTCCAGATGTTCTTGAGAAGTAGAAATGATGTCCTTGCCTTACCTATCCTAGCTTTTACATCAGCTTGGTGGTATGATCCTTGTCAATCCTCACATGATTGGTTCGCACAGCATGCACATGACACCCGTAGTCAGCGTCCGCAGCACCCACAGGTACTTTTCCTAACAAGAAAAGTAGAAGAAAAAAAGAAGAACGGCTTGCTGGCTCTTTTCAGTGAACGATAGGAACCGGCTCTTGGAACCGGTTCGTTCGCGACCGACACATCACTATTAGCATCGCCATGCGCTCTATTGAGAATTCACCTATGTGATTTTTGCATTGGATTTTGGATCATTGAAGAAAATAAGCTCTGTGGCAAACACACATTTCTAATGCTGACATATTTTGTTTAGCAGGATAATCTTCACAAATGAGCACCACTTTTATGTTGTTTGAAGCGTTAATGCAGCCGACCGAAGTGAAAAGCTAACGTTAGGCTATAGCAAACAACACCACAGTGGCATGACTTCAACGTCACTAACGTAAAGCTTAAAACGGTCTCAGAAAAGCTAACCAGCGGTTTTGACAAGCTAGTGAAACTGTAGCCTAAAAAATTGTTTATTAACAAAATAAAAAAGTTTGCAAGAGCACATTTTTGTAAACAACATATAGGCCTGGGACGATAACACATTTTGCTGGACGATATATTGTCCCACGAATTATTCCCGATAAACGATATTATTGTCAACATGATAATATATCATAATAATGCACACCCTTTCAAATACAATACACTTTTATTTCTACATTTTTTTTTTCTTTTTTTTTTTTTTTAAAAGGATTAAAAGCATTTATTTTGCGATGTAGCAAACTCCACTTTCTGTGAGCGCACAGCGTTCATATTGACTTTGTCGACCAGTGTTGACTGTCGGGACGAAGGCTCTGCATCTCCAGGTGCAGTTTTTTCCCCAGCTGGGAAAACTGGGTCAGGTGGTTCTGCTTTAGATGGGCATGCAAGTTTGTTGTGGTGGCTTTTTTTGTTGCCACGACTTTTGAACAAATTCGGCATACAGGCTCGTCCGTGTGTTGATGGGCTCACCTTTTTCATTCGGTTTGAAACCGACATATTCCCACACCGGGGCTGTGGCATTTGGCTTTGCAATCATCTTTTTTCCTGGCATTGCTCCGCACGAGGCTCACCTGCTGCACTCTGTGTGTAGCCAATGCTAGCGGCCCAGCCTTCCCCACAGAGACAAAGAGCCTGGATGACTGACAGGAGGGTTCACTCCGCTCATTCTGCTATGGAACAAAAGCGCCCAGGTGCTGAGATCGAGCACAGAGTGAACCCTCCTGTCATCCAGCCTGCTTGGAGGCAACAGACGAGGAAAACAAACACGCATGCGCATGGCGATATACCGAGGCCGGCAAAATTATTGAGTTCATTTAATTTATCGTGCGATTAATTGATTTATTGATTATCGGCCCAGGCCTAACTCCATACTTCATGTTAGCAAAACAGCACAAAATACACATTTTTATATCGTGTTAACAATATTGCCTAGTATTTCCTTTCCTTTCACAGAGACAGTGCTAATATTATGATATTAAGCAGGTATAATGTTTACCATCTTAATTTAGCATGCTAGCATACTATTTACACCTAACACATAAAAATAAGCTAAAAACATCATCAATATAACTTTCTGTTAATAGACTAATAAATTAAGCAACTAATCCATTTCAGTATTAGATTGAAATTGTGATGGACATATTTACCTTCTTTTTCTTCCTTTTTTAAATTATTTTTTTTACAATAATAACAGACATAACTACAACCCAGTTTATGTGTACAAAACTTAGCCCTACATCAAAAGCCGGGTATACACAGTCTTATGTGTTAGATCAGAGCAAAGAGTGTTTGACCTCCTCCTTTGAAGTTTTATATGTGTAAACACAACTCAAGCAGAAAGGTTAAAACCCAGAGCAGAGAGAATAAGGAGCACATTGTGTTGCCGTCTGACCTCTTGAGAGAAGACTTCACTGTGCTCCCGCCCACCAACAGTGTGCTGAGTCTGCATGGACATATGTGTGTGTCTGTTCATGTAAAGCTGTGTCCGTGAAACTCACTTGTGCATCATTGTTTTTCACCTTTCAAAGTTCAATCTACCGATGCATGTTAAGTGTCACAAAGTATCGTGCAGAGGGAGCTCAGAGAATCCTTTTCAGAGCAGATGTGAACCCTTCAACATATGATACAGCATGAGGTCATGTCTGGTTTGTGAGGCCATGTCCAGATGAGTCAGACATTTATCTCTCGTTTTCTTTCGCTGACTATGAGCGTCTTCTCTTCACCGTCTGTGTCTATGCTCCTGTTTTACCTGTCACAGACCAGAACAGAGTGATCATTAGGGTTTTCATTGATTCCCTTTTCCTTTACCCTTCTGCTGTTACAAAGTGGCGGTTTTCACTCAGACAAATCTTTCTCACCATTTGCTTCAGCTGACCTACTCTGTAATGCAATCGTTGATTGTTTGGGTTTAGTCTTGGTGAAGTTTAGCCGGTCAACTCAGCATTTGTCCAGTCAGGGGTTTCAGAGGAACAGATGTGGGAAAACACCCCGCTGGTTAGATTTAACACAGGTGTACAAGCAACATTAAACCTGTTGACCTTTGACCTTAGTGGCAATTGTCATTGTGGCAAGATTTCAGGCCACGTCCCCATGAGTTTTAGCATACCCTGAAAGTGACTGGTGTCTGTTTTGTGGGGTTGTACTTTTTTCTATTGTCATTGTTTGCGTTCTCTTCACATCCAGATTCAATGGGTTTCACCTGGTGTAGTATAGGGTTTATAAAACATCTGTTTTCAGATTCAGATTCAGATTTTCCTTTATTGTCATTGGACAAGTACTAGGACAATGAAATTAGCCATCAACCCGTCCAAACGTATACTTAAAACACACATACAATATGACAGAGGTGGACAGGACAGGGAGACAGAGATGAAAGAAAAGAAATGCAGCACAACGTGAGGAGAGGAAAGGTGGAAAACACAATGAAAAAAACCTCAGCAACAGAAGCACATAGACAATACACTTCACTACATGAACCAATGTTTGTGTTTCAAAAACCTGATTACAATATTTTGAACGTTACTCATTTAACAACCGGCATTTGTCATTGTAACATGTTCTGGCATCACAGGGCTAAATCCAACTTGTATTAACAGTGTTTACCACACACGCTATTCTTGGGCTGGCAGCCTTCCGTTACTTTGGCCGTCAACGTCTTGGCAGCACTTGACTCCTCCTAACTCCTGGTTAATCCAAAAAAAGGTGGAGCGTGGTTGAACCAAGGCCAGATGAATGCAGGGATAAGCCACCTGTGAGGGGAGCCGCTAGTCACTTAGAGCAGCCAGGGATTTCAATATGCATGACTTTTAGCCATAATACAAATTAAAGTCGTCATGATGGAGAATAATCTTTAAAAAAAAATCTGTTTTTTGTACCAGGTGGTGAACATTTATCTCTACTCCCTTTAGGAGTCAGCCTCAAGTGGCTGGTCGAGGAATTGCAGAGCAATTGGCCCTTCTGCGTAGGTCTGTCACGATAATTACTTACAGTAGCTATCATCCAATATACACTGTTAAAAATCTTTGTAAAAATAACAGTAAAACACTGTCAAATACATCAGAAATAGGGCGTAAAATAAAAAATGGTATATCACCATATTAGACACTTTTAATTAATCAAAATCAAATCAAAGAATAGCACAAAACTTTTACTTTTTTCTGCCATAAAGTGGAAGAAACACACAGTTTTGCTGTAAAAAAATTTATGGAGAAATACCATGATGTGTGAATGAATGACACAATTACCCTAAAAATAACAGGAATACTCAGTCTAAATTACAGTTTTTGCTGATATTTACATTTAAATTTAGAATAGAAAATCCACTCACTGTAATTTTTAGTTCTGGCAACCACAGCTGCCGGTATTTTACCGTAAATTAAACAGATTTTTTTTACAGTGTATGAAAATGGACACGATAGTTTCTGTCGACTCAATAATTGTTGTTTACATAAGCCATCAACATTTTCGCGAGTCGCGCTGCTTCTGTCCCTCTCCTGACGCTCAGCCTACTCTTTGTGGGAGGCGCGGCTCACACACACAGTGTGGACGCTAGCCAGCAGAAGCACAGTGAGTGTGTTGAAGTTAAGTTTCCCGATGGCTGCACAACTGAATAAAAATTTGGTGGAATAAATGGAATTGTTGCCAAAGCCAATGTGGTGTGGGAACATTTCGGATTTCACTGTTCAGCTCAGCAGCTACACAACAACTGCGGCCACTGCTTATTGTAAACAACCGGCATGCTAACTGTACACAAAGTGTCCGCCGCTGATAGTAAATTAACCGGTATCACTAACTGTGCACAGAGTGTCCGGTGCTTGTTGTAAAGAAACAGAGGTCGCTAAGTGAACACATGCTGCTGTGCATCACTAACTGACCTGCCTCTTAAAGGAGCCACGCCACTCTTATAGTGGAAGCATTATAACGCAGACTTTTTGTGCTGTTTAAGTAATACCGCAAATGTTTGACAAGCAGTAGGAATTAACAAAAAATCTCCATAACAGCTGTTAATATATTATTTATAATATATAATAATATAATATTTATCTCAGTGCAAGTTCTGTTACAGAGCCTGAGAGTCTATTTTTTCTGTTTTGATTGTAGTTTTTTATTTATGTTTTATTTATCTAGGATTTCTTAATATTTATTTTCCACATTTCAATGCAAATGTTTAATATTCTTGAGATTTAAAAATGTATTGCTGTGGAAAAGGATGTACTCCACAATACTATCGTTTATTGTGATAATTTCTGGGAAAATATATCGTCCTGAAAAATTTGTTATCGTGACAGGCCGACTTCTGCGTTGACTTCCCTTTTCAGCCCTGGAGGTTGCTACTTGATTTTGGTTAATGTGTTCCGACCTCTTCATTTGTTCTGACTGTTCCCCTCCATGCAACCAAAGCCAGCTCTAATGTGACTGATCAATACTACTCAGACTGCAAATGGAAACCAGAGTGCCTCCAGTACCAAAATCTTGTCCTGTTGCCTTCTGCATTCATCTGCAAGTATCTGTTTATAGAGATTAGAACATGGTCAACATTGTACCTGCTAAAAACAGAACATGTTCAGTTTGTAGCATGCTGATGTTAGGCTTTAGCACAAAGTGTACAAGGAAGTCTTTTTCAATATTTCATGCAACATTCCTACTTCACATAGTATACCAGTTAAATGTATTTTTATTTGTTTTATTATATAATCTTGCTGTATTTAATTGTTTTGACAGCCACCTTCCACACTGTTATGACCCAGCTCTTTGGTTACCTCTGAGATTCAATGACACTGACATCAGTGTCTCATAAGTATTATGAGAGAAACTTGATTTTTGTGCGTCTGATATATATTTATATATATGTATATATGTATATATATATGTGTTTTTATGTGTGACATTTAACAAGACATATATGTTCCTAGACAGATTTGAAGCCAAAGTGCTGTGGTTTAATGGCTGCATATGCTTCATATTTTTTAGCTGATCAATAGATTGACTGGAGAGGAGGCTAAGCTATGAAGCAATCAACTGATTAAACTATGAAAAAAAATAGTTGGAAGCAGGGAGGATGTGTGAAAAAAATATTTATGTGTAGGAAAGTTGCGTTCACACACTTGGACGGTCGGGTCCGGACAGTTTCCACTGTACATATTTACAAGGAGTTTCCAGCAGCCGGACCTGGCCGTCTTCTGTGGCTTTATAGAGCTGTAGGCAGACTCTCCGGGGCTGGGCTCACCTTGTAAACATCTCTGCCCTGCCAGCAAAAAGAGAGGAGGGGAGAAATATGTTGAACTGCATTCTGGATGAATAGACTAGAATGTTGTTGCCAGTCTGGGCACTTGTTGTGAAATAAAATTCTTGGTTTTTTTACCCGTTAGTTTTTAATATTGTGTAACACTTTTTTTAGATTTTGTTTTTAACTTCTGTAGCCTCAGAGATGTATTCATGAATGTGTGGAATGTGTGGGTTTTTTTTATTTGTTTTATTTTGGAAAAAGAAAACTTCAAGCCTACATTTACAGTACAGAGTGTGTGTGTGGGGTGTGTGTGTGTGTGTGTGTGTGTGTTCTTGATGTGTTCGGGACATCGGTAATTGTTTTGTTCTCTGGCCTTGGCTTTGTCATTTCGGTGGGAATGTAGGTCACACACGCAGGGTGCATCTAAATGGCCGAGTTACTTTGGACAGTAAGAACAATTCATTCTGTCCTCTCGTTCAGGGACTGACACATCACACTCTCTTGTGTTTTGTATTTTTCAGACTGAACTCTGGACTCTTGAGTGTGTGTATGTGTTCTTTAGTTGATTTCCTGACACAGTATTAAGCAAACATTACCACATGAGACTCAGAAATATTTCAAATACTCTCCTAAAGAAGTATTTTGCAAGAATGGCTCATGTGTCATGAAATTCTGCTTTCCTTTTTTTTTCTTCCATTCCAGTTCACCTTTAAAGTGAGGACCATGGGTTCGCTGTCACTGGCCTGGGTGGGAGATGGATCAGGGGTGAGTTTGTTTACATGAGTGAGAAAATAAGGATGTTGTAGAGATGGTTGTGTAATCCCATCTCTCTCTCCCAGGTGCTGCTGGTGTTGACGACATTCCAGGTGCCATTGTTCATGATGCGGTTCGGACAGTCTAACCTCTACAGGAGGTGAGGAATGCCTGGCACACTTAATGGAGCAGTAAATAATTTGTCATAGCTGTGGTCTGAGGGTCTAACTGCAACTTTATCACTGTGTCAGTGAAGACTATGGGAAGACGTTCAAAGATGTGACTCACCTGATCAACCACACCTTCATACAGAGTGAGTTTGGCATCGCCATCAGCCCCGACCACTCCGGCAAGGTGAGCTGAAGTGTGTTATAGTGTCTATAGAGTCTTTAAAGGTATAATATATCACTTTTCCACATTATAATGTTATATATAGTCATGGAAAAAAAGTTAGACCATTGTTTTCTTCAATTTCTTGTTCATTTTATTGCCTGTTACAACTAAAGGTCCATTTGTTTGTACAAATATAATGATAACAACAAAAATAGCTCATAAGATTTTAATATAAGAGCTGATATCTAGCCATATTCCATGGTTTTCTTGATAATGATTTTGGTTATTATCAAGAAAACCATGAAAAAGTGCTAAATATCAGCTCTTAAATTAAACTCTTATGAGCTATTTTTTGTTGTTATCATTAAATTTGTACAAACAAATGTACCTTTAATTTCCCCAGGCATAAGAATTAACAAGAAATTGAAGAAAACAATGGTGGTCTAATCATTTTTTCCATGACTGTATATGTTGTTGAGCTGCGTTCTTGCGTTATCCTAAATGTTTTTAACAACTTTCAAACCCAGATAATTGTGTAATATTCTGTTACCTTTGATTAAGTTACCGGTCAATGGCGTTATATCCCCTTTGCACATGCCTCTGCCAGAAGCATCATAAATTGATTTTTTTTATCCTGTTTCAAGCCAAAATTTTTATGGCCCACCTTTTAGATGTAGGTCATTTTTCACTATATACCTTAACTGGATGAAGGTTAGTTAGCAGCAGCTGTCAGTTGAACAACGTCAGAGAAACATTGATTTTTAAGGTGAAAGTGCATTATAGAAATGATTGATCTTGACTTTCAAACAGTGGAGAATCAGGAGACTCAGATGGCATATGCTGGAATAGTTAATGGTGAACTTAATCAAGGAGAATCAACAAGAACTTGATGCAAGAGGAGAGAAAGACAAACCAACCTCCTGGCGTGATTGTTATCCTAGTCAGGCGGCTTAGCTAAATAAAGGGGACACGCCGGACAAAAGCACCATACTTTTTCCACATACTCTCTATCACCATAGGTTTCAATTTTTGGTAGGAGCCACTTCATCAAGATTGCGGATCGGAGATGGCATCCATATAAAATCTATGAGAAACGCTATATCTTCCAAGCCACTTAGAAGGTCAATCTTGGTGTCAAAATATACATTTTCTGGGTCAAGGAATCATTTAAAGCTATTGAAAATATCACTAGATGATTATTTGATCAAGTTAATTTTCACACAGACTGGTAGGCAACTCGCTTCAAGTGCTGCAGCAGGGAATCCTGAGTTGAAAATGTTTGGAATCTATGTTCACAGGAGAGTGCTGATAAGCTGCAATGTACACTCCTCAAAAAAAATCAAATGTGCGCTTTCATCTCATGTCAGATCTTGATCAACAAATTATTTACAGTGAGTCATCTAGTGATATTCTCAATAGCTTTAAATGATTCCTTGACTCAGAAAATGTCAAGGAATTTTTATTGATTTTAATGACATCTCCGAGAAGTTCCAGTCTGGTTTTAAGTCACGCCATAGCACAGAAACGGTGCTTTTAAGGATTTTAAATGAGCTTCTCTTAACAGTAGACTCTGGTAACCCTGCGGTCCTGGTCCTTCTGGATCTGACAGCTGCCTTCGACACAGTCAATCACAACATTCTCCTGTCTCGCCTAAGCACCTGTGTCGGCATTAAAGGCACTGCCCTTAAATGGTTTGAGTCCTTCCTGTCAGATAGGAGCTTCTCTGTGCAGCTGGGCCAGTATTCCTCAGATTCTTCCCCCCTGAGCTGTGGGGTGCCCCAGGGTTCCATTTTGGGCCCCCTCCTCTTTTCTATTTACATGTTGCCATTGGGATTAATATTTAAAAAGTATAATGTGTCTTTTCATTGCTATGCGGACGATGTACAAATATATTTACCGCTAAAAATGAATAACCCATCCTCTGTGCAGGTCTTATTAGACTGCCTAAAAGACATCCAGTCATGGATGGCAGCAAACTTTCTGTCAATAAATAAAAACAAAACTGAGATCATTTTATTTGGCCAACAAAATATTTTAGATGGCTATGACAGCGCCATTGGTAGCCTTAAATCTCTGTGTCAACCCTCTGCAAGAAACCTTGGGGTTATTCTAAACTCTGACTTCAAGTTTACCAAACAGATAAGCTCCACTGTTAAAACCAGCTTCTTCCAACTACGGCTACTGTCAAAAGTTAAGACTTATCTCCCCACAACTGATTTTGATCGAGTCATCCACACATTCATCACATCACGCCTAGACTATTGTAATTCTTTGTTTGTTGGTCTTAACCAGTCAGCAGTGCGCCGCTTACAGGTTGTTCAAAATGCAGCCGCCCGCCTGCTGACTGGGAAGAAACGGCGTGACCACATAACCCCCATCCTTGCATCTTTGCACTGGCTACCTGTACATTTTAGGATCCAGTTTAAGGTTTTATTAATTGTTTTAAGTGCTTAAATGGTCTGGCACCGTCTTATTTATCAGAGCTTTTAAAACCCCACAGTACTTCCAGAGCACTTAGGTCGTCTAACCAGCTGCTCCTGGTCGTACCGCAGTCCAGACTCCATACTCGTGGGGACAGAGCCTTCTCTGTGGCGGCCCCAAAGCTGTGGAACAGCCTACCTTTCCAGGTCAGAGCTGCACAGTCTGTTGAGCACTTTAAAACATTATTAAAAACCTATTTATTCTCCTTGGCGTTCAGTCCCAGCTAGGCAAGAATCCTTGGCTTTCTTTTTTACTTTTTTACCCTTTTATTTGTCTTTTTATCTCTAACACTGTTCTGGATTGAGTTTATATTACTATTTTATTCTATTTTATTTTATTGTTTTTACTGTTTTTAGTATTTTATTGTTTTCATTGTTTTTATTGTTTTATCTATACCTATTTGTGTATGATTTATTCTATTTGAATAACTGTACAGCACTTTGGTCAAGGTTGAGGTTGTTTTTAAATGTGCTCTATAAATAAACTTTGACTTGACTTGACTTGACTAGATTTTGACACCAAGATTGACATTCTATGTGGCTTGAAAGATATATTGGTTCTCATAGACTTTATATGGCTGCCATCTCCGATCCACAATCTTGATGAAGTGGCTCCTGCCAAAAATGGAAACCTATGGTGATAGAGAGTAAGTGGAAAAATGTTGGTGCTTTTGTCCGGCGTGTCCCCATTCTTCTCAAATCTGGTCCCAAGCCGCCTGACTATCCCATAAGATAACACAAAAGGTTGAGGCATGTGACTTTACCATATATGGCTATTTCAAGAGACGATAGACACCACAAATGTGTGTCTTGTAAGAGAAGCAGACTTGTAAACATACAGATAAACTAGAAGTATCTGTGAGATAACCTTGGTCCGTTCCCTATCAGTGCAGCTGGTTGCTGTATGACACAAACAGTGTGTTTACAGCTAACAGCAGGAAAGGTTATTCTACTCTTAGCGAGGCCAGAGGCCTTAAGATTGACCTTGCAGATCTGTGCCTAATCTTATACCAAGGCCCTCTCTGATTGAAATGTCAGTGTACAGACACAAATACAAATAACTTTAAGATTACAGAATTCCACCACAATCAGTGTTTTACTGGTTTAAATCAAAGGGTCTGTTTGTTTTGGAGAGGAGGAGAACAGTAAAAATGAACAACGATCACTGAAAGAATCCTAAATGGGAGAAGCTTACTGCAATGACAGCAATGGTTTTTCAAGACAACATGGTTCCACACTACTTCAGTACATCACAAAACTTGTCTTCTGTTACTGTTTTTAATGAGAGACCCTGAACGGCAGAACTGAACATCTTGTGCTGAAGATGCAGGACCTTTCACACACATGGACCCCTGCTAATACCTTACATGGGGAGTGTGTGTTGTTGTGGTTCATTTGTATAAAAGTACACACTTTTGCCTCATAATAAAACAAAAAATCCTAAAGCTCCAGTCTACTTTTGAATAGAATAGAATAGAATAGACTAGAATATAATCTTTAATGTCATTATAACAGCAGTACGACGTAATTCATATGTGTAACTACTAAAAAAATGCAGTACACGCAATCACAACACAATCACTTCTACATGACAATAAAATACATACAGCATACTAAAACTAAAAAAAATAAAACATCAATTTGAAGCCTCAGATATCATCATCATCATCATCATCATCATCACCAGGGAGCACAGGAGAAGCATCAGAGAAACATTTAAATATTGCACTTGCCAAAAGTTTGGACAAACCTTCTCATTCAATGTTTTTCCTTTATTTTCATGACTATTTACATTGTAGATTCATCAAAACTATTAATGAACACATGTGGAATTATGTACTTAACAAAAAAGTGTGAAATAACTGAAAACATGTCTTATATTCTAGTAAGCAAAGGGTGGCTACTTTGAGGAATCTAAAATACAAGACATGTTTTCAGTTATTTCACACTTTTTTTGTTAAGTACATAATTCCATATGTGTTTATTCATAGTTTTGATGCCTTCAGTGAGAATCTACAATGTAAATAGTCATGAAAATAAAGAAAAACGCATTGAATGAGATGGGTGTGTCCAAACTTTTGGCCTGTACTGTATTATAATTTGATTTTTTTTAAATATAAAACTATATTGCACTGACCCCAGCTACTAGCCCTGTATTGCGCAATCCCAAGGGGTTCACAACTATGTACTGGGCACCAGAGGGCAGTATCTATTTACCACACTGATGGCCCTAGAAAATAAGCTTTTTTGCAGCCTTGTTGTGCGCGCTTTAAAGGCCCTATAGCGCCGACCGGATGGGAGCAGCATATTAAAAGATCTTCCTTACACTTCTCTGTGTGTTTGGTTTCAGGTGATGCTCACTGGCGATGTGTCAGAAATCGGGGGTTTTAAACTGTTCCGCTCACAGGACTACGGCCTGACCTTTGTTCCAACCGAGCTGCCGTTTGAGCCGCTCATTCAGATGCTGTACAACCCCGGAGACTGCAACGTACTGCTGACGCTCAGTATCACGGTAGCTGCCTTCATTCTTCCACCATAATTGGATGCTGGACTTCTATTTCAAGCTACTAAATTATTGATTAAGCATAACTGAATGCTAAAAAGTCTGTGAACAGTGTTTTACTGACTGAGACTTTTCCCTCCAGTTGGACCTGTGGCTGTCTGAGGACTTTGGTGCCACCTGGAGGAAGATCCATGACAGCGTTTGTTTGGTCAGATGGTGAGAAATGTCCTCTACATCATTTGTCAGTTTTGTAATGAATTATAAATACACACAAGAGACGAAGGCTGTTGTTGGTACTAAATATGTAACGGATGGCAGAGAACCAAATGAAATGTATGGGGCTGTAAGAAAATTACAGAAAATTGGGGTGGGAAGGGGGCCTGAACCATATGTAATTGATCATTTGTTTGCACCTTCCCATTGACAACCCTTATGTTATCATAGATTAACTATTTATGATGCATTCCACTTTATTGTTACTTTATAATACAGACTAAAGTGAAGATGACAGTTGAAAATGGTTCACTCTTGAGTGAGACAGCAAGTGCTTATATAAAGATCCACATCTGCTGTTACTCAAAAGCTTCATATTGGCCTTGATGCAGAGACTTATTTGATGTACTCTGCATATGGAAAAGTGATTATACATATATATATATTAGGGCCGGGACTCGATTAAAAAAAATAATCTAATTAATTAGAGGCTTTGTAATTAATTAATCGAAATGAATCGCATTTTAATCGCATATATATTTTATATATATTTTCACATGGATTTTTAATATACCATTGAATAATGACAGATTACATAAGCTTAAGCAACAAAAATATTGTTTATTTTTGTTCAATTCCAACAGACCAGTGCAATTTTTACCATTAAGTGTAGCAATAGCACATTTAGAAATATAGTACATAAATTCAGGTAGCCTATAGGTAGGTAGGCCTTATAGCTAGCTGCTATATGTTTTGCATTGAGGTGATACTTGAGGCTGGATGTGCTGCGGTGATGTGAATTCCTTGTTGCATAGCAACACAACCATGCTCTTATCGACGTTTCCATCCGTTCATTTTTTGTAACAAAATGTCCCATCATCCACGGGGCCAACCAAAGCGTCTTATTAGCTTCTTCATTCCTGTTCACTGTGGTTTATTGTTGTCTGAACTCATCAACGCTACTTGGTGCTCCAGTATAATCGGTCCGCCTGAAACTCATCCAGTGACAAACGTTCCGCGGTGCAAAAATAAGTGTGATTAAAATGAGAAATATATATATATATATATATATATATATATATTTATGATACATGGAGCACACCCAGTTGTAAATCAGTAAACGGTAAATCTTGCTCTGATAGGATGAAATAAAATATCCGGGGCATGGGAGAAAATCTTCAACACCCGCTCCTGTTCTTCCAAAAATAAAATCAGACTACTGTCCCTATAGCAACAGAAAAAAAACCTATCCTTCTCTAAACGCCCTAATAGTTCCCTTAATAGATTTTACTATGTTATATACATTTAACTTATTGCCCATCAAAGTAGCACACCTCAGCAACCTTTAACACCAACATTTTTTAAATTAATAAAAGTGGCACATAAAACACTGACAGGGTGTTGAACAGCTTCGTCCATGTTTGTTTTGACACTGCCTGTTTTTGCAACAACAGGAGTGTGTTTGTGTGTGTGTTATTCTTCTTTTTTGTTATTCCAGCTGTTTTTCTCACCAAACTTTGGACCCCTCTCCTGACTATGGCTTCATTTGGGCACCAGGGTTCACATGAGGTTGTGGTGTCAGCCTGCGGTTGTTAGCGCTGCATTGTGGGAACATTGTGATAGCTCTGCGTGACCACAGCTGTTATTTAGGCCCCAAACTAAATTGACTGCAGAGAGAGAGGGAGCTGAGGCTGCTGTCAGAGTGAATCATGAGTCAGCAACAGCATTCTTATTCAGCCCACAGTCCTTGAACCGGCAGAATCTTTGCAGTGTGAAAACCTTCGTCCCCTTTGGCAGCAAACAAAGCCAGAGAGGGCTTGGAGCGCAGCCCGGGGGTCGATGTGCTCCTTGCTCGCACAGTACTTAGAAAAAAACCACAACCATAATCTGTGATCTCTACAAATTCCAAAAGTGGAATTTAATTTGAACTCAGACAACTTTCAGATGTCAAAAAAAATTGAGCACAATTTGAGCTTTCCTTTCTCCTTCTCCTTCCTTCACCGCTTCTTTTTCTCACATACAGGGGGCCAAAAAACAGTATTTACTTCACAACAAACTACAATGGATCATGCAGTAAGTGAAGACAGTGCAGTCATCCATATATTTATAATCCTGCCATACGTCTAGTAACTTCACTTTCGCTCTTTCAGATGAAAAAGGAATGCTGGAGTTAAGGAAGACAGCAGACTACGGTCGAAGTTGCCAGACTATTGCAACAAGAGTTTACTCCTTTGTACTGGGAGGGCGCTTTGTTTTTGCCTCTATCATGACTGGCACGGTATGTGTGTGTGTGTGTGTGTGTGTGTGTGTGTGTGTGTACTACATAGAGTTACCTCCCTCTGTGTATTTTAGGAGGTAAAGACTCAAAAGGATCTGTTCACACCCAAATTACAAAGAAACATATTTTTTCACTTACCTCAAGTGGTATCTAGGAATTTCTTGACCCTGTTTTCAACTGGCATTAACATGCGATCAGTATCTGGATAAGGAAAAACACATGTTAACTCAGAACCCAACAACCTGCTGCTGGTTGAGGCATGTTTTCTTTATAGAAAATGTGAAAATTACACAATTTATCAAAGCCAAAACTGAAAAAAATCCTTAGATTTTCAAATTTCCATCGGTCTTTAAATTAATCATGTATGATCAATACTTCCCTCAGGGAAGCTAACCAAATATATGCTTAAAATAGTGATATTTCTTCAGAAACACTTCTTCTTCAACTCTTATTCTATGTGCCTCAATTACCAAAAACATTTGCACTAACCAGATCTTTCAAAAAAAAAAAAAACATGAATTTCTGCACTCTTTAGTGCTACTGGGAAGCACTAAATGACTAGGCTGAGACGTGACATGAAACCAGTGAAACTTTGACCATTGGGGTCATTTAATGTACGGTGTAAATACAATATGCATTGTGATCAATCAGACCACATCTGGAGGTGATTTGGCTTATAATGTGGTAATTTCTCAGCCAGGTAATAATGCCATTCGTACAGCATGACCACATACTTCAAAAAGAAACCCAACAGACAAAACAAAATCACCGAACTCTGCCTCTTCCTGCGAGGCCAGAGTTGTTTTTAGTGGCTGTGGCGAGCCAATTATTCCTGGCAAAACTCAATGATCTGATCATGATTGCAGGTAAAATCGAAATAACAAAAATCCCATTTATACCAGATGTAAATGCATATCGTCGTCCAGATGTTCTACCCAGATATAGATCACATGTTGATGCCAGGGGTACATGGTAAATTGTTTTTATATGCTTAGGAATTGTACATATTAAAATCCTGCAGCTAGGCCTGTCACGATAACACATTTTTTAGGCAGATATGTTTTCCCAGAAACTATCACGATAATTGATAGTATTGTTGCATCATTTTTTTTTGTTTTATAACGAAATTAGAGCATAATAAGTACGTCCTTCTCCACAACAAAGAATTTTTAAATCTCGAGAATATTATACATTGGAATTGAAATGTGGAAAAGAAATATTAAAATATCCTAGATAAATAAAACATAAATAAATAAACTACTACCAAAACAAATAAAATAGACTTTCAGGCACTGTTAACAAAACATTGCATTGAGATAATCATTATGTATCATATTATTTTATTATTAAAATAACATATAAACAGTTGGAATGGCTGCTTGGGAAATATCGTTTTTTTTCCAGCAATTCTTACTGCCTGTCATACATTTGACCATTACTTTAAACACAACACAAAAAAGCACAAAAAGTCACGCATGTAAACGACAATATATTGAGTCCAGAAAAAAAACCTATCGTCTCCATTTTTATATATTGAACAATAAGTCGATATTGTAATTATCATGACAGTCCTACCTGCAACCACCCCATTGTTGTGCAGGTGAAAGGAATTCTGATTGCTAACTTGGTTTGGTTTGGGTGCACTGGCCCTCTTCCAAGGCTCCAAATGTAATATTTATGTCTAAATAATACAGCTATAAAGGAGAAGCTGTTCACATTTTTGTGTTATGTGTTAGGGTACAGAGCGTATGATTCACGTGTCAGTGGACGGAGGTGAAGTGTGGAACATGGCTCAGCTTCCTACAGTCAACCACGAGCAATTCTACTCCATCCTGGCAGCCAATCAGGACATGATATTCATGCATGTGGACGACCCTGGAGGTCAGAACCAGTGAGGATGCTGATAGTGGTGACACACTTCAGAATCGATTTTAAGATTCTTTTACTGGTTTATAAATCTCTTAATGGTCTTAGTTCAGTCTATTTATCTGATTTACTTTTATCCTATGAACCCTTGAGGACCCTCAGGTCTTCTGGGAGTGGCCTTTTAATAATACCAAAAGTTAGAACTAAAACCCACGGTGAGGCGTCGTTTTCTCACTTCCACCATTTGTGGAACAGCCTCTCTGAAGACCTGAGAGCATCAGAGACTGTTCATATTTTTAAGAGCAAACTTAAGACTTTTTAATTTTACTTGAACCATTTTTAAATATTTTTCTGCTCATGCATCTTAGTGTTACAACATCTTCTCTTTTATTTATTTATTTGCTATTATTTATATATATATATATATATATATATATATATATATATATATATATATATATATATATTTATATATATATATATATATATATTTATATATATATATATATATATATATATATTTATATATATATTTATATATATATATATATTTGATCATGCTTTACTTTTTAATTATTTATTTATTATTTTCATCTTTTTTATCTAGCTTTTTTACTTTTTATTGTTATTATTATTATTATTTACTTTTTTTTTTAAATTTAATTTAATTTTATCTCACCTTACTTTATTTTTATTTATTTTATCTAATTAATTTCTAACCTGCCTCCAGTGTTTCCTCACTGCTCAACGTTGAGATGGTGCTTCCTCAGTTTGTGCTTTGTTTATAATGGGATTGGTGGGATGGAGGGTCAGGGGTGGAGGGTATTATTATTATTATTATTATTATTATTATTATTATTATTATTTCCTTTTTTATGTGAAGCATTTTGTGTTACATTTCTCTTGAATGAAAAGTACTTTAAAAATAAAGTCTGATTGATTGATTGATTGAGGGATTCACAAAAACAAAAAGAATTGTACTTATTTATATGTGTGCACTGTGTTGACTAGACTCCGGTGTTGGAACCATTTACGTGTCAGATGACAGAGGAGCCGTGTTCTCCAAGTCTCTGGAGCGCCATCTTTACACGACCACAGGAAGTGACACTGACTTCACTGCCATTACCTCACTCAGGGGTGTCTACATGACCAGTGTTCTCACTGAGGGTAGGTCCGCACACCCAGCACTGTGTACTTACATGTTGAAGACAGCTCTTTTGGTAAATGTGTTTTTTTATCTTTTAATTTTAATCACAGAAAGTTTCATTTAAACTGCATTACATCCTCATATAAGTCTGTAGACTTATTATATTAGACTAGACTGTATCAGATGAGATAAGATATGACTTTATTTATCCCGCAGTGCTGAAATGTAGTTGTCACAGCAGGTCAACATACAGACACATAGATATAGAAGACAGAATTAGAATATAAAAATTAAGACATGTACATACATTCTATGTCTGTAATACACTCACTATGGATAAATGTGTCAGTGTAATCATCTACAAACCTACATCAGGTCACATGGGGAAAAAAGTTTGCATTTCAACACAAAGTAAAACATGAGATAAGATATGACTTTATTTATCCCGCAGTGGGGAAACTTACAGCAGCTAAAGATACAGACACATAGATATAGAAGACAGAATAAGAATATTATATAATTATTTTATTATTATATAATATGGATAGAATATATGTGTGTGTGTGTGTGTATATATATATACAGTACAGGCCAAAAGTTTGGACACACCCTCTCATTCAATGTTTTTCCTTTATTTTCATGACTATTGACATTGTAAATTCATCAAAACTATTAATGAACACATGTGGAATTATGTACTTAACAAAAAAGTGTGAAATAACTGAAAACATGTCTTATATTCTAGTAAGCAAAGGGTGGCTACTTTGAGGAATCTAAAATACAAGACATGTTTTCAGTTATTTCACACTTTTTTTGTTAAGTACATAATTCCATATGTGTTCATTCATAGTTTTGATGCCTTCAGTGAGAATCTACAATGTAAATAGTCATGAAAATAAAGAAAAACGCATTGAATGAGATGGGTGTGTCCAAACTTTTGGCCTGTACTGTATATATATATATATATATATATATATAATGTATTATTAATATATATTTTTTGTGTTTGTTTGTTTTCCTGAAAGTACTTTGCATTTTACAGGTATTGCACATTTGAGAAAATATATTTTAGCATGTTAAATAGGTAAAATAAGTTGTTGCATGTAATAGTAGTATGAACATCAATGAATAAATACATTTAAATATATGCAGAGATTGTGGCTTGTGGCATATCAATCAATAAATCAATCAATCAATCAAAAGCTTATTGCAGACTCCAACGTCCAAATAGACATACAATCACATACAGTACATAAATAAACATATGACATACTGTATATAATATAGAAATGATACAAAATGCCTAATATACGTCTAATGTGGTCAGATGTAAGTGGGGCAAAACAGTTGAAAAATAAAACTAAAAAATAATCATAAAACATCTGGAAATTAGTTGATTTTTTGGTTTTCAATCAGTGAAAAAATTTATTTGACACCTGTGGAACAGATAATTTATCACTCCAAATATCTCCATGACATGTAAGTTATATTATTGATGCATCAAGTCAGTTGCAAGAGGATAAATGCTGCATTAATGCACAGCACATGTGGGAAACTCCAGCATCCAAGCATGAATGAGCTGCTGCAAAGTTTCAGACTTAATTATTCTTTTTGGCAGTCTACATTTAGATCTTTGAATGCATTTTTCAACCTGGAGCCTATTTCCCATGTCTTACCACTTTCTTAAACAGTCCTTGCTAACCCCTCTAACTTTAACGAATATATAAGATAAGATAAGATAAGATAAAGCAGACTAAATGTTCACTGCAGCTGATATTCTGTCTCAAGCAAATTTCAAAATTTGATGGTTTTAGTTGATTTTCTTACAATAGTGATATCAACTAGAACAAATTGCCGCGTGCAAGTCAGGATATCATTTTAGAAACATGGTAAAATGTTTTAAAAGAGCAATGTAAACTTTGTTTATTATTGTGTGCAGTCTATAGCGATAAATGTAAATAAAGATCTGGATGGTATTTCAAGTGATGGTAACACTAAACCAATTATTAACCATTTACAAAATTCTATACATATTTAATCTTTAAATGTTTCCAAACAATTTCTTAAAGGTATAAGAATCATTTTGAAATAATTTACATACTCAATATGGTGTTAAAAATGTTATAATGAGTGCAAAACTATTAATAAACTAATAATTATAATGTAATTGTTTGTTTATGGTAAAGTAACTATCAATTTACATTAATATACCATCTATTAAAAACATAAATTATAGTTCAACATTAATACATTTTCTATTTACCATTCTAAATGGCCTATATACGGTTTATAAATGATGATTAAACATTAATAAACTATCTGTTTACCATTTATAAATGATGGTTATTGTAAAGTGTTACCCAAGTGATTGTTATTGACTGCAGATGGTGCAGTGGAGACAGTGATCACCTTTGACCAGGGAGCAAAATGGCAGACGCTGCGCAGACCACAGAACAGCCACTGTGACACTGAGACGTCTACCAACAGGCCGAACAGAGTGAGACACACAATACATTTATATGCATCATATGTTTCTAATCATTGTGCATGTTGCTTTCATTGTTTCTGGTGTGCTTTTTCATGTGATAGATGATATATAGTATAATATCAGCTTTATTTATCCCAGGGGGAAATTCAGATTCCAAGTACCTTAGGAATAACACATAGCATACACATAAATGCAAACGTAAATGTACACCCAGTGTACACCACATAACACACAGCATAAGCATAAGACAAAAACAGAATTAAAAGACCAGCATTAGATATTAAAAATGGGCTAAATAAAGTGACTATGTTAGGGGGGCCCTTGGACATAGTAATTAATGAGGTAAAACAGTGATGTACAGGGACAGTGGAGATTTTGCAGAGAAGTCCATTTCTTTGTTTTTGATTGACGTGTTATTGTGCTATATCCAAAGAGGTGCAGGACTAATATAATATAATATATATATATATAATATACTATTAATTGCCATAAAAATCCACCCTAAGTAAAATATGACAAAAAAACGTCCTGAAACCGCTTCCAGTCCAGAAAGTTAAACCTGTTATTTGTTTATATTGAATTCGTTCATCAACACTAAACAATATGAGTTGTTGACTTAGTGCCGACATTACTCTTATTATCGTGTCTTTACAGTGTAGACTTCACATCCACGCCTCCTACAGCACCACCATGAAGATGAACGTCCCCATGCTGCCTCTCTCACAGCCCAGTGCTGTGGGCCTCATTCTGGCTCATGGTAAAAAAAAAAAACAAACACAAATATGTCCTAACCCTGAATCATTTCACTGTGTGGTTAAATGTCTCATTAAACTGTTGTCCTATATTTCTTCAGGCAGCGTTGGAGACGGAGAGTCGGCTCTCTCCCCTGACGTGTACGTGTCTGATGATGGGGGCTACTCGTGGCTGTTGGCTCTCACGGGGCCCCATCATTACGCTATACTGGACTCTGGGGGGCTGCTTGTGGCTTTGGAGCACACCAACTCACCCGTCAGCCAGATCAAGTGAATGAGTATACTAGATGAGATTTGTTTTTATTTTTTAAAATCATTTGTCAGTTATACAGTTAATTTTTTTTTGCTTTAAGGACTCTTTTATCCCCCACATCCTCAGGTTTTCAACAGATGAGGGGCAGTGCTGGCACACATATAACTTCACCAGCGACCCGCTTCACTTCAGCGGTATGGACAGTGAGCCCGGCTCTCGCTCCATGAACGTCAGCCTGTGGGGTTACAGGAACGACTTCAGTAAATGGGTGGTGATAACGATAGACTTCAGGAAGCTCCTCACCAGAGACTGTGAGTATGTCAGAAAATCTGGGTGTCATTGAAAGCCTTTCACCTTTTGACTTATAGAGACTGTATCCCAAATCGGACACATCTGCAATGCCACACTTTCTGGTGTTTTCACAGTCATTTCGAATAAGATCGCCACCACCAGTGTAGGTATAATTGATTTGTACATATTTAACAATCTACGTGTGAAATTTAATTTATGTATATGTAGATTTACATGTCTAATTACAATACGAAACTAACTCTGATGAGGGAAAGCAGTAAGAACGCCTGGGCGACACTCAGGCGACGATCTTAAAAGTACATCTTTATTTTTACTGTACTGTATTTTAATAATAATAATAATAATGCATCAGTTTTATATAGCGCTTTTCAAAATACACAAAGACGCTTTACAAAAAACACAGAGTGAACAAATGTACAATACATACAGTACATACATACATACATACATACATACATACAAATATTCAAAAACAACAATACAGTGGATAGGAAAGAGATAAGAAGACAGAGGGTGGAAAATGATTTATCATCATTTATAAATCATATTTATATTATTTTATTGTGAAGGACAGAAGTACGGTCCGGGTGTGTTGATAACGATGGTTGATAACGGTGTTATTTATTTGGCTTACCCAGAAACATCCAGTTTCCCCCTAAAACTCAGCAGCCCCCATTGTTTTACAGCGAGGAGATCCAAGTGTCCGATTTGGGATACAGTTAGCGCACGGCTAATTCACCGGCGTTAGCGTCCTCTGGTAAACCCGAGGCTAACATACACGGTTAAAACAATACACGTTTCGAAAGATAAGAAGTTAGACTTTAGTTTCATGCCATTTAATTAATTGAAAGCATAACATGATCATTTATATTAGTAGTTAATGTGAAATTTTGATAGAATCTTAGTCGAACAGTGTCCGATTTTGGATACAGTTACGCTACTTACCGAGTGTGTGTATATTTTTTTACAGGTACTGAAGGGGACTATGTTCAGTGGCTGGCTCACTCTGCAGACCCCAATGGATCTAATGACGGCTGTGTGCTGGGCTATAAAGAGACCTTCTTACGCCTGAGGAAAGACTCTGTCTGCTGGAACGGGAGGGACTTCGCCATCACTAAGAAGCTGTCCCCCTGTGCATGTACAACAGACGACTATCACTGGTATGAGACTAAAGAGAACAGATTCACACAGTATGTCTTGGTAGCTTTGTAAGAATGCCTTGTGAGCTTCCGCTCTGTCCTACAGTGACTTTGGATATTACCGTCCAGAGAACAGCTCAGAGTGTGTGGAGCAGGAGGAGGTAAAGGGACGTCCTCTGGAATTCTGTTTAAACGGGACCACCGAACAGCTACAGACCAGCGGGTGAGGACGCCTGTTTTTATCTTTACAATTCTACAATTCTACAAGGTCATTTAGCAGACGCTTTTATCCAAAGCAATGTACAAATGAGACAACATGAGCAAGGATGAAGTCAAGAAACATAGCAAGAGTAAGTGCCGTGGGTTAAGTTTGGGTCCATTAGGACGTAAGTGCTTTTAGGTCGCGAGAGCGGTCAGTGCGATTCTTAGTACCGTATTTTCCGGACTATAAGTCGCTCCGGAGTACAAGTTGCACCAGCCATAAAATGCATAACAAAGAAGGAAAAAACATATATAAGTCGCACTGCAGTATAAGTCGCATTTTAAAATAAAAATAGAATAGAGGGAACAACAGGCTGAATAATTGTACAGTATGCTTACGTTACATGACACAACTGAGAACGTGCCTGGTATGTTAACATATTAAGAGTTATTCAGATAACTATAGCATAAATAACATGCTAAGAAGTTTACCAAACCATCCGTGTCACTCCAAATAACTAAAATCCAATGAAATCTTCATCCTCGGTGTCACTTTTAAACAACTCCGCTAACTTCGGAGGTAGAAGATGCGGCGCTTCTTCTTCTACGTCGCTTATGTCAGACTCATCCTCATACTCGGCCTAGAGCGCACTCTTGCGGTTTAGTGTGAAAATAACATGTGAAATGATATACCGGTAATAATGTGTTAATAATTTCACACATAAGTCGCTCCAGAGTATAAGTCGCACCCCCGGCCAAACTATGAAAAAAACTGCGACTTATAGTCCGGAAAATACGGTAGTCATCTGTGTAGATCAAGTGTGAAGGTGTTCAGAAAAGAGCTGGGTCTTTAGTCTCTTCTTAAGGATTGATAGGGACTCAGCAGACGGGATGGAAATTGGACGTTCGTTCCACCACCGGGGCACTACAGAGGAGAAGAGTCTAGTTTGAGATGTAGAGCCCTTTCACTCGAAGAGTGTAGTGGGTGGGAGGGTTTGTGGACCTGAACCAAGAAGTTCAGATATGCAGGGACTGTGCCCGTTGCTATTCTTTAGGCAAGAGACAAGGTTTTGAATTTGATGCAGGCTGGGATCGGGAGCTAGTGCAGAGAGATTAGTACCGGAGTGACAAGTGCTCTCTTGGGCTGGTTGAAGACCAGACGCACCGCCATGTTCTGGATCATCTGCAGAGGCTTGGTGGTGCATGCAGGGAGACCTGCCAGTAGAGTTGCAGATGTCTAAGCACAATATCACAAGGGTTTTTTTTTGTTTGTTTTTCTTTTACAACTTTATATACTATTTTTCATATTGAAAACATTGACATCATTGGTTAAGCATTTTTCACAAAAGTTGTGAAACCCCCCCCATCCAGGTGGCATCCCCACAGACACATCCACTTAAACACTCACGTTTCAGACAGGCAGACAGAACATCAAAGGAAAACAAATATACATAACCAAATAATTTAGAAAAAGAAAAAAAAAGACTCAAACTACTCTGTGTAAATCCTTAAGAACATGACACCAACATTCTGGATCTCTGGCATAAAAAAAATAAATAAATAAAAAAGAGTCCCAACAATCAGAACATGGGCATTGTGAAGACTAGGACGGCAGCCATAACAGAGTGAAAGAATAAAAATTAATTAATTATCAGATAAAAACTGGAAGTCAGGCAAAAGGCAGGCTCTTATCACAAGGGTTTTTAACAAGAAGTTGTGTCGATTGCTCAGTCGGGTAGGGTCTGATTTTCCTGATGTTGTACAGGGCGAATCGACAAGATTGGGCAATTGAGGACACATGAACCTTGAAGGTCAGTTGGTCACTAGTCATGACACCAAAGTTTCGTGCAGAGCTTATGGGCACAAGTTGCATGGATCCAAGCTGAAGATTGATAGGCTGATATAATGTGGGACGGGGTGAGATGACGAGGAGCTCCGTCTCCGTCTCCATCTTTATCCTTATCCTGATTCTTCTCTCTCTCCCTTAAATTGAGATTTGTCTCTCTGTCTCTCTTACGTCAAGGTACCGGAAGATTCCAGGAGACCAGTGTGAAGGAGGTTTCCAGCCGGACAGGAAGGAGACAGACCTCAGGAGGACGTGCACCAGCAACGCCCTTTATCCAAATTCTCTGGTCAGTTCTGCTCAAACTGAGGATGAGACTAGGTGGGCTAGCTACAAAGTAGAACATTATCCATCACCCTTAAAGTCAACAGGGCACGGTTAACAAGGGATGAATGCATGAAGGCATGAATGGGCATAACGGAGAAGTGGTTAGACATAAGCCAAATTTGCAATCAAGTGTAGTGCAAATCTTAGCTACATTTCTCGAAACTCTGTAATAAAGTGCCCTAACTGTAGTGTGATTATTAGGAGTTGGGTGCTTCAAGATAAACAGCTGGTGGCACTAAGTCTCCACTCGGATACCATTACACCATTGTAGTAAAAGAGATTGCAATGAGATTGCGAGATTAAAGGGACAATATGTAATCTTCAGCAGCTTGGGGTCAAAATAAATAAGCAACAAAAGACAAGAGTTTTAATAGCTCAGTGGTGACGTGTTGCACCTGCAGTCAACTTCAGTCAGCTTCACCAAGCTAACATTTGCTCTGCTTGTTTCTTTGATAACTTAAGATCCAGACATCCGGAGACTAAAATCCAGAATCCAGTTTAAAATTAACCAAGATCTAGAAAATGTGTCATAAAATTGTGACATAAAACTTGATAAAAAGTCAACCACAATAATGAGACATTGCGGAAAAGGCATATGATGCCATTGATATGCGACCAATGAAACAGACCATTACTTTGATTGAAATTACAGATTTTGCTGGGAAATATAAGTCATAATAATAATAATAATAATGTTAATTACAGACAGATGTAGCTCAGATTTTTTACAACCAGGCAACTTCAGGCTCCTTAACAAGAGCAGGTGTACTTAAAGTCTCTTTATTTAGGAAGCAACAAGAGAAATCCTCAACAGAGTGAAAAAACAAGGTGCTACAAAAACTCCTGAAGCTGAGCTGAGATATCTAATAAAATAAAAGTCGCTCCAAAAGGAGGAAAGGCACTGGAAACCCAACTACACTAATCAAATAAACTAACAAATCCTAATGTATGAAAATGGGGAATTCTATCTAATCTAACAAGGGGATAACTAAGAAATGAAAACTAACAAATGAAACGTGCTCCTGATGGGGGGAAAAATAAAGAATCTACAAAACGCTCCGAAAAACCTGGAGAAGGGACTAAAGGGATAAAAAATAACAGAACACAAAATCACTCCAACCGGAGGAAAACAAAACGTCTATCTAGAAAAACTATGAAACTAAACACTAGCGCTACGCTATAAAGTTACAAAGAAAAATCACTCTTGCGAGGAAAACTCAATGAGGCACGGCAAGGCAAGCTGTGGAAAAACGCAGACTATTTGAACACATGGAGGGAAGGGAGCACCAGGTGAACACAATCGTGATTAGAGGAGACAATCAGACAGAGGACACACGGGGAAGGGCAAGTGACCTGAAACGAGAGAAGAGTTACTATTTCAAAATTAAACAGGAAATAACGAGACCAGAACACAAAATAAGACACGACCTCACCGCGGTGTGACAGTGCGTGTGGGACTTTGTAAACATCTGCAGGGTTTCAGGTCCTCATGTCCAAGATAATCTCAGTTACTGCATATTTTGCCAGTTCATTCAATGTGGGCATCTTTACAGCTGAGAGAAATGTAATCTGGTAAAGCTTCTGTCATGTAAATGATACAATGAATCATTAAAGGTATTTTTAATTAATATACTTTTTTTTTTAAAGTATGATTTTCAGCCCTTTCTGTTTCTGTAACTCCAACAGACTGAAAACAGTTCACCCAACGCCGCTGTCATAGTGATGGTTGTCATAGCGATGCTTCTGACGAGTGCTGTTGGAGGCGTTTGGCTGGTTAAGAAATACGTCTGTGGGGGAAGGTCAGTTAACTATGTTTCATCTTTCCACACACTTAAAGTGATAGTTCAGCTTTTTTGAAGTGAGGCTGTATGAGGTACTTACCCACAGTCAATGTATTCTGTGTAGCAGATGCGCTCCAGACAGGAAAAGAACGAATGTATTGCTGCAGCCGGGGTCCGACACAAAATGTATTATAACACCAACAAAGGCCCACCCTTAAAATGTTTTACCCGTTTATGTGTACGACATATTAACACAGCCGTTTAATTTGGCACTACTTTTGTAGTGCCAAATGAATGAATGTGTCCTTGAGTGCCAAGAAAGGCGCCTCCAAATAAAATGTATTATTATTGTTATTATTACATCATTCTCCAGTTTCTTTATCTCCAACTTAATTCATTAAATTTTAGCTTTTTGTCTCCATATCGAGTTTTTGGTTTGACGCTTGTTGATCGAGCCGACATCCTGTGAAAGAAAACGTTGCATGGTGATGGAAAAAGGTGCATGGTTATACACAATCTGGTGGTAAATGGAGTGCACTTATATAACGCTTTTATCCAAATCGCTTTACACTACACACTATGCTCATTCAGCCATTCACACACATATTCATACTGGTGGCCGAGGCTACCAGGGCACACTGGTGCCACCTGCCACCATTGGGAATTAATTCACACACCGATGAACGCAGCATCGGGAGCAATTTGGGGTTCAGTATCTTGCTCAAGGATACTTTGACATGTAGGCTGCCATGGTCAGGGATCGAACCACCAACCTTCCGATCGGTATGTGACCACTCTACCAACTAAGCCACCATGCTTACAGACCCGAAGAGCTATTACTGCCATGAGTGGGACTTGGTTCTGGTTGATTCGGGCCTAAACTTGTAGGAACATTGAAGTTCTACGGTTGACAAAAAGTAGTGCTAAATGAAATGGCTGTGGACAGCAACAAGAATCGGTGGACATATTATTAATATAGTGTTCAAATAAATGGGTAGAACATTTTTGGGGTGGGCCTTTGTTTAAGTGGTCAAAATAATTTTTTTGTGACAGTCTCCGTCAGCGGTCTGTTTACTGCTGTCATTTACTACGTGGAATAAACTGACTGTGGGAAAATACCTCATACAACCTCACTTCAAAAAAAAAATCCAAGCTATCCCTTTTACCCTTTAAAAACTTTACAGATTAATATTTTTTTTCTACTTTTTTTTACATAAACCCCTTGAACAACTTCTGCCCTGCTCAAAACTACCAAATGTTTAAACATGTTAGGCATTTTAACCCTTTAAATGCCAATTTGATTACACAATGTCACTGATGTTTTTTCTGGAAAAAAATAAAAACAAAAATTGAGTTTTTTTTAATATAATAAATACTTTTTGGCTAGGGCATTTGTTTTTATCACATTCTTGGATATGTCAAAGATTATTACACACGAATAAACATGTTTCTAATATGCACTTGTGTCGTCATCAGGTTCCTTGTGCACCGGTACTCTGTTATGAGGGAACATGTTGAAGCTGATAAAATAGAAGGAGTCGATGATGTTGACACTCACTACATGGAGACAGGAAAAGCACAGTACAATGAAGACTCAGATCAGGTATCTGATACTCAGTAAAAAGCCCTATTTTTAGTTTAACTTTGTGATTATTAATTAACTAATTTGTCTTGTTTATGTTTCTCCACAGGACCTCTTAGAATAAGAGGCTCTTCAAGACTAAATTTAACAGGTCTTTCATGATGCCTGGGTGTGCCTGTTGCTCCTACATGCTGATTAACATCTGCTTCTCACTTCTTGTTTTCCCCCGGTGGCTGGAGGACTGAGCAGCAACTCACATTGCTTCCTTGTACCAGTTGGGTTCCCTACAAAAAGATGAACTGGTGGTTTTGGGAGGGAGCGAGCCCAGCGCAGAACAGAAGAAAGGCTCTGGGGTCCCTGGAGAGCTTTTGTTGTTTCTGTCACAAAGGGTTCTGTAAAGGCCACTGAGTCTCAATACGTGCTCTGTATGTTTCCTTTTTATGCTGACCTGAGAAAAGATGGCCTTTCATATCGTGATCCACTGCAGAAGTACAATACAGAGGATAGATATAGAGGTTAGGGAACAGCCAAGCAACAGAACACAGAAAATAATAATCAGTATTTTAGCTCAGAGATGTTTGCTGTCAGTTTAGTAGTTTTTATACTCTGTAAATTTAAAACTTGTAAGTTACAGTTGTGTTGTGCATGGTGGCTATTTTAACATTAATTTTGTCAGCTTCGTTAGTCACTAAAGTTAGGCAGCACTACTCACTAGAAGTTAGCTGTTAGCTCTTTTGAAATTACATTTTTTTTATTTCTTTATACAATCTACTAAGAGCAGTAGTGCCTCCTTTAATGTCAATATTTCTGACACATTATATAGTTATTGCTAGTAGAAATGAACCAGAAAAGTGATGCACTTTAGTTGTGAACTGTAATGATTTTTTTATACAACTGCTAAACCATTTACTGTTCTCCCTCCACTTTCACTTTTCAATAGGCTATATATAATCAATGCAAATATTAGTTGAATATTATTATTCATACATATGTTAACATGTGTATGATTTTTAATCATTTAAATTACTATTAAGTTGTTTAAATTGAAAGACAAGTCAGACTTAAATGTAATTGTGACCATAACATGACAAATTACCCCCACAAATACTTTTTAGATAGTAAAATCCAAATTAGGGACTATGAGTGCTAATTTTCGATACATTTTATCAGCTACCAGGCAAATTATGTTGACTGACAAGAAGAAAAATAAATAAGTCGCGAGAAGTAAATGCTAGTAATGTTTAGTGCCTAATGAAACTTCTGAAATAAATGTTATAAGAGTCTGCCATGGTTGTGAAGATATAAAGTGCAAACTAATTTTTTATACATTGCAGCTTCATACTTGTACAAGCAATATTTTCTTCTCCCCTGTATGTGTGGTGAAAATGAAAGACTTGAATTATTGCCAAAGCACTTTTATTGTTTAGTTTTCTTATTGTAGAGGTGAGGCTGAAGAGGTGAACCTAACTTTATCCCAGCATTATAAACTAAGTATGAAGGTAATGCTTACCCAAACATTTTACTTGAACTTACTGAGTTGTTGTTGTTTTTTTGCTTAACAGGGTGCACCAATATATTGCTGTTATGTTTTTTGGGGTTTTTTTTTTGTCTGATATCGTCCCCGTGTCAGCCAGTACTATTATGCATTTGTCTAATGATCCTAATGCCGGTGCAAGCATATCAATCAGCAGCCTTGATAACCTTGATGATATCAAGCTGGTTTATTTTGTCACTATGACAGCAAACAAACAGTCACAAGATGCTATTTGTACAGCTGAATTTTAGCTGTACAGACATTTCCAGAATTATACTGTTACTGCTTTTTTAAAGCTTCTATTAGACAGTGTCATGATGTATTGGTGCATCCCAAGTTAAAAAGTTAGTTTGGATTTATTGAAGTGGGGTTGTATGTGATACTTATCCATTGTATTACCTACAGTAATATACTGCTGTGCACAGGGGCAGCAGCAAAGTGTACTGTGTTTGTCAATGACGTCTGGTGGCTTTGAAGGAAACAGCTTCAGTTCCTTATAAGAGCTGCCTGACAGCAAGGTAAAGCAGTGAAAATATTCTAAATATATTGTACATTTAAACTGATTTTAATAGGTGGGCCTTATTTTGGCATATGTTAAATATGCCAAAATGTATTTTGCTGCTGCCACTGTTAACAGCAGTACATTGCTTAGCTTCCGTGTCAGTACTCCTGCCTGCTTCTCCAAATAGGGGACATGCCACCTGCCGTCTACTGTAGGTAACACACTGACTATGGATAAGTACTTCATACAACCCCACTAAAAAAATCAAACTATCACTTGAATAATCTCACAGGTGTTGCAGATTATTTTACAATAACAGAACTAATTAGTTGGATTAATGTCTCTGGTGGCCATCACAAGCATAAACATTATCAAGTTAACTGAGTTACATCTTTTTTCTCCAGTAGACATTCATTGTGTTGTATGAAATGTTAAGAGTAGATATTGGCCATTTATATTATCTGCAATCCAAGAACTGTAACTTTTGACATGTGCAGGGCCAATGCTTGTTTCCTCCAGCAGAGTCAATAATATCCCAGCCAATAAGCTATTGTGATAACCTGGCCTAATATAGAGGCATATTCTCAAGGACTGTTGGGTGGACTTTGTCAGATATGAAAGCAAATTCATATGCTTGATGCTTCTTTATTTACACAATTGTCAATAAGAACAAACCCAGCTATTTACTGGATTTAATGATTTATTTTTGCACTGTATCTACAGATCTGTGAAGAAGTTGCCGGGTCGGGCCATGAGTTGTGATCTTCATTCCATCTTGTTTTCTTGACTATTTGCTAGAAAATCGGAGATGAGTATCTCTGAATTAAACTATTCTGTAGCACAAATGTTTTGTAACAATGTTTGCATTTATTGAAAGAAATAACACAACCTCTCTTACACCCATTTAGTTTTGTTTGGGATTTGTTAATGTACAATTTCTACAAATGTAATGATACGTAATTCAGGTCAATAAAAAATACTTAAAGCATGTAAGTATAGACTAATTGAAAGTACAAAGTATGTTATGGTGATGTGATAACCTTGAACATTATTTTATTGTAATTGCTTGAATGGGGAATGCATGTTTCAATTGGCCTTACTGTTCAATATACTGCTGGTGTTATTGTAAACTTGAAGGAGGAAAAAATGTGCTCCGTCCTCTATCACAACATACCATTGTATTACACTGACCGATGTAACAATGATAGAACAATCATTATGAAGGAAGTAAGTAAAAGTGGCCTCAAATAACACACTGACATTTTTAACTACTTGTGTTGTCTCTCGGGGTGAATGGTGATACGATGCACAACTAATCTTACAAAACATGCTTATCGATATCGCCACAGTAGAAAACATGGCAATGTATTAATACGCAACATCAAGGACCTGTTATTTATGAAGGCTAGCGTCCATGGATGGCCTGAATTAGTGGCCTCTGATAACACAAATATATTTAGCTAATGAGTGAGTTGCTAACATTACATGGTTGCAAAAACAAATTACTCACCAAAATAAGGACAGTTTAAGAGAATGCTAAATTAATATTCTTGTTGGACCATACTAATAAGTTTCTCACTATTTTGAGAAACTAACTTTAGTCATTATTTTGGGAATACTAAGTCATTCAAGAAGGTTTCTCATAATGAGCTACAGCAGGGGTAGGCAACCTGAGGCTCTGCAGCCACATGTGGCTCTTTAGGCCAGCTGCAGTGGCTCCTTGTGCTGTGAAAATGATACAAAATGAACGAATGAATGTTATTTCTGTACATTTAAAGTCAAATAAAATGTGCATCATAGCTTACGAAAGTCTACAGCCTGGCGCCTTAACCTCTGAATTTTGCCAACTTCAAGTCTAGTTTTAAGTTTCTTTTGTTAGGCTAGCTTTCAATTCCAAATCTCCTGAGATATTTCTTTGTGTGCAGCCTCCCATTTGCACATGGGTTCTCGCTGCATTCTGGAGAAATCATATTAATAAATGCTCATTTTCATCTATTAGTCATGTTGGTAGGGTAATTTAGACTAATAAGACATTGTAAGGCTCAAAATAAGGTTTAGGGTTCAATTTCTGGCTCAAATTCTAACTTTTTTTCTCCTCCTTTCGCCAACAATGACCCTTTTGTTAATAGAGGTTGCAGACCCCTGAACTACACAACTAAACAGAAACCTTTTTACCCCCATCACATTGGCAGGAATGGGCTTCCATACAAAATCAGAGATAAATCTTAAATGTGAGTAAAAAGTGGAATATAATAACTTTGTCCCACCTCTGTTAATGCTTGAGGGTTTATTGAATAACCTAATACACTACAATATACAGGTACATCTCATGTCAATCATTTCAGAAAGTGAAATATATTTTATAGATCCATTACACATAGAGTGAAATATTTCAAGCCTGTTTTTCTTGTAATTTTTATGATTTTGTCTTAGAGATAATGAAAACTCAGTGTCTCAGAAAATTAGAATATTGTGAAAAAGTTGCTTGAAGTCCAGAGTCAGTGATGATTTGGGGTGCCATGTCATCTGCTGGTGTTGGTCCACTGTGTTTTCTGAAGTCCACAGTCAACGCACCCATCTACCAAGACATTTTAGAGCACTTCATGCTTCCACAAGCTTTATGGAGATTGATTTCATTTTCCAGCAGGACTTGGCACCTGCCCACACTGGTAAAGCTACCAAAAGCTGGTTCAATCACCATGGTGTTACTGTGCTTGACTGGGAAACCTACTCGGCTAACCTGAACCCCATAGAGAATCTATGGGCTGTTGTCAAGAGAAGGGTGAGAGACACCAGACCAACAATAAAGGTAACCTGAAGGCAGCTAGGCTGATCACCTCCATGCCATTGATGCAGTAATTCATGCGAAAGGAGGCCCAACCAAGTATTGAAAGCATAGAAATGAACATACTTTTCAGAAGCCTTACATTTCTGTTTAAAATATCCTATTTTTTAATTGATCTGATGTAATATTCTGAGACACTGACTTTTGGGTTTTCATTATCTCTTAGCCATAATCATCAAAATTACAAGAAATACAGGCTTGAAATATTTCACTCTATGTGTAATCAATCTATATATGAGTTTCAACTTCTGAAATCATTGACAAAAAAGATTGAACTTTTTCACAATATTCTATTTTTTATTTAAATGTACCTGTAAATAGTATTATATCGTCACACTGTTAAAATAATCGGCTAAGTCATTTTTTGTCAAAATTGTTTTTTTTTTTTGCCTAAATCATCTCCTCCTGACGCCGGCCACCTATGATAAAATCGCCTACATCATCATGTGATTTTACCCCTTTAAGATCATCACTTCTTTGACAATTTGCCACATTCATAGCCATCAGATAAGAAGCCAGCAAAGAAGAGCTAGAGGGAGATTGTTTAGTTATCAGTTTAGTTTATCAGTTTTTTATTGTTGACACTAATATTGCTAACACTTTACTCTAAGGTGTCTACATAAGAGTGACATGAGCGTGTCATAAACATGACATGGGATGTATCATGAACATTAATGACACTTTGAAGTAACATTAATGCTCATGATACTTGTCATGTCATGTTTCTGACAGGGTTGTGTGACTCTTATGTAGACACCTTCAAAATAAAGTGTTACCATATCTTGCCATAGTCATTTATTTCTCTTAAGTTACATAATTTACACACAGTGTTATTACTATGCCAATAGCCATCCTTTGTTACATCCTTTTTGAGTGAAATGATCAATAATGTCATATGTTACACTTTTGGTGAAGTTTTTTGTGTTTCCTGCAAAACTTGAAAAAATGAGTTAGGCGCATAGACTGTATAAAATAGGTTAGGCGATTATTTTAACAGGGTGGGTGTGCTGTTTATTGAACTATAGGGGGCGTCACAACTCTTGGCTTGTGTCGCTGTGCAGCCGGAAGTTGTGTCGCCATATTCATCGTTTGAATCTGTACTTCAGCTATGCTAACTGGCTGCCGTTAGTAAGAGCAAGCTAGAGTTGTAAACCCATAGATTTATTGACTATATGTATATCTACAAGATGTCAGGGGGTTGTTAAGGCAATAGTGCGTCTGGAACAATGTAGCCGCGGTGCAGTAATGTCAACTCATCACGGTGAGACCCTTTTCAACGAACGTATTCTTCAGGAAATAGCTAGCCAGCTAAGTGAGCTAACGGTAGCACTTTCGTTAGGTTAGCTATCATACACGTTTGCTAGTAGCGATAGAAGATTTGCACCTGCTAACATTACCCAGATGCTCCAGTTCACATGTGAGTAGCTAGTAGTGTTTTTTTTTTTGCTTGTACTAACATTTTATCCGTTTATCTAACGTTAACGCTAGCTCGGCTTTCCTGTGCATTGTGGCCTTGTTATTTGAACTGTCACATAAGAAAAAGTAAGGAAACCATCCAGGCAGCTGTCTGGTAAGCTAGCTCTTTTTGGTGCAGCCTGTTTAGCTTCAATTGAATTAGACAAACGACATGTGACATTGATATATTGTTTTGGTCTCGTAACGTTAGGTGTTGCCATTAAATGTAACGTTAATAAATAATTCAAGCTTACCAATATGTCAGTGATAAGTCAATGTAGCATCGTGGGCGTTGGTATTACGTGTAAGATCTAAACCAAGACACCAGCGTTATGCTGTCACGCTATTAAAATAATCGCCAAGCAATTTTTTGTCAAAATTGCTCCCCCCCCCCCCCCCCCCCCCCCCCCCCCCAAAATCATCTCCTGATTACACCGGCCACCTATGGAAAAATCGCCTACATCCTCAGTTGATCAGATCATGTGACTTTACTCATTTAAGATAATGGCCTATGTCAAGTGTGTGACTTAAGCGGATTTATTATGCCTGAGTCAAAATAAAATGTGACTTAGGCAATTTTTTGAACATGCCTTTGTGACTTAAATAAGATATGGTAACACTTTATTTTGAAGGTGTCTACACAAGAGTGACACGAGCGTGTCATAAACATGACTTGTCCCCAGCACTTATTGACGCACTAATAGCTCTTATTGCAGTATACCTTGATTGTTTGCTTTTACTCTTCCTGTAAGTCGCTTTGGATAAAAGCGTCTGCTAAATGACTAAATGTAAATGTAAATGACATTGGATGTGTCATGAACATTAATGAAACTTTGAAGTAACATTAATGCTCATGATACTTGTCATGTCAGGTTTCTGACAGGCGTGTGTGACTCTTATGTAGACACCTTCAAAATAAAGTGTCACCATATAAATAAATTTAATATATTACACTTTTGGTGAATTTTTTTGTGTTTCCTGCAAAATTTTAAAAAATGAGTTGGCGATCATTTTAACAGGGTGACGATGTGATACAAGCTGTTCGGGAACTTGAAGACTGGTTTATTTTACAGGGTGTAATTCTGTATTTCAGACTTTGTTCGTTTACTATGAGCTCCCTATCAGCCCAGCCTCCGGCATCAAGCTCATCATGCAGGACGCTACCTGGAGAGGGAAACCAGGTACCATTACACCAAAATAAGACAGCTGCTTTGCCTGTACAAGTATCCAATTTCACAAATATAGTTTATATTTAACACTAAGCGGTGGTACTGTTTTTCTCCCACAGGTGCAACCAAAAGCCCCTCTCCTGCAGATTCTGCGTGTTGCCGGAGCCCAGGAAGAAGTCTTCACACTCAAAGAGGTGAGCTGTCAGGTGAAATGTCAAGTATGTTTTTTCTAATATGTGGCCTGTTTTACCAGCTTATGATGAAGCGTTATCTGAGAAGTGGTTTTCCCACAGTTCAGTAGTCCTTTATCCTGGTTTCCTACTGGTAAAAATGTACCCTGTAGATATCTAATATCTGGTGTTATTCCGTGTAGGTGATGCACTACTTGGGTCAGTACATCATGGGGAAGCAACTGTATGACAAACAGAGGCAGCACATCGTCCACTGTCAGGATGACCCTTTGGGAGAGCTGCTCGAGGT
Source organism: Centropristis striata (assembly GCF_030273125.1). Lineage (NCBI taxonomy): Eukaryota > Metazoa > Chordata > Actinopteri > Perciformes > Serranidae > Centropristis > Centropristis striata. The sequence continues at coordinate 12,108,636 of NC_081519.1, read as the reverse complement.
GGAGAGCTTCTCTGTCAAAAACCCAAGGTAAACAGCCACAGCAAAATTGGAGCTTCTGGTAAACACTCACTGATGATCAACTATACACCTTAAATGAGGAGGTTAATTCTAAACTATTCTCATTTTACAGTCCGGTGTATGAAATGCTCAAGAAGTACTTAGTTGTGCTTGGTTGTTCTGGTAAGTTACATTTTATGATTTATTAATTTGATATGTGAAATAATGTTTTTGTCAGTGGGCATCATGAATTAATATATTTTGTATCGTTAGTATATTGCATATTTGTGATGACTTTTAAATCCAATTGTCTTTTTCCTCTTCCCTTTGTCATTGATTAATTGAAAATGTCATTTTCGTCTTGAACATGATATTTTTTGAAGTGAAGAACCTGGGGTATATGGTGACTATCTATACATATATGCAGAATTCTTTCTTTTTTCATAAATTGTGAGTGCTTGTGATAGTATGTGCATCTCTTGAGGATGCAGGGACCTGAAAAACACCATTTTCCAGCTTGTCCTACAAAGCAACAGAAGAAGGCCTTAGTGAGAGAATGTGTTATGCTATAATTAAAGGGTGGGGGTGTCCTTTTTCTGTTACTGTGTTTTATCTGAAATGCAGACGCTGCAGAGAATCTTTCTGTGGGCCGTGAATGTGTAGAGGGCGGAGTGGAGGATCGCGGTCAGGTAAAACTGAAGCATGGTGCTCAGAAGAAACAGAACCCCAATGTTTCTCACCTCATTGCACACAACACTTGTGAATACAAAGAGACAGAACGTTTTTTGTAATTGGACGTAACATGCACTTATCACAGTGCTGGATTGAGACTGGTGGGCCTTTGTGTATCACCAAGTCCCTAAGACCATAAAATTAGCTGCAGTCTGCTTGTGTGTAATGAGGAGGGGAGGGAAGGGCTGCTGTCTTCGTTGGTGTGCTGTTTGTACAGAGTGGCACCGTCTCTGTACAGCCCCATCCTTGGTTTGGTCTGGTGGCTTTTCCAGCACTCTCTTGCAATCCACCAGCACCACCCAGTGGATGGGGGGCAGAGTCACCCTCTCTGTCTGTCACAGAGTTCTCTTCTCTGCTCCGAAACTGGAGGATCGCAGCTCCTGATCCAGCCATGGGCCTAACAATAACCCCAAACCTCTTAACCCTGCCCCGTGTTCCTACACCTTTCTTTCCGACGCCCTCCAAAATCCACCTTAAACCATTTATGAGCTATTGTCAGGTTTTGGTCTGTCCTCACTGGTTGAGTTACTGTATTACCAATGACTGCATGCGTTAAATCCACTTCAAGATTGTTTTAAAATTTAGGATCTGATCATACTCCCAACATGTTCTTTCAAAAGTACATATTTTATCCATCGGCTTAATGATAAATAGTCACCAATTGTAGATATGAGATGCCCTCTTTTTTTTTTCTGATTTCTTTCTCATTTATCTTGAAGACTATATATCTATGGATCATATCTTAGTGATATCCTCATATCTTAATATGTCATTACTTAGCTCCTCTGATTTATTTTTCACATATTACACATTAAAACTGTTTTAACTGGACCTCATCTTTCTCTATCTCTGTTTTTATGCTCTACATGGTATCGGAGCCTTTAGCTCCTAAAGGATACTGATTTTATGTTATGTAAAATATCTTTGAGTATCCTGAAAAGCACTTTATCAATAAAATGCTTGTTTAATATAATTTAATTAATTTGGACCTCCCTTTCCCACTTGCCCTCACCCTAATTGCCCAGCCCCTTGTTCCCTGTACCACCACTCTTTAAGCAAAGGCCATCTTGAAAAGGAGCTCCGAGTCCTCCATGTACCCAGTTATGGCTCTTGTGTTCTCATTTTTGTCCTTCACATTTCCTTTCTAGATGTGTGGAGGTGTGGTCAAAGCAGTGCTGGAGGCTGGCAATGATGGGCCTCTCCTGCAGACCCCCTCCCAGCGACGACCTCGGGAGCCAGATGATGGTAAGCAAACCGTTTGTTACATACTCTGCAATGACCAAATACCTGCTCAATATCTTAATTTAACTGTCCAAAACGTCTCCAGACTCCCTTGAAGGCCTGCCACGATCAGCCTGCAAACGGCCCAAACTGGATGTTACTTTGGACGAGTGGGATCTTTCTGGCCTGCCCTGGTGGTTTCTGGGTAATCTCCGTAGTAACTACAGCCGCAGGAGCAATGGCTCCACAGACATCCACACAAACCAAGTAAGAAACTTCACATCTTAGAAAGTTCATCTAATAACACTAGCAACAGCTGGTTCAGGGTTAAGTTGGGAGATTTAAAGCTTAAAAATGCCAACAGTCATAATTACTTGTTGGCAAATGGCATAAATTGGAGCGTAACAGTGGTTGTCTGACTGATATGTCAGCTGTCTCCTGCACAGGAGGAGGACACAGCTATCGTGTCAGACACGACTGACGACCTCTGGTTCCTGACCGAGGGCGGGAGTGAACAGGTGAGCGTGGAAATGAAAGAGGCTGCACTGGAGGAAGGGAGCGCAGGAGAAGGGGAGGCTCTACCTGACGATGATGATGGAGGAGGAAAGGAGGAGAAAGCAGATCGAGAGGTAGGAGTTTGCTTAGGATTTTGCCTCCATTGGTCAGGTTTATACAAACCAACCACCTTACTACAATAAATGTACTTGCCTGGAGTGAGGATATTATCATGATATGTTTGACCAAATGTCTAAATGTATATTATTATATATCCAGATGCAGGAGGAGCCAGATGAAGACTCGCAGTGTCTGAGCGATGACACGGATACAGAGATCTCAACACAGGTTTGTTTATCTGTTTCATACTTTGATGAGCCATAGATTAAAACTTAAATGATGCCGATGTGTGACTTTGTATCTACTTTGTAACTCAGGATGCATGGCAGTGCACAGAGTGCAGGAAGTATAACACACCTCTCCAAAGGTACTGTGTTCGCTGCTGGGCCCTACGTAAGAACTGGTACAAAGATGTCCCCCGACTCGCCCATTCCCTTTCTGTTCCTGACATCCCAGCATGCAGCTCTCTTACTACCCACGATGAGGAAGATGACAGTGATGCAGGCATCGACGTCCCAGACTGCAGCAGAACAGTCTCAGACCCAGTCATCCTGCCCTCCCACTCCACAGCTGACCGACCACTTCCCACTATGGCGTCAGGAACAGGAAAGGGGCCTTGGCCCTCCAGCTTCCTCAAAGATGAGCAGCTCTCAGGAGGAGAGAGTCAGGAAAATCTGGGCATGGAGATTGAAGAAGCACGGCCTGAGGCGCTGTTGGAGCCTTGCAAGCTTTGCCGAGTGCGACCACGCAACGGAAATATAATACACGGACGCACGGCTCACCTGCTAACCTGTTTCCCGTGTGCAAGGAGGCTGCACAAGTTCCAGGCTCCTTGTCCAGGATGTGGGAAGATCATTCAAAAAGTTATTAAAATATACATTCTCTAAAAAGCACGCACACACCCACTTTGGGGACCTCAACAACAAAAGATACAACAACACACATTTTGAAACACATTTAACCATACAGATGCATGCACTCTAGTACACACACTCTCCTTGTAGACACACACAAAATGTGCACCTTAGTCTCAGAACCTACACAGACACACAAAGCACTTGGTGAAGCTCGCTCTTGGTTGCATGTTTTATTCTGCATCACACTGCCTCTGAAGTATTGTTAGATGAAACCTTGGACACAGAGTGAGACATACCAGATGTTGGTTTTGGTGCTGCATTTAAATAAGGGACATACATAAAGGCAGAAGTATTTATTTATTTATTAGACGATCACATCAGGATGCACACGTTTGTGAGCTATTTGATTTCATGAAGGCTTGTTTTTTTTCCAGGCTATGTGAATTTTCTTGTTGGTTTTTTGCTTTGGTTGGTGCCATTTTTAAATTGTGTTGCTTGCTTTTGTTAGTTTTGTTTGATTTTCTTTACCCATAGGTTCACCTCAGTCATCATCTGGAAAAATGGAATTTACAGGTATAGAACTACAAGAATGTTTCTTTAAGCATCTTTTCGGCCACATTTTCTTGTAGTCAAACTCTTATGTTCTGTAGGAATTGTGCCTCTGAGATCTGAGTGATGAAGATTAAAGGAAGAACATGAAATAGTTTTAAACCATGGTTTAGATGTCCACAGCTGCAGTTCCATGAAAGTATCCTACTAAGCTTTTCTTTAAAAAAAAAAAAAAAGATCTTTTCAGCATAATTGAATGTACTGTAAAATACAAATGTGGTGGCTTAAGTGCTGTTTCTCTCAACATAGTATTTTAAAATATAGAATTGAATTTATCCTGCTTGAGAATGCACAGCTGAAGTATTTACTGTAATCTCCTCTCGGGGTAGTAATTTGATGTTAATATGTATTCAATACCGTATTTACAATTGCCAAGCCTTGGGTGACAGTTATGCCTGCAGTAAGTTATGTCATATAATTGTAGGTAAATGTTAAAATGTTGTCATTCAGAAAGGATACCCCACATCTCTTCCTGAACATATGATAGATGAACAATATCTGTATATTTTGTATTTAATTTATTTATGATTCAGTTTTAATTGTTTAGATGACCGCCACCTCTAATGAAGCAGAAAAAGGCTGCACTTGATACAGAGCTCTGTGTAATTTTAAAGCAAAAATTATTTTCTGAAAGATGTACAGAAAGTCTTTAGAGAGATGGGATAAGTTACTAAATGTAACCTTGGTGGAAATGATTGCGTAGTACTTATTGGGAGTTTGAGGTTTGATTTCAGCGTTACACTGCCACGTAATGACTCTGAACTTTAATTTGTATATTATAGATTTTATTTTGATGGCTCTGCGTCATTTGGTGATTGCTGGAGTAGATACAATTTACTGTCAGTGACTGTGAGCTGTCTACTAATACAGTATGCTCTCCAACACTCACAAGTAAGATGTTCAGTGACAGTAAGCATTTAACTCTTGGCTCTGCTTTGCGTAGAGGGAATATAATAGTGCTTTGATCTGCTCTTTACATGTGCTAAATCTTTCTGCCAGTAGGTGGGGAGAATTCTCAATATTGTATCTGGTGCCGCCAAAGCCGTACAGTACCAGTAATAATATGTAAAACATATATAGAGCATGCCTCCCGTCGTGACTAGAGCCGGCTCTCAGCTGGTGTGAGAGCTATACTAGCTATATAAAAGCTATGAAAGATTAATGTAGCCTTTTGAATTTATTGCTATAATTGTGCATCAAAAGAACCAAACTTTCTCTAGATACAGACCTCATAAAAATGTCTCAGTACATATTATATGATTGATACTGCTTCAGAATGACAGACTTGTTGCAATTATTGACATTAAGACTGTAATGTGCTTAAACATGGTACAGCTAATATAGTTTTTTTTCTACATGTCATGTCCTGAAATAAAATAAGTTGTTTTGTAAAGCAATAAAGAATTATTTGTTTCATTTAGTTCACTTGCTGACCAGAGAGAAAGTTGATGTTTAGTACCGTTTGTGTGTGTGTGTGTGTGCGTGTGTGTGTTTTGACTGAAGAATAAGTCATTGTATGACAGGCCAGCTGTCATGTGTCCTCTCCTTGACTGGGCTCCAGCACCTGCAATTCTCTGCTTACTCACTGTCCTGCTTCCTTGTGTCCGCCTTATTTTTGGAACAGACACCATATCCTCTAGTATATGTTGCTGTAACACTTCTGCTTTCTAACTTGTGCGAAAAACTCGAACCATGTAACCCAAGGGTACTATATAGACAATAATTACCCATGAGGGAATACTCTTTGAATGTGGATCCCTGTCCCCTGTGCAGCCCTCCACCATCTGGAACCACACAAGTTCACTAAAGCCTGCAGAATTAGCTAAATTACAGACATTTTCATTAATTTTGTATTTCAGATTTCTTTACTAGGGCACAAGCAGGCAACAACCTGCGGGGTCCCTATTGTATTTCGAATTATTTTTTCTTCCACCCAAATGATCGCATTTTTCACTGCCTGAACATACCCAAAAACTCATGAAACTTTAAATATAAGTCACACCTGGCGAAATATTTTATAATCTATTGTCATCCTGAATTTCCACCACTAGGCGGCGCTATAATAAAGGAATGTGTGTTTTGGCTAATAACTCCCACGTACTTTATCGCACATTCAAAAACCTTATATCCACGCGTTCACTGAGTTGTGCTGAATCTCGTGATATAGTATAGGCCATATCGCAAAATTCGCGAAATGTAAACTCCTCCTAGGCAATTTCATTGTTTTGTACCAAACTTTGCACACAGCATCTATGGACCCTCATAATAAAAAGTTATATGAACTTCATTGCCTTAAGTGTTATAGTGTGGCCACGGTACCAAATATGAAATTAGACTGCCACCACAGTGCCACCTAGGGGCCGATCAATAAAAACTTAAAGGGTTATCCTCAGGACTTAAAGTAAAATTTTGAGGTACTTTTATGTACATTTTATGTAACTGTATACTTCTACTCCACTACATTTTGAGACATATATTGTACTTTTTATTCCTCTACATTTAGCTGTCAGCTTTACTTACTTTTCAGGTGAAGATTTAAAATGGAAAATATGATACATTTAAAATGATTAGCTATTTTTATAAATTAAACCACTTAAAAGTTTATTAGGTAGTTAAAATGAGCAGAGTGGGGTCATTTCACAGTGTGGTATTAGTACTTTTACTGAAGTAAAGGATCTGAACACTTCTTCCACCACTGTCTTTTTTTACTTCTGGCCTAAAGAGAAATGGAGGAACATTTTGTGGACTGATGAGAGTAAAATTGTTCTTTTTGGGTCCAAGGGCCGCAGACAGTGTGTGAGTCGACCCCCAAACTCTGAATTCAAGCCACAGTCCACAGTGAAGACAGTGAAGCATGGTGGTGCAGCATCATGATATGGGCTTGTTTCTCCTACTATGGTGTTGGGCCTATTTATCTCATACCAGGGATCATGGATCAGTTTGCATATGTCAAAATACTTGAAGAGGTCATGATGCCTTATGCTGAAGAGGACATGCCCTTGAAATGGGTGTTTCAACCAGACAATGACCTCAAAGACACTAGTAAACCAGCAAAATCTTGGTTCCAAACCAACAACATTGATGTTATGGAGTGGCCAGCCCAATCCCCGGACCTTAATCAAATTGAGAACTTGTGGGGTGACATCAAAAATGCTGTTTCTGAAGCAAACCCAAGAAATGTAAATGAATTGTGGAATGTTGTTAGAGAATCTTGGAATGGAATAACAGCTGAAAGGTGCCACAAGTTGGTTGACTCCATGCCACACAGATGTGAAGGAGTTATAAAAAACTGTGGTCATACAACTAAATATTAGTTTATATTAGTGATTCACAGGATTGCTAAATCCTAGAAACAAAAAAGTTTGTACAAAATAGTTTTGTGTTTTTAAAGGCAACGACAGACACTGCTATATTTTTGAACACACTCCTTTCAACTAATTGGCCAATTGCACAGCCTTAAGAGCTGCATATCACGAATGCTGGGTCTTGTTGGTTTTCTGAGAATCTACTGCACCTACTGGTACCTTGTTTGCCATGTAGCAAAAAAAATATACTAAAAACCTGGATTAATTGGACTGCTATTATATTGAACACAACTGTACTTGCAGATCAGCGAGCGGCTGAGAGGGCTGATTTCAGCTAATGATAGCCAGAAACAGTCTGTTCACTCACAACTCCATAGCTAGCTAACATTAGCCTGATAACGATTAATATCACCAATCAACCTAATCAATATAATCAAATGTTGGCATTGTATTGATGTCTTTCTGCAAAGCATGGATACATTGAAACCCAGTCGTTGAGTTACCTTTAGATGTTGAACACATTTTAAAATTTTATTTAACGCTGCATTAATTACTATTACCAGTTATGTAACTATGTTTAATGTTATGACCTGTCTTGGAGCTTGCCTTATGTAAGGATTCTTGATTTGGCATAAAGTGTGACTTGACTTGACTTGACTTGGCCAGACTTGCTTGTGACATGGACCAAGTCACATGTCTCCTGCTGAGTATTTTAATCTACAGCAGTGCATCATATTGTATAAGATCGTCATATTTCAATCAAAAACAAAGAAATGGACTTCTCTGCAACATCTCCACTGTCCTGGACATCACTGTTTTTACCTCATTAATTACTATGTCTACTGGATATGCCCTCATACACAGTGTACCTAATAAAGTGGCGGTGTGGTCTTTTGCTGCTGTAGCCCATCTGCTTCAAGGTTGGACGTGTTGTTCATCAGAGATGGTCTTTTGTATACCTTCATTATAACAAGTGGTCATTTGAGTTAATGTTGCCTTTCCCCAACCAGTCGGGGCATTCTCCTCTGACCTCTAGCATAAACAAAGCATTTTGGCCCAGAGAACTGCTGCTCACTTGAAATTTTCTCTTTTTCGGACCATTCTCTCTCTGTAAACCCTAGAGATGGTTGTTAGATCAGCAGTTTGTGAAATCCTCAGAGCAGCCCGTCTGGCACCAACAACCATGCCACGTTCAAAGTCACTTAGAGCACCTTTCTTCTCCATTCTGATGCTCGCTTTAAAATTCAGCAGCTTGTCTTGTCTACATGCCTAAATGCATTGAGTTGCTGCCATGTGATTGGCTGATTAGATTCTTGTGATAACGAGCAGTTGAACAGGTGTACCTCATAAAGTGGCCGGTGAGTGTATATGTCAAATAATTATACTAGAAATATATCATGAAATACTCACGTCCTCCCTGTGATGTGCCCTACAGTAATACAGTTTGCTTGTGACAGCCATACTAACATGCTTTCCCTCACTCTGCATCTAATTCAAGAATGGCATACTGCTTTGTCCACAGCGCCTGGCACGTCACACAGCGTAGAGACGAAGAATGGCATAACACCCCTGGTGACATGGCACCCAGTGCTTGGCAGCTCTAGAGCGGCACAGCCCAGGGAGTGGTAGGGGATCTGCATGTTTCCATGGCGACAGTACCTCCATCCCAACATCCCAGAATAACTTAACACATTCTCCCTTTATCCCCTATGGCGTATGCAATACTTCCTAGAGGGAAAATAGTTAGGATGGAAGCTCTCTGTTGAACATTGCTCTCATATTTTGCCCATTTTTATCATTTTATTGCTCTCACTGGCTTTCTTTGAAGCACCTTTATAAATATACCAATTCTGCCTCTCTCTCTGGTCCTGTGTCCTTCGTCTGCATACTTCCAGCCTGTTTACCCTCCTTGGCTTTCTTCTGGTGGTGTGTCTGGATATTTGTAACTGTATCTGTGTGGACAGGACCTTTCTCTCACCTCCACGCACACACACACACACACACACACACACACACCACACACACACACCACACAAACTTTCCCTCTGTTGTGACCGACTATTTGGTCGCTCCAGAAACCAGGACGCTAAATTTGTCCCACTGCTGACATGGGAGAAGGTCAGTGGAGCCAGAGATACAGAAAAAGGCATAATGACTGGGAGAATTTCAAAATAAGAGCTAAAATAATGGGGGGAAAACAGGTAGTGACAGATATGTGACACATTAAAAAGAGATTACAGTGTACCCACAGCAGGAGGTCTGATATGGAAGATGATATATGGAAGCTGTGCTGGCTGGGTTCAGGGCATAGTTTCCACATAGCTCTCCACTCAGATCTCACAACACTGCAGTCCTATACACATAACTGGCCTCAGATGGGATTCAACTGTGTCTCCTAGAGGAGCAATGCAGATTGTGGTTTACACTTGGGCAATGTCAAGGTGTAAATTGCTTTCAAATTAAACTGGATAGATTTTATGAGGGCCTGGCCTTACCCTGTCAGATACCTTTCTGATTTATAATAATCATAATAAAAAATAATAAAGTACTTAATTCATCCCCTTGGGCAATGCCTGAATTAGACCAAAAAAATGCCAGTACCCTAATTCAGCAGTTGCATTAAATCATCATGAGTCTTGGATTTATTTAGATTCATACATTTAATCAAGTCTGGGGTGAGCCAGACTAGTTGACAGACTTTATTTGATCTAATGGACTGATTTCACTGCCAGCTTCACAGTCGTATCGCTACAGTGGTGGGGAAATGTGGCTATGAGACACAGGATCATTCCATTTGGGGAGTATGGGGATGGGCTGACTGGCTTTATATAGATATATTTGGTTTTGCCCAATAAATACATTGTCACCCATAAAGTTGGAATAATTTAGTTTTCAGACACAATCCTCTGTTAATTGTGGTTTCATTTTCACTGTGATATGCTTGGAAGATATTGATTAATAAAGTTTTGAGAAGATAAACACTTTATTTGTCAAGAATTAATCACATTGTCAAAATCATTTCATGGAAAGTAGTAAAAAATATTTTATTCCAACCTTATGAGAAACCGTGTAAATAGCCTACTTAAGGGATGCACACATCTGACATTTCAGTCTGAATACTGATTCTGAGACCTGGGCTTTGGGTATCAGCTGTTTTAGAGTACAGAGTACCAGAGTTTAATTGATGAGCTGTATGCCTCACTGTGTGCAAGTGACTGGGATCAATACATTGGTATGATTTACTGAAAAGTTATTTATTACTAGTATGAATTGTTCACCAGATACTTGGTGAAAAAAATCTTCAGAATTAACAGGAATTAGAATTCAATGCAGCAACAAATCAAGAAACTGAAACAGGAATGTAAATGTTATATATAATATATAAACATAGAATTCCATTGTCATAGATACTCGATCAAGCTATTTAAGTCAGTATTAACCTGATATTTGATTTCAGTATCAGTATCGGTGCATCCTTGGCCTATTTTGGTATGAATATAAGGCAATTAATAATGGCTTACTGTTAATTAAAATAAGAAGCAAGGGTACTCATGTGGTGGGTAAGGCTAAGTGTCTTATTCAACACTGGCACTGACCTTTGGGAAATGAATTTAAAAATAATTTTCTAGTAATTTTTCTTGATTAATACTCACACATGCATCAGCGTGGAGAGATGTCTGGATGGGTCACCACAGTACAACGCCCTGAGCATTTAGAGGCTAGACGCCTTGCTCAAGGGCACCTCAGCAACAACAGAAGACCTCTCCAGCTACCTGTCCACACTCCATACTCTGAAAGTGTGGGGTGTTGATGACACTCTGGTTCCCAAGCCAAATCACTGTAAGCTGAGCTACTGGCAGTCTCAAAAAGATGGATGTTGTTTGTTTGTCTGCCCGTTTTAAATTATCGAACAACCTGTGACAGCGTTTTATAATCTGGGTGTTTGTGGCAATGGACCAGGTATTTACAGTTAATAACTTTAGGGCTACCATGTGCTGCAAAGTATGTTAGTGGGAAGTGGGTTATGTATGTAGGTATGAGTATGTATGTGTTTGTCCATGTGTGCTGGAGCCTCGCAGTGAGCGGGATGCCAGTGAAGGGAAGGGCATCGAATGGCTCAGGGGCTCAGTCCATTCCTGTGATTTAACATGACACCACTTGCACTAAGACTGCGACAGCTGCGTATGCACATGCCGGCCATTCTGTTTGTTGTAGGGGATTACCCTGCGATAAAAGCCCCAGTGAGCAGCAGCATGGCTGGGCTACAGAACTACTGTTTCCCCCCTGACTTAGAAAGCTTTCTCCAGGCCTCCAGAGCCCTGTGAAAACACAGGTGTGGGCACTTCATTCTGAGCAGGAATGAATGGGAGTATTCTCCTGATGATAAGCCGGGCTGTAGTAGTGTCACATCACCTTCAGTCAAACGGCACAGCACTGCAGCTTACGTAAGGTTCATTACTCAACAGAATTAGTGTGCGATGGTAGTGTAGTAATGAGCTCCGACTGCTCCTTTCATTTACCTCAGAGTAGTTAGGTGATTTTTTTGCATCATTGTGTTGTGTTGATGATCATCTGGGAGGTGTACACTGCTCTGCCATCTTTCACCATAAATGTTGTCTCGGCAGTGTAAAATCACCATAATCTGAGAGGAGAGAGCTCCGCACTGTATGTGTATGAAAAACTGATATCAAAGGGTTCAGTAATGGCCGCGCAGTCATCATGGCGACAGTATGGAAACTGTCTCTGGGGCGACACAGCCGCGCATCTGTTGCTGTCACTATGGTGACCATGTCCCCTCTGACCATGTCCCCTCTGAACGGCACTTAACCAGCCCATAACATTGTTGCATTGTCCCAACTTCAAATAGAGAATAATACAGAAACATTTCTCCTGACTTTTCTTTAAATGTACATTCTTTAAATCTGTATAATGCTCATGTTGCTCCTACCATGACCATGTTCCCCACATACTCCTTTAAGGAACAAGTTCATTTTCTATAAAGATGGGTCTTTATGGCAAAACACTTAAAAAAGAAGTCATCAAAAATCTTGTAGTTTACCAGTTTACTGGAAAAGTATTGAAATAATATTTTAGTTTTAATGTTAGAGAAAATTGAGAGTGTTCAATTGGTACACTTATTGCTAATTAACCTAAAGCCCTGAGTAGAGTTGATTATAAGACAATGGGCCTCTGGGCACAGGTATGCAAAAGGCCAGACCATATTTTCTCAATAGGAGCAAGACACATAATTTATAGTTGTTAAGCTTCTTTTTGTTGTGTTTCTTTGTACAAGTAGTTGTAACGTATCTCCCTGTGTAGACAGTTTTTGTCTCTTTGTAGTTGTTTTGTGTCTTTTTGTAGTTGTTCAGTGCCTCTCTGTAGTCATTTTGAGTCTCTTTGTATATGATGTTCCCTTTTCAAAATCATTACAGGTTTCTTTGTATCTCTTTATAGTATTTTCACATTTATTTGCAATCGTTTGAGTCTTTGTCTAGTTATGTATCTCTTTATGTGACATTTTGTATGTGAAGGCCAGGGCTGCCCAGCAGACATGCTCAGTAATCCATCCACGCCTGGAGAGTCCTGTTGTCAGTCCACACCAGGAAAATGCAAGCATACAATTCAAATACATAATAATTAAGATTATAGATGGTACATTAGTATTTACTTGGGTTTTAAATAAATCTCTCTCAGCTTTTTGAAGCAATTACAATTTCACCTTCAGGACATTCTCTGAAGAATAAAATCTGCTTATTAATTCATATAACTGTCTTAAAACATTTTCTCTATTTCCCCTACAGATTTTACCACATCTTATAATCATTTCATTGAAACATATTACTTGTTATCATTAAGAAAATAAAATACCTCTAAAAATATCAGCAAACACATATTTCATTAAATGTAGTCTAATTTAGGGGTTATTGTGTATCATACTGTATCTCACTGGACAGAGGTCCTTGTTAAACTTCCTTTAATCAACACTCCTTCGCTGTTGTTATGTTATTCTCCTCTTACATATCTAAGATTTCCCGACTGTGCTCAGATGACAGTTCTCCAGGTCAGTGATGATCTTGAGGCTAACCTGGGGTGAGGAGGACTGATCCCTCCCCCCCTCCTCCCCCGGCTCAGCTGTCCCACAATGTGCTGCTGCTTGTCACTGAGGAGAAGTGGAACAGTGTTGCCAGTGACAGGGCAATCCCTGTTACACACACATGCATGAACATGCAAGCACACATACATAAACACACACACATGGAGACCCATGCACACTTGTACACACATACAAAGGGGATTTTGAGTATACATTTTTTTTTTGGTATGATTAATTTGACATTTACTGCTTAAAATTACACAGTTATCTCTATTTCAAATCACCTTAAGTAAAAGGTTTATTGCTGTTTATTTGAAGATGTGTATCTGTTCCAGCATTAGATTTTTTTTTATTTTTTAGAATAAAATCAAGTGTGATATTAATATTTCAATGTATTTTACATGTGGTCGATCAGGTACAAACAACTTAAATCACCAAGATAAAAAAAGATAAAGATAGATCAACTACAAGTATAATCCCAATTGTCACTTATAAAATATTAATATTTTATCTGATCTGTATTCTATTAGTCTAACTTGACTTGAAGATACACAAGTACAGTATCTGCAAAGAGTAAACAAACACTTGATCTCTGGTTTTCTGCATCTCAAGTGTTCACTTTAAAATGCTGAGAGGGGACTTGTTCCTTAAACAAGACACAAGTGTGTGTCTGAAACAACTACAAAACGCGCGCACGCACACACACACACACACACACACACACACACACACACACACACACACACACACACAAGTTCTCTCGTTCTGCTGACAATGGCTTACGATGACAGAGGGTTATGAGTGACTCGGACACACTGCAGACCCCCTCCCTGCTGTACCCCTGAGAGCAACACAGGCGTCTTTGTACTTGCTTCACCATCAGTGACTATCCATCACAGACTAACCTGACAGCCCACCGCAGCCCTGCGCCAAGCCTCGAGTATGCACTCTGCCTCAACTCCAAACCCGAGCTCAAAAGCCCAGGACTAGACCACGAGCCACCAGCCAGACCGCTGCCTGGCATCCAGTCCCAGAGGGTCCCTTTGTCTGTATCAACAAGTCATTTCATCTTACACTGAGTGGGATACGTTCACTCGCTGGTGACAGGCTAAAGATTTAAATTTTGCTTTAAGTGTGAGTGTAATTTTGTTATCAGTACCCTAAAATTAGGAAATGTAAATAAAGAATAGGGAGGCTACACATAAGCACATAAAATGATGGCCATAGATAAGTAGAGAATAGTGACCAGCGGGCACCTGTAGCAGACTGGCAATTTGTCTTGCTGGTTAGCATTTTTTTCCTTTCACATATATTTAGGCCTCCTGCGTCCCTACCTTTTGTAAAGTACTAAGAGTCGCATAAAAGATGTGAGAGCTCTCTAAGAGGCATTTATCACAGCAGACATTGTAATAGCAGGAAAAGCACAGGTATAATTTATTACAATAATTACAACTCTGCTCCGTGTAGTTGTGCCACTAAACTATCCATCTTTAGCCAGCATGTGCCGTACCCTGAAACTGATTCACTTTAATAAATTGCACCATAATTAATGTTATTAATTACACCTGTGCTTTTTCTAAATGTCAAAATGCCTGCAATGACTCATTTAATGATATGCTCTTCCAAGCAGCAACCTTCAGGTCTGAAAAGGTAAGCCAATGCAGGAGTGCCTTAGACCAGCATTCTTTCTAATGGCCAACAGGGGGCGACTCCAATGGTTGCAAAAAGAAGTCCAATTGTATAAAAGTCTATGAGAAACTGGCCCTACTTCTCACTGGATGTCTAAACATTTTCCTAATGAGTTTATGGTTTCGAACGCTAGAAAGCCTTAACAGATGGTATAGAACATGGCTAGTAATAATATTTAACTGCCTTTTGCTGATTTTGACTCGCTTTACACTACAGACTGTGCTCATTCACACATACATTCATATGTTGGCCAAGGCTACCCTAAACGGGGCCACCCACCACGATCAGGAATTCATTCACACATCGATAACTGCAACATCGGGAGCAATTTGGTGTTCAGTACCTTGCCCAAGGATACTTCCACATGTAGGCTGCCCCCAGTTGAATGATGCAAGAAAAAAACACCCCCACTTTAAGAAGTTTGCCCAAAAAAGGAAAAAAATTGCCCCAGTATAGTATGCCAAAAAAATTGTAAATTGTAATTGTAAAATAAACGAACAAACAAAAAAGCAGTAGAATAGTTTGTTGATAAAGGTAATAGTGTAGTATGTCAAAAATGCATACCCCCCCCCCCCCCCCCCCCCCCCCCAATTTATAGTACCACCCTCATATTAACAATTTTGTCATCATGAGAAAAAATATATATGTTCATATCAAAAAACATAGTCACAGTGTCCAGAAATGCCAAAAACGTCATAGAATAGTATGTTAATAATGGTAACACTATGTCCAAAAATAACCAAAAATAATATTATTGTATGTTCGAAAATGTAAAAAAACCCCGCCATAGAATAGTATGTTGATAATGGTAATAGTAAAATAATATCATTGTTGTCTGCAGAGAAATGCAGCAAAAAAATTGTATGTCAAAAAATATCAAGCAGCTTAATTTACATTTTGGGAGAGGGAAAGCATGCACACAAGAGAAATCAAAAACATGCCAGGGTGAGAAAATAATAAAAAATAAACATTACATGGTAATTTTCCATGGTTTTCTTGATAATGATTTTGGTTATTATCAAGAAAACCATGGAAAAAGGCTAGATATCAGCTCTTAAATTAAACTCTTATGAGCTATTTTTGTTGTTATCATTATATTTGTCCAAACAAATGTAGAAAATAAAGAGTGAATGTGATCCAATGGTGTTATGGTGCAAAGATAAGTAATACCTTTTTAAAAAATATATTTTTTAGCATTTTGAAGTCTCTGAAAGGAAAGACATTCAGAGAAAGAGAAAGGACAACATGACCAATGTCTCAGCCTTAACTTGATGTGTCATTGTCAGTTGGCAGCAGTACTGTATGCAGGAGGCATAATAAAGACATGTATTATGTAGTGTGGCCACAAAAAAAGATCTCCCTATATCCAGCAAACATTTCCTGGTCTCCAGGTATGTGCATTGTTGTGATAAACCTGTGTGTAACCAGTATGTGCTACCAATTAGCTAAGTTTACCAAATCACTGCCGAAATCAGCTGAAGGAAGTTGAACCAAACTCAGAAGACCTAGGAACCTCAGGAGAAAGTGGGTGGGTGACCACAATGAAACAGAACACGAAACACAGGTGTAAGTTTTAGAAAATGTATTAGGCATAAACCTTAATTTCAATTTACAATGCAGATTTATCCACAGGTTCAATCACAATCCCCAAAATAACAAAAACAAGACTGTGCGCACAGTAAAATAAGGAAAATAATAAAGACCCGGGTATTAAATGTCGTTTTAAGAGTCTGTTCTCACTCCCGCTCCGGCGTAGGAATGTATGAAGCATGGTAAGTATGCCTCTTGCAGAGCTGTATGTGTGTGTACAGTTCAGTCCTACCGCACTGGATATGGGTGTGGAATACGTGTGTTTCTCCTGCTTACTCCGACTCCAAAATCATCAAAATCATTTTAGGGAGCTAATACTTTAAATAAAAACTCTACTGTATTTAAGGTACATAATTATAAACATAAATTGTGACATAAATGTTTGTCAATGTCACCTTTAAAATATCCTCATTTCCCTATAAACGCAATATAAACAACATAGCTGCAGTGTATCACAGCTAGCAGCCAGCAGCTAAGCTGCATTATTGTACAAAAATAAAACTTGGGACATCAAAAACAAACAATACTGATGAAGTATG
Organism: Centropristis striata; assembly: GCF_030273125.1. Classification (NCBI taxonomy): domain Eukaryota; kingdom Metazoa; phylum Chordata; class Actinopteri; order Perciformes; family Serranidae; genus Centropristis; species Centropristis striata. Next base: position 12,091,388 of record NC_081519.1, on the reverse strand, counting down.
TCTGCATATTAGCAGTTATCCCCTTTACCGAGTTGGAATGGAGTTTCAAGCCACTAACACTCACGTTTTAGCAAAAACCATGGAGATAAAACAGCACAGTTAGCATTTAAACTAGCGAGTGTTAGCCGCTAACGTTGGAGCACAAAACAGTGGAGATAAACCATTTATACAGTCTATGAGATAAACATAGTAACAGTTAGCATTTAAGCTATGGTTTAGGCTAGTGGACCTAAAGCTACATGCTAAAGGCCTGCTGAACTGACCAGCACGATGTATCGGGAAATGCACAGAAGACCACACTAGGCCTCGTTGCACACACAGGAACACTCGACGTTCTTCCTTTGTTTTATTCACACTGTTTTTATATTGTCAACATAAAACTGTGAATTAACACATGACCTGTACATATATTAACTTAAAATAAATTTTCTGCCTTGTTTTACTTACTTTCTTACCACTTGAATAAATGTTTTTCTCTCGTCATTGCTCAGCTCCGACTGACGCTTTGTCCTTTTACCTCTGTCAATGTGACCAATCAATACACCGTCGGGAGATGGGTTAAACTTCTCATTGGCTGAAGTGGCGATAAACTCTATTTTTTTTATCCTTTTTTGTCCTAAGACTTTCTTCTCTCTCCATGAGACAGTTTTTAAACAAATGAAATATGAATATTTATTTATTACCAGTGCTTTTATTTCTATTATTATATTTATTTATTTATTGGCGATTAAACCTGTCTGGGTTACATGTGGTAGTAATATAAGATACACACTATGCCTATCATGCCCACCTCTACTGACAGAAGTGTGTGTTTTGGCTGTTTGTCCGTGTTAGCGGAAGCCAGGCTGAATTAACTGATGAGCTATTAGGTGAGACATGTCCTGGAAGGATTAACACCTGGTGGCTAGGCTAACACTGACTAACTGGAAGAGGTCAGGACAACGAAGGCCGTACCTCCGCTTGGTTGTCTGATTGTTGTCCCTCGATCCCTGACAGTAACGGGAGCCAGTGTCAACTCGGTTCTCCACTTACTGTACTGTCCATTCCTGCACAGGCATGTCTGACTCTGTGTCCAGTATAGCTCAGAATGTCACTTGCATCATCCTGCGCAATCATCTTAGAAGGAAAGTCAGAAGATATTAATGTGGTTACATAAAACCAAGACCCAATAAAGGAAAGCGCTTATATATGTCACGTAAGCTTTTACATATTACGTCAACCAAGTTGATCACTGTAAACCTTCAGTCACAACAAAATGTTTATCTGTGACCTAGTTTTGAGTAAACAACAATCTCCGGCTTCATTTCCTACCCGTCTTCTTGTCATTGCTTATCACTGCCTCCTCATAGAAGTGACAGCTGTCCCTGGACTGTCCCCACTGCCCCCTTCTCCACCCCCATGGCAGGGGACTTTATGTATGTTGTCATGGAGGGAGACGCGAGTCTGGGATTAGCTCATTAAGACGGACATCTTTGATCCCAGGTTATCTCTCCCATTTCCACAGCAACTTGATCATATCCTGACACACAGGAGCGCACAAACCCACTGAAAGGGCGCATATACACACATGCACGCGCACAAACGGGCCTTAAAGCCCTGGAGAGCTGGGCCCAACAGAGATGTGAAGTGTAGATGTGCAGCAACAGCTAAACGCCGTGTCAGGTTTCTGGGGGCTCGTGCTAAATTTAACCCTATGATCCTGCAGCAGGCAGAGGGGTTTAAATGCCAGCCTACAGTTGCTCCACACCAGTTGTTCTCCACACGTCTTCCACTCATCACAAACTCAAGCCGGGGACAGAAGACAGGCACACACACATACACTCTGACACACGCTTGAAGGCGCAGGACCGAACACAACATAGAGTACAGCAGTTCCAGGGGAAGCAGGAATTTTTGTCCCCTTTCACACCACAGCGTTTTCCAGCATGGAGCTTTTCGAGACCAACCCTTACTTCTTCCCTGACCAGCGTTTCTACGAGGGAGGGGACAGCTACTTCCCCTCTCGCCTGCCTGGGGGGTACGACCAATCCACCTACCAGGATAGGAACTCTGTGATGGGCTTGTGTGGGAGTCTGTCTGGGGCTGTCGGAGTTGGGGTGGCAGGAACTGAGGACAAAGCCTCTCCTTCCAGCCTGTCACCCCACTCCGAGCCCCACTGCCCGGGTCAGTGCCTGCCCTGGGCCTGTAAGCTGTGCAAAAGGAAGACGGTCACCATGGACCGCCGGAGAGCAGCCACGATGAGGGAGAAGAGGCGCCTCAAGAAGGTGAACGAGGCCTTCGATGCTCTGAAGAGGAGCACCCTGATGAACCCAAACCAGAGGCTGCCCAAGGTGGAGATCTTGCGGAGCGCCATCCAGTATATCGAAAGACTGCAGGCCCTGGTGTCTTCCCTCAACCAGCAGGACACCGAGACGGGACAGCAGGGACTGCACTACCGAGCCAGCACGGCCCAGCCCAGAGTGAGTAGAGTAGAGGGACGATTAGAAGAAGGTCACACATTCATGACTGAGGACAGAACCAGGACAGGGAAAATACATAAAGAGGTAGAAGATGTTCCTACAAATATAAGATATTAAGAACAGGAAGAGATACACAACAGAAATTGGGAAAATGATCAAAGGAAAAATTTTCTTGACAAGGTGTGACTTTGACAAAATTCTTCAGAGTTGATCATTGTGGTTCGGGGGGAGAGGCTGGTGTATCTAGGCATAGAATAAACAGATAAATTTCCTATCATCGTCTTGCAGTTATTTAAAGAGGTTTTTAGGACTAGAAAACTTTTGTGATGGTTCAAAGAGACAATGATAACAAGCAGATCAGACAGGTGCCAAAAATATAAATCCAACGAGTGCTTCTGTCAAATTTCTTCTTTATTTTCCGATATAAAAGTCTTACTTCTTGTTGAGATACTGTTCATCATGAAAATTTGAAAAGATGCATTGATGGTGGTGGTGTGTGTGTGGTATTAGACTGCACTGTAGTGTTTCTGTGTGGGGCGGTGGGGTGTGCCGTGTCATAACACAGAGTGACTGACAGCAGCTTCTGTGTGTGCATCTCCATGGTAACAGGTGTCGTCAAGTGAGCCCAGTTCAGGCAGCACCTGCTGCAGCAGCCCAGAGTGGAGCAGCACTCCAGAGCAGTGCACACAGAGCTACAGCAGCGAGGGTGAGTACAGTTCACACACAGTCCCATTAGACAGCACAATGCCCCCGTGCCCAGATACTCAATGTGACGCCTCGTGTTTTTGCAGATCTCCTGAGTGCTGCTGACTCTCCAGAGCAGGGGAACATGCGCGCCCTGAGCTCCATCGTGGACGGCATCACTGCAGCAGCAGGCGGAGCCGTGGCCTTTCCTGTGGACATTTCCAAATAGATCCTCCACAAGGCGGACCCATAAGTGCACAGAGAGCCACAGACATAAATATCAATTGGCAAAGCATGCTGATAACCGGTCCAATTTAATTTATTTTTCAGCGTTACTCATCTGAGTGTCTTATGCTAAAATTTTAAAATAATGATTCTATTTGAGCTATAACTCTGCTGTTTAATGGGTCTGCTCACCAAACCGAATTCCTCCTGTACACAATGAGGCCTTATTCCCTTAATTCCCTGCCTTATCCTGCGGTCCAGACCTGTCTGTCAGAGCCACAGGAGCTTAGTCAAACTAGAGATTCAAGGACTTTACTGCATGAACCCAACACCTAGTTACTAGAGTGGATCCATGTCAGGCTTACCTTCAGTCTGACAGAGCCACAGAGGAATGATAAAGCCTGGTTTTCTCCATACTTAAAACTTATTTAAGTTTTCCTCTTTTCGAAACCTTTCCCTGATCTTTCATTCTTTTTGTGTGTGTTTTTATGCTTAAAAAAACATGAGTTTATTTTGTGGGGCCAATATGTACCATGGCAGTTTTGACCAAGATCTGCTTAATTTAAACTGGTTATAAATGCTAGTGATGTAAATACGTTCCCTTTTTCTACAGAGTGGTTTTGCCATTTTATTTTTTATTTTTTGCTAACTTATTTTTGACTTTTATAACTAAGATTGTTGTGTATTTGTAGATGTTCTGAAAAGTGATATTTTCTGTCCAATTCTTGCAATAAAGACCATTTTCAATATCTTGTATGTGATTGTCCTTAAAGGTGCAATGTGCAATACCTGCCAACATGCTTCAACGAAATGGGGGGCAGCGTGTCACCTCCTCCCACCCAGATTATGTACATTTAGACATGCGTAATAAATCTTGAAATACCTTATAAAATGAAAAGGGAAAATTCCAAACTCCAAATCTTGCCTCATCTTATAAAAGTAATGCCAAGTGGTTACACTATGGTAAACTAATCTACATTTTTAGTTGGTATAATAAACACAACACAAAACAACAACAAAATAACACTCCTATTTTATAATCTTCTCATCCAAACCATATATCTACGCCACTTGGAATGTTTTTCAATACGGTTTGTTGTCATTAGTTGCACTAAAGATGTGTTTCCGCAAAATAGCCAACATTAAATGTTACGAGTCCAATAAAAAGGTTTAGAGTTCAGCATGAAACCTCATCTCGCCAGTGTTTACTCTTGTTTTGCCTCATTTCAAATCACTCGTTTTCCCTGCCATGAACATGTGTTTTTTTTCATTTTTTACAGGGGTATGGGATGGTGATAAAGGTCACTTGGTAAGACCATACCATAAACAGATTATGAGAAAACAGGCCCCAGGGCACAGACATGCAAAAGAACCCACCACCTCTCCCACATAGGAGCAAGAGCCACAGATTTTATAATTTTTGAAGTTGTCTTTTTGTTGTTGTTTTGTGTCTCTGTGTAGCCGTTACTCATTTGTTTCCTTTTAAGGTAATTGGTTAGGGTTTTGTGTGCTTTTGTAAATGTTTTTATCTATTTGTAATTATTTATTTTTTATCTGTGGTTATTTGTATTTTACTAGTTTAGTTATTTTGTCTCTTTGCAGCTGTTTTACATGTCTTTATACTTGCTTTGGTCTTTTTGTTCTCTTTTGGTGTCTCTTTGTCATAGTTTAGTGTTTTTTTGTGTTCATTTTGAGTCTCTTGTCTCTTTGAGGGGCACATTAACACTTTGGTCTCCTGGGCCTGTGCCTCCTTGGCCCTTATATTGTGCCATTAACTGGGAGCTTTACCTTCAAGGTGATACACAAGCTCTTAGGACAGCTACTTGTCCTCTCCTGTTGGACTGAGGGCAGACTGGATGCTACAGTCACTCACTTATCTCTCGAGGTACGAGTGGAATTACAAGACAGGACGAGCCACAATTAGCTGGTTAGCTTGCTCATTTCAGTGGATATCTCTTTAACACATTACGTAAACGTCCAAACTGTCACTTCTTCACATTCTATTGACAATGTTAGTTAACTTTTAGATTGTTTTACACTAAATTCTGGCCATCTTACACATTGAACATTTACCTGCCAATTAAGTACTTAGACTGTGATAATGTCAAAAGGAACACAACATCCAAAATCTTTAAAAAACAGCTTTACTTATGTCTATATAGTGTCATAAATACAGTTCACTTTTTTAAATAGCCAAATAATAAAATCTTGATTTGTCAGCATTGTTTCACACCTGGAATAAAGACACAGTACTCATAGCTGCCACATAGCACATTACACCTTTTAGACACCTTGGAAAAACTCTAAAATAAAAAAAATAAAAGATTGTACACCCATCCAGCACTTCACTGGTTCATATGCTGTGTTCTCATTGGATGAGGAGTTGGTCAGCCAAGAGTACTGACTGCTCACTGGCACGTCTCCATGGCAACTAAATGGGAGGTGACGGGACAGGATTAGAAGAGTCCGTCACATTGAGCAGTTTTATGTGTATATCATTGGCTGATATTGAGCAGCAGTTTACAGTTTGATTTGAGAGAAAGTAAGGAATCAACAGAGAGGAGCTACAGTGTTCACACTACCCATCCACAGAGAAAAGTCATGGTCACGCGGCTGGGGTCGGCCTTTCACACACAATTTCTCCTCAAGTCTCGGGCAGAGAGACTCATTTGCTCACTCACACACACATACTCTTCATATTAAAGGATTCTCTCTATTCTAGGCTACATAGTGTCATACTGAAGGCGAGAGAGGCGAAAAGAGGAGAGGTAACAGCTACATAGTGTCAAAAGAGGAGGAGGAAAGGGGAAAAGGAAAGAAGAGGAGAAGAGGCAAAGAGAGAAGTCTGAAATTGGACCCATGAACCTGTGAAGAGTCCTTGTAGAAACACACCCCCTCCTTAGTGAGACCCTCCCACTAACGATTCACACACAGCATACAGCAAAAGACACACAAAGGTCCGACACGGAGAGAAAGAGAAAGAAAGAGAAAGAGAGAGAGAACAGTCACTATCGAATACAGGGCATTGGGTTTCATACAGCACTGATATTATATTATTTTCCATATATATTTCCAATATATATATATTTATATATATATATATATATAATATTTCTATAAAAAACATAAGTCATCCATTTTATGTACAGAGACGATAAATGAGTAATACCTTGCATAACCGGTAGAGGGGCAATGTGCAGTGGGATCTGCCATTTATACAAGTATTCATCATTCCCAAGAACAAATCAACGACTTGTTGTCAACATCCCTTTCAATCTTTTTTACACTAACCAACTGTTGTGTTGGCTAGGGCGTGACGACACTGGATCATTGGTTTGGACTTGGCTATGTTAAGAGATTAGAACCAGGACAAGAACCCACAGCTGAGACCAGGGGAGCAGGAGCACAACACCACAACAACAAGGCTACTGGGAGCACTGGGGTAAACTGGGAGAGACAGGGATGAGTCTCCTTTACAGCAGCGAGCGCAGCCAATGAGCACTCTCAAGAGTTCAAAAGTCAGAGTTGGCCTCTGTATTGCACGTGTCCGAAGGAGAGTTGAGAGGTGAAAGATGGGAGGTGAGGCCGGGCGACAAAGGGGTGAAGACCCCTCCCCAGTGGCACCCAGGACTCCCTCTCCAGATTTGGCATATCACTCTCAAAAGGCCGCAAGCATGTGTCCGTATAGGTAATGAGAATGCACTGGAAGAGGGAGGAAAGTAAGAAAAGAGCAATATTGAGTTTGTGCTTTGACATATTCAATACAAGCAGATCTATCAATGAAATTGGTGGAAGCACATAAATATTAAAAATGTAAATTATTTAATTAACACCACTCTCAAAGTAAAGATCGATAACATTTTTGCATGATGAATGGCTCTCTGAAACAACATTATACAACATGAAAACACTGTTCTTGGTAAAAAACTATGGACCATTGTCTTACAATATGCTATTGTGTAAATTATGATTCCAAGAAGACACTTAAACTCACATTGTTTACTAACTAAAAGGCTCAAGACAATGCAAACGTGCCGTAAACTGGCATTCATTCTAATGGCCAGTAGGGGGCGACTCAATTGCAAAAAGAAATCCAATTGTATAGAAGTCTATGAGAAAATGACCCGACTTCTCACTTAATGTATTACCTCAGTAAACATTTTTATAACCCGGTTATGGTCTTAATTGATAGTTTCAAGTCTTCTTTAGTACAGCATGATGCATTCATTTGGTAAATTATGGTTCCATTTAGAGTAAAATAGATAATAAAGCAGGATATGCTTTAGGACGTTGCAACCTTCTGATTAACAAGTCGCTACCATGGAACGTTGTGTGTTTTCATCTTTGACCCTTTCACAGTGTTTTCATTTCATGAATATTAATTGTGGTTGCCTAAAAATCTCTTGTTCAGAAGCATGATTTTCTGCATGTTCTAATCAAGATCACAGTTCATGTGAGATACAGATGCACCTTGCTATTCAAGCTAGCAAGCTAGCGCTAGTGTTAGATGATAAGTAAGTATCCTCCTCCCCAACGCCACCCTCTTGTCCAAATATAGTCACTTCTGACTCTAAAAATCAAGATGGCAACAATCAAAATGTCAAACTTCAGGTTTCAAAATGCTAGTTTACAAATTACGGTGTCTCTATCCACTTCTTTTACAGAGTCGATGATCAGTACATCAGCCTGGTACTGTAAAGTTAGTGCCACATTCCTGCCTCATGCCACACAGCTGGACAATGCTGGTTAAAAGCGTACTGACCTGTAAGTTCAACTGTTTCAGGTAATGTTTTGTTAGCTTACCTGTTAGCATTAGCGCTCCTGTTAGTAAGCAGAGAGTAGTTAGCATGAATAGGTCCGCACAGCCGAGGGGTCGAGTCTCGGGGTCGCCGGGGGAGGAGCTTGAGCAGACGTGGCACAGAGGGGTTCAGGCGCAGCAGGACAGAGAGGACACAGCATGCAGTTAGTCAGTCACGACAAGCAGAAAGAAGCACACAGATACACACAGAAAAGTATGAGGCTGACGTAGAGGAGTTTGGTTAGTAATGTAACACACCTTCAGGCTGGAGCTGTTTCTTGGGCATCAAATTCACAGAGGGCGGCATGGACATGGAGGGCATGCGGAAGCCAGCAGGCAGCGTTTCCATGGAGCCGGCCATCATGCCCAGCCCCACCCCTCCTTCACGTGCTCGAAACCTCTTACGCCACGATGGAGAGCGTCGAAAAGACTTGTCATCCCCACTCTACAGGGAAAGAGAAATAGAGAAAAGCTAGGTCAGACAATGGGCCCTTTTCTCAGCAACAGTGCATTTGATCAAAGCAGCAGCTTGAGAGGTCACCTCTTCTAGTCGACGGTCGGTCCCCAGGGCTAACAGGTTGTTGAACTCCCTCTCCAGAACCTGCCGTGCCTGAAAAACAGCACACACAACCTTTGTAAGCTGGAAACACAGTGAAGCTGTGGATTAACCAACCAGGGCCTGAAATAAACAAAAGCTAATGGCAAAATGTCAGTGAAAGCTCTGTAAATATCTCTAATAAACAGGAATAACCTTCATGTTTTTTGTTCACCTGTGAATATGAAGCTGTGGGCCAGTAATCTGTACTGAAGCTTGTGACTAGCAAAATCTTTCAAGTGAATTCTGAGTGAGAACAACAGAGTGCTTTTGATAAGAGAACAACTGATCCAGAATCTGAGGCAGAAGTAAATGTTGGCAGCTTGTAGCCGGCAGCAGAAGGAAATGCTGACTTCACACAAACCGCCAAGCTACCAAAAAGTAAATCAACCAATCTCATAAAAACATCAACTAATGTAACTGTTGGAAGATGAAAAAGCCCTGTCGTGAGCTTACAGTGTAGAATATTGTAAGAAAAATAAAATACATCTTAACGGTAGAAATCTCAGGTTTATATATTTTTATCCCATAATTCATCAAGACAGCCTACAAAATGGACCATATTGCCAGATATGGCGCAGTTAGTTCCGTCATTGCATACTGAGTACAAACTGCTGTGTTTTCCTCTGTTACCACCTGTGTGTTCTGCATAGGGATCTGCAGGATTAGTGCTAGGCTGCTGTAGTCGAAGGTCTCGTCCAGAGAGAGTAGTGCTCCGTGGACCCCACTCTCCAACAGGTTACCGCTGTACTCCCTCAAACCAATGGACAGGACCCAGTGGATCACCTGCTCATTGGTCCACACCAACACATCTGACATAAAAGAGAGTGGCTCAGATTCAAGGTACTGCAGCACATTGAGTGTCAGCACACATCATTACTAGGAAAAAAGAGCAACTTCATTCAGAGTAAAGAGAGCTAGAAAGCGAGAGAGATAAAGAGATAATGTGCATGTCCACATAGTGTCAACTCACTGGCACACTCCCTTTGTTCATTTAAAGCACAGCTGTCAGCCAGCTTTCCAAGTTGGAACAGGCGGTGTGTGTGCATGTGTGTGTGGGGGTGTGCTTGTGTGTAAACAGGGCAGGACTCTGATTTGACATGACAGCTGAGTCAAGTTCATGTGTAGAACTCAAGGTCAAAAGGGCGAGAGGGTTGGCTAGATCTAAGTGTGTGTGTGCGTGTGTGTGTGTGTGTGTGTGTGTGTGTGTGTGTGTGTGTGGAATACTCTTGGTATGTGGAGCTTTGGATCATAAGATTGCAGGCCTGCTTCAGCTGGCGTTTTGGCGGTGTAAGGGCAGAAATGGTCCACACAAGTACGCAAACGCAGATGAGATATGTGAGATTGATGTGGCAAGTTAATGTGTTTTGGAGTGTGTCATCCAAAAATCATAAGCTGCAGTTTATAACATGAAACAACATGAATCAGTGAGAAGATTACCTTTCTTCTCTCTTGATTTATTACCTCAACAAACATTTTCCTAATGAGATTATGGTCTTAATCACTAGTTTCAAGTCTTCTTCAATACAGTACGATGCTCATTTAAGCAAGAAAGTATGTCCATGTTTTTGTTTTAGAACTTTGGAACACAAGGACTTGGCCTTTAATTTTTTTCTGTAAGCCCATTTTGTTATGAGCCTGTTTTTCGATTATATTCCAATTAAGCTGGTAACTAAGCTGTTGCTATGCTACCGGTACCTGGCACATTTCCTTTGGTAACCTGTGTAACCTCCCCTGCAGCTACACCTTCTTGTCCAAATATGGTCACTTCTGACTCCATAAAAACAAGATGGTCACGGCCAAAATGCTAAACTAGAGGCTTGAAAATGGTAGCCTGTAAACCTATGGGTGACATCAAAGTGGACATGTCACTTCTTTTACAGTCTGTTCCTCAACCATGACAGTGCATATTAAGCAATTGTCGTTTGTGTTTGATCACATGTTTCTGCCCTGAGGTGCAGCTGTTTCAGCGCTCTGACCAAATTGACAATCTAAGGCAAAACCACTAGGTGGTACTCTGGCCCGATGAGACTGTGGATGTGGGCATTCTCGTGCATTAGTAGTTGAATGTGTGTTTGTGTGTGTGCTTGCTATTTTGTCACTGTGTGTATCAGTGTGTGTGTAGAGTGTACCTTTCATGTCGTGTTGGCTGTCCTCTCTCCGGCGCTCCAGGTCTTTCCTGTCATAATTGAGTCTCTTCAAGCACATAATCCCATACTGCAGACTAGCCCTGGTACACATACACACAGACACACATGCACACACACAAATATACACAGAAATAAGCACACAAACACACACACGTACACACAAACATGGTGGAACAAACAAGCTCGAACACAAACACAGAAAAGCACAAGCACATTTGCATCATTAGCTTTCTCATCTCCATTGCTAATGTGTCCAGTTAGCAGATGAAAGCGGTTGCTGATCAAACAGCAGCTCAGCTGATCGCTGTAGCTACAGACCTATGGAAACTGTCCACCATCTTGAGGTGGCTCCTCAGGTCCTTCTTGGTCAGGTGGTCCAGCATGCGTGCGTCCACCAGACACTCCATGAAGTAGGATCTGTACTGAGGCAGGCCGAGGCTGGGCAACCACTCGTTCCCTATCCACTCATGATTCATGTCGCCATACGCCAGAGTCTACAGGGAGAGGAGTACATAATGTTACCAGTCTGTGCAACAGAAAAAGAGAGAGACTGCTTTCTGTTTCAGGATTAGATATTGGACACATGGACATAGCTGTGGGACTGTTTTATGTGGAAAAACAATGTTCTTTGTTGCCAAAAGCTACTCAGGGGGAGAACTAATTAAATCTGTCATTTTGTATAACTAAATAAATGAAATAATATACATTGGGTAATACAAATGTTTAAACCAGATTGCAGTGTAGGTGTTACTTGTACAGCAGGCCTTTTTTACAGCAGACACCTTGACAGTAAAAGTATTACTAATAATATTAAAAATGGCTGCCTTTAATGACAGTGATCCAGGTCCATGGCGCTGGTAAGTTGCATTGTCATTATGTACCGTTCCATCAATATTTTTTTATTCAATACACTTGAGTCGTTTTCTCTGATAAGACCTCAGCTCAGATTGATGTCAGGGTAGAATTATGCTCGGAATTGCAAGAGGTCACCAAAATTCATTCACCAAGAGGCCTTTTTTTCGCAGACCACATTAAGCCATGTCAGAATAGGAAAACGCAGATATAATCAATACATTTAATGATGGCTGAATTCCATTGAGCTGCTTTGGTTTCAGAGTCAAGGTCAAAATGTTCGATCACAGGCTGCGTTTGAAAGTGCTTACCGCATACTATATACTCAAACTGTGCGCACTGCACATTGTGTACTAAATTAAAGAATAAGTAAGTGATTACCAGCAGACTGTTGCAGGACTACTTATTCTCTGCATCACATGACTGCATTGACATTTTTCGCAAATGGAAATCAGCACTACTTCTTCAACTTAATTTAACATTGTCCAGTATTATTTTAAGGCACATGAAAAATTACTAAAATATTTCCTTGTTTAACCCTTTGGAGTCTTGGGCTATTTTGTCTGTTTTTGAATACTTTTTCTTCTGCCACTTAAAAAATGTTTATCATGCCATGGTGGTGTATGTATTTTTTCCCAGCACAATCTCACCTATATGACCTGGTAGTTCTTTTCACTTAGACGTACTGGATCGACATCTTGATAGATAAAATATGATTTTGAAAATTTTGTTTTTTTTGTTTTGTTTTTACTTTCAATACACAATCATGTTTAATGAAGTATATTGCAACACAAGTTGCAAATATAACACATAAGAGGTCAAATGATAATAACTATATATCTATATTTTTATACTACATTTTTGGCCTTATTTCTGGTCAAACAAAAACTTTTTGTCTCTATAATAGTATAGAGACAGAAGGTGTGAAACTCTTCCTCATACTATTTTTTTTTACTTTATTCTTAGTTTAGTTTGGGTATTATTTATTTATACTTTATTTACTTTCACTATCTATCTGTATTATTATTGTCTTTCCCCCTGGGGATCAAAAAAGGTTTATTTTGTCTTACGGAATATGTAAAGCATTAATATATTTATTGCATATACAAAATCCACACTTTGCAGTTGGAACACACTACATATTTAATTTTATGCTATACTTTTATGAATAGTATTTATATGCAATTTTGTATACAGCCAAAGTGATCGGGATATTAATTGTATGCCAATCAAGCACGGTTTGTACACACAGTCTTGAAAAGAGCTATAATCAGGTAGACTAAGTGAAAATGCCGGTGTGGGAGGACCATGATTATGCTGATAAAACATGCAAATTGCTAAGGAATATGTTGCTGGCAAATACAAACACGTTCATAAGATTAATGTGTCAGTTCAACACAATTACAAAAAGAGACATTTTTTAACTGAGGTGAACAAAATTAAGTGTGTGGTGTCCAAAACGAAATAAAACTAAAATTACTCTACTTTTCCTTATAAAACATTTTTTGGTTCCTGCCGATTATTTTGTGTCCCCCTCCTCTGCCTCTGTGTCCACTTTCCCAATTACTGTGTCCAGAGCTTGATATTGACAGTGAATTGGCTGCCCTCTCATATTCAAATACACTGATGAGTGTATGTGTGAGTGAAGAGCGCGGGCACGGTTTCAGAGTGTGTGTAGACAGATGTTAGCAGATCAGTGACCTCACCTGTGCCCAGCTGCCCTCCTCATTCTCCTGAGTGGCAGCATTGTAGAGACAATATACAAGGTCAGAGAGACAGGCCATAACTAAAGACACACACATCGCACATTCAGAAGTACACACACACACACACACACACACGCACACACACACAGCTCTTCTGAGATTTTACCCTGCACACACATCAACACTCATATCATTAAACGATCTTTGCACAGAAACACAGGTCACATGACAGTATACACACTTACAGATACACAAAGCACAAAAATCTGTTAATGTGTGTTGTAGTGTGTATTTAAAGGGGTCTTCCAGGAGATGACATATGTGTGTCACGGTGGGGACGGTGTGAGGTGAGAGAGTGTTGGGTTGGGGGGGAAAGGGGAGGGGAGCACCCAGATGGTACTGACCGCTTTGGTGGAGGAAGCCAGGTTCTCCATCTCTTCATGAGTCACCCACACATTTCCGGAGGACTGCTCAGAGGACGAAAACACACCCGTTCACACACATACACACACGTGCGTGCAAAAACACACCCAAGAATGCACTCGTGTATATTTTCACACATACCAACCACCATGTGCGCACACAAACACAGACAAACACACACACGCACACGCACACACACACACACACACACACACACACACACACACACACAGACAAACACTGTGTTGAGTGATGCCAAGGGAGGGAGTGTATTTCAGGCAGGTAGCTTGTAGCTATATGTGGCACTATTTGTGAGTCGATTTCCCACAGAACCTCATGCAGTTTATGGCAGCGGAAAAGGACAAGTCAACCCAGTACTGTGGTCTGAACTGAAGAACAAAAAAAGCAAACCAGAGTGAGGAGTCATCACCCCAGGGTGTAGAGTGAAGGTTAAAGGGATAATTTGGATTTTGTTGAAGTGGGGTTGTTTGTGGTACTTATCCATAGCCAGTATTACCTACAATAGATTGTGGTTGGCACACCCCAAGTTTGAAGAGGCAGACAGGAGGTCAGGCACCAAAGCTATGCTATGTACCGCTGAGGATTTTAGCCCCCAAACTCCATTGACAAAAACAGTCATTTTACCTGACAGAACACAGGAGTTGTAACTCAATAAGACAAAAAAAACGAACCCATCGAGGCAGCAGAAGATCAGCTACATTTTGTTTGTTTGGTGGCTTTGAAGAGAGCACAGATAAGATAAAGATTAAGGTTCCCTTATTAGTCCCACAATGGGGAAATTCAACCTCTGCATTTAACCCATCCTTTTGACACATCAGTGAACACACCACGCATTGGGCAGCATTTCTGCGATTCGAACCGGTGACCCTCCGGTTACAAGCCGATTCCTAACCTCTAGGCCATGGACTGTCCATAATGTCTATATAATGTAATGATAATGTCTTCAGTTCCCCCCAAATAAACTTAAAACAGGGCTGTCGGACGGTAAGGTAAAACTGTGAAAATATTGTACAGCATACACTTAAACTTATTGATTTTTTTAAGGTGGCTAAAATAATGTGCCTGGCTAAAAGTAATGTGCCTGTCCTCTGCCTGCTTTTTCAAACTGTGAGCATGCAGACCGACTAATACACCGACTCTGGTTAAGTATCTCATACAACCCCACTTCAAAAATCCAATCTATCCTTTTAAGTCAAATCGTGGAGGTGGTTGTTTTGTGTAGGGTAATGTAATGTTCATAATCACAATACTGGATTGCAGTTTTGTGTAGTTTCATGTGCTCATTTATTTATTTGCTGTCTGTGTATGCACATGTGGGATCATGTGGAGGTGTATCTGCTGTATTATTTTACCGTTCTGGAGGTAAGAGGTGCAGACGGGCTGGTGAGGGACACCATCTCCTGGATGGCCAGGCGGAGTTTGAGTCGGTGCAGAGGGTTGCTGATTCCAATCTCCCTCTGAATCTCTGTGTCCGACAGAGCTGACATGATGGCTCCGCTCTTCACGTTGGCACGACAGGCTGCCACATACCACGCTGGCATACCCACCCACAGCTGGTGAGAGTCATCAAGATATTCAACGTCACCATCATTGTCGCCATATAAGGTCAGATAGAAGGGGAAGGGAATGCAGGCTGTAATGGTCTGCCTAGTATTTGATATCGTGGCATTTATCATTGTATTAAAGTAGCGTAGCGTAAGATAGCAAGATAAAGGGAGGTTTTATGAAAATGTATGGTAAGTAGATGTAGAAGTAAATTAGGGCAGTACCTCCAGCCAAGACACGACAGTCGGGCCGTCCCAGTGGGCAAAAGGCAGACCTCTTTTTCTGGCATCTTCTAGGAGCTCATGTCTGACAAAATAATAAAAAATGTTCAAAGAAAAACAGAAGGAAGGGAGAATTGCCAGAGAAATGGTAAATGAACATATTAAAATGACAGGAATCAGAGGAAAAACAGACAGATTGAAAGAGAAAGAGAAAAAAGGGATGTGTTTACTTCTTTTTCATCCTGCGGTCCCTCTCAGCCTGTGTGCCCAGTTTTCCCAGAGTCATAGTGTCACCAATGCCCATGTCAAAGTCTGGAATACAGCAAAAAAGTGTTTTTTTGTAAATCACACACACTCTCTATGCGATACTGTATGTAGTGTGCATGAGTGTACCTGTCAAGGCTGGTAAAGACTGTCCGTCCCTGCCTGCTGTCTGCTCCATTCGACCCCCCTTCTCCTTCTTCCCAAACAATCGACCAATAGATGACTTGATGCCTTTCTTCTGCTTGCTGCAAACAGTTAAGACGGAGAAAATTGGGTTAAAATCTTTAGAATATTAGCAAAATTTTTATTTTGTGTATTTGAAGCAAAATTAAAGCTTTACATCCAATTTCAGCCACTTCAATTTTTTTAAAATTCGTCAGTGGAAAGTTAAAGTGGAGTCATAAAACACAGACTGACACCAAATCTGTACTGATACTGATTTATGATGCTGTGCTTTGTGTGTGTGTGTGTGTGTGTGGGTTTACCCTCGGCCGTCCTCTAGACTGCCTGTGAACTGGGCGAAATTGGTTTCTAGCCGTAAACTTCGGGGGGATGAGGGAGGTGATGTCTCACACTTGATAGTAGCTTTGTCCACCTCCACTGGAGACTAGAAGAGTCACGAGAGCAACTCAACTCAGTCACGAAAGTCACACTTGGACAAAAGAACAGTACTGTTTTAGTTGTGTTTGAAAACTTACGGCTACTTTCCTGCGGTGTTTCCTCAAGTCGCTTGGCTGTCAAAGAAAACAACAAACAGTTACAGACACAGCTTTTTACAATAAACATACTGCTGGATGACATGTGTGCTCTCTGACCAGAGTCATGATGCCTAGATGGTGGCTGGTGTTGCGTGAGTGGTGTTTAGGTGTGGAGTGGCCACTAGTGGGCGGGGAGGAGGACGATGCCAGGGACTGGGCAGTAGCGGAGGTGGGCAGCGCCCGGGGTCGAAGTGTCACATTGAGTCCGTCCATGCTGCCGCTGTTCACCCGAGACTCAATCTCGTCAGAGCGGAGATCTGCTGACTCTCTCTCAACCTGGATCATCCTGCACACACACATGCACGTTTTTTTTATTTTTTAACAAAGAATATACAATCAATTAATTTACACACACCGTGTGTTTCTGTGATATGAATTAAAAAATAGTTAAAAAGCTCAAAATAAAATCACTTATTTTGAATTTCTCATTTGTTCTGCAAGTCGGACTTGTATTTTAATTAGGGCCTCGGGGCAATCGCACCGAGCACTACTGTTATACTGTGGATTTCTTCTTATTCCTCTTCCGGACGCAATTTCCGGAATTTCTGTACGATGCACAGATGCGGCACCAACACCACCAACAGCCTCATTGGGTCCCATATTAAAAACGCAGGGAGTTATTTGAAAAAGGGAAGATGGAACAGTTTTTTAAGATCGCTCTAACAAAGCTATTTTCTAATTTTTCTGAAAAAAAAAAAACATATGTAGACGTTCAGGAAGAACTCGGGATGCTCAAAGTGAAGTCGGATCAATGATAGGTATTATGGTTTTGCCAAAAATGCTTTCTGTTTGAGGCCAGAAATTCCAGTCCACCTCTGGCTGCTGTCACTCTTTCGGAACTTTAACAGGTGGTATCAGTTAATTCTGTTGATTGCTTTGATCTGATCGCCTTTGATCTTTGATGTGATTACAGTTACAGATACACACACACACACACACACACACACACACACACACACGTGTGTAAGTGCGCACACTCCTCACACATGCATACACCTGCTTCAAACACGCACACACGCACACACAGGTAACTTTGTGATTTTAATTACACACACAGGTAACTTTATGCGATTTTCGCTACACACACACACACACACACACACACACACAAACACACACACACACACACAGGTAACTTTATGTGATTTTAATTACACACACACACACACACACACACACACACACTCCTCCACATACATGTTTCTCTCTCTCTCACACACACACACACACACACACACATTTTGAGGTTAAAGGGCATAGTTTGAAATCTCTGAAGAGTCTCATCATAGTGTACACACACCGGCAGTAGCCTCCGTGGCCCTTTCAAAATTTCCCCAGAGGAAATTTTCTAGTTTTTTATTTATTACACAAATCTGGGAAATACTCCTAATTTATATATGTGTCATTTACAATTATTTTAAATACTTTATTCAGCCAAAGAAGACTATATATTCAGCATATTGTTGTGTCAATGCTCTTTTCCATTATATAGATAAATTATATATTGATTGCTAGGCCGATGATATAAAAGTTATAATTATTGTATTTTGAGAATGGAACAATATAAAAAATAAGCAAATAAAAAAAAAAAGTTTTTCAAAATAAAAGAAATACATAATTCAATGAAACACAAATTGACAAAGATAATGTGTTGCATGTGTTACATACAAAATTAAAGATAAAACAAACTGAGATAAGGAAGTCTAGGAACATTGATTTCTTAATTTTTTATCCCACTTAGTCCTGATCTTCCTAAACCTCTTCTGTTTCACTGTCCACCACCCGCACTCAGTCATTAACTCATTAAATATAGTGAAACAGTGTTTAATGCAAGGCTACAATTTATAATTTACAAGTGTATGAAAAAATGGAATAATGCAAAGATCTTGGCAAAAAGTGCATTGTAAAATTACCTTTAATAGAATTAAAAAAAAATCTTCAAAGGAGTCTGGCTTCTCTGCAGCATAATCAGCATCTACTTTGCATCTCTTCCCCAGAAGCATATTCTGAGGTGTCACAAGAGGACGTTGTTTACTGTAAACTGGAATAAACAGCGTCCTCTTCCAGCAAGAAACAGAACTGGAGAGTCTTATCTACATTTTGATCATCTTTCTATCTAATGCCACTATCAGTTGTGGTTCATCCTGTCTGGCCACAGGCCTTCATGCATTGCATTAACACGATGGAGCCGCAGGACCTTTATGTTGCTGTAGTATATTCAAAATGTCTTCTTTCTAGTAATAATTGCTTGTATTATCTTCAATACTTTGTTCTCCTATTATCTGTATCCTGTTTCAGTGCTGCTGCACTGACCCAGTTTCCCCCATGGGGATCATGAAACTGTCATGTGCTGTAATCTAATGTGCCTGTGCTTTGTCACCTTATCTCTTCATTGATAGCGTCGAGCTGCTCCTGCAGCATAAGAGCGAGAGTCTGAGCGTCAGACTGGCCGCTGGGGGAAAGCAGGGTCGAGCTAACGTCATCATCCAGGTCTGACTCTGCCTCTATGTCGCTGCCGAGGAGGTGGCTGACGCTCCCACGCAGCGATGGGTAGTCCTGTTCAAACACAGCGCACACCTGGACACAACAAACACACACAAGCTTTAACTCATGTAGACACAGCAAAAGAACCCAATAAAACAAAACAATAAACATCTATTGAGTACGGAAGCGCATTGCATTCACTGGATAAAAAAAAAATAGACACCTTATCTCATAATTACGAGATCTTTTCTCGTAATTACGAGATCTTTTCTCGTATTTATGAGATCCTGATCTCGTAATTATGAGAAAAGATCTCGTAATTATGAGATCAGGATCTCGTTATTATGAGATAAGGTGTCTATTTTTTTTTATCCAGTGAATGCAATGCGCTTCCGTAATTGAGTGTGCCCTGTATTTTTTTTTTTTTACTATTTTACCTTGTAAGACAGTCCTTTTTGACGAGGAACTGAAGCTGTTCTCTATGGTCTCTTCAAAACATCCAGACTTCATTGATAAAAACAATAATTTTACCTTGCAGAACATGGGAGTTGCTGGTGTACTGCTGCCTCGATCGGTTAGTTTGTTCATGTTATTTTGTGATTTTGGTGTTTTAAAGGGTTGGTTCAGATTCAACAAAGTTACAAAAAAACACAAACAAACATTTTAATCAAGGCAACGAAAGTCAAATTACTTGAAAGTTAAATTATTGTTTTTTCAAAGGAATCAGGTGACTTTGAAGACAGCATAGATAATGACTTTAGTTCCCACTAGAGCTGCTTGACGACAAGGTAAAGCAGTGAAAATATTCGGAAAAATAGCGAACACTAACTGATATTGATGTTTTTAGGTGGCTAAAATACATTTATTATCTGCCCCTGTTCTCAACATTAAACTACTTAGCTTCTGTGCTGGTACTCCTGCCTGCCTCTCCACACTGGGGGTGTGCCGGCCACTAACCTCTCTAGTTAACACACTGACTCTGGATAAGTGCCTCATGCAACCCTACTTTGAAAATGCAAACTATCCCTTTAAATACAACATACACTGATCATGAATAAATGTATCTGAAGTCATTCTCTGTGATTAAACGCATACATGTAAAAATGCTGGCTACAATATGACACTTGTGGATGTATGTGGCCAGTTATGAGAAGAAATGGATGAACAGGGAACTTACATCAGACAGCATGTCCAGACAGCAGCAGGTGACAGAGACAGAGAGACAGAGAGGTTAGTAGAGAATGGCGAGTTAGGCATGACAGTCATCAAACATCAGCCAAGCACTGACACTAACTGGCAAAGCAGACATGAACTTGGATAAAGCACTAGTAAGGAGCTGTATGTGGTTAGGAGAATAGTTGACACATGATGTTGTGATCTGTAAGAATCTTAGTGTATGTGTATGTGAGGACTGTGGGTTTTTTTTTCCGGCCTGATAAAGACAAAATTAACACCTTATTTGGGTCGTCTCGTAGCGCTGACATTCTGCCCTTCTGTGCCCGCCTGATCACAGTTGTGCTGTAGTGGCCATCTTGGCCCTCCACCACAGAGAAGCGAAGGTCGCTGGAGCTACCCAGGTGAGACCTGAGATACAATATCCACAAAACAACAACAAAACATATTTCATCAATAATGTATATACTTTTCCTTAATGAAACAATTCATTGAATAAGCAAACAATTAAAAATGAATATCTTATTTACTTATTTATTTATTCTTTTGGCATTGCCTCTTGTAAAAAATGCATAAATGTGGCAGGATGAATTGAATATGTGATGAAGCTGATAATATGTGTAATTTCATAACCTGCAATAAAGTAATAAAAAAAAATGTATGTACCAACATGTTGTACAGTGTGTATAGTAGAAAAGCATGTAGGGAGGAGGGGTACAGTATGTGTGTGTGTGTACCGAGGGTGAGTTCCATCTCCAAACGCCCCACTGCGGCGTTTCAAGTGGTCGATCTCATTTCTCAACTTCTCAATCTCTCCAATCAGCCGTTCCTAGATAGATAGATAGATAGATAGATAGATAGATAGATAGATAGATAGATAGATAGATAGATACTTTATTTTTTTTCGCATTATTATTATTATAGCAAGGGGCAATATGGGCAGTGTATTCAGATTGTTTACTTAAAGGTATACAATGCAGCATTTTCCTGAAAAATGAAATAGTACTGAACCCTCTACGGTCAAAATATACCTGCATTTAATCCTTTTTGTACCCAAACCTAGAAAATAATATGTATGCCTTTCTTACAGCCAATCAGAGCATGAGTTCTTTGATTTCATGTGATCTGTGATTTACCCTCTATCGGAGCAGCTACAACCCATACAGTCTGTGGTGTGATGATGTCAAGCGAGGTGTATTTGACGTAGTTGGCAGCTGAGATGTCATCAAAAGATTTCAAAGTATGGATGAAGTAGAAAAAGAAGGTACCACATGAAGTGCTATATTGGTATCGGTATTGACTTAAGGGTACTGGTGTTTGTACTGGTATTGTAATTTTTTAAATGAAACCAAGTCCTAGTAAATTTACTTGGTTACATTCTACTGCTGATATGGAGTCTGTAAGTTATAAATGAGGAGACAACGATAGTTTTCAGGGAATCATTCGAGGTGATTCATGAGGATGATTCATCGACTGACCCTGGTGTGGTGGAATTCTTCAAGCTGTTTCTGGCAGTTCTCGAGGTCCTGAATGAGGGAGTTCTAGAGAAAAGAAATCATGAAACTGTGTCAAAACAAATCTGTGTGTCCAAGTAGAACATGTGCTGTTCTGTATATTAATTTGCTCTGTGGGGCCATAACAATAGCGGTATGAGATGTATGTTTGCAGGCCTTGCCTTGTCCTCCAGGGCAGCCATGCGTTCTTTCAAATGGAGCTGCAGTCTCTCGTTGGACTCAGTGAGCAGACGATCCACTGTGTCAGACAAACGCTTGTTGTGCTCCTCATTCATTTTCTCTCTCTGACGAGCCTGAAGAGTGGAGAGAGAGAGAGAGAGAGAGAGAGAGAGAGAGGAGAGAGAGAGAGAGAGAGAACCAGACGTGGGGGATGACATCATCAAATTTTCTCTTTTGACACAGACTCCATTTGGGTGTATTTATGCCACTAATCAAGCATCTCTGCATGGATTAAAGGATGAAGTGTGTATTTAGCCCAAGATCACCAGCTGCCAGATATAGGTCCTCTTGGCCAACAATGGATCTCACAGCTAGAATGATTTAATTACAGTCATTTACGTGACGATGAAAAAGGGTTAAATGCCTTCTCTTAGATAGGAAGTGCTGTGCTTCAATATGTATTTTCCAGTAATTTCATTAAAGTAAATTAACAGACACACACAAACACAAATCTGCATCCTCAGAGAGCTCCTTTAACTAAATATAGTCATGAGATGGCACAGAGAGAGAGAGAAATTAGCCTTGCGTGAATTATTCAGAGTCTAAAGATAGCAGCCAATCAGTCTTATAGAGCGGGGAGGAGGGGGATTGTGTTGCAGCAAGATATGTGGATTTGGTTCAAATTCATGCAACAATGCACCGGGAAAATGGAGAGCTCTTCATATGTGTGTCTGTCCTGTGTGTTTGTGTATGTATACGTGTATGCATGAGAGAGCACAGAGCCATGAGTCAAGGCGTCCGACTAATGTGAAGCATCAGCCCACACACACACACACGCACAAAAAAGTGAGAGGTCAGAGGAACCCTGCAGGGCTGGTGCACACACACACACACACACACACACACACACATACACACACACGCTCATATGCTCACACACCCTTCCAAGCTCTTGGTTCTTCTCCTCCAGTTGTGACTCCAGCTGTCTGAGCCGCTCCTCCACGTTGCCATGGCGCTCCTCAGCCTGCAGGGGGAGACACTGACATGTAAGAACAACTGCCTCCATAAACTCTGTCTATCTTCTTTTTATGTTTCGTACCTATGAAAAAAAAATGGTTCTCATTTTTTTGCATCAGTGTCTTTTATTATGTTTTCTACAGATGTGTGTTGGTGTATGTTTTGGTGTGTTGGTGTGTTGGTGTGTTACCTTGGAAAGTGCAGCTACTCTCTGTGCCAGTTCAGCCTCCACCTCTGGCAGCGTCTCAGCCTTCCTCATGGTCTGAGCCAGCCTCTGCTCTGCCATCTCCAGCATCTCCTGCAGCTGGCGCACCTTCTCCTCGCTCTGACACACACAGATACACACACATACATTAGTGCGATCACGAAAGAGGTGAAATCAGTGTAGTGCATCCGGCGAGCAGCAAGGGCACGACATGTGGGCACAAATGGAAGATGTTTCTGGTATTCCCCATATGGAGCTGAACTCAGGTCGACCCTGAACTACACATGAACCTTTGAGTAGGATGCTTCTATTACTCTCTCTCTCTCTCTCTCTCTCTCACACACACACACACACACTATATTATTCTTCCATATATTGTCACAGTCTTAAAAACACTATTGATTTTCTGATTTTGTCTCTATCTCGGCTTTAGTGTGGATGACATTGTTGAGGCATGAAATATTAAAATGTTACAAGAGAGAAAAGGCAGAGCACATTAATTAGCCTGAATCCATAACTCACATGTCACCTTGCATCAAGACAAATGTGCCATTTTTGGTGTCACTTAACAACGCATTAGGATTGTAACACATCCAAGGAAGCCACAGTAGAATAATGACACGGCACATTTATAAATATTGATTTAGTCCTTGTGTCTTCCAAGGCTTCATTAACTGATTTGTGACGGAGCAGCTCGCTGTGTTGTTGTTTCCCAGACACTCTGCTTAAATCCCAGTCACGCTCCCTGTGTGTTGTTGTGCGATTGTTACCTGCCGGTGCAGCGAGTCCTTGGTGGCCAGTTCATTCTCCAGTTTGTCGTTGAGGTCGTGGATGTGTGTGGTCTCCCGCTGAGCAGCGAGGTAGCGTTTTTCTAATGTTGTTATCCGCTCCTCCATATCCTCTCTCTGTGGGTGCAGATACACAACAACAACAACTTGAAAATCATGACAGACAAGCCTACAACAATGTGCAGGGTAAAGCCAAAAGCGAGAGGCCAAATTCCCCCATTTTAAACCTTCACATTATTTTGTATATCTACAGTTTGTATACAAAAAAAAAGTACTCTATGACACAAATGTGTGCCAGTTAAACCTCATAAGAGTGGTGTACAAAGATGTCATCATCAGTGTTTGTATGTGTGCAACCAACAAAAGCATCTGTTTGGATTTGTATTTGAATAGAAGACCAAAAGTTGGTGTAGTTCATATTGAAAGTCACATTAAACTGGACACATTAATTTCAATGCACGACTGCAGGGTAATCCAGCTGCCACACCAGGATTTGGTCTCACTAGCTCCGGCACTGGACTACATATAGTTAGGCCTGTCACAATAACACATTTTTTAGGACGATATATTTTCCCAGAAACTATAGATAGATACGATAGTGTCGTTGTATCAATGTTGTTTTAGTTTTCCACAGAAATTAATTTTTAAATCTCAAGAATAATAAACATTGGAATTGAAATGTGGAAAAGAAATATTAAAATATCCTCGATAAATAAAACATAAATAAGTAAACTACAACCAAAACGAATAAAATAGACTTTCAGGCTCTGTTAATAAAAAATTGCAATGAGATAAACATTATGTATTATAATATTTCATTATCAAAATAGCACATAAACCGCTGAAATGTCTGCTTGGGAAGTCTAGTTTTCTCCCTGGCAATTTGTACTGCCTGTCAAACATTTGCAGCATTAGTTTAAACACAACACAAAAAAGCACCAAAAGTCACGTAAAAAGTCAATATATTGAGTCCAGAAAAAAACTATTGTGTCCATTTTAAAGCCATGTGTTGCAAACAGCATTGGCATGTTTATTTTGTGGCCATCCACAAATATTAGACTCAATTTGAAGGAACATTATAGATGACACACAGACACAATCATAGCGTTTCCCCCCCAGGAATAACAAGAAGCAATTTTTGAGAAAAAAACAACTGCTTCCATTGCATTATTTGTTTTACTTCTGGCTTCATGTAATACATTTTTGTTGTGGTGTGTCACGGTGTTATAAATAAACATCACGCAAAAATCAAGCAAATGTAGCATGACCACTGACGAAAATGCAAAAGCTATGTATCTGAAACAATCAATAGACAAGCTTTGTTCGAAGACTGCGTGGTTGCTGCTCACACATCTCTGGTGTCATCATCACTTCACACCTGTATTACAGCCAGTATTTCATCTGTACTAACTGATAATACTGATAAAACTGATAATAATGCTTTGCCAACAAGCAATAAACTCAAGCAGGTACAATAAACAGCTTTAGGAATAGACTTTTCAAACATTTTATTTTAATGTGACTGTTCACCCCAGAATCAATCCTCTTACCTGTGGAACTATTTTTCAGTGAGTGACCTGTCCCTTTAAATATAATCTAGTATGTCCCTGTTAGTCTCTGTAAAACACACTAATACAACACAATGTAGTGTGTGTTCAGGCAGTCGTAGCCATCTGCTCATGGACAGTTTCTTTGTAGGAGTGAGAAATCTCAATGGCATAGGGAACAAAGGCATATTTATTAAATAACGATATAGTTATGTGTTAATATAGAGTCATATTTTTCACATAAAAAAGCAGAATTTTAAATTCTATTAGCTTTTCACTTAGAAAGCTCCAGGTTTCTGTGGCCCGCTGTTTTCAGCACTTACTCCCAGAACAAAGCACTTTCCTCTGCTCTCACCTCTCTCTGTTCCCTCTGTTGTTTGATTGACAGCTCCTCGCTGCGGCTCAGTTCTCGGCGTGCATTTGCGAGCTCTGCCTCGAGGTCCGCCACCCGGTTGTTCATAGTGGCAGAGTGCTCGCGGGTTTGGGCCAGCTCCTTATTGGTCCGATCCAACAGCTCCTGAAGCTCGGACACCCGGCTGCCATCATCGTTGGCGTCTATGGAGCCGTTGGGCAGTCTCTGTAAGGTGGACGCACAAAATGAATGGCAATATACTCACTTCAAATATAATTTAGGACACATACAAATGTGCACACTATGGGTTGAGGACATTGAGAGTTGTTGTAGAACTGATAAAGTTGGATGACCTAGATATAAAAGTGTGCTATGCATACGAGGGTGGGTTGTGTGAAGTTAGGCTGCCATGTTGTTGTTTTGATGTTGTTTCTCTTCTCTTCACAGCTCAAAGTGCAGTTAATTCCAGGGCCTTAATTAAACAAACCTTCAGGGACACATATTCAGACAGGCAACACAGTGGGCAGCAAAAGTTAGCAGGACCCCCTCATGTTCCAATTTTGTCTGCTCATGAATACCTTACAGTAACATAAACATGGAGCCACGGAGAGGAATGAGGCGAAATGGTATGAGGCTGTGTAATAAAACACACCTGGAGTTTTGTGCATTTGTTCTTAATTCCAGTGTAGCCATGATTAGATTTCCTTCCAGGGACTTTTGGAAATAGCACTATAGCCTTATGTGACTGATAATGTATAGTAACACCAGGGGGGATGGCTCTGTCTTTGTTAGGGCTCCTGCTGTAAAAGTACATGTGGTCATAGGGCTCGGCGATATATCAATATAAAAAATATATCAATATTTTTTTAAATATGATATGGAATAAGACCATATTGCATATATTGATATAGTCATCCTTTCTTTATATATATAAATGCTGCCCATACTAAGGATTGTCATATTTAGTTATTTTGTAATGTTCGTTATTCTTTTCTCATATAAATATATCTTTTTCAGAAAAAGATTGGCCTATTTTATTTCATAGGCTATTTTTATTTAACATATTTTTTATTTAAATGTGCACTTTATGGAGCTTTGATTTTAAGAAAAAAGGTACTCCTGTTGCTATACAATATTTATGTTCACTTAAATAAACGGTTTAAATAAAACTACTTGTGACATGTCATATTTGGCTTTGACTTTGACTGAACATTTGCTCTTACTTTGCAATAAAAATATGGGGATATATGTCGTATCGATATTTAGCCTAAAAATATCGGGATATGACTTTTGGTCCTTATCGCCCAGTCCTATGTGGTCATGATACTTTTATGGCATTTTGAATTAAAATATCCTCTAATTGCAACATCCGGGGGCAGTGACTGACAGCAGGGCAGCAGGTGCTGTGGAAAATGTCCTGACAGCGTGTGTGTTCACACAGTTCACACTCTAAACTCCACTCTTCCTCCTAACACCAGCCAATTCTCTCTTCATCTTTTCTCCCTTACTCCTCTTCTCCTTGCTCTCATCCCTCCTTAATGCTAAGTTACTGATTTTTCCAAGTTTGATTATTCCTTTAATAAAACTATAGTATTTTAACACATCTATCTGCATTCTTTATTCCAAAGCCAAATAGTGAAAGAGTTTCAATGAAAGTGTCAATAAGTCAATGAAAGTGGATCTTTTGCTGCTCATCCTCGGCTGCCGCTCTGTACAGAGGAGGGCGATTTCCATCAAGATACAAACAGGCTCTGCTGTTTAATCACAGGGAGGTTTGTAACTCCCCGTGGATGCACCCAGACACACTTACATAATGCATTCTCGTTTCAGGGCTGGCCTCAAATCATGGAGGACAGGATTCAAATGAAGTGCAAGGGTTTTAATGTTATCAGAATTACCAGGAAGGAGGATTTGTGCCACATTTAGCTCCCTTAACCTATCGTGTGTATGTGAGAAGCTGTGTTAAGGGGATAGTTTGGATTTTTTAAAGTGGGGTTGTACGAGGTCCTTATTCATAGTAAGTGTATAGGATCAATATCAGTTTCACCACTTTTCACTGGGGGAAACTGAGGGCATTCTATTCTCTCGTCAAAGACACCAGACCACATTGACTTATACAGTAAATTTCCCTTGCAGAGCACAGGATTTGCTGGTCTTCCACTGCCTCAAACAGTTAGTTAGTTGGTGTTATTGTGTGACTTTGGTGTTTTAAAGGACTACAGGTGCATCTCAATATATTAGAATATGATGGAAAAGTCAATTTCCAGTAGTTCAAGTCAAATAGCCCC
Organism: Centropristis striata; assembly: GCF_030273125.1. NCBI lineage: Eukaryota > Metazoa > Chordata > Actinopteri > Perciformes > Serranidae > Centropristis > Centropristis striata. Next base: position 12,063,160 of record NC_081519.1, on the reverse strand, counting down.
AACCAAGTATTGAGTGCATATAGATGGACATACTTTTCAGAGGCCAACATATTCATATTAAACATACGTTTTTAAAATTGGTCTTTGGTAATATTACTTTTTTTTGAGACACTGAATTTTAGGTCTTTATTATATGTAAGCCATAATCATTATAATTAGAAGAAATTAAATAAATTAAGACATGAAATGTTTCATTCTGTGTGTAATGGATCTATATAATGTGTTATTTCCACTTTTTGAATTGAATAACTGACATAAATAAACTTTTCTACGATATTCTAATTTATTGAGATGCACCTGTAGTTCATATTGTCACACAATAAGACAAAAAAGTTAACCGATTGAGGGAGTGGTAAGCCAGAAACTCCTGTGTTCTGCAAATTAAAATGATAGTTTTTGTCAACAGAATCTGGTAGCATAAAATGGCTTCAGCTCCTCGTATAAACTTAAAGAGAGCTGTGTGATGGCAAGGTAAAGCAGTGAGAATACTCTATATATAGCTTATAGCATATAGCATATATCGTATTGTTATTGATTTTATTTGGATTGATTTTTTTTTGTGCTGCCTGCTTCTCAGAACTGGGGCTTACTGCCCGCTATCTATCTATAGAATATGTACAGTTATGAAAAAATTATTAGTCCACCCTTGTTTTCTCCTTGCTTTCTTGTTCATTTAATGCCTGGTACAACTAAGGGTACATTTGTTTGTACAAATATAATAACAATAAAAAATAGCTCATTAGAGTTTAATTTAATTATTTTGGTTATTATTAAGAAAACCATGGAAAATAGAAAAAAAATAAAAAATCAGCTCTTAAATGAAACTCTTTTGAGGTATTTTTGTTGTTATCATTATATTTGTCCAAACAAATGTACCTTTAGTTGTACCACACATTAAAATTAACAATAAATTGAAGAAAAAAATGGTCTTATAATTTTTTCCATGACTGTATAAGCAGCTTATACAAGCGCACCTCAGAAAATCATAACTGTGCCCAAAGAAAGACACAAATAAGATACAAAGACACAACTGACATCCATACGGACAAATCCTATAGGCAAACATATGATAAAGCACAGAGCAGAAAAACAATCACACAGCCAGGAAGACCTTCCATGTAGGTTTGGATCCATCTGTTCGCTCCACTGAGTCACTATCCTTCCTTTGTCTCACCATGTTCAACTGCAATGTAGATTAAAAAGAAAGAAAAAAGAACAATGAATAAACTCACACATTTACTGTCTTTCCCTTTCCTTCAGTGTATCCAAGAACAAAACTTTGCCTCCCAGAGGGAAGCCTGGCTCTCAGGCTGCCAGCATGCTTCAGACAACATGCCCTGCCATATTTTACATAACTACAAATATGATTTATACTCAGAATAAAGGAGGGAAGGGCTGCTTCAGTAAGGGTCTGCTCCTCTTACAAGACTGTGTGATCAGTGCAACGTAACAAGTTTTGACTTTAAATCTTACATAACCCTATGGGATTTTGCTTTAACTGAGCCTACTGTGAATATTTAGCATTATTTCAAATTTATACAATGATGTCTTTAATGACATTTTTGAATAGAAGAGTACAGGATGCACGTTTGTTTCTGTGCAAATATGAGCAGAGAGACTGAGAAGACAGAGCCTCTCACCCAGTGTGACACTTGAAGCGTATATCAGATCAGACTGGAGGCTTCAACAGATGTCTGCAAGGGACTGAACAGATGTTTGACTTACCAATAACCACACACAGGAACACACACAGTTGAATACACACACATTCACACACCTCACCTCTTGTGTGTTAGTTGCTAGCTGTCCCTCCAGGGTGGCCACCCTCTCCAGAGCCACCCGAAGCCTCTCACGTACCTGAGGAACACACCACGAACACACACATCAAGACAAAGCCCAGAAATGTGATGGCACACTTGTGGAGAAGCACAATCCTGAATATCATTTAGAAACACAGAAAATATCAATATGGAAACAGGGAGCATCTCAGAATTAATGTTTTAATTCACTTTGCTAGTACGGTTTAACAAATTACCATTCAGGGTCCTTTTTTTTGAGAAGTGGGGACATCATCTGAAAGCTGTGAACCTGAAGATTAATTTGAGTTATGACTTAATTAATCAAATATTTATTTATTGAAACCTATTATGGTGTATAATGGATCATAACATTAGGATACGCTTTCTAAAGTCCATTTCCATTTTCAACTTTGTCCCGTTTGTAAGTTGTTACAGCAATTTTTGGGTTGATACCAATTGCTACACACATTTGGTGCTGAATAATGCAATTTTATTTATACCGTGAATGGATAAAAATGGTCAGAAAAATCCTCCAGTATATAACATCAATATGCCAAGAACAACAGAGAAGAATCCATGGTGAGATTTGGGTTAAAAAACTTTGGTCACTTTGGAGATTTCTGTATTTTCCGCAATTGGAGAGCATTTCTGTTCTTCAAACTGCTAAGAAATCCCCAAATTGTCAATATACCTAGGAAAGCTGCACACCCTCTGAATGCTCTAGGTCTATAGTTTATGGTTGTAAAGTTTCATGAGGCTGTGATTATCCTAGAGGTCACAGCAGCTCGTTTTATACAGTGAGGTTGAGACTCAAGAAATGCCCTCACTGCAATGAAGTGGCTACTACTGATGACTAACATCATCCCACATGAAGAAAACTGGGCTCATTAAATCCAAGAGTCTCAGCTTTCCAGTAATACCTAGTTTATGTAGTTCAAAGCCTGTCTAGGAACCTCAGTATGCACAAATATTAAAATACAGTAGGCGGAAATGGCAAATTTGTACTACATGAGAAAAAAGATGTGGTTTTTAAACTGTACGTTATTTTCCTTTAAATAGCATGATGTCAGAGGTCACATGACCGCTTTGAAAATTGCCAAACTTGCCTAACTTTGCAGCAACTTCCCGCAATGATATCCTGACATGATTGGGCTCTATAGGTTCCTTAGATCTTTTAATTTCATATGATATCAGCATCTTCAGTATACGCACTCTGGAAGAAAAATAACTGCGGAAAATTCTGGCTGGCAACCTTCTGAATAGTAACAGGATACAGTATTGGGTAGTAGAAATTTTCAAAGAGTGTCTGGGATCTTTTATTTGTCTCAACTGAACAAAGAAGTACATTTAATATTTCAGATTTTCCCTGTTATATAAATATATTGTCATATTTTCCAAGCATTTTAAACTGCTGCCATCTTTTGACCAAAGGTGAAACACAACATTTTTTCTGATATGCCTTGGACAATTCTGAGACATGCTTTCTTTTATACTAGCAGAAATAAAATCATAACACACATTTAGGTGTTTATTTTACTCCACTTTAAACCTCATTTGCATTTTTGCATCAAATTTCATAAAACTTGTAATACAAACAATAATTGTCTCAATGTCAGTAATTCATTGAGGAAGTTTCATGGTGATATCTATTAGTTAAAGATTTTTTTTACCCTTTTTGTTGTTGTTACTGTTAGCTGCAAATCGCCATCTCTTTCACATTAAAAGCCTTTCAGCGACAATTTCCTCCCTTCAAATGAGAACTTTTACTCTGAAACTCCAGCTGTGCTGAGGTTCATTAACAATGAGAAACCTAACAGCAAAACCAAATTGATCCGAATTAATTAGTAAAGGAATTCTGTTAAAAAGTCACATTAGGAGCCAACAAGTGGCAGGGCTGATGGAAAGACCACATCCCAAAGACACCAAATGAGACGATTGTTTCCCCTGTGTTTATTTGTTGGAACAGACTGCAGCCCTTATTTGTGTGTGTGTGTGTGTTTGTGTGTTTGTGTGTGTCCACCTTTTCATCTAGAGCCTTGTGGTGTTCAAACAGCGACTTCAGAGCTTTGAGGACCTCCACCTCGCTGGAGACTCCAGATGGTGGGGGTGCCTGTCTCTTCACCACTGTCATCCTCAGACTGCGTTCGTGACGAGACACCAGACACTCCAGGTGCTCCAACAGCAGCTACAGCACACACACACACACACACACACACACACACAAATGCATGCACGACCAAAGAGAATGCTAATATCAAGCTTAGAAACATTGTTTGTTTTCATCAGCGTCACCCCACACACACACATGCACACACATACCCTGGTGTTGTTCCTTTCAGCCTTCAGCTCAGATATTTCCTCCTCTTTCTCCAGCAGCTGCTCCCGGCATATGTTCAGCTCCTTCGTCAGGGTGGCAAACTCCTACATAACACATACACACATAAAAACCATACAGAGGTTAACACTGTATCAGTGATCAACATAATGGGCTCTATTTTTGTGTAACTGAGCAATAATGCAGCTGTGATCTCAACGTGCAAACACGTGGGTGTGGCTGACAGGTTTTTCCAATTTTGGTGGCACAAGCACACTCTTGGCACAGAGCTGCACATGATGAGCTCAGAGCTAGTACCTGTAGGAGGAATTCTTTATCAGCAGGTTAGGTGAGGCTTAAATAATGGGCAGTTCGGGCTGGCGTCTTTTAAAAGAAAACTTGTTGTCCGAGGGATGTTGTCGAGCAAATGCTCTCTGTGCACCTGCGATAAGAGGTGGTCTGAGTGGGTGGAGATGACCGAAATGGCACTGTGCTATCTGATCTGCATAAACACAACCTCAGCTGTGCCACTCTGCCCACCTCAGCGCCCGCCTCTGGGTTTCTGGGAGCCATTATATAGAGAACTGCAGGAATGAGACCTAAAACTCTGGAAATGAGTTTGCATTTTTGCACTTCTAGTTCCCTTGTCTTAAAGTGAATGTTTTTTTCATATGGGTTTTTGGCAGGATGTCTATAATAAGGTATGTGCTTGACACAAGCTTAAAGGATTTTCATGTTTTGTTCAATGACCCACTCATGAATTTCAAAGCTTTTATGTCTCTTGAAAAAAGGCGTTTGCTAACAAGTGGCTTAGATTGTTGGGGACATTAGACGTCAACTTAGTGGTGGTGACACTGAACACACACCTCTGTGGTGTAGTTGAATCATAGCTGTCTTTTTACTCCTAGCGACTGTTTTTATGCTTCACAAATCCTAAAAGTTGTTTCAATTTGTGAAATGATCCTATTGATCAAAACATGTAAGTATCAAAACGTTTTATTTGCCACAGAGCTTTTTTGGTAGAAAATCACCTTGGTTTTCGCAGATGGAACTGGAGAGATGTTGGTCTGACTCACTCAATGGTTAGACTATTGCTATAAGCCTGACATTTTTAGTCTTTACTGCACTATTTTCTTCCCTTTCTGCTGTATTTTGCAGCATCGATACATCAGGGGTTTAACATCGCCCAAGATGACTGTGATTGGTTTGATGAAATACAAACAAACAAGAGCATTTATTCCCTTATAGCAGAATGATAATGGGGGAAGCCAGACCTTTCTCTAGCCCCAGCTCCAGGTAGGACAGGTTATGCAAGACTAGGGCTAACTTCCGCGTCGGCCTACAAAAATAAGTCACTCCTGCAGCTCTATTACAGTAGCAAGTACACAAGAATTGGCCTGGTGGTGTTTTGTCTAATAGGACAACAGGAAAAAACAAATCCACCAGTACAATAAAACCATTAGGATTTTCAAACTGGTGCTGAGACATGTCCACATGTTCAGTATTGTAATAGAAGTGGTGATTAAATGATACGCATCACGAATATGTCAAATCCCTTAGACACAGACATAGAAATAATTTGTATAGATCTCTCTGTAGATTTTTTCTGATTAAATAGGGATTCCTGCATATCTGCACCACTGACTGAATTGAAGAGAATGTCTAAATCTATTTTTTTTTGATTGCAACAGAAAACATTATGAACTGCTCTGATCACAATGTTATGACAAATATTATTATATTGCCCCAAGAAGAAATACAATGACAATCAAACACATCTTTAAAGCCCAGTTCTCAGTGAGACTTTTCATTATTAAACTGAGAATAGATTATTCAAAATGAATTCTTCGCCGTGTGAGAAAAGTGTATTTCACTTGAGAGCCAGTTGATTTATTGATGTTCATTCTTCACGCTCCTCAATGTTGACAGATGGTTCTGCACTTCACTGAAGCTTTTAAGCACTCCAGATGTCCTTCATAGCCACATTTGAAAGACTCGACCAATGAGCTACTAGAATTTGGACAACAGTGGTTTCTGGTTGGTTGGAATCCACTCAGTCTGTCAGAAATGGCATGTTTGAGGCGATTTTCAGTCTAGCATTCAGTCATTTTGAACAAACGAGGGCACAGTGAAGGTGCAATTCTGAGATACTGTTGACATTTTTTTAAGGAATACCTCAGCACAAAAATGATCATTTATAAATCAATAACTTTCTTGAAGATAGCTTAAACTGTTTTGAGTGACCAAAAGTGAAACTCTAACACAACTTCTTACTCCACAAAAACTTACTTTTTAAAACACTTCCTTGCATTCTGGAGGAGCAGTGTGGATTAAAATGTGCATTATTCTGCATGAGTTGTGTGAGAGTTTGTAAATTGATGTTTTGATATGGTTTTGCTGTTGTTAAAATTGCCCCTAATTACCTTAACGTATAAATGATTTTCTCTATTTTTGGATTCTTCCTGCACTGTAGAGGCATGCTAGCCTGGCTAACACCAGACTAATCACAAATGAGATTAGTCTGGAAACCAGCCATTCATTTCTCCGTAGAGGAGGCGTGGTTTACGATCCTCCGGAGCTGTTTATTGGGCGCTTAGAATGTCTATCAAAAGTGTCTGTAGGTAGCTCTTAACGCCTGGATTCCACTGGATGCGTAACGGCTGCAGATCCGTCGTCGGAGCCGTTACGCACCCATTATAATCAATGTGTGAGATTCCACCGACTGCAGATCCGCTGCGTAATGAGTCCGACAACGCAGGGCCATCCGACAGCCCTCGCAACACTTGCGCAGAGCTTCTATTTTTGTCGGACGACGGAGCACTACGCATAAATTCAGCACAGAGCAGATCGTTCCGGACAGGAAGTCTTGCACAGACACAAAATAAAACACCGGTATATTTTCAAAATAAAATACCTCGGGTTTGCTAACGAGGTCGGCCGGCTCGTTAACAAGCGGTCGACCTCGTTAGCGCTCGTTAAGACGGAGTCGCTGGATTTGTCTCCAGTCATTAACGAGGAGATGTTGATTATCTTCCAGTTATATCAATTGATTAGGCGTGAATTCGCGAGATCTCGTGCGTCCTCGGGACTCTGCTGTCCGCAACAGCTCCGACACAGACGGATCCGGTGGGTGTTGACGGACTGCGTAGATACGCAGCCGTTGCGGACAGACCCCTGCCGGAGTCGTTACGCATCCAGTGGAATCCAGGCGTAACGCCTGGATTCCACTGGATGCGTAACGGCTGCAGATCCGTCGTCAGAGCCGTTACGCACCCATTATAATCAATGTGTGAGATTCCACCGACTGCAGATCCGCTGCGTAATGAGTCCGACAACGCAGGGCCATCCGACAGCCCTCGCAACACTTGCGCAGAGCTTCTATTTTTGTCGGACGACGGAGCACTACGCATAAATTCAGCACAGAGCAGATCGTTCGGGACAGGAAGTCTTGCACAGACACAAAATAAAACACCGGTATATTTTCAAAATAAAATACCTCGGGTTCGCTAACGAGGTCGGCCGGCTCGTTAACAAGCCGGCCGACCTCGTTAGCGCTCGTTAAGACGGAGTCGCTGGATTTGTCTCCAGTCATTACCGAGGAGATGTTGATTATCTTCCAGTTATATCAATTGATTAGGCGTGAATTCGTGAGATCTCGTGCGTCCTCGGGACTCTGCTGTCCGCAACAGCTCCGACACAGACGGATCCGGTGGGTGTTGACGGACTGCGTAGATACGCAGCCGTTGCGGACAGACCCCTGTCGGAGTCGTTAGGCATCCAGTGGAATCAGTTATACCAGATGACGTATGTAGAGCGACAGAAATTGATGTGTGTGTGTGTGTGTGTGTCTGTGAGAGAGTGTTGTTTGCTGCTTTGCTTCTCCAGTTCTCGCTTTCTGCAAGATTATTTATTTCCACGCCTTATTCCCCCTCATGTCATTCAGCCACACATCCACTGATTTTATGGTCAATAGACGAGCTGCTGCGGGTCTCTCGGCGGCTCCGCTGTCCCCCGGCTCGGAGCAAGATCACCGTGGTTACATCAGTGAGCGGTAGCGGGGCTAGTTGGTAGATTAGGCTTTTGCCAAATCCTGTCGGAAGCAAGGCTAAAACATCCTTTTTTGTAGTGAAACATGAGTGTAAAGTCAAACGTTGTTCTTCTTTTAAAATAAACTTTGGCTCTTAACTATTTAAAACGCCGTCTACAGCTAAAGAAAGTTTCGCGTCTGCTGCAGCCATGTTGGATCCGTAAGAAAACTACAAAACTACAAGCTTCCGTCTGTCGAGTAGTACGCGTCATCGTCTTTCCGTCCCTCCCCGTTCTGTGATTGGATCCCTAAAACAGGGCTAAGAAACCTCTCTGGTTGCCAGACTGCCTGGAGGTTCGAAATGAAATTCGACCGTGCAAGGCAGTCTGGGTATACCCAGGCTAGAGGCATGCACAAATTGAATGTAATACGAAGTTATTAAGTGATATATATATTCCTTTAATATCATACTATATAAGTGTCATTTTGGCGTTTCAACAGGATAACATTAAGTAGCTGTACTGAGAAGAATGAATACATAAAATAGGCTTGGAGACCTCATGGAGCAAGGACACACTTCCCAACACTTACGAGTCATTATCTACACATGCCCAAGTCTGTTGAGTGTGAAACGTGTACTTTATGTAGTTTCATCCCACACCATTCCAGATAGCAGTACCACCTTTTCACAGCTCCACAAACAACCACATATTGCAAATTTGATGGACATTTAATGCTCTGTTGGAGCTGTAAAGAGATGGCTCCATTAACTTTAATAGTTTAGGAGAAGGCTGTGATGGAACTGCAGCACTAGCCTGCTGTGTGTTTGGTTTTTACAGTATATAAACTTTAATAGCTTTTTACCTGGCAGTTTGTCATTTTGGGGTGAACTATTCCTTTAAAGTTCTTGCAAAAAATCAAGTTATCTTAAGATGGTTGGCTGCAAACCATAGAGCATTTAAAATGTTTTAGGCTTTTCTGTGTCAGACAACATCCTGTACCTGGTATATCTGATATGTAATACACACACACACACCCACTGCAAGACAACATTTAATGTAAAAAAATCTTGACAATGCCCAATGTCTTTTGCTGAAAATGATAAGCTTCACCTGCTCTGGTCTGGGATTATAATGTCTCCACCTTCCGCCCTGCTCAGATAAATCATAGCAGTGTAAACTGATCCTCACACAAGTCTCCTCAGATCAGAGGAAGAAAAGAGGTGAAATGTCAGATCTTGCTTTTGTCCTTCTTGTACAGCTAATATTCAAAGGTCTGTCTCGTTGCTATCTAAGAAGTCAATTCTTCTGTCGGGAGGATGTTTCCCGGACTCCAAGCCCCATTCTTCATCCACTTGCCCATATGATTTCTGTTATTCTGTCTGCCATTGATTAGATTTACACAAGGTGAGAGGCCAGCAGTGCTGCTGTTACAGTGTACGACAGAGGAAGAGCCAGACACACTTTCTGCTGGAAGTTCATTTTTACATTTTTCTCTTGTTTGATCACACTGAAGTAGATTGGGTGGCTGTTTGTTTATTAAAGTGTGTGCATCTGTGGATGGGCCTCTGTGTGTGTGTGTGTGTGTGAGTGTGAGTCTGGTAGTGTGTGTGTGTGTGTGTGTGTGTGTGTTTAGCACAAGCAGAGAAAGCATAAACCTCTGGGTATTGGTTTGGACTAAAGCCAAGCTTACAGGAAATGCCAACAAAGCACCAAGAGATGTTCAAACAACATGCACACACACACACACACACACACACACACACAGTTTTTAAAGTCCCGGTGCTCCCTGCAGCCATGACACTGCACTCTTGGTCTCATGTTTCTCACTGATGACCCAAACACTGGGCATGACAACGAAATTCTTCTTTAAAGTTGAAATTGGGAACGTTGCTATCCTTAAAAAATACAGTGCAGTATTATGTGCAATGCCTGGCTGAACATGCCAGTACAGCAACACACCTGTCTGTACACCTGACACCTGTCTGGGCCTATAAAAATGACAGGTGTAACAAGAACAGGTGTGATTGGACAAGCTAAATACAAAGAGAGTCTCTAACCATAAGAAACTGCTTAGTATTGCAGTTTATAGGGCAAGACATTGTAAGTGCCTTGTCCAAAAACTTTGATCCCCCAAAAAATTTGGATGCACCATCTTCCCGTGTTTCTCCAGAAGTTAGAGCAGCTAGAGGGGTCAAAGGTTAAATGATGCCATTAACAGGCGAAACAGGCTATTACCTTGAATAAAATTCCAAAAAATGTTTTGGGTGTGACGTTCCCTGCTCTGTCCTAGTGCTTTTATTTTGTGTTTCCCTTATGTTGCAGTTTTCATGTTTCCTGCTTTATTTTGTTAATCACATCTTGTCCTGTCTCAGGTCTCTTCACTCTTTGCTCCCTGCGTGTTTCCTGCTCCCTTGATGACTCACACCTGCCTTAATGTGCCACACCTATGTATCAGTGGCTGTGTCCCAATGTCAAGGAAGGATGCTCTAACGGTTGGATTTGAAGGATACTACGTCATCGACATCCGACATCACGGACACATTGATTCAGAACATCCCAAAGATGCTCTATGGGCGACGTGTCCTGCGAATACAAACTCTTAAACTGCCTATCGTCCGATAATTAACATTCAGCTGCACAGCGAGTGCTCTGGTGGACATCCCTGCATCCAGCATGCCAATGACACGTTCTCGCATGAGCTGATACATCTGAGGCATGATGACTTATGACAAAGTTTGACATTTTGGGGTGGCCTTTTATTGTCCCCAGTATAAGGAGTGTCTGGGTATTGCACATTCTGTCAGATCACCATCTGGAGTGAAATCACTGCATCACTGAGCAAATGCTTACTGACAGAGAGATGGATTAAAAACAAATCAAGAGAAATAATCCTATTGTACAAGTAAAAGTAAGCATCTGTTCACTTAGAGTTGTTAACTCCATGTGGCATCAATATTTGACATGGGGCGTTTATGTTTTTGTTCAGTATATAAGTACACAATCTAAAAAAAATATCTAATCATTTTTAGACATTTTAATGTGGAAAAGTTACATAGACTAATATACCTTTAAGTATGCATTATGCAGTTGTATTGTATAGGAAAAAGCCTAAATATAGGTCAAATAAATCAATCAAACTTAGATGCTGAATTTTAAAGGACCATATAAAATGTGTGATCATGACTGCAATGTGAGTCATCACACAAATGTGTCTCTCTAAAGAGTGTCTTACTTCACTAGATACACAGAACAACAATACATCAAGTGGGATAAACCACGCATCCAAGCTATATTGAGTTTATCTGAGGCAAACACACACTCTTATACACACAAACCCACACAAAATGATCTGGATCTCTGTTGACCCTGCCCATCACGCTACAAGCTAAAAAAGCAAGTCAGCAGAGTGGAGAGGGAGCGACTGGAGAGGAAACAGTGAGGGAAGGAACATTGGGAGGAAAGGGGGGAAAATGGGTCAGCTTGTTCATTTTACTTTCCCTTATTCCACAGGGGTGCACCAATAGACAGGAGCTCAGCCCAAATCCACCAACAGATGTTAGAGCTCACTGTCTCTTTCAATCATGGCAAAAAGGCTCAACGGGCCACCTCTCGCGCTCTCTAGTTCATCCCTTCATCCTTGTGCCTTTCAGGAGCTTTCTGCATCTCCCTACAAACTGCTGCAATGCTAAAAAAAACAAATGTGATAAACTGACAAAAGCACTGACAAATCACTAAGAATAGATAAAAGTAGGAACAGACAACCTTTGTTCGGAGTATTATGTAACAGAACAGACAAGTGTTATATATAAAGTATAACGCATAACTGTCTAGACAAAAAAACTCTTTAATTTCGCATGGAGGTCTGTCTAACGCCTTCCAACTGGCTCGCCGTTCATTCTGTTTTTTGATGTTTATTCAACTTCATACAACAGTCAGATACAGAGAGCAGCTCTCTGACAACACAACCTTGACATCTGTCAGAGAGTATATCATATAGAGCGGAGAGAAGGTTCTCGGGGCGTCTGGAGGAATGCAGCTCCTCTGCCTCCAACCACAATGTGAGATAGCAAGTGGTTACCAAACACTGCTGAGCCCAGACATTGTAAAGGGATTTCTCCCCTTCGCTTCCTTAAGCAGTTTGGGATTAAAGGATGGAAAAAAATGCTGTGTGTGTGTGTGTGTGTATGGAGAGAGAGAGAGAGAGAGAGAGAGAGGGAGAGAGAGATTGGAGTGCACTCAGATAAAAAATTTTAAAAAAGTCTCACACACCACACATGCAGTCCAAAAAAATATAAGGTTTATTGTGAGTGTGCTTATCCTTCTGTACTGTGCATGTGTGTGTGTGTGTGTGTGTGTGTGCTCAGAGGTCAGCACTGTGGAGAGGTACACCGCCCACCTCAACTGTGTCTGAAAAAGAAAATATGAATGGACACTATATTAAACATAACCCTGCATTTTATTTCAGCCAAATTTCTGCACTGTTTGAGACAAATACACAATAAGTGTGCATTCCATGTGTGTGTGAGTGTGTGTGTGTGTGTGTGTGTGTGTGTGTATGTGTGTGTAGAGAAAGCTAGAGAGAGAGATTGGAGTGCAGTCGGATAAAAAAAAAAAAAGTCCTAGACACACATGCAATCCAAAAGAATAGAAGGTATATTGTGAGTGTGCTAATTCTTCTGTGGTGTGCTGTGCGTGTGTGTGTGTGTGTGTGTGTGTGTGTGTGTATGTGTGTTCAGAATCAGTGGTCACCACTGTGGAGAGTTAACCCTACACTGCCAACCTCAACTATATCTGAAAAAGAAAATATGAACGGACACTACGTTGATCATAACCCTGCATTTTATTTCAGCAATATTTCTGCACTGTTTCATACAAATATACAGTAAGTGTGCATTTTATGTGTGTGTGTGTGTGTGTGTGTGTGGGCACACGGGAGACAGGTGCTTTCGCAGTCATCACAAACGACGTGATCCTTTTTAGGTTTGCCAGTTAGTTCCTGTTCAGCAGTACAGCTGTGGTTGAGGAAAGTGACTGTGAGTACTTTGAGGACTTTGGTCCTTTATTCATCAGCACACTGCCAGCAGCGTTCACGGTGCCACTCAAAGCTGTGTAACAAAAGCGTAACATGCTTTGGTGGAGAGATCGCAATCATTCTAAAATCCTCTAAATGTGTCCTGCTGAGGTACGATATACGACAGTTCGAATATTAATATAGCAGCTAACAACTATTTGCTGTGTAAAGATATAGTGGAGTTATGGCGTGAGACCCTTCGTGTGTTTTAATCCAAGCTTCTCTGTTCTTGCTGTTTTGGTAGTTAAGCCAGCTGTGTGTGGATGTTAGTGCCTGACAGTGCCGTGACACTGTCACAGTACTTTTAGAAAAAGTACTCAATTACAAAAACAAGTTTACTTTCGGGTTGGAAAAAATAAGGGAAAGTGATCTGACTGCAATTTTTTAAAGACCAAAATTCGAAAAGAAAATGAAGAAAACATCCTTATCTTCTGTATTATTCACAATCAATGCATAATTGCAACATTGGCTACATTTAACACATACAATGTTCTTTCATAAAGGCCACCCCTATATATTACTGTATGCTGAAATTACATCATAAAATCTTTTCTTAGCTTTTGAATTGCAAAAACCTTCAATCACAGTAGAATATTGTAATATTGTCTGTGAAAATGTTGTTTACCATTTCCAACTTCGCTGCAATGCAACGCTCTGTTGTGCTTTTTATACTTTTCTCCTTTAGAAAAGTCTATTCCTTTTCAAAACACTGCTGCTCTCACAACTGCTCTCGTTGCCTTTACTCACAGTAAAACTCTCAGCAGAATGGAACAAGTTCACGTTTGTTTTCTGCAGCTTGCTGAAGGTCATTTGGGGGAAAACAGAAAAAAAGAATAGTAGATTCAGACAGAGTGGGGCGAGGGAAAGGGAAAGGTGGCTACAGAATTGTATGTTACTCCACTCCATGCATGTATTGAAGATGATCAAAACAGTAAATCATTAAAGAACGCACTGAGTAACATTATCTAACTTCACAGCAACTTCTTCCATGTGTGGGTAGATTAACAAGACAGGAGACTGAAGCCAAAACAAATATAAATGGATGTCTGCCAAAGCCTGAGAACGGTGACAATGACACCGTCTCTGTGAGCGTCAGTTGGTGGGAGGAAAGGAAAAGAGGAAAATATGTGACTAAGGAAAGAGATGGAAACTGTAAACATGACTATCAGCTCATTCACACATCGTATGATTCACAGGGTAGGGTTGCGGTACGTGATATCATTTATGGATCGTTTGAGGAAGCTTCCAGCTCTTCAGCAGCAGTAAGATTGTATTTTGCATCTTGGAAAGACGGCAGATCTGAGTAGATGCATGTTTCTTGGGCACATCCGTGGGCGTTAGTTAGCACTGCCTCAGTGCAGTCACTAGATCACTTAATCAGCTTCACTTTTCTGTTTTTCCTTCTGTCATTCAGCAATAATGACACAAAAAAGTCACTTCTGCAAAACACTCAATAATAACACTGAATAAACATTGGTGCTATGCGGTTCATTATTTATTCGTATATATATATATCATGGCATGCTGTTCAGGGAGTTATTATATATATGGAATGAAAGTTGAGAATCTCTCTCTCTCTCTCTCTCTCTCTATATATATATATATACAGACTTTCAACATTTTCAGCTCTCACTTTCAGCTCTCACTAACAAGCAGATGCTGATAAATGCTATTGTTAAGTGCACTAAAACTATATGGTATATGGTAACAGAGACAATGCAGAAAATAACAGTATAAATGTCAATATTTTTGTATCTTATTTGTTATTACTATTTAATTGTTGGATCTGATCAGATGCAAACAACAACAAAAACAACAACAACAAAAACCTGATATCAGCAATATATATCGGCCATCAGCCTGCTCTCTAAACATCAGCATCAGCCATTGTTTAATCCCATATCGGTAGACCACCACCGTATTCTGACCCAGAAACCAAGGTAGAAAGTGTTTACTTGAGTGATTCTGCAGAAATCTGGTACAGGTTGTACAATGTAAATGCAAGAACGGAATCACTGCAGAGACTGAGCTTCACCAGCAAACCCACAGAAATGATTGTTCGCTGTGCAGAGTCAGAGAAGAAGGAATCACCTCATCACAGATCGTACAGGATGACTGAGCTCCTCTCACTTGCGCGCACTAAAAGACACTAAATTAACTCTGATGTAAATCTTGATAATTCACTAAGGAGTGTCACACTAAAGATGAATGCAGGGCCGGGGACTGGAGAATGAGTGAGTCCCCGGGGAGACTCAGATATCGCAGCTCTGTAACTCTTCACCTCTGCAGAGAGAGTGAGAAGAGATGGACTCGACCTTCCTTTGACAAATCTTTACACACACACACACACACCAACTGCTGCACACACCCACCGCCACAACACCTTTTTCCTGGGTGTTGGCCCTAAGCAGGCAGTGAGTAATCTGTTGCCATGACGCCACCTCGCACACTGCAGATGTCGCCATGGTAACGGCTCATTAGGAAAAGGAAGTGTTTGAGCGGCGTGCGAATATCGCCTGAATGTCTCTGCAGGTGAAAGCAGAACCACATGCATGCAGGCGCTGAAACACAAACATGCACAAAGCCGCCGAGAGATATTCCTCCTGTATGATGCTGTGACAGCTCTCGAGACCGGAGAGCGAAGCGGCTGACTGCAGCACTTGACAGATCTCCACCCTGACTGCTGTTCTGAACTCTCACTGAAAACTTTTCTAAATGTGTCTCCCTTCAAAATGCAATGCATGGAAAGTAAATCAAAAAAGCAAACACATTTGTTTTTGGATTATTCTTCATGGCTGAGACAGATGTAGTAAAATTAGGCTTCTGCATAATCATTGTGAGTCATGAGCAAATCAGCCTAAGTGAAGCACATTAGGGATAATGCCAAGACTGACTGAAGCCGTGCCAGCTCTGGACTCACTTCTGAAGCGCTGATAACACAACAGCAAATGCGCTCGGCATGAATACAACTCAGTAAATCCCACTTGGAAAAAATGGGATTTCTATGTGAAATCCCAAGCATAAGTGAATCTAGAAGAGTTCTCAACACTTTTTGAAGGGATTTTAATGAAACCTGGCACAAACCCAATAGCCCACCACTTCAAAAACATGCACACCAAAGTAATTTAATACTCTGACTTTTTGCCGTAACGTTAGTTGCGCAGCATATTTACAGCTACAGCTGCAACTTTTTCAGTCCTTATACTGATATCTGGGCTTTAAATATCGGCTGATACTGAGTACTGATCTGTTAGCAGAGTTTAATTAGTAAGCTGTATGCCTCACAGTGTGGAAGTGATCAATCTTTTATGTGTAAGGCAACATTAGGCTCGACTTAAACATTGCTTTCCAACTTTGTAAAACAAAATGTAACAAATAAATACATGAATAATATACATGTAATGCATTCTAATTTATTATTAAAATAATCAATTGTGCAGCAGCAACTTGGTCAAAGATCTTCTACATGAACAGGAATTTGGACCTAACCAATTGGTCAAATTGACACAGGAATTTAATTTTTATGGAATTTCACTGAAAAGGGGTGCCCGGTTCTCCAAATCCAGAATTCGGTTATACTTTATACCTTTAAGACCATGATTTGATTCATTTAAAAAAAAAAAAAAAAGTTCAGCACTAATGGACATGATAGTGTTGATTCTTGATTTGTTAAGATAAACACGTCATGGGTTTTATTTCCCAACGGCCGTCTTTCCAATTTTCCAATTTTTCTTTGAGAGAGGCTGCTTGGTATGAAGTCTGATATAATTGTTTATTATTCTGGAATGCACCACACGAAGGCCATGTGGTCAAATTGATGATTGTGAATTGAAATGAAAAGGTCATTTCAAACAAGTTTTGATTCAGGATTGAAATTGTGACAGCACTTAAATTTGAAGCTATCCCACAAACTTTTTTTGTTCCATCCCAACAAGACTTTTACCAAAGACACCGGTGTTTGTGTGGCGTTGGACACTTCATTAAGAAGATACATCACTTTCATGGCATGTTCTACTTCACCGACAGAACTGCATCCAAAAGGTTTGTACAGAGGTGGTTCATTTATCCCTAACCCTGTTCTTTTTTCCTAAACTTAACAAAGTAGTTCCATCTCACAGCGTTAACATGTTTATGTAAACATAGGAATAATCTGAACAGATCGGCCGACTGTCACAGATATCCCTTTTTACTGCATAGCTGACACATCAACTATGTCTCTCTCACTCTCTGTTTTTCAAAATATCATTTTCTTATGGTTCAGCGAACAAAGGTGTCAGATCCTTGCAAGTTTTCCAACTTTCCCTCCTCCTCTGTGCCCATTGAAGGCCTGAGCCCAGAATAGCATCCATTCATGTATCCTGCTTTTCTTCATTAAAGAAAGACAAAACCTGCACCAGAAAGAGGGACAAAGAAAGAGAGGAAAGAAGAGAGGGGAATACTTCCTTTGCTCGGATGAAAGGAGATACACAAAGAGTTTTTGTTGTGCATCAGCAGAGTCTGACTCTTGCATGCATGCTGTAATAATAAATATGGTAAACCAAGCACGCACAGTCGTCAAAGAAAAACAGAATTCCCCATCAGTGCATGACAGATATTCATCTCTTTTATTTTCTTGAACAATTGGAGGTTGAAAACATGCAACTAGCCACATTAACCAGTGAAAAGCCTGAGTGGATGGGGTGTGCCCACATTTCTAAACCGATATGCAATTTGCATCACTGCGAAGCATTAATCATTGTTCACGGCTTGATTGAGGCATGGTGGTGAAAAGGAGAAAGGAGGAGGAAGAGGTGGAGAGGAGGCCATATCTCAGTCCTAGAAAAGAGTCATCAGCAGTGAAATCAATACTCAGGCAAGGACACGTGGAGACCACAGAGAGAGCTATTTGAGACAATCCTTCACCGGTAACATCCACAAGCTGTACGAGTCCCTACCTGGTACATGTAGGTGTTAAAGTGGGTCCCATTCTGAAGGTGGATCTTCACTGTTGGGTTCATGGTGAAGGTTAAACATATCAGATCCCCCGAACAGACCCCCCATAAAAAGAGAGATAGAAACAGGAAGAGAGGGTGAGGAGTGAGGGGTGAGAAGTGACAGAGAAAGAGGGCTAGTTCCTCTGAGTCCTGATCGACAGCGAGTGCAGCAGGGCTAGATGAGATTCCTGTGCTGCTCCCTCTGCCCTCCTCCGCCCGGGACAACAGCACTCCGCTAGTCAGCCTACTCTAACTGCAGCCGGGACGAGAGATATCGGGGACGAAGGGGTAAGGAGAGAAAGAGAGAAAGAGCTAGAGAGAAAAGAGAGGGAAAGGAGATGGAGAAACAGGGACAGGCAGAGAAAAGGGGGAGAGCAGGGGTTGACGTAAACATGGATGGTTTTGATTGAAGAGTGAGACAGAATGAGACAGATATGATGAGGACACGGGGAGGAGGAGGAGGAGGAGACAGAGCGGCTCGGAGGGATCAGCTGATGGAGGAAGGAAGAGGCAGGGTTTAGGCGAGGACTGCCGGAGGCTCAGGCCACCTGTTCTTTATTGCTGCTCACACACACACACACACACACACACACACACATACATACATTCACAAACGCGTGCAAATGAAAGTTTATGCACTCAGAGGGAGTTTTTAAGTCAAATTTGGAACTAATGCCAAGAATTAGCATGAAATTAAACGCTCTATTTCCTCCTAATAAAAACTCCAGTCCCTGCTTACTCAACACAAATTCAAGAGACCTATTTTCCTCCAGCATGACATTGTGCGCGCTGATTCTTTCTATTTTTAAATGGCAGCCTGTTTCGTCCCTCCTCTCTCAGTAGGATTTCACAGTGCATGCACTTGACTGGAGTCAGAAACACCTTTTGTCATTATATTAGAAAGTGTTGTCTGCACTGCAATGGATGTTATTCGAATCGTGATTCTTAACTTCTTTTCTTGGTGCCATGACACATAGAAACTCATAGCCAATGATGAAAAAAATATGCAAATCATTTACTTAAGTAAAAGTAGCAGTACCACAGTGTAAAATGACAAAGGCTCATTTTGGAATGGTGTATAAACTACAATTTGATAGATTAAAGCAGATATTGTTTAAATGTTAGAGTTGGTAAAGGCAGGGCAAATTTTAATTGCTTTATACATATAATAATGTGTTTCATCATAATTGTTGAGATATTTTTTATTCATATTTTAAATAGATAAAGTAACTCATACCCTATTCATCAAATAAATGTAGCCGTTACCATGTACCACATTTCCCTCTGAATGGTAGTGGAGCAAAATTATAAGTAACATTAATTGGAATTACTTCAGTAAAGTACAACAACACCTTAAATTAAATGTTGTAAATAGGCCTTTAGCGATAATTACTATATCGACTTATTGTTCGCTAATAAAAATGGACACAATATTCATACTCATTCATATTCATACTCATTGCAACGTTTTGTTAACAGAGCCTGGAAGTATTTGTTTTTGTTGTAGTTTCTTTATTTATTTAAGTTGTATTTATCTAGGATATTTTAATATTTCTTTTCCACATTTCAATTCCAGTGTTTAATATTCTTGAGATTTAAAAATTCATTGCTGTAGAAAAGGATGTACTTATTATGCTCTAATATCGTTATAAAACTAAAACGACAACAATACAACGATAATATCGTTTATCGTGATAGTTTCTGGGAAAATATATCGTCCTAAAAAAGTTGTAAATGTACTTAGTTGCTTTACAGTACTGCTTGTAGCTCACCTGATTGTTGCTGCTGCTACACTTCTGTGCAACATACATTATTTTAATTTTTTTGTAAAACTGAATGACAATAGAAACATTCTGCATTAATGGATAACATTCTCATAATCAAGACACTGCAACATATTCATGATGTCAGAGCCCCATTGCCACCTAAAGTAGATAACATAGACACTAACTAGCTCCAGTGATTTTACAGGTTCAAAAGCAGCTTTTATATTCTTCTGTTGTTAGAGACATCACTGATGATGTCACTTGGGTAATCTAGATCTGAATCCCATACCGTTGAATAACGTGGGTA
Source organism: Centropristis striata (assembly GCF_030273125.1). Taxonomy (NCBI): domain Eukaryota; kingdom Metazoa; phylum Chordata; class Actinopteri; order Perciformes; family Serranidae; genus Centropristis; species Centropristis striata. The sequence continues at coordinate 12,042,901 of NC_081519.1, read as the reverse complement.
CCCTTCAATACTGATTTCAACATTATTGGTCATTTTTTCTGTAATTTACAGATACTGCTGTTCATACCAGCACCATGCAGTGTGATTACATCCATCATGGAGGTTATGTTCTCAGGTTGGTTAGTTTGTATGTTTGTCAGCAGAATTACAGAAAAAATACTGGCCCAGTTTTCATGAAACTTGGTGGAAGGGTGTAGCATGGGTCAACAAAGAGCCCTCATTTATGAGAGGATGTTGTGAACAAGAACTTTTTTTTTCTTATCTTAAACTCTGAGTGCATTTGTACTGCATTCACGGGGCGTTGAAATGATCAGAAAAACGAATTTCTGACTGTGAAAGTTCACATGAATTTCCCCTAAACGCTTGTTTAATCTGAGGAATACATTACAACTTATTTTCTTTGAAGCATCCATGTTATTTCTAGTTAGTTTTGTGCATTTGGTGTGCAAATACAAATCATTAATATGAAGCATTTCACCAGGTACAAGTGATATTTTATAACCTACATTCTGTATTTCCATCTGTTTCAAATGATTTTTTTTGTTATGCTGACTGTATATACTGCAAAGATAATTTTAATATATGCACATTAACCCACTTCTAAATTTGAGTAGCTTATTATTCAAACAGCACCTGGCAATGTATCAAGATTAGTAAAGTTGAATCTGATTCTACTTCTACAGCACGCATCTAAGATAAAGTGGTTTAACATGGGTTGTGAGAATTGTGTTACAGCACAGCATCTCTATGATTAAGTTATCACACAGAGTTTAATTAAATACAGCTGATTTGACTGTTCATTAATTTCATTCTGCATTTCTCCCCTCTTTCTTAATTCATTAATTATCCCATGCTTCATCCCTCACTGGGCTCCCCCACTCACTGATTCTACTGTATGCTCTATCTTCAATCAGCAAAAAACACACACATTTAAACGCTCATTCAACAACACAACCATTGGGAGTGGCAGTGCACAAATATAAAAAAGACAGAGCGAAAATGATTCCTGTCCACAGGTCTACTTGCTTGCACGTATAGTTGTCAAGGAAACAGGGTTCACGCGAAAGAGAGCAAGCAGGAGATGAATCAGTGAGACAGACAAGTCCCTACACATCAAAACATCTTTTAGTGATTGTGGTGACTTCCACCTATAACTGACAGCAGCTCACCGCAGGCTCAGACCTCAGCGTTACATCCACTCACCGCTGCCATCTGGGTTAGTGGAGAGACAGAGACCCCTACTGGCTGCACCTAGTGTTCACACAGAGCAGTAGCAAACCAGGTTGTCAGAAACAGTTGCATGTGAGGAGGCCAGGTCACAGGGTTTACTGTAGCTAGTGGTGTCCAAAGGGACAGGAAGCTTTGAGATACGTTTGACTGATTGCACATGGAGAAACTTAAAGACGAGGTGAAGCAGGAAACAAAAGTCACAAGAGAAACCAGTAAGAATTGATGTATGGTGATAACTTCTCATCCCTGACATCAGTGGGAGCCAGACGTTTGCAGAACCTAAGATTTACTGTCAAAAAACACATCCCTGAACACACAAAGCACACCATAAAGCTCACATGCACATCAACAGTACAGACAAAAAGTCCAAAAACTTGACACTTTGAAACATCATTTTCTGTAGCAGAATTCACAGAAGTGGTAGACCTCGGACTATTTTTTATCTGACAGCCTCTCACATTTTCTCTCTTTCTCTCCTTCTTGCTACCTCCGTCTCTCTCCTCCTGCTGCTGCCTAACTACACTTGATTACTTCTTTCACACTCTATCCACTCCAGCTCCTCCATGCCCTCTCTCTCATCCTTTTTTTCCTCTCCTATGCTCTTCCTCTCTTCCCTATTTTTCTCAAGCGTTGCTAATCTCAGCTGAACCTTCCCTCGACGGAGAGCAGCCATTTTACTTCATAACATAACATGGAGCAGAGGGCAACCCCCTCATCCCAACACCTCCACCCCTCACTTACAACACACAACCTCAAATACATTCAGAAGTCCAAACTACAAACAACATATATTGAAATAATATTACATTGGTCAGTGTTTCTTGGAAAGGGTGAATTGTTTTATATCAATAAAGTTAAGCATTGATGTTTCTGAAACTACATTTAGTGTCTTGACAGAGATCCATCACCAAAAACCAAGGTGACCGCTTTAATTTACTTGTTTTGTCTGACTATCAGTACAAAATCATTATCAATATTTCTTTTCAATAGGCACAATATCACTTTACTTATGTAGTTCACTTACTTTCACTAAATGTATCTTATTATTATATAAAGCAGTGGTGTTAGCATTAATCATTTTTACACTTTGCTTTGATTTTATGTATGTATAATTTCAACATGGTCTCACAGAAATCCGTGAAATAGCCACGGATTTCGCTTAACTCAAAATCTGTGGAATAGCCACGGAATTGCTCAAATTTCCGTGAAACTGACACGGATTTCGCTACAATGCAAGTTAATGACAGTCATATCCCGTGGCTATTCCAACATACAAAGTGATTATGTACATTCACTGAGTGAATATTTCGAAAATAAAACATATATTTCTCGCTAGAAATGTGATCAAAATCCATTTTTATGCAGAAACTAAGTCAAAATATTACTTTTTTCACTAAAAATGAGAGAACTTTCCGCCATGTTTTTTGTTCTGACTGCCGGAGCCTTGAAAGTCACGTGACTTGGAACAAACCAATAGGAAAAAATATCAATGGGATGGCCACGGGATATGACTGTCATTAACTTACATTGTAGCGAAATCCGTGTCAGTTTCACGGAAATTTGAGCGATTCCGTGGCTATTCCACGGATTTTGAGTTAAGCGAAATCCATGGCTATTTCACGGATTTCTGTAAGACCAGGTTCTATAATTTATATGTTTATAAAAACGTCCATAACTTTGTTGCATGTTAAAATTGTAGCAACCATGATGATAATATCTGTATTCCTGTAAACTCAGAGCTCATGTTGATTATGAGGGATTAACAGAGAAACATTCTAAATCTGAGGGATAAAACTGTGAAGTTACGCCTTTGTTGCCTAGATACACACATTGCTTTTCCCTATTAGGGCCCGACTGATATGGGATTTTTGAGGCTGATATGATACTGGTTTTAGAGTGGGGGAAAAAAATGACTGATTAACCCTCTGAACCCCACCAGCAGGATTGAAACGTATGTTTTCTTGAAGAGATTGCCAAAAATACAATGTTTATCAGAGAAAGAAACTGTAAAAAACAGGCACTATGAAGGCTGTTTACACAGAGCAGAGAGGAGAGGACAGGAGAGGTTGCAAGTGGAGGTGGTAAAAATGCAAATAGTTCAATATGTATATGTGGACACCAAATGTCTTCTTCCAACAATTTGTGACACTTTAGGGCTCTTGTAAAAGTGCTGAATATATAAATTAAATTTAATAAAATAAAAAATAAAAATAATCAGATAAATTTAACTTGCGTTTTTTCTTTTTTTTAAATGGTTTGTAATATATATATATATATATATATATATATATATATTATATGTGTTGATATATATATTATATTATATTGGCCAATATAATGCATTTTTGATGTAAAATAAAGCTTTTCTGTGTGAATTTTGCATTAAAATGAAGGCTGATTTCTTAAACAAATAACTTTCTTTCAGCATATTAAATATTATTATTCATTGTACATAAAATGTATTACATTGTTGACTATATCACCATCTTTGGAGAAGTAGTAGTCGCTTTTCAGTCATCTTTAGGCGATAGAGGAAAGAACATTTATTTGTCCAGCATTAGCACTGGCCGACCACTATGTCGGTCAGATACAGTCATAACTCTGGGCAGATTTATCCATCCTACCTTCCTCATCGCCCCATTTTCTTGCTCCTCTTCCTGCTCTCCTCATTTTTTTCACTCTCCTCTGTCACCTCCTTCCTTCTGCCCCTGTCTAAAGCACCTGTGTCAGCTCTGTCTCTCCCCCGCTGTCCTCATCACTCAGTCAGAGAGCACGGCTTACTTCCCTCCATCTCTCCTTCACCGTGTCCTCCTCAAGCTCCCAGTCAGCCCAGAGGGAAGCCTATTACTACCACAGTGCACACGGTCATTGCAAACAACAGCCACTGTTTGTATCCACACACAAATCTGAACTGTACATGCAGCCACAACAATTCTGCCCACTCTCTATCCATATGGAGACATTTTATTTACCCATTTTCATTAAAATATGTAAAATAATTTTCTGTTTATCCAGAATTAAAAAAGATCAAGTTTTTCCCCAAAAATCTATGCTTAACCCATTTATGATACACACATACCAAGTCTGGCTGATTACATTAATAAATGCACTTCGACTACACACTGCCTCATTCACTGGAAAATACACAAGCCAACACACGTATACTCTGGGGACCACACAAACACACACACACTCAGTCCGTCCCAGCTGCTCTGTTTTGCAGATGAAAGTGTTTCATGGTTCTAGAGGAAAGCAGGAGATGCACCAAACACAGCTGTATTAATATTAATCTTCATATTCAGAGTAAATAAACTGCTCCAAGGGTACCTCTGGCATAATTTTCAATAATCTCTTCTCTTCCCAATCCTTCATGAAGCTAAAAATGGCTGTGAGTAATGAGTAGCCTAGGTGTTGTGTGTTTGTGTGTGTTTGTGGAGGTCAGGAACGTTGCTCTTGCCCTTCAAAGAGTGCAAACTGCAGTGGCAGGATGTAACTCTACACCACTGAGAGGGAGTGTGTGTGTGTGTGTGTGTGTGTGTGTGTGTCTACAGTAAGTCTACAATAACTGTAACTGTAATGACAGAGGCACGACAAGCGCCTCTCATGGTGCCTGAGTGCGAGGCGTCACACTGCTGTCCTGTCCTTCTCCCACAGCCTCTGTCCATTTTAGAACAGGAAACACATGGATGAAAACATGGGGGGTGGGACTGAATACAAAACTACTGTGTCAATGTCAAATCAATATTATTCACAACATTGAGAGTGTAATTTTAAAATTACGTGTTACACATATTAAACCACTTGTCCTCCATCTTCGTAGTCCAAACATCCCATGGGACTACAATATCCTTGAGTTGATATTGGGTCAGGGATACACAGATGTTTTGCATTAGGGCTAATCAGAGGTGTGGGCTTGATTCATGACTCGAATACATTCAGTATCAAGCCAAAAAAAATTGATGACTTGAAAAGATTAGAAAAAGGCTCATTAATTTTGGACGTGACCCTTTTGACTTGATAGTACTCGATACTTTCACCCAAGCCCAAAGATGAAAAAGTATGTTATTTTAAAAAAAGAGTGCCAACATCAGTTCAAGTTTCAGGAGAAAACCATGAAGATACATACACAAGATTTGAAACTAAAGATTGGGACCATAAACTAATTTGTAAAATGCTTACTGAAGTAATAAATTAAGTGAGAAGTAGGGTCATTTTCTCATAGAATTCTATACGTTCTAACTTATTAAACCAACCAGTGGTATCGTCCACTGCTGGCCATTAGAAAGTATGAAGGTTAAAGGCAATTCTGCATTGGATTCACTTTTTAGACCCGGAGGCTACATCCATTTCTTGTATACAGTTAATAACTGAAAGTGGAAGGTAGGCACAAGAGGGAATTGGAAAAAAATACCACAAAAGGTTGGCGAGTAAGAAGAAAAACTGAGAAATACAGCTGCAGTAATGGACAAGATGACAAATCAAATCAAATCAAATTGAGCAAAGTGTAAATCAGTCCATTCATTCATTATCAGTTTGTTCTAGTTGACTTTAAAAAAAAGATTAAACAAGATCTACTCCTCAAAAAAGTTATAACAAGGAATAAATGGACAAATAGATTTGTTTTACACTGAAAAGAAAAGACCAACATACATATGTAGAATGTCTACAAAACTGCATCCACCACAACAAAAGTATATATAAATATAAAGATAGATAGATAGATAGATAGATAGATAGATAGATAGATAGATAGATAGATAGATAGATAGATAGATAGATAGATAAAAAATAAAGCTGCAGTCCTATAGCTAATATCATCACATGACATGATTTTCTCATTTCTCAAAATCAGGTGTCAACCTCTGGGTCTGAGCAGGGAGGCAAACCAGGAAGTGTCTTAAGCTGCATTCTACCGAAAATTCCAGCAGGGGGCGCTGAGTGTGTCTGCAAAAACATTTCTGTCTATTAATTTCAATGCAAAATTAGAAAACTTCTCACTTGATTTATTACCTGAAAAACCCTATGGTCTCAATCGCTAGTAAAAAATCTTTTTCAAGACAATTTTATGTTAATAGTGTAAATGGTCCCATTTAGAAGAAAATAGAAGATAAAGAATTGTATGATTTGGGGCGTGCCTACCTTTGATTGACAGGTCACTAACAAGGCGAGCTGTCACCAGGTGTCAATAAAGTTATATATAACGTTATATAGATATAAAAAAGGACCTTTAGCGGTTTAGTCTCATAACTTTGACTCTTTCACTGTATTTTCACTTAATGACAGTTTATTTGAACGTTTTGTTCATTAAAATGTCTTGTTCAGCATTTGGTTGGACTAACAGACACTCCGAGGGAGACCATCTCTGACGAACAGCACATCCAACCTTGAAGCAGATGGGCTATACCAGCAGAAGACCGCCCCAGCCACTTTATAAGTTACACCTTGCTAGCTAATGAAGTTGCCAGCGGGTGTATTTTCTATTCCAAGCCTGTTCATCTAGTGGTTGGTTATAATTGATTTTACTGTTTTATGCTAAGTCCCTCTATTCGCCTACTATATTTTATCTCATTGATTCTACTGTGGGTTCATCCTCATCTCAAATCCCCTTCCAGCCAGTGAAACTCATAAAACTGCTCATTCAACTTCATAGCCTTTGGGAGTGTCAGTGTGATGGTGGCAGGAGGAGAAAAGGAAGTGAGACAGACGAGGAGACAGAGAGGAGCACGGAGAATGTAGCACGAGAGACTTTCTCTCACGCAGGTTGCTAAAATACTCTGCTCTTCTTTTCCTAGCTCAGAACACACATGCTGGTTTCTAAACGGTCTGATGTCTGTTCAGATAAAGATATTAAACTTATAAAGCAGCTGTTAATGTTGAAATTTGACCTATGTTCAGTAAAACATGTTAGAAAGTGGTACTGCACATGCACATAAGCAACATTAGCCAACATGCTTACAAACACACAGAAATGTTTCTACAATTTCAAAAATGTTTAAAATGTTAAAGAATAAAGTTAAAGTCCTCTGCTTAAATTTTATTTTGTATCAAACTGTGTCATGCCAAATGCAAAGGTAATGAGTTTGACTGTAGGATCATTTGTGTTTAGTTGCTTTATTCTCACGGGATGTGCTGTCATCCACACCTCTTATGGAGGCCCAAGATATGTTGAAAAAACAAATTCTATCACATCTGGATTAATAACATCACCTGCATGACTGTGCTACTTGAGGCTGGGAGGATTTTTTGTGCTTGGATTTCTTAGATGGAAACCAAATACAGCTGCCACTCTCTGGTGACTGGCAGTTTTAATAGTTGGTGCATCAAAATCAATAAATATGCACTGTGTTAAGCAAGTCACACTTCAGCTGGATTGATCTGGTTTACTGCAGCAATATGAGCCCAAAACAAATAGATTATGCCGACATTTAATTGCAATACATGTATCAAAAGTATGTCAAGATGCTGATTTGAAAAAAGGTGGAATTCATGATTTGTTGGGTCTGTCTGCAAGACCACAAGCAAACAACTTTTAAAATGCTTGTTTTCGGGGCGTCCCGGTGGCTCACACTGGTAGAGCGCGTACCATTAAGGCTGAGTCCTTCCTGCGGCGGACACGGGTTCAAATCCGGCCTGAGGTCCCTTTGCCGCATGTCCTCCCCTCTGTCTCCCCCTTTCTATCTATCACTTTCAATAAAAAAAGCAAAAATGCCCCAAAAAAATCTTTAAAATTCTTGTTTTCTGTATGGAGTCCGGCTTGAATAGGGCAATGCTATGCATGAGTCCCAACGCTAATATGCTTTTGCTACACACGCACCAAGCAGCTTTCTTCGTTGATGACGTCAATAATGTGAATGTGCGCCCTTTCACGTCTTTGCATTGACTGTATGTAATCACGATGACCAAAAATTTGTTTCGCATTTGGGGACACCACACCATTAGAGGATAAATTCCTGGGTGGATGTTTGTGGTGGATCTATAGCGCTCTGGACAACAGGACACATAGGGCTCTGCAACCAGCTTAGGAGCATGAAAACACACAGGCACACACATGTACACACATGCACACGTGTGCGCACACACACACACACGCAGCTCTTTAAAATGATTCGCCTCTAATCTGGTCCCTACTCTGATGACCATGGTATGAAGCATTGCAGCCTTGTGTGTATGTGTGTGTGTGTGTGTGTGTGTGTGTGTGTGTGTGTGAGAGAGAGAGAGAGAGAGAGAGAGAGAGAGAGAGAGAGAGAGTGCACACCCACTGAAGGCCCTGGATGATTTATTTATGAAATGTGATTTTTCTTTCTGGAGCTCTCCTGCCTTGTAACTCAAGCTCACACGCTCGTTTGCACACACACACACACACACACACACACACACACACACACACACACAGTGGTCACTCTCAATCATACTTTGCTGTTATACGGATGTACAGTATTTGCTCTACCAAGAAATTATTTTGTTTATTTTGGGATATGAGGATTTAAATCCTGTGTGTGTAATACGCACATGTTTGAGGAGGATGAGGTCATTTAGTGTTTGTGTGTCTGCGTCTATATTGTGTGTGTGTGTGTGTGTGTGTGTGTGTGCGTTTACTGTAGCGGTCCCTTATTTTTCCACCGGTTTAATCCTTCACAAGTACCATTCCCTCTCCTTATGACTCATACAGTGGCAGCTCATTTTCACTAAGAAGACAGAGGCTTTTTATGTCACAGTGTCTGTTTGTGTGTGAGTGTGTGTGTGTGTGTGTGTGTGTGTGTGTGTGTGTTTTCTCATTTATTTCATACTAACAATAATCCTGAACAGGGTCAGGGTAGTTCTTACTGTAGTTCAGTAATTGCTGCATGTTTTGTGTTGTCGCTGTGGTCAACTTGTATGCAGTGCACTCCTCAAGGCCACTGTGTGAAAAGATGGAGGAGAGAGGAGGAAATATTTATGTGAGCGGGTGTGGCATGGATTGCGTGAGTAACTTCTCTGCCACTTCTTTGCTCTTTGTGTGTGTGTGTGTGTGTGTGTGTGTGTGTGTGTGTGAAGTGAAGCCAGTCACACTGAGTGACTGAGTGAGCTCATCTGTTCTGGGGGTCTATAAATATTGTAGATGCCATGTGCCTGCAGTAGACCTTCTCAGCAAGCTACTGTATGATGTCATCCTGGCACACCTCTAACCAACACACACACAGACACACACAGCTGTGCTGCCAAGGTCTAATATCCATGGCAACGCTGGGGTGTGGTAGGCTGGGATGCAGAGCCCACGGCTATTTAATGAATCCAGCAGCTCAAACACTAACATCTTCAAACTTCTATGTTTCCTTCATTTCTTTTTCTCCCTGTTCCTCCTGTCATTATTTCCTTCATCTTGTTTTTTCCGCTTTATCGTCATGGGTTGGATTTTGCTATGAGAGTTTCATGAAGATGTGAAAATGGAAGATGAAATCTTAAAAATCGATATCATGGTTACTTGCTCAACCCTAACTACACTTAATAATAACTATGGCTTGTCAAATGTGAATATTTGCCAGCTGTCTTTATCTTCTAAATTGACAAAATTAAAGTAAATTGAAGTTCTTTGGACTCTGGGAAACTGGGATGACCATTTTTATACTCTTCCAGCATTTTACAGACAAAACAATTCATTGAGAAAATAAATTAATGATAAAGAATTGTGTATGTGAGTATTTAAAGCAATTTATTTTAAAGAAAATCTGTGCATGGGATTGTACCTCTTAGTACTTAAAATGTGCATATTCAGTAAGGAAGAAATGGTGTTTGTGAGTATAGAAAATAAAAGATTAAATCCAGTAGGATCTGTTTATAGGACTCCTGGTTTGTAATGCGACCCACAACATCCGACCTTTGGTGCTCGTCACCCCCCACCTCTTTCTCCTTATGTCCTGTCTATCTACACTCTCTACCATCAATAAAGGCAAAAACACCCCCATATAGAGTGAACAAGCTCTCTTTCAAATGCTTTCCCTGTTATTTCTTTTTTTGGTTATGCACTCGTCATATTACATTACATGATTGTGTTTCAGACGATAGATCAAATTGCTTAGTTCCACTTGATGCTACAACTATTTCGTTTACAATTTCTTATAGCTTCATTTTGTCATTTTTTTCTGAAGCCAAAATGTGGCCACACCTCTGACTCTGCATCTTTTTTTCTCTCCCTCATCTGCACCATAGAATGTATAAAATTGCACCCCCAAACTGTTGAGTCGTTTCTCTTTCTATATTTACTGTAACTCTAAAATCATGGTTAAATTGTGAAGTAGATCAATGTCACTGTAGATTAATCTGCTTCTTTTTTAAAAAAATGAACTGATCAAATGTTTTGTCAATGAAATACCAGAAAACTGCTCATTTCAATGTCCCAGAGTCCAAGCTCAAGGCAGAATAAATAGGATGATCCTTGTAATATCTTTAAACATATGTATTTGATTGTTTTGTATTTGTTTTGTAAAAGATTCAAACATATGTATTTGATTGTTTTGTATTTGTTTTCATGATTTTGATTATTTTTGTATTGTTTTGATTTTTTGTGTTGGATTTTTCTTATTCAAATGTTTTTGGGTATGGTTTTCATATAAGCCTTTACAATTTTCTGCTGCACCCACACATGCACTTTTATGTGTAATAATAATAATAATAATACATTTTATTTGTAAAGCACTTTTCATACAGAAATCTCAAAGTGCTACAGAAACCAGAAACAAGAAAGAGAAAACTCATTAAAATCAGCAGTAGATAAAAAAAAGACACAGGTAATAAAGTACATTATGCAGAGACAAAATAATCAATGTGTCATCATCTATGTGTTTTATATTGTTTATATGTAAAACTAAAACTAAACTAAACTAAAAAACATGTCAAGACTCAAAAAACAAAGACAAATCATCACAATGATCATCATAAATCATCATTAATAACCCACGGAGGCCTTGCCCTCTGTCTGTATTGTCTTATTTCTTTTTATTTTGCTGCCTTGAGCACTTGGTGTGTAGCCCTCAGTGCACAGGTGTGAAGGCTGGACTTGACCAGGTGCCAAATCGTGAGCACACATCTGAGGGGAAGCTACAAACACGGTGGACACAGCACTGAATGACGAAAATATAGTGAGGCGAAACACTGAGCCAACAAAGCTCGTTCCAAAACAAGAGTGAATCTGGGTTTGACTTTCACCAGCTGGCGAGCACTGAAGGAGAGGTCAGGGGATGTGTGCTTCTAGTGGCAGTAAGAGTAGTTGAGGAGCGGTCAACTTTGAATGTTGTGTTAATAAAAACAACAGAGAAATCACACTCTTCTGCCCAATCAGTGGTCCAATTCATTCAATTTACTATCATAGAAAACCACTATGCTCAACAAATATTCAAATTCCAGAAGCAGGAGCCAGATAACTTTTGTCATCACTGCCTTAAATCAGTGCTAATCATTATAATAGTTGTTTGACTTAATGTCAGCTTCCACTTCCTCCGTTTAAAATGAACCCACACAAAGGACACACAACATGCTCTGACAGTGACTGCTTGTGATTTGTTGTTGTTCCTTGGGGTGTATTGCAGGATTGCTCTACAAATTTAATTATTTAACTGCCCAGCCCTAGGTGATGGGAAAAAGTAAACAGAGGATGAAACATGCAGTAAATCCAGTACAGTGTAACTACTACTTCCTGTCTGTTCTCTACTGGTCCATCGCTGCTTTCATCATCCTGTCCCAGTGAACGGGGAATTCCTCCACATAGTACTTCAGCCAGACCCACTAACACACTCAGCTTTGGCAGCTGATCAGAAGCAGCCATCAAGGTTGGAGCTTCACAGCCAAATGAATACACACACACACACACACACACACACACAGAAACAAGCAGCTTCAAAATGCCACTTTTTTGATGTAGCTACCTGCACCTGGCATTCGGATTTTAAAAGGGACATATTATGCTCATGTCCAGGTTCACACGAGTGTTTTGGATTTCTACTAGAACATGTTTACACGCTTTAATGTTGAAAAATACCCTTGGCTGCTGCAGCTCTATTTACCTACTGTCTGAAACACTCTGTTGTAGTGCCTGTCTCTTTAAGAACACATCCTGAAAAACCCACTCTGCCCTGATTGATCAGGACGCCCAGGTCTTTTGTATCTATACAATCCATCATTTTTGCTGATGAAGGACTGTAAAAGAGTATTGAGGCACTTTCTGCCATATAAATAACTCACCAATAACAGCTTCTCAACAAAAAATACACAATCGAGCATGTTCCGGGAGGAATGTAATCAGAACTTGGGGAGATATTAACATCAACATTACCCGATGTTAGCATGTAGCTACATGTAGCAGTATACCAGGCGACGACTTTAGAAAAGACTTGAAAAGATTAGGGTCAGGGATGCACAGATGTTTTGTATTAGGGCTAATCAGAGGTGTGGGCTTGATTCATGACTTGAATACATTCAGTCTCAAGCCAAAAAAAATGGATGACTTTAGAAAAGACTTAAAAAGATTAGAAAAAGGCTTGTTAATTTTGGACATAAGCCCAAAGATGAAAAAGTATGTTATTTAAACAAAAAAAGAGTGCCAACATCAGTTCAAGTTTCAGGAGAAAACCATGAAAATACATACACAAGACTTGAAACTAAAGATTGGGACCATAAACTAATTTGTAAAATTCTTACTGAAGTAATAAATTAAGTGAGAAGTAGGGTCATTTTCTCAAAGAATTCTATACGTTCCAACTTATTAAACCAACCAGTGGTATCGTCCACTGCTGGCCATTAGAAAGTATGAAGGTTAAAGGCAATTCTGCATTGGATTCACTTTTTAGACCCGGAGGCTACATCCATTTCTTGTATACAGTTAATAACTGAAAGTGGAAGGTAGGCACAAGAGGGAATTGGAAAAAAATACCACAAAAAGTTGGCGGGTAAGAAGAAAAACTGAGAAATACAGCTGCAGTAATGGACAAGATGACAAATCAAATCAAATCAAATTGAGCAAAGTGTAAATCAGTCCATTCATTCATCATCAGTTTGTTCTAATTGACTTTTAAAAAAGATTAAACAAGATCTTCTCCTCAAAAAAGTTATAACAAGGAATAAATGGACAAATAGATTTGTTTTACACTGAAAATAAAAGACCAACATACATATGTAGAATGTCTATAAAGCTGCATCCATCACAACAAAAGAGAAATAAATAGATAAAAATAAAGCTGCAGTCCTATAGCTAATATTATCACATGACATGATTTTCAAATTTCTCAAAATCAGGTGTCAACCTCTGGGTCTGAGCAGGGAGGCAAACCAGGAAGTGTCTTAAGCTGCATTCTACCGAAAATTCCAGCAGGGGGCGCTGAGTGTGTCTGCAAAAACATTTCTGTCTATTAATTTCAATGCAAAATTAGAAAACTTCTCACTTGATTTATTACCTCAGAAATTTTTTTTAGGGACAACACTATGGTCTCAATCGCTAGTAAAAAAATCTTCTTCAGGACAATTTGATGTTAATATTGTAAATAATGGCCCAATTTAGAATAAAATATAAGATAAAGAATCATCTGATTTGGGGCGTTTCTAGCTTTGATTGACAGGTCACTAACAAGGCGAGCCGTCATCAGGGGAGAAGCAGAACAATGCGTATCCACGGCAACGTGTCAATAAAGTTATATATATCGCTATATATATATATATATATATATAAAAAAGGACGTTTACCGGATTGGTCTCATAACTCTGACTCTTTCACACTGTATTTTCACTAAATGACAGTTTATTTGAACATTTTGTTCAGTAAAAATGTCTTGTCTCAGCGTTTGGTTGAACTAATAGACACTCCAAGGAGTCACTGCTCAGTTTTCTGAGGTTATTAACATACACTGTGTTTTTGTTTATTGCTAGCCAAAATGAACAATCCCAGTTAATGCTCCAGTTAATGCTAACATGAATTAGCAGCAGAATCGCCCAGTCAGGTTGAGGTGTAGAGAGGCGTGTAGTCAGTGTGGTCAGATCCCTCTCGCTCCTTCACAGTCCAGATATGGTCTGCTCCGCGTATCGGAAACATGATGGCGACGCAAGATGGAGACGAGTGTAACGCTGAACTCGAGGCTTCCAACGGGCAGTCCACAAACCTATTGGTGACGTCACAGTGACTATGTCCATTATTTATATACAGTCTATGATGTCAACACTGCAGAAATCATAATCATATAGAAATGTGTCATATATATCTGTATATCTATATATATCTATATATATATATATATATATATATAAATGAGAGAAGATATGCATAAGTACGTGCTGACAGTTGGTGTCCCACAGGACAGAAGGTGTCAGGAAGTCAACATCATCCCCTCCCTCTCCCTCCCCCTTGTTTCCATGGAGACTGAATGTGCAGGGCTGGGCTTTAAGAGGTGAGGAGGAGCGAGAAAACCCTGAGTCTGCACGTGAACACACACACACACAAACATACACACACACACACACACACACACACACACACACACAAACACACACAAAGCATACACTGTATATGTGGAGTCCAACTGTCCGACAGACGTTGAGTAGGTTAAAGGACAGACAGAGGAATCGCAGGATATCGATGCATACACAGTATATATGTTGTGTGTAGATGCATATGGGTGATTGTTGGCGTCGTGCCCTCAGGGTGACGGGGGAACACTGGAGGGACGGACATATATTCCGTTGGGTCAGCATTAAACAAGTGCCAACTGGATCTGTGGTGTATTCCCATCGGGGTGTTGTGTGCACTCTTTATGTTTGTGTGCGTAAGTGTGAACATGTGTGTGTGTGTGTGTGTGTGTGTGTGTGTGTGTGTGTGTGTGTGTGACGACAATGATGCACCGCATGAAATGTCATTTGTAACAGAGAGGAATGGAGAAGTGATGTTGCGAATGACAGGAATAAAAATAACCTGACAACGAATTAGATAATAGATATAGATATATAGATATAGATAATAGATAGATGATCTTGCAGTAATAATAATTCAATCAGCTTTTCTTATAATAGTCAAAAAACTTCACAATAAATAGCACACTTAGTACTTTATGTTCATGAATGAAAACAAAAGAATATAATCCAGCTTGCTGGACTGTGGAGGCAGTCCTCAGGGTGTGTCAGTTCAAGTGCTCTAAATCAGCCAGAATGGGAGGATTTAAGCAGCTGTTTATGGAGGTTTGCCAGTCAAGAGCAAGTGCAGTTTGCTGCATTAACTGTTAATCTGTAACTGGCTGTAAAGATTGATGGCTTGTTAAAACAGCAGCAATATTAAACCTAACCAATGGATCAAAACTACACAGTGCCTCCATTAAATATATGCTTGATCACATGATGATATCCATTTTGCATCGTCATCAAGGGCTCCATTAAATATTGTATCACTGTTACTGTATACCCTGCTTTCTGCATTCTCTTATGATCACTTATGATCGCTCTTCAATATGCTGAGTTGTTTATGAGCAGGCAGGTCTATTACTGTTATTTGGCAACCATGGAAACAAGTTACAGAACAATAATGGACTACAGTGAACGGTACATTTTTCAAAGACAGAGAACAAGAAAGAAATACCAAATACCAAAAAAAGTCTTTAAATATAAAAAGAATGTGTGTATGTGTGTGTGTGTGTGTGTGTGTGTGTGTGAGAGAGAGAGAAAGTGAGAGAGAGAGAGAAAGAGAGTGGCACATGCCACATTTCACCCACCGCCCTGGCAGAAAGTCCACAGCCAATCTGGACCAATTAAAGCACAGTGTGTGTGTGTGTGTGTGTGTGTGTGTGTGTGTGTGTGTGTGTGTGTGTGTGTGTGTGTGTCTGTTTGCTTACACGTTCCCTCGAGGTTGCCCCCCCACCCCACCACCATCATTCAGCTCATGCAAGATGGCAGAGAGAAGAGGAAAAAAGAGAAGAGAAGAAAGGATAGCAGAAAAAGAGAAGAGACAGGAAAAAGAGAGGAGAAGAGAAGACGTTTGCTGACACAAGATGCTGACATGCCAGCACTGGCTGAGAGAGCCGAGAGGGGGCTGAGAGAACAAGACGCGGAGAGAGGAAACTGTGGATCAGATAGGAGAAGGCAAAAATGAACAGATCACAGTGACAAAAGGATGTGACTGAAACTGGAGAGGCGGAGGATGGAGAGGAATATCGGAGGATAGCAGCGGAAGTGAAGCGAGGGTGAGGGGGGGATGGTAGTATAGATGGTAGTGTCTGATGCAAGCTGTGGAGCTTCATATGACCTTTATGTAACTCAACTACAGGCACTTCCTCTCTGTCTCAGGCCGTTTCTCATTCACAACTGTCTTGCCTCATTCACTCGCTCATTTGCAGGAGGACATTTGCTTAATGATGTCAAAATGAAAACTGCTTACCACAGTGGCTTTAAGGTGTCTTCACTAAACTTGAGGAGAAGGGACGAGTGCACCCCCGCTCCTCTACACGTTGCCAAACTATTGAAGACAGTGGTTGCAGTTCAATTTTTAATTAATTCTCATGTTTCCCCTATGAAATTTTAAAAGCTGTTACGTCACAGCTGTCACATCTGGAAAGCAGGAGTGAATGGCATAAATTCATGCATGAAGGCATTGTGAGACTGGTGTAATATTTATCTCTGCTGTCGTCACATACAGAAGCTTGGTCGGACATCACTTTTTAATGCACAGGTTATTACTTTAGTGTCATTTTTGTATTCGCAGGGCTGCCTGACGAACTGAGGTGACGCAGTATGGACAGTGTCCATGGAGGGAGGTGGAGGAAACTGCTGTTCGCGTCCTGTGACTTTCATTCCAGGGAGAGCTGGTCACAAACTTACTTATTTAATCTAAATAACAATATTTTTCTGACAATATCCAAGTTTTGCGTGAATTCACAATGTTAATTGTTAAAGTTGAACAGAACACTCTGCACATCAATAACTGTGTTAAAAGACCTCAAGCATCAAACCACCATCCACTGATTTACATTGTTGAAAAATACATTATATTATATTATATTATATTATATTATATTATATTATATTATATTATATTATATTATGTTATATTTTATAGATTAGTAAGCATCTTGAAGGCTCGATTGTAACTGTCTGTTCAAAAGCATGGGCAACAAATTGACTATTTTTTAACCAGTGAAAAGTCAAAGGTACAAGCCTGTGTGCATAAAAATGCTGCCATGACTCCCAAGCAGAATTCTGGTCGAGAGGCATAAAGTCATGCTGACAGCTCAAACTTTCCCTTTTCCCAGAAATATTCATCAGTTTAAATCTGTTCACTTTGAGATTCTGGGTCAATTTTGGATGACTTCAGTAACCACACTGGGATTTCCTCCCCCAACTGGAACAACAACGCATTTTTAATTTGCTGACGTTTTGATTTGCTTCTCCTACTGGCTCTTGGGTATCGTAGTATTTAGAGCCATGAAACCATACCAAAGTCACAAAAAAAAAGGGAAATAAATGTGGCACGTGGTTATCAGACAGCAGACATCTGCAGACAGCACATTGCACATATTTCTCTCATAACTGCACAATCTTTTACATGCATACACCGAAGTATTTGCCCTTTACTGTGCACCTGCATTTAATAAAGCACTAACTGAGAGCCCCATTAGGATCTGAGAGCTTTCTAAACAGCTCAGACCCATTTTTACATGCAAGAAAAATGATACCGTTCATGTTCAGAACCTATTGGAAGCTTGAATAACACGTTTGGAAAGCAAATAAAATATCGACATTAGAGATACCATGTTACACTATTTATGCAGGGGGTAAAGCATTGCTCATATTCTATCTGAATTTGAAAGTATAAATAAGGAAACGGCCCCATTATTTGCCAGGTTATATAATAAAATATACTAAATATTTATGAACCAAACAAACTACATCTTCTTATTAAACAGAACTTATTGTTGCATTAGGAGTAGAACACTAAAAATACCAATAAACTCTTTCATAATGAAATGAAACTCATTTGCAAGCAGCACATTTTTTTTTTTTTCTCCATGTAAGGGTGGCCATGCTTCCTGGCACTGTTGTCCTACAAAGATGGCCCAAAAACTCAGCACATACGACAATATTAAAATCATCTAGAAAATGAAAGAACTCCTATTAAAAGAGCCCTGTCAGACCCTGTGTGCTGCATATTAAAAGCAAACAGACAGAGCTACCGTCAATCTCAAGTCAAACAGAATGCTGTTGACTACAGGTGTCTAATTATCCAGATCTAGGCCATTTCCAATAGCATATACTGCAGGCCATTTCCAATTAAATAGTCACAAGAATTTCTTGGTGCACTTATATCCTCTACTGTTACGGTATCTACAAAGAGCGCACAGCTTGACGTTTAGACCCCATGCGAGGGGTTCAAAAACATCTAAGAGTCATCTGATGTCACTGACACAGAGCCTGTGTTTGTGTGTTTGTGTGTGTGTGCGCGCGCATGTGTGCGAGAGAGACGGAGTGGACTATTGGAGTGTGGAATTAAGGGCAAGAAGAGACGGTCCAGGGCATACGGCGACGGAGAGAGAGGGAGAGACGAAAGCAGCTAAGTGTGAATGATGTTCTTCTTGCGCTGGGGCACACCACGTCACAGCCCCCATTATTCTAATGGGGCACCGCAATGCTTACTGACCTTCATCATCGACAGACTGAGCCGGCCACAAAGATGGCAGAGTGTGTGCCTATCAGTTATTCATACAATTACAATATGTGGGAGCGGTCCAGGCTATTAGCGTTGTAATTAGATGAACTACGTGAACTTTACAAGGCAATAGCTAAACAAACATTTCCTCAACACCACGGAAATGCTAAGAAATGCACATGCATAAATACATGCACAAACACTTATGCATTAAAACACAACCTTGTATAAACATAATAAAATGTTCTCAGGCTACCATGGAGATGGGAAGACCTCTTACTTTAATGAGCTGATTTGGATTAATTCAATGCACACACGCAATTGCTACAGGACATCCACAGACATACACTTCCACTTGATATGGTATGTTAATGAACCTAAAACAACATTTTCAGATTCATCAAGGTTATATTTAGATTCTGCTAGGGCTGGGCCACATGGCCAAAATCTTTTGTACTGATATAGGTTATTTCATATCTCGATAACAATATGTATCACAATATAGCATGTTTTCTGGTAAAAAATGGAGTCTATATGAAACAACCACGTAAAGGCGTACTCCATGTTAGTGAAAACATTGTTGCCTTTTTTTTAGCATAGATAATATACATGCAGTATAATTATTTATTGGACAGTGTGTGATATTCGATATATTGGGTAGAAATATGTTTTCACAACCCTACCACAACCCTAAAACGGAAGAACTACAACTATTACTGATGTCAACATAAGTACTGAAGAGAGGTCAAGGGAGTTGTAGTTTTTTTAATAAAACAGGGTTTCCCCTAAAATTGGGTGTTGAAAATACTTAATTATTGGCTTTCCAGGGGTTTGAGTGGATGTCAATCACATTTTTGGCATTAGACTTTAAATATTGTCTTTTCTTGTCTGCTTTTTCAGCATATCCTAAAGCCCCCCCACCCCCATCCCTTAGTGACTATGCTCACATTATACCCCATGTCAACACCTTTCTACAACAGTAGGTCTCATGTCTGTAACCCTTTTTGTCCCTTAGTTATAAGCCTTCAAATATGCCCCAAGGTTAAGGTTCAAAGGTCAATATCTTAAAGCAAGAATAATATAGAACCTTCAAATTGCTATATGTTACTCTCCAGGACAAGACCTTTCCGGTGAAGTATTTGGTTTAGCTCTATGACAAAGTTTTATTGTTTTCACATCTCGCACTCAGAGCACTCAAAGTGCTGTCTGAACCTTAGCCTGTTACGGCACATGTCCAAGATTTGAAAACAATAAAACTTTGTCAAGGAGCTAAACCTGTTAAGGTAATTGTTTTATTTTATATATTATTTATTTAAATGGTCAGCAAATGATTTATAAATTAAATTTTACTGATGTTTTTTCAGTCATTTATTATATTTTTATAAAATACAAATTTCAGTATAGATTTCTACAAGTAAGTCTGAAATGTAATACACTGCATAATGTACATTAATGTAAAAAAATATTGAAAAAATATTATCATTATGTTATTAAGTTATTTGTTTGTTTTGTCATCTTCTGCCGCAGGCTGAAGACCTACCTCTTACAACAATACCTCGGTTAAGTCTCGGTCACCTAACATATATATATATATATTTTTTAAATAAATAAAAAAAATGCTCTTCTTCTTTTCTCTTCTTCTCTTATTTTTATTCTTTATCATATAGCACTCCTGTAGTGATGACAGTTGGCTCTTAAAGTTATGTACTTACTTGATTCCTGTGGTCTATGTCTAGTACCTTCAGGTTGAATGCACTTATTGTAAGTCGCTTTGGACAAAAGCGTCTGCTAAATGACATGTAATGTAATAATGTAATGTAATGTTATTGTAAAAGCAGCCTTATGAGTACCTTTTCATTGTCATATTGGTTCATAAACATTACACAATCCAAATAGCATGGGTCTTTTATCATTCCAGCTCAAAAACTCACAATACTGGCCACAATATCTGTATCTGTAATTGGTGAATTTCTCCCTTCTGAATTTTGGTAACAGCCTCAAAAATCCCAGGTCTGACGGTCAGACTCTACTTATCTCATCGAACCAGCAACAAAAGACTTAAAATCAATCACAAGCTGCATTCAAAATATATATATACATTTTTTTTATTATATAATTTATATTTTCTTTTGAAATAATGTGGAAGTTTGTGGCCCTGTCTCTTATCCCACCTCATGCAGTCAGAGCAAAGCTGTAAGTACAGTGAACTAGCTGAGAGATATGAAGCATTATCTGACGGAACGATAGCTAACTAATAGACCTCTCAGCACACACGCTTAAAGCCATCAGCACTGATAAGACAGAGAGCGAGGGAGCGCAGGAGATAGACAGTCAGTGAGACTGAGGAGGAGAAGAGAGGGAGGGGAGCGAGACTTTGAAGAGAGGGAACAGATCAGTGCGAGGGTAATCTTAATATGGATATTGGATCTTCACTGAGTCAACTCAAGTGTATTCATAAAGTGATTTTAAACAACAGGTTCCTGTGCTTTAACAGAACACAAGAAGACACAAAAACTAATAAACCACTAAACCAAAGATGATAAAATAGGAGCAGCAGAAACAACTTACCCACAAAGACACAGAGATAGAGTGTGTGTGTATGTGAGTGTGTGTGTGTGTATGTGTGTGTGTGTGTGTGTGTGTGTGTGTGCGTGTGCGTGCGTGTGTGTGTGTGTGTATGTGTGTGTGTGTGTGTGTTTGAGTGTCTGCACCAACCCACATGTCTGTGAATGGAGCTGGAAGTAAATGAATAACAGACTGCAGCTGAGAATTGTTGTAGGTGGTGCTGAATAAACGGGTCGTGATTTAATACAGAGACAAGACAATCTGAGAGCTTTCTGCGCATGTACATGCACCAAAAATATCTTATTAGTTTCTCCATTATGTACTTAGTGAAGTTTGCCTCAGATAGGGTCTATCCAGTGGTGTAAAGTTGTTGTATGTCATCATGTATTTATTAAAGCCTATCCTCAGAACACAGTGTATTTTGGTGTCTGGCCAGCGATGATAGTGCTCTGAGCTGGCTAACATCTCATTCACATCAGCACATACGTCTTTCTCTGCGAGACACATCCAAGTCTGTGTGTGTTTATGCATGCGTTCATGTGTGGCTGTGCTTGTTTGTGACGTATCAGCCCAGTTGGACACTTAGAATATCGGGAAGTGCTGACTCGGTGTGGGCAATTCATCACTTGAACCATTTTCTTATGCAACAAATCAATACCTCTAGCGTCTGTTTACCAGGAGTAACTAATTGAGTATTATACGAGGCAATGATCATATTCTTTGTTTTACAGTCTGGGTCCCTTTATTAAAGTGTCTGCTGCGTCATTTAGAAATTAAATGAACATTTTACACAAATGTGGACTTCGTGATTGTGATTTGACAGAAGAAGAAGACAAGGACCCCAATCAAGTTGAAGTCGCACATCCAGACCAAAGTAAAAACAGAAACAAACATGAATCCTTACCAATACTGCATTGCATTGCAACAAGATCTCCAACCTAAACGACATAATAGACTGTTTGTCAATACCACCCATAATGACACATATGAGCGTTTGTCAAAAATCAGCCTTTCACAGCTCACAGTACCATGGACCATTCTAAAAACAGCACACATGTCAATATACGTACATACATACACGTACAGTTTGCGGTTGTAAAAAAGGCTGCATTTTGGTGAATTAAGGCTACAAAACCACTGACCTAGGTTTAAGGCAAAAAACTCCCTGGAAAGACGTTATAAAAGACAGTTTAAACAGTAAATAAATGCACGTAATTGCCGGAAGATGTGAGGCACATAAAAAACATAAAAAAATGTGAGTTACATAAAAAAAAACAAGATTCACAAATCGTGAGCCACAGAAGTTACATAAAAAGTAATTTACTTTTGTATTCACACAGGACACAAACCCCGTTTTAATGGGTCCACCGTTGTTCGCCACCGTCACTCCTTACTACTATGTCCGTAAGATGTTGTATTTTGCTACATGTACAAACACCTTACATTGACGTATTTGAAGCGAGATCAGTTTGGTTGCAAAGCGACTTCCTGGTACCCAACACTTAAGGAACTGTATGTAAACTCCCACTTTTTCTTGTGTTTCAGATAAGAAGGTTAAACCTGCATTTGTCATTATTTTTGTGAATATGTGACGATGTGTAATATAAAGGATATTGCATGGTGACAGATCCAAGGACAAAAATCATGACGCTGCAAGTCTTTAGAATATTTTAGCCCTTTTAGTTAGTTGTTTTGGTTTTATAGACTGCAACTTTACACAGAGATGACTCAGAAAGGAAACAATGCACTTACGAGCTATTCCTGTGTCCTGTTGTTGTAATCTTATTCAGACCATCAGGGAAAATGCCAAATATGCATGCAATGCAGGATATTTTGTAATTATTTGACATGAATAAGGTAAAAATAATTGTCCAGGACTCTTCTTCTAGCAGCAATATCTCTTTCCCTGCTGTGTGCAGGCAGGCAGCCGACACTTCCACTAAGCTTAATGCAAATGATGCACTATGACTTCACCAATATGAAAATGGGCAACTGACTTTTAGCAACTTTTGGAGCTAGTACTAGATCTTTTTTATTGGAAAATAGTTGGCAACAACAGTCTATTCACTCCAATGAAAGAACAGAATGATATTCCAATTTTTCTACAATCTGCATATCTTAGAAACGTTCTGAAACTAAAATGGCATATTTCAAATATCAGAAGAACTATTTCTGACTCAGTAAGACAGGACTGTGAGATCTGGCAACACAAATTACATTCATGTTTGCGTCAAAATTTTAAATGGTAAATATATACAAGTATAATATAAATATATACAGTGTAAAAACATTATGCTTGATGTTCATAACACATGTCAGCCACATCAACTTTGATGTTGTCAACTGTGATGAGTCAATGTTGTGTTGACAGTGCTGCCCCAGGTGACCATAGACTCAGCTAATGCAGCTAATTCAAGCTACCACTGAAACTAAGCTTCTCTTGTTGCGTTTCTCCATGGCTTGAGTTATAAAGCTATGTCATATGTTGTCATTGGTCCTTGTATATATGACTTAGCTGGTGAGGAACATTATTTTAGCACAATGGAAATGAAATAATAAGCTAATATAAATATAAGCTAATATGAAGAAATTATTTTCTTCTCAGGCTTCATTTTGTTTCCTTATTTTTGTTTCCTTATTTTGTGATAAATAAAATCATAGTGTAGCCCACACTACTCCTGAAAAGTGTAAATATATAAATCATTTTTTTTAAAGTATTATGTGTAAATGTAACTCGCAGATGTCCAATTGAGATTCATATCTGAAAACCAATAAAGATAAACACATAAAGATATAATGTTGCCTATTCACATAGTGTTTATATATGTACATACAGAAATATATGCTTCACGCGAGCCATTAGCTATATGCAGCAATATTTGTCCTACCACTGTGTCCTTCCCCCAAATCCTGCATTTCACTTGCATCGCCACGCTCTCTCAATTCTGTGCCTGTGTGTGTGTATGTGTGTGTGTGTGTGTGTGGGTGTTATTGACAGTCAGCAGCGGGGGGTATGTGCTATGTTGTGAGACACTGACAAGCTGTATTTCATGGAGCAGATGAAGCATTTTGAAGTTCTTTAAATCCCTTTAAGGGTCCAGCCAGGGACTTAGCTTGTGATGCTGCCGCCTGTGCTGCTGCTGTCTAAGTCTCTTGCTGCGAAAAACTGGGGTCTAGAAGATCTCCCCTCTACTACTGTGTGTGTTTCTGCATTTGTGTGTGAGTATGTGTTTTTGGGAAGAGGGGCTGTGTATGTCATGTATTATCTTGTTTTTATTCCTGTGCCTTTGCACATGTTGGTGATTATGATTTCAGAGTGTGTGCCCTTGAAGTTTATAACCTTGGGCATTGAGACTAGGCCTTACTGTTCTGAAACACACACACTAAGACTGGGCAATTGATTGAATTTCATTTTCAATTATGATTTTGGCTTTCAATGATAATGAAAAACAAGATAATCAAGATTAAACGATGATTGTGCTTCATTCCTTTTCGATACTGTTTTGTCTTGTGTTGTAATCCACTGGTACCGCTTTCTTTACAGTGGTGCACTTTCACCTGTTTTTGCTTAGTTGCTGACAAGAATTTGTTGAATAAAGTTTAACAGTTTAATATATTTTTCGGACTATTGGTTGTGGCAGTGCACTATAAAATATTGGATCTAATTTTATTTGGTCCAATGTACTTTTATTTATAAATACATATACACGCATACATACATACATACATACATACATACATATACTGTATACGTGAATGAAAAAAGAAAACACACAAAAAAACCCTGACGTACATATATTAACTTTTTTTTAAAAGAGAGTACTTATTTTAATTATATATTTGTTTCTGTTTATATATATATATATATATATATATATATATATATATATATATACAGTATATATATATATATATATATATATATATATATATATATATATATATTAAACATATTTTTATTTGTCAAGCTTTAAAGAATCCACTGTTAAAAGACAAGAAAAAAAAAAGATAAATATATGATGTTTAATGTATGATGAGTAATGGTGTTAAATAATCCTAATCATTCATTCATACATTCATTATTCTTAACCACAATTCAAGTCACAGGGGGCTGGAGCCGAGCTGATGTTGGGCGAGAGGCGGGGTACACCCTGGACAGCTCCCCAGACTATCACAGGGCTGACACATAGAGACAGACAGCCCCTAATCTTCATATTAATCATAATAATCACGATTATGATTTGCCATAATTGAGCAGCCCATACACACACTCCACTTCTACACCTACACCCCCATCCAATATCCACACACCCCTCCCGCCCACTGATGGCTTATCTTCTATTCTGAGGGGGTTGCGGTAGGGAAAGTGAACTGACAGAGTTCCAATAGTGTAGTTGTTAGACATGGCAGGGCCGCTGTGGGCTTAACTGCTGGCTGGAAAACTTCATCTCACATCCCTTTGCTCCTCCTCCCCCTCCTCTTTCTCATTCTGTCCTTTCCTGCCTCCCTCCTTCATTACTCTCGCCATCCCCTCTGGTGGTCCTGCAACTCCAATCACTCTGCTCTTATTACCAGGGAGAGGGAGCTCTCTCTCACACACACACACACACACACACACACACAGACACACACACACACACACACACACACACACACACACACAGAGACACACGCACACAGTGACTGTTCGTTCTCCCCATTAACAGAGCATGTCCCTCGCTGCTGGGGACCGTCAGGTACACTTGATTCCTCTTTTTCTCCTGACTTATTCTCGTTCTGTCTCTCTTTGCTGAATCTTACTCACTATATCTGTCTCTCTTTCCCACTCTTCGTTTTCTTTCCCTCGCTCGCCTTCTCTCTCCCAGGCAGCCAGGGGGACAAATTGGCGCCCGGCTGAGCTAAATGTGCCTGGTGCTGAGAGCCAGATGGTACTGGCAGAGGGATGGAGCGAAGGATGGATGCTACTGAGAGATGGAGCACAGAAGCCATGGTGTGGCAGGGCAGCGTGGGGGAGCTAGCTATGCACACTAATAATCTATTAGTGCTCAGGGGCCCGAAAGCTGTGCACGAGCCCTTGCCAGGAGCAGGCCTAACCGTGTCAGAGCATTTGGGTGTGCTTGAATCAAGACTGGACTCAGGAGGAAGAGGAGTGAACTGCTGAGGAGTGGAGGAAAAGAGACTGACAGATGATGTAAAGCTGTCGTGATGCAGCAGGAGGGGAAGAGAGGATAAGAAAGAGACAGAGACAGAGGGAGAGGTGTGATGTCAGTCAGCTGCTGAGAGGTGGATATGTTGTTAATTAGATTCACTTCTCACTTCTTCCTTGGTTTTTCTCTTTCTCTTTTGTAAAATGATGGATCTGACTGCCCAAAGTTATGGGCAAGAGCATGAGATTGAAGCATAATGTACACCTGTTAACTGCTTGTTAACACAAATATATTTTCAGCCATTCACACAGCAGCATCTCAATGCATTTAGGCATATAGACATGGTGAAGATGACCTGCTGAAGTTCAAAGCGAGCATCACTGACTTTGAACGTGGCATGGTTATTGGTGCCGGACGGGCTGCTGTATTTCAGAAACTGCTGATCTAACAACCATCTCTAGGGTTTACCGAAAAAGAGAAAATATCCAGTGAGCGGCAGTTCTCTGGGCCAAAGTGCTTTGTTGATGCCAGAGGTCAGAGGAGAATGGCCAGACTGGTTGGAGATGATAGAAAGGCAACAGTAACTCAAATAACCACTTGTTACAACCAAGTTATGCAGAAGACCATCTCTGATGAACAACACTTCCAACCTTGAAGCCGATGGGCTACAGCAGCGGAAGACCACACCGCCACTTTATTAGGTATAAGTTGATGAGTGTATATTAATATATCACCAAAATATGGGAGTGCTGCAAAATTGCAAAAAAGTCTCATAAGAGGCAAGCATTAAGCGATCACACACATTTTAAACACCCCCCAGGTTAACTAGACAGAGAGAGAAAACAAAGGGTATCCATTGTAATAATCCATGACAGCTTTTATTCTGAGGTCACAGGTTAACTTTGACCTACACAGTTGTCCTGTCAAATTAAGGATGATAAACAACATTTCAAATGCTTTTCAGTTTAACCTACAATAATAAAAGGGATTTAGATAATCTGGATAAACTTTTGGGTCATTTACATCCATTGGGTTGCATGCATTTCTTTCCCCATTTTTTTTTTTGCCATATTACCAGATCTCTGCAATTAACTTGGTTGGCACAATGCTGTCATAATACTGTGATTCCTGTCGTTTGGGTAAAAAATCTTAGATGAATACATTTTGTGGGAAAGCAGGTTGGGGTGATGTCTACCGAATATGAGAATCTGTTTTGTTTCAGTTAAGATTGGAGGTCGTCTGGATCCCCCCGTCGGCCTCAGGGTTATGACGTCAACCATGAATTACAACACCTGACTGGTGACCTTTGTTGCGTCTCTCCCACCAAGTCTCTTCCTCTCCCCTTGCCCCAAAACACCCTCAAAAGGAAAGTTTGGAGTTGGTTGGAGAAAGCATCGGTGTAGTGCTGTTAAGGGTAAAAACAAGGATGGGACATAATTTGTGGTCAAGTCTGCAAAAATGCTGCAATCTCTCTTTCTTGGTGTCTTATGCGCTCTCTCACTGTCTCCCTCCCTTCTCTTACAAAGTTTCTTAGTGACATTCAGCTGCTCACTTCATGCTCCACTTTCCTTCACATCAACCCAAATTCCAGTATTTGGTGCTTACATAACACGTAGCATAAGATTTGGACTTCAGCAGCAGGCCAATAAGATGTGGTACTTTTTCGACGAACTTCGCCCACCCTCCTCAATATTCTCCTATCATGATGCACAAAGCTGCCTCAGCCATCCATGCATAAGCAACAACAGCCATGGGCGCGCTCGCTTGCTCACGCACATACAAACACACAGACTCAGGACGACATGTAGAAACAGCATGCTGACATTTAACAAAACACAGGCAGTGTCTGTGTGTGTGTGTGCTATTTGTTCGTGGGTGAGTGCAGATTGCTGAATGTGTGTGTGTCATGATAAGCTCAGGCCACCTCCAAACAGTGCAGGGGGGCCTTGGAGCTGTTCCTCCTTCCTCTGCAGTGTGGTATATTAGCTTTGACACGCACTCCCTCTAACACTGTACCTGTAAGCAAAACACACCTCTAGTACAGTAACTATGATGGCTGAGTACCAAGCCTGCAAGGCTCTCAGTTCTGTTGGCCCTGGTTCAAGTAGTGTGAAATACCCTGCTCTCTACAGGCCGAGGCAACCATTACCATATAGTAGGAAGGAGGGTATTACGCTCATATATTTATTCATTTTGATACTGGGGTTGACTAAGGTCTATGATTACTTTTTTCTCCCTTTATTAGGCTTACATTGATGCATTTAAACCCATGGGTACACACTTTTTAGGCTGATATCTTCATGAAAATAACACCACACCCTAACAAAGCCCCTTTTCCATACACATGTGCTGGCTTGGCTTGACTCAGTGAAGCAGCTAAGCACAGCAGGGATTTGCATCTCCATTACAGCAGCGCTACCTGTATACAGGTGTGTCTCTAACTGACTAGCGGTCAGAGGAACGGCTGTGAATACGGTGGATAAACAGGTTTAATTTCCTATAAATTCTTCACAATAACAGGCCCCTTTTAATATCAAGTTTTAATATCAAGCAGCAACATCAGGCTAAGTTTGGTTTTCATCAGCAGCAACTTAACAAGACTCTGAACGTGAATATGCAACAGTTAAATACAGCTGATATCTGAAAGTACAAACAAGGACACAGGAGAGAAACTAAACTGCAAACCACAGAGATTCAATTAGAGGCTATAAAAGTACTGAAAGCTTAACAGAAAGACACTTTCAAAAAATGTCTTTCCCTCTGGTCCCCTGCACAGACACAAGCTGAGTCGTCATTGGTTTGGCGAGACGTTACCGCAGCCCGCTTGGAAGCAGGTTAATTGTGCAGAGATAGTCCAACTTGGGCAAGACTCTGCACCACTCGGAGAGCAAAAACTGCTAATGGAAACACAAATCAATGCAGCATGCTTTGACATTGCGTCGCCAAACGTGCCAAGGAAAAAGCCGGTATGGTGCTCTGTAGCACCTGTAGCGACATCAAACAGGGATGTCACAGTGTACTGACACATTCACATGACACTTACATCGCTGCAGCAAGGTGAGAAGTGAAACCACCGTATGGCAGCAAAAACAAGATTTTTAGCTGCTAAGGTTACAAGAATATCTGAATCTGAATCTGATTTTCTGAAAGAATAAATGGATTTGTACACATTAGTGATTTTTGCTGCTAACATTTCTTCTACAGAATTACAGCAATTCATTTTGATATAATTACACTAAATCTTATTATGTGTCTAACTCCACATCTAAATTTACACCAGACTGGTGTAGTGGCTGTTTAAAACATGCCTGTTCAGAAAACTCTTCACACTTGATGCCACACTTCCTTGGGTGTGACACCTGCCATGACATTTTGTGTCCCTGAGCAATGCTGGCATACATGTGCCATTTGCTAACAGCTAGCTAGTTGGGACCAGGCTATTTCCTCGGACAGCATTCATAAAAAAAGAAATTGCTGATGATTTCAATATTTGAGTTTGTTAAAATGTAACATCTTGTGTTTCTCTTCTTAATCTGCCCTTGAATGTACTGTAGCTAGCATCGGAAAGAGGGCTGTACCCAGCATGCCATTTGGCAGGGCGACCGTTAACAAGGGTCCCCTCTCAATGCAGTACACTGTGTGTACACAACGCACTCCTAATAAACATGTTCCTTGGACACTGCACTTCCGTGGGTCCACAGTAAAACACCCTCAAAGTGTGAAGCCAATCTGATGAACAGTTGTTTAGAAAACCGAAGGACAGACATACAGACAGATGGACAGAGACTCCTTCCATTTTAGTTAGATGATGAGATAACCGGTGCCAGACTGTTATGTTGTCACACAGACACAGGGTGCTTTGCAGAGCTTTAAACAGTGAGCAATTTGTGTAACCTTCCCTCCCACACTGGACTGTGTTGTGCTGTTGGCTAAGGTCAGCTGCAGGA